>NC_134420.1:61643384-62243384 GCF_030867145.1 Opisthocomus hoazin | reverse complement strand
AAATTGTCTAATTTATCATCAAAAGAGTGCTTAAACCGCTTATCTACATCAAGGGCAGATGGCATACAGTTCAATGGTAGGGCATAACAAGCAGACACTTTTTTTCATGTAGCATGTTTAAGACATCTTTTAGGCCTTTAACCCTTTGATAAATTGTCTGACCAAGCCTTCTGATGAAATGAACGCTTTTAGCAACAGGGAAGTGTTTTAAGCCGAACCTGCCCGTACAAGGTGTTTCTCCTAGTTTCAAACTGGAAACTATTGTTTCGATGCTTAGCCTTAAGTCTGACTGTGAAAAGGCATACGTGGCCTGGTCTGATCCATTAAATAGCGTGCAGAGCTCGCTGTTTCCTGCTTCCTCCCCTGAGTTTCTGTAGCATTGTTGTTTTGTTGTTTATTAAAGCCTCAGAGTAGACAATAGTTGAATAGCGTCTATTTTTCATGTAAGAGGTTACGATCAAAACTGAATTTTAGATGTTAAATTTGGCAAGGCTAGATTGTCACTTTCAGCATCATGCTGAGCAGTAGTTGGCATGTATGCTACACCAGCGCAGAATAAACAGTATGATACACACTATTATGCAACACAGAATTCCTCCCGGATAGCTCTTTGGCATGGTAACTGATGTCTGGAGCACAATACAGTACTACTTGTCTTGTCTGGGTAAGTCCAGCTACTCCAGACTGCAAGCAGGAATAAAGCCGTTCTGATTACTGGTTTGCTCTACAAAGAAGCAAAGCAGGCAAACAGTCTGTCAGGTCCTGCATTTCAAAGTTCAGACTACAGTGGAGTAGATTGTGACAGTCTTATGGCAGGGAAGAAAGACAATTATAATCCAGTCCCTGATAGCAAGTCAGTCTTCCTCTTTTCTTTTTAATTCAACTTTAGTATGGAGCAAGTGAATAATCTGAGAGAAATACAAGCGCTAAGAAGGCTGAGTCCTCATCCTAATATCCTTATGTTACATGAAGTTGTTTTGTAAGTATGGTGCACTCATTTCTTTCTTCCTCTTTCCTTTATTTGAACAATATTCAGTAACTTGTGGGTCTAGAGGCAAACTGTAGGCACCTACCCAGCTTTTTATTCCAGCAGAAAGAAAACACCACCAAATTTGTCAAATCTTGAAGTCTTCGTGCCCTTTATGTTAAGAAAATCTGACATAGCTCTCACTTTCTCTGGCTCTTTTGCAGCAGACCAAGACTATTTCAACATCAGTATTAAAATTTCAGACTAGATATATTTTAAGCATAGCTGAACTTCATAGTATGTAATACTTGCTGGTGATTTCAACCCATGCCCCATATCCAGTGAGTGCTTTAACTGCACAACATCATGTCTATTGGAGACGGTATTTTGGTGAGGCACGCTCAGAGCTTATCTTCTGGAATAGGCTCTGATGCTTCAGGGGTCTTGGTTTGACTTGTCAGTTTGAACTAGGGATCCAAGCAAACTATTTGGCAGTATCATGTTGTAGGCAACTTTACAGACGCCCCTTTGCAAATAATAGAAGTTTAGACCTCTGAATTAGGCAGCAGCTGAGTTACGAATTTGGAAAGAAATCAATCAGTGATGAAGTTGGGTTCCTTAGCCTCATTAGCCACTTAAGTGTCTTCTGGGGACGTGTTCTGTCTCCCAAAGAGATCAGGTTTTATGACAGCATTTACTCCATTACTGTGCGTTACACTTCATCACTGTGCAACAGCAGGCGTGTACTTCATTATTCAAGTACTTGACACAAAACCTGTTGACCGCTCTAGAATATTTTTTTTCTTGCTCTTCAGGCTCTGGTACTACATTGTTATTGACAGGCCCGTTTTCTACAAATATATGGAAAGCCAGTAATTGAGTCAGCAGCTTAGCTTTCTGGAATTCTCAGCTTCAGCTGCCGTGTTGTTAACGAAGTGTGATCCAGATGGCCAGCCAGCTTGCCTAGCTCTTTCACAGTCTGTCTGCAAACCAAATTGCAGACTGTACCCTCAACCTTTTGCTGTCTGGGTTAATGGAACATAGCAGAGGGGGTGTACTTTAATGCAATTATCTTACAAGAAAAACTGAAAACCTAAAGACATCTGCCTCTGCCGGGCAGTGAAATGGAAAATAAAGTGTCAAGTGTATTATTGTATTGTGAGAATACTTAAAATTGCTGTTGTCAGCAAAACACAGGTTCCAGTTGTTTCCATACAATAGAACGTTACTGGTGGCCTAACTAGAAAGTATTTTTATATATGGTGTAATGGCTTTCCTATCTTTCATTGTACGACTGTATCAGTTAAGTTACTGGAAATTTCTTGATACTGAACAGTGTGATATGCCCAGAAAGCATGCCTTCAAATAACTCTGTGGAGTAATCAGTTAGCTTTTGCAATGGACACTTTGTATAGTATAAACTAAAACTATGATACCTCAGACCCTAGGTTGAAAAACTTGTAACAGAAAGTTTCAATTAAAAATGAAAATGTCCATTTTAATGCTGGTTAAACTAAGTACTTTTTTTCTATGCTGTCTACGAATCGACATTTATAGCTTAGTGTCTCCTTGTTTGTTTCTTCAGTGATAAAAAAGCTGGCTCCCTTTCACTGATATGTGAACTTATGGACATGAGTATTTATGAGCTGATAAAAGGTATGTAGCATATGCTTAAGAAACACACAAACCCATGTATAAATCACAAAGTAGAATTAAGTATTTTTCACTTGGTTATTCACTGTTACATATTATAAAATTCATAGGGAAATTTTGTGTCGTACTGCTTTACTCTCTATTTCTTTCCAGTGCAGTATACCCACTTGTTTAAGGCATGGATGCATGCAGAAGGTTTCTAATAAGCCAGGTCAATGGCCGTCTAATTTCTACAGTCAAACATTATGTGAAAACAGGGAAACAATGTTGACTGCACAACACAAAATAATTGCTTGATGTAACAAAAAGTGCAACTTAAATAGGTTCTTTGTTAGGTCAGGACTGTAATGACATAACAATAAAATTACTCACATTTGTTTCAAAAACTGCAAAGCAAATGAATAATGATTTTCAGGTTTTATGTCTGGTAAAAATGCCTTTTGCCAGGTTTTGTCTATAAAATAACATTGTTCCCTGAAACCTCCTATATTTAAAAATTCTGGAGCTGTTTGTCGAAGCAGATGGCAGACCATAAAGTTTGAGGAAGTGTTCCCGCAAAAAAGATTAGAACAAAAGCTGATTTAAAACCAGATCTCACGTAGACACCAAACAAGTTGGATACAGCAAATGAAGGGGCCCTTACTTATAATTCAATATTAAAAGAGGATTTTTTTCTGAATAATTAAAATTTTGTAATGTCTTAACAGTTGGGTGATTAATTGAAATAACTGAGCACGCAACTGTCATTCAGTGTAATAGAGTAACAACGTGCTCCCAAACATTACGTTACGTTAGCGACACTGAGCATTCAGAACTCTAACAAAAGGAATAACTCTGTTCCTGACCTAGATAAGGATTTGAGGTTAAAATACAGTTGTTTGCTGATCACTGACGCAGACATGAATATTTCCTGATTTTAATAAGACATTTAATTTTTCCAGGAGAAGTTTGTTAAGTTGTAAAGTTGGAGTAATGGCATATAGGAATGAGTCCTCATTGGACAGTAAATTAGTCCAGTGCATTGAAAATAATCCTGCATCATCTTCTTCCAGGAAAGATACTGTACTGCAGGTATGAAAAATCAGAATGTTTAGGTTTGTTCTTTAACTGCCTTTTTTTTTAACGTCAGAGTATTTGCTTTCATTTGTTTACATTTCTCAGTGTTTCTCTCATTCTTTTCATGTGAAAAAGTCTGCTATATTAAGCATTGTGTACAGATGGAAATTTGTCTAATAGTTTCAGTGTGTTCTGCTATGGTTTTTTAATTTTAAAATACAGTTTTTAGCAAATTCAGGTTCTGCATAAGAAGATTGTTTTCCTGCCACTTAGTTTTAAAAACCTCCTTTTTAATGGCACAGTGAATCAGTTCAAAATGAAATCTCTGCTCAGTTGTAATCTGAAATGCTGCAGTTAGGGGTTATCTAAACATTAATCTGGGTCTACCTGAACTTCTAAAAGTTGCTGGTTCTTCTTTATGGTTTGGATTTTGTATCTGGACTGTGTTTCCCATGATACAATGTCTTTTTTTCACCTTGTACAAGGTGGAGGCACATGGGGTGGAGCTTGTCAAATCATAGAATAAAATGGGAGAATGAACAACAGATTCCTATGGAAATTATAATAAATAAAGTATTTTGATATTTGAAGTATTAAAGTATTTCATTTGTGTCAAGTGTTTTGCATTTTTCAGAAATTAATTTTGGATTTTCAAAGTAGACATGTCAACACCAGAATTTCCTATGGGGCAGAAATTTTATTTGTTTTCTCCCCCAAACAACTCTGCTTGTGGCTTGTTGCCAAATCAAGAAATGTCACATGTGGCAGTCATTTCAAACAATAAATATGGCAAGGATTCCAAGTACGTCATTAAATTGGAAAATTAATCTTAGTTCTGAACACTTATGACTGAGAATAGCTAGATGACCATGGCAAGCAGAAGGAGCTCCTTTTGAATTTTCAGCGTTGTGATTTGAAGGAGTGAGTTACTAATTTGTAAAACAATTAAATTGTTCATTAATGATGCTCTGTCACAAAACAGTTTTCAGAGTGTACAAAAGTAGTTACATTCAAATGATTTGTAGTCTTTTGTAAATTTCTACAGTGTCTAGTAGTGCGAAGGCTTGTCATTTTCTGAATACTCTGAATCTTGTAAAATTGGGTTTAGAACAGAACAACTTAAGCTTTAAGTTAGAAAAATTTAGAGGCAAGTATGGTTTGTATGAAATTTTGTAATGAAGAAAAACTTGAAGCAGGGCTTGACTGAAAATGAATTTCTAATTTAACAAGGTGTATGGAGAAACTTCTGTAATTAGGAGAACTGTTCACTGTAATGCTACTAATGAGGAAAGTTGGTCCTTTTTTTTTTCCTTAATAAACTGACATATTTGTGTTATTTCAATCAAGACAAGGCTGTTTGTCTTTAGACAAAGTCGTAATATTCTTGCTATTAATTTATAGTGGTATCACAAGTCATTTAACAACTGAAAAACAGTCTTACCTTTTGTTTAATCAAGAACAGTTTGGTCATTTAAAGCAATGAAAAAAAAATATGGCTCAGAGAGGTGGGGAAGATGCCTCAAGCCAAAACAATTGTCGCCTGAAGTGCCGCCACCTCATGATTCACTTCATCGTTACTTCCAACTAGGGTTTCTCTAATGATAAATCTGGAAGTAGAAGAGCATCTGCTCCAGATTTGACTAGCAACCTGTAATGAAAAAACAATTGAGCATGACTGCTTTTTGTGACGGTCTGATTTTTTTAAATGCTAATAATAATCCGAGTTGATTTGAATAGCTGCATTTTATAAAATATTTTCTACTATAAATGACAAAAATCCTCATGTTAAAAACACCATTTATCTCTGCTGGGGTAGTAGTACTACAATTCCCGGTGTAAACAGTACTCCGTTTCAAGTACTTTGTTATCCAGTCCTGCTCCCTGGATTATCTGGCTGGCTGGAGGAGTCCTGGAGTCAGTTAGGAACACAAGTCCTGCTGGCTGCTTGGACTTGCGGCCTCAGAGAGTTCGTGTCCTGATCATCTCCCTCCTCCTCCCCAGCCCGTTACTCATACTACTGTCATCAGGCAGATCAGTACCTGCTTTGTTTCTCAAAAATGTGATCATTTCTGCCTCCGTTGATGACAGTGCAGAGTTACATAAAGGCATTACAGCAAGATTAAAAGACCTTTGGAGCATATAAAAGAAAAAAGCTGAGTCGTTACTGAATGGCTGTGAAAAATAGATAAATTTTATAACTGTCATTATTGTGCAACAGCAATAGCAAGCTAAACTACATAGGTTAACCTTTAATTTGCAAGGCAAATATGAATCACAGTCATTTAAGCAGTGTAGTAATTTGAGGGGATTGATATGAATCTTGAACCTTAAGGGCCGTTACTTTGTTTAGAGAGGAAATTAGATGTTTAGAAGTGAAATACTGCAGTTCTGTTAGAACTTGGGGAAGCAGATACTGCAAGAAAAACATGCAGTAGAAGCTAGGGCAGGTTACAGACTATTGAATTGACAGCTGCTAGCTGAGCAATTCTGGTGCATACTAAAATCTAAATTATGTCTGAAGCTGAGTGAAAAATGGATTACAGAGGTAGCTGTAAATGACAGAAATAGTATAATTGAAAAAGGTAATTTCAGTGCACTATTGGAAGCTGAAGAGTAATTTTTTTGTATTCTGTTGTTTGCTAAAAAGGACTTGTACAACTTGAAATTTAATTCTAGGAAGGAGAAAGCCATTACCTGAAAAAAAAAAATTAAGAGCTACATGTACCAGTTATGCAAATCTCTTGATTACATACATAGGTAAGAGACCTGGTTCAGCGACAGCTTCACAGTAAATGTGTCACGTACTTGTTTCGGGGTCATCTCCACGCAGAGACGTACAGTGGTCTGGGGCAGCAGGCTGCTGCAGGGAGGCAGAGGCCGTCTTTGCCTCCAGCCAAGCCCTGGGAGGCAGGGAGCAGGCAGCCGCTGCCAGCACCCCAGAGGAGCTCTGGGACCCGCTGCAGACACCCCCTCGCAGCCCTGGGGTAATCCTGGGGAGAGCGAGAGCAGAGAGCCTAGCTTCCCTTTCCTGGGCTTGCCCTTTTCCCGGCCCATACTGGTAGCTGTTGTCTCACCACGGTGGCAAAATTCAGTTTTTTTACTGTGCAGTTGATAATTTGAAGACAGCGTTAGTTGCTTGAAGTTTTTTTTTTTTTTTTACAAATAACTGGAAGCACTGATAATGTTTATCTTTTTTACTGAACTCTTCTCTCTGATGTGTTTACATTGGTACAGAAATCGGATATTTCACAGAGATGTGAAACCAGAAAACATACTAATAAAGGTAATTAATTTTATGTGAGAATATTTAAGTGAAGTATATCAGTATTTTTCTCTTTACTCTGAGAAAGTAATGCTTCTTCATGAATACAAGTACAGTTTTTAAAAATTATACAGACTGTCTTTTCTAATACCCTATTCCTGATCTAGAGGAATGAGCAAGCAAATTTGTTATTGGCTAAAACCTGAAATGAATCAGATGCATTACAGCCTGCGTGCGTTCACTCCAATCTAAAAACCTGTTCATTGTCCTCTATTAATACATACTTTCCTTTCTGTCTTAGCCTAGAAACAAGCGACAGGGCTCAGTTCTGCAGCCCTTTCTGTCTTCATTCAATTCCTACGCTTAGTGGAAGTTATTCATACAAAAGAGAGCAGAAGGTGTTAGCTTTCAGAAGGTTTCTTCGTTGAAATCTACTCTCCTGACAGTTTCAGAATGTTACTTTGCTAATGTCTGAAAAGCAAGGATTTAAAAACTCAGTTTATGACATTTTATTTTCTGGAGATAAATTTTTCTCCTAAGTCTTGGAAGTGTACAGGAGAAGCTGTTACAAAGAAAAGCCAAAGACACCTAATATATCGCTGCTGAACACAAGAACTCTAAGAAAATAACTTAATCCAGATGTCCTGTTTATTAGTCTTCCCTTCAGTAATAGTCCATACGCTTTTCAATTAACTCTTAGCTTTAATGATGTACAGAACGGTATTTGCACATATTATGGGACACAGATATCTTCAAGCCTGGAGCTACTTGCTATTTAAATGCAGTTTTACTGCTATAATACTGCTCCTGGGATTTCTGAAAGTTTGAAGTAATCTGTGGTTTCTTTTATGATGACTACTTCACACATTTAAGGAAAATCTTTGCTTGAGTATTTTAGTGTTTCTGATTTGTCAAAATACTTTATTTCTGCAGCAGAATACCCTGAAGTTAGGAGATTTTGGATCTTGTAGGAGTATCTATTCTAAGCAGCCACATACAGAATATATCTCCACACGCTGGTACCAGGCACCTGAATGCTTACTTACAAACGGCTACTATAGTTATAGAATTGATATGTGGAGTGCTGGCTGTGTTTTCTATGAAATCGCAAGGTACAGTGTTCAGTGGAGAGTTTTGCTTATTATTAATCAAGAAAATCAAAGGTAAATAACTCAAATAAGGAGCACATGGTATGGATCTTTGTTCCCATGGTTTTGTGGAAGCTTCTGTTGTGATTAGTCTGCAGCATTCATGAGGCAGTAATCCTCTCTTGTCTGGCACTCTCTTCACCCTATGGCAGGTTAATAATAAAGCAGTAGGATATTCAAGAGAACATAGTACCAACAAATATTATTTGCAAGTAAAATAACATTTTTTGAACAGTTGGTTTTGTTGTTTGTTTTGGAGTTTTTTGGTTTTTTTTTTTCGGGTGGGTTTTTTGGTTTTGATTTTTTTTTTGCATTGGCTTCATATTTGAGTTTGGTAAAAATATGTTTTCTCTGCTTTATCTCTGAATAGAGTCTGGCTCATTTCCTCTCATGAGCATTGCTGACTATGCTCAATCTTGTTAATGGACTTCCCTCTTTTTTGACTTACTATTCTGCAAAAACAAAGGAGATCAGAGAAGATGGTCCCTCTGATTTACTACTTTGATTTATAATATAGTGTGTTTAAGACCCTTGTACCAGGACCTTATGTCATGGAGTATGCCGAAGTTGGATTCTCATGAAGGAAGAGTTCAGCAAAACCCGGATTAAAGTCCTTTAAGATTTTCAATGATGGTGAAATTATAACTCAAAAAATTTGTCACTAGTCTTCAAGAAAAAAGGAAGAATAACCACCATGAGTATTTCTCCAATATCTTTGTGCCCTAGCAACAGCAGCAGTTCGTCTTGATTCTCCTCCCACACTGCTGTCTCTGAGATGCAACCAGGAGTGATAACATTTGCTGTGCTTCATTCCTCCTCCTCCACATGGCAAGTGCAGCTGCTGCCATCACCATCACATTAAATGACAACCCTTATGCTTTGCCTGCTAACTTGTAGAAACGGTTCTGCTTCGGTTGGAAAACTGTTAACAGAAAAATCCAAAATGTGGCACTTCTCTTGCAAAGTAAATTGCAACCAAAAGCTTTAAAAATGCCGTGTTTTTCCATTTCTATTTGAATCAGGTGGGCTTTGAAGTTTGGCAAGAAAATTACACACTGCAAACTTTTTTGCATTTGCAATTTTTTTAATTGTTTTCTTAGGGCAATAAACCTTAAAGACATTTCCTCCTAATTTTAGCTTAATGTAACAAATTTCCTTCTTTGCAATCACTGCACATTTTCAAAGACCTGATAGATGTGTTCAGAGAGAAATGAGGGATGATTATTGGAAACTAAAGGAAGTTATGGACGGGTTTAGATTTTTTTTAAGTGCGTGTTGCAGGTTTTGCTGTTGAACATTTGCGTAAGCCTTTATGCTTTACACCACGTTATGTAAGAATTTTAATCTTTTACTCAGCCACACTCATCTTTCAAATCTTGGTCTCTTCTTTCTGTTCCTTATAAATCATGGTTCCTGGACTACATTTTTTTGTGGATTGCACAGTCGTTTTTCCCTAAGTTACAGCTTTAAAGACAGCACATTTTTGTAGTTCACACAAACGCTACTCCTGACTGCTTGTCTTGATATCGCTGTATAACAGGAATCAGGTCTCTCTTCTCCTTCCTCTACTCATGCTTCATAAAGACATTCAGAGAAGCATGCAGCCAGCTGTTTGATTGAATTTGCAAACAGTTGAAACAAGTTTCCTCCTTCTGCAAAGAGGGCTGAATGTATTGCTTTCAAGAATCACGTGGTGCTGCTGAAGTGTTTCTTAAATTATAAGCCCAAGGAAATGCTCTGCTAACATGGAAAAAGGCAACATCTGCGAGAAACAAATGTTAGTGGCTGTAACTTTTGAAGTCAGATTGCTCTATTGATAACAATGTTTTCAAGGACTCTGTGCAAGTTTTGTATTAACTGAGGATGAAGCTCAGGAGTGCAATTCAAATTACCATCTTTCCAGTACTGCTGCTTGCAAAGAACCTGCATGTTAGGAATGGAGTATTTCTTATAAATATGTATTTCTATGTGCATACACAACAAGAGGGACTGCTTGACTCTGCTATCTTAAAATGAGGAAAACACTTTGACTTCTGGGATTTGCCGGTTCACTAGAAGAAAACACAGTCCCATATCCATTGCCTTTCACCAGGGGGGATGTTATCTTCACATTTTATCCAAAAGCTATGAGGAGAGGGCAACTTCAGGTTTCTGTTCAATAACCCAAAATACTGTTTGCATCAAAACATGCAGTTGTATTAATCTGCTCCTCACATCTTATCCTTCAGTTGTTGGTTGGTATTAAACTGTCCACAAATTAACAATTCTAAAATGTACTTTCATCTTAAATGAAAATTTTTGTCTGAAGTGGCAGTTATGCCACTTAAACTACTTTAATTGTGTCTTCTCTAGTGCTAATACCTTGCAGTCTTCAGCATCTCTTTCCTGGATCTAATGAGCTGGACCAAATTTCAAAAATCCATGACGTTATAGGCACTCCTGCTAACAAAACTCTCAACAAGTTCAAGCAGTAAGTATGCATTCCCACAGTTGTTAATCTCACTGTTTAAATGTCCACAATATAACTGTACAACTGTGTGCAATTTCTGCTCCGGGAACCACCACGAAAATCTAACACTGTTGCGGCGGCTGCTGACCAAAGAGCAGTGCCTTTGTACCTGCCTGGAGAGAGTCGCGCATTTGTGGTCCCTGTAGGCAGAGCAGAGGAAATCTGAGCCCATGTCAACCTTCTGTGGCCTTTTATTCCCGTAGTATCTTTGAGGCCAATGACCTAACTTGTTAGGAAAGAAAATGTTTTTTTTCCAAGTATTACTTACTTGTCCCTAATAAATGATTACCTAAATCATATGAGATTTTTTTTTTTCAGTAAATGGTAATTCTCTCTGAATATGCACAAATAACCGTCCTCAACTTGCTTAATACAGGTCAAGAATTGCGAGTTTTGATTTCCCCTTTAAGAAAGGAAAAGGAACACCTCCTCTGGTGTGCAATTTGTCTCCCAAAGGCTTCTCTCTAATGTATGCAATGATAAAATATGATCATGATGAGAGAATTGCTGCCCATCAAGCATTACAGCATCCTTATTTTCAAGAACTCTGGCAAGTGAATTCAAATACTTCCATTTTGAAGACTATAAAGTGGGGAGAGCACTGCGTGCTTATCATTTAAATTGGGCTGAAATGAAGTTTGCTTACAGTGCTAGTACTTTGGCTTGCAATACAATGAACATAATTCTTTGCATTGAGTGCAAACTTCACTTAAAGCACAACTGAGGTTTTTGGTTTTTTTTTTTCTTTTTTCCCCAAACTTTTTAGGGCAGCTGATAGAGAAGCTTTGGCCACGCACAACAAATTAAGATTATTAGGAAATACAGCAGGGCAAGTACCTCTGCATTTGTGGCAAATTTCAAAGGAAAGTCAAAGACAGGTAATGTTGAAGTGGAAGAATTGTTAGCCCATTTAGAGAAAGTAATTTGTGACACTGAGCTTGTTAGCTAGAAACAAATGTTTTACTTAAGCTGATTACTTGGTTTTATTCAGTCTGCCTCAACACTGATCCTTATTGGATCTGATGCAGTTCAACGCTCCACAAGCCCTGAAAATCATGAGTTACAATTTAGAAGGTGTGATACCACATAATCCCTTCACCAGATAGTTGTAGTAGTTGCTGTTACTTAGAGGGTCAGTTCCACATTTTTTTAAAATATCTTCATCCTCTTCTTTTGCTGTCTGCCTTTGAGTTAATAAGTTGTACAAATGAAGTTGTAGCGGAGACAGAAAGTGTGCTTGTGCCTTCTCAGGCCTTCAGTCTACATTTTGAACAAATAAGGGTTTTTTTAAAACGTAATTATAATTTATTTAGATGATATCTGGGAAAATCCTAAACTTATATTTGACACTAAAATCTGATTAAGAAGTCTGGCAAACTACAACTTTGTTTATATTCAAGCTATGTGAAAAATACTCAACATGTTCACTCTTAAGGGTTCGCTGTATCTGCAAGGTGAGATAGAAGCACTACACGAAAAACTCTCAAACACAGTTTTTTTTCTCAAAAAAATAAATTACAGTAGCAAAAAAATTATAAATTATTTCTGCTACGCATTTAACCTTGAAAGCATGAACTCTTCTTCCAGAGGATTAGCCACTTTTCCCACCAGTTTAGTTCTGGGGTTCATCAATGCGGGCTTTGTAAGAAAGTTCCTCCAGGAAAAATTGCAAGAAACATCAAGTGAGGTAGTAATTTAAAAAATATAATTAGCTGAAGTAGTATTTGGCTGGTTTGGGGATTTTTGCTGATTATTTGGATTTCCTCTTTTGATTTTATTCATTAAGATGTTCTCAGAAAGAAATTGAATCTTGTTTATTTTGAAAGCATTCTTGTAGGAAAGTCCAGGAAAAAACAACACAACAACATGGACCTCCTCGGGGAGAATTACCAAAATTAAATCTTTCTGGAGTAGCCAAATTGACTTCCTGTCCTCCTCCTACAATGCATTCAGTTTTCTGGGCACCTAAGGGAAGTGGTGGAACCTCTGTGTTGCAGCCCTTTAGATTTCTTGGATCAAATCTAGAGGTACAGGCTTGAACTTGCTCATGAAAGCGTACCAGCAAAATGTGTTTTTCAGAGCATATTTCAAACTTCTGTTGTTTCCTCTACAGTCTGAGAAACAGCAGGCACTTAAGTCTTCCTCGAACCATTTCCACTTACCTACTATAGAACGAAGGGGAGGAGGTTACTGACCACCTTGTAAAGTATTCGGAGGGCGAGGAAAGCACGACCACGGAGTGAGAGCGCGCCAACCACGCTTCCGTTGTTAGAGAGCTCCCAGGAACAGCGGTGCCTTACTTGGTGTTTCTGTGATGGGCTGCTGACCTGTCATTTTGGTATTCTGTTCCTGAGGGGTATCAATATTTAATTAAAGCATGGTTCTGGCAGAGCTTAGAGAGCACTCCGTATTGAACTTTCTAAGTATTTTTTCCTGTTAGAACCTGGTGGTGGAGGAGGTTGTTTAAAAATAACATGAAAGGATTCTTTGAGCTTCAGTATTAGGAATGGAATTTTTTTCTACAAAATACAAGTTTTCATGTTTTAAACAGCAGCTAACTTTTGTATATTTTTTAGATGTAAAAAACCTTTATTTTTCAGTTAACTCTGGAAAGTATTCACCTCCTGTATTTAATAAGTTCAACCTCAAGCTTTACTGAGAACGTGCAGGTTATGCAGTCATATGAGATACTTGATTTTGATGCAGTTTCTATAACTGCTGAATATTTTTATATAACCATAGCTGAAAGCTAAAGCATATTTTTATCTGATTCAAAAGGAAATAAAATTTAGTCATAGTTTTCTTCAAGCCATTGATCTTAATCAAAAATTTTAACAGTGACTGGTATTACAGTTAGTTGCTTAAAAGAGCAGTAAAGGAACATAGCGTGTTTCAGAAACTTTGCACACAGATCATCAGTAACAATTTAATACAGTGTTACTGTTTGCTCCTGCTATAAAAGGTAAGAGTTAAAAGGCTGCATTTTTATCTTACTTACAAAGAGTAGTTATTGCAATTTGATACTGTTGATTTTAAAACTCCTGAGAAGTCCTAAAAATTTGCAATAATTAATTTGCAACACTTCGGTAATGTGTTAGAAAACTGTTTTGCTATTTAAAAAGCAAATGAGTTTGTACAAGTCATACTTAACTGGGAGTTCAAAAATCTTCTGCCTACAAGTATGCATGCAAGACAGGTTTTGCAGATAAGGGTTTTTTGTTTGTTTTTCAATAGTTCTAAAAGTTACTCCACTCACAGCTGGGAAGTGATCAGCTGCTTTTTTCCAGTAACCAAACACCCTGGGGGCTGGGGCTGCTGCTGCTGCTGTTCAAAATGTTCTGTGCAACAGCAAAGTGAAAGCCAGCCCACGGCTGATGAGAGGAAGCAGGCATGGGGCAGGTTGTGTTAGAAGTCACTGCTGCAGATGAGGCACTATGAAGAAGAGAGGCAGTGCACTGGGTAGCAGATCACGCTGAAGTTACTAAGCCAACCCCAGAGCATCAATTTGAGATTGATGCTCTAAATCCAGACAAGCTGTTTATTCTAACTAGTTAAGGTGCAGCTCAAACAAGGCAGTAAAATACACATTAAGGTTTTATAAAAGCACCAGTTCATCTAGAGTAAGTGTTCTGCCATTATGCTCTCAGCTCTCCTTCTGGGATTGTGTTAGGGTATGCGTTTGTGAAAATAACAGTTCTTCTCACTCAGAGGCTTTCCAGGAAGTGGCTTTTTTGTTGTGGTTTTTTGGTTGGTTGGTTTTTTTTAAGAATTGGTGTCTCAACTCTGGTGGGATTCTGTTGTGACTGCATTAGATCCTATTCCTTGTTCTACCATTCAGCTGCTGCATCACCTCGAGCACGCCCAGATTCCACAGCGTAGCTTTTCAGTGTGGGGAAGCTCACGAGACTCAAGTTCTTTATGAATCCTTTTGAGATCCACTGCTTAAAAGCACCTGTCTGCCTTAGGTCTATCTTCACATCTCAAAGAAGGTATTCTTTTCACATACTGTGCTGAGGATCAACACGACATTCGCTACCAGATTTTTTTAAAATGTGAAAATATCAGCAGGCTAAATGTTTGTGGTGCATACTGTGGAGTAACTTTTTGGTATTGATTCGAATTTGGCTATCCAAATTGAGTATCTTGCACCTGCATCACGGCCTACTGTATGTTTCCTCATTTTATTCTATTTCTTCATAGCAAACTTCTAGAATCTCAATAGCAAGAATGGAAAAATGTCCCAGCCCTGGCAAGAACTCTTGTACAATAAGGCTGTAGCACATGAACAAGGCTCTGCAGGGAAGCCTGTATTGCTGCTACTCATCCTAGCTATGCCAGAGGAATGGCAGATTTGTCTCACTAGGACTGAACAAATACAGAAGCAGAGTCTTAGTGGAGGAAGTGCTCTACACCAGTAGAGTGAGAACATCACAATAAAGCGAGAATTCAACAGCAGAACATAGGGGTATAGCTAACGGCTCTTTCTCATTGTGCTCAGACTCATGCTGGATGCGTGCTCTTTCCTCCGGTTCCAAGCAGAAAATACGCTCCCGACCGTGGTGTCTCAAAGTGCAGCAGGGGGTGCATAAAGACAGAGGCACTGGCTGAGATTCACTGCTCTGCTACAGCGAATCATCTCCCCAGCTCGTCGTGCTTTCGTGTTAGCAGATACTACCGATCCAACAGATAGAGAGCTTCAGCAACACGGCAATACAGTATTTGTTTGAATACCTAGCATAGGTATATATGTGTATATATATATAAAAGGGAGGTGTGATGCTAAGCTTAGGAACTGGAATTAAGGACTGCAGGTCTACAGGCAACACGGTGTAACAGTACCCTCCAACTTCTTACCTTTGGAACTCCCAGCACAAGGGGTCATGAGCTTTTCCAGGGCTGTTTCCCGAGAGGAAGATGGTGAGTTGCTTGGTGTAAATATATTTGGAGTTGGGCATGGTGTGCAGCGGTAAAAATGACAGTCTAAAAATAGGTAATTTATTGTGTCTGAGGGATCTTGCTCTCTGCAGTTATTAATTTCTTACAAGATTTAAAACAAAAAAAGGGACAAATTCTACTCCCCACAATTGACTGATCATTCAGACGCTGAGCTCTCATACCTAGCATCATGCAGTAGGCCAAGGGTCATGTTATCAAGAGTACATTCATTCCTGATGGAGATAAGTTAATTGTACTGTAGCTTCCCATTATCTTTTTCTGGAAACCTCACATCACAGATGCTGAAGTTTAAGTATTTCCATTCAACAACAACAACAAATCCCTCAGCTCCTATGTGCACAAGATACTTAAGATACTTTCCTGTTTTCAAAAGTGTTATTGCAAATGTTTGCTTCTATAATTAATGTATCAGATAGGCAATTACTTTATTCATACACCAGGAAAGTGGTTGTTTTTTTTGCAAAAGACAAGTCAGAATTTTTGGTAAGTTTTAGCTTGGAAAGGCTTTCAGAATAATAGCTTGTATGTTAGCAGCAATTCTCTCTCACATACTCTGTATCTGGGCCTGCCAGGCTGTCACAACGAAAAAGGCAATTTCATATTCAGCAGATCGTTTTTGCTATGAAAATTGGGGATTTCAAGTGAAGGATTACATTGGAATGTTTTCTTCATTTATTTTACGCTTTCAGGTGGATCTTGCACAGTTTGGCACCTGTGGTGCTTCACGGGTATTTATTTCATAACACGTTCTTTGCCGTTATATGTCTGGAGACAACTTACACTTCTCTGGCCACTGGAGGAGTAGGCAAACTTGAGTTTTCCCACCTGTTTTGTACTTAAAACACACTCAACTTTAGACTACTAACTGGCAAGTATTGTTCCTACCCTCATTCTTCCAGCTAAAATTCTGTGTGGAGATGATCTGTGTTCTACTCACTTTAAATTTTTTTTTAACATAGCAGGAAAAAAGTGATTTATTAAGAGCTGTATCTGTAGTAGAACGCTAAGTTCTTTCCAGGTAAGTTACTTTTCTTCCTAAATTTTTTTCCATGTGGAATACAGGGTGGGATGGGCAGCTCAAGCTTCTAGATGATTGCCTAACAGTAAAGAAGAGGCTGAGAAAAGAAAACCCACATATGCTCCTTGTATGCTGTGCAGCTGTGAGTTGTAGCAGGGATGTACTCTGCGAACGCATATGCAAGTAGCTGCTACTGTTACCCTCATGTTGGATACTGCGGTCCTTTCAGCACTGGTTTTGTATTTTTCCGACTGAAGGAAAAAGGTCTTTTATAAAGTTATTATATATTTTCTCAAGTGTTTCATTTTGACTCAAAGCTTATGAAGCACTTATATAAAAGAAGTCTACAGGGAGATAACTACACTAGTTTTCAGAGACGAGGTTTATCTGTATTTTAACAGTTAAACCCACTATGTTAATAAAACAAAACTTGAACAATAATCCTGCTCAGTTTCAGTATTTTCCCCATTCCTCATATTGTAGAAGAATGTAAGTAGGTAAGAATTGTAAAGTACAGTAGACAACCTAACTGCCAGCTTACAAATGTATCTAGCAGTTTTCTACATGCTAGATGCATTACAAGAGTAAGACTTAAAAAGAATAAGACTGGAAAAAAATTAACTCATCATGCCTGAAAATGTCTTGAGGTCACCTGCAATTTAAAAAAAATTCTACCTGCTGCCCAGCTGCTAATCATGCCTGCTGCCACGCCAGACACGTCTGTCATTCTGGGGCCGGACATGGAGACACGTCTCTTGGGGTGGCGGAGAGGGGTGTTGATCTCTGCAAGAACTACTGAAAACAATTTAAGTGTTCTATCGCTGACTGATTAAAAATAATGTGTGCTCAGTCAGGCAGCATTAAAAGACACAATACACGGATGTGTATTTCCAGAACACTTGCCAGTTTAAAAGCGCTGAATTACAAATCAGATGCCTGACTGAAGACAAACAGGTTGTCTCAGAAACACATCTACGCCAACATGTTGACCTAATTTTGGATTGCCAAGTCAGAAAGTGCGTACATCTACTACTGCTGGAGCTCTCACTTCACAACTCCCAGACAAACACACGGGCCCACGTGATTACAAAATCCTTACCCACACAGCTGGCTGGCTGAAAAGAGTTCTGCTGTATGATGGATGTAGAGATAAACCGTTGAGAGTGAGAACAGAACAATGTTATTTCACTTTCCCAGTTGAAATTCAACTATATTAAATGTGAAGCAATGTTCTAGATGAGATATTTTTGAAAGGAATTTGTTCTACAAAGTTCAGATGATATTTCTGTACCAAACATTTAATACAACAAAGGACTGATTACATGAAAAGTGATCGAATTTGAACAGAAAGTAAACAAAAATGCATATTCAAGATAGTTTAATATGTATTTTCTGAATTAGAAATATCACTTTCTTAAATGAATGAGAATTTCTAGTGTAATGATCCATTGCTCCCCTTCCCCACCACTGAATTACATTATACATATAATACAGAGCCGATTGCAGTTGGAAACAACAATATTAAAATAAATGTTTCATAGATACAAAGGGTCTTTTCTCCACAACATCGTTTTTCTGGTGTCTGGACACCAATTTTAAAGTAATTCTCTATTAGCATTAAACTATATAAGTGCAAAACAATTTTGTTTTAAAAATCTATGATTGCAGCATCCATCTTCCTGAATAACATTTTGAAGCCAGAAAGTAACGACTTTCATTTTCCATGAGTGCATTCCAGGCTGTCTTCTAGCCATCTCTGGTTAAAAAAATCAGTGCAAAATAAACAATGGTGAAGTACTAGTTTAACCATTGAACTTGAGTTTAAGAAACATACTTTATTTTACACTATATATATATTATTTATATATTTATATAGAGAGATTATATTACACTGGACTTGAAAAGTATAAAGAAAACCAAAACTGTTACTATTTTTCCTGCAGCACCAAAGGAAGTTTGTTTGTGGGTTTTTTTTCAACGGAAAACTCTTCCTTGGGTGAGCAGCCTAGCAGTATTAGCTGTAATAAGAACTCGTTACATCACTCCTTTGCAAATTACTATGTGATTCACATAATTCCGTGTTTACACTCTGCCACGTTATCATTTGTGATGCTCTTTGCCTGAAGAACAGCTCCTGGTTCCACTGTCATTACTTCTTGTCCTGCGTTCAGATTTGCTAGCAGTAGTGTGCTGGCTATACTACAGTTCCACTTGGAGAATTGGCCTGGGTTTGGGATGACAATAAACCCTGCAAACAAAGCAGTTTACATTAATCCAGCAAGAGAACCTGACATTAATTTTATAAAGTTCTTAGCCTGAAGCTAAAATGAGTACAATTTATTTTTACCACCATTTGCTCACTCTAGACATCAGCGCCTTCTTTCCTACCAAAGAATCTAAGCCACTATTTTATCAGTTGAGCAGCACACAAAGGAGCTTTCAGTAAGTAAGAAAGTGTCTGCATTTATGACATGTGATGAGTCTGATCCCAGTATTTGATTTAATCTACCTTGCATTTTGAGTCCTTGTAAAAATCATACACCAAAAAAGTGATCAGCCTTTTATTAGGGTAGCAACAAACCAACCTCTTCCAGTACCAACAAGTTTGACGCCTGACCTGATACAGGGAAACGCTCGATCTCTTACATGCTATTGAATATGACAAGCTCCAAATAGAAAAATAGATGATCTAACCAAATATTTATTTTGGTAATTTTAAAAGAGAATGAAACACTGAGCAAGAGTTCAGGACAGACTTCCCATGACAGTTCAATTCTGCATTCAGGAAGACTTTTTACCAGCTTGTTTAATGACATCACCATTCAAATAAAATAAGACTTGCTTCGTTTCAGACACAAGCCCACGACTGCGCGGCAGCCCTTGCTAGGCAGAGGCTACTGTTGCAGATTAAGGCAACCACACCTTACGGGCAGACATCAGTGCACAGATTCCAATCAGTTTTATGTACAGTAGCCCCTTTTTAATCATTCACATAAAAGTAACCATATCGGGCTTATTTAGGAAAAGCTTAGTATCGAAATACAATTTAGTCTTCTTGCAAAGTCTTTATTTACTTGTAATGAGTGCCAGCAGGCTGAGGAGCACAATGGCAGCTCAGCTGGAAGCACACCAGTGAGCACCACCGTGCAACTCCTTCCTACATAGGCATCGTAAATGCACTTTGAGCAATTCCTCCAGAGAGCTGCCAGCTTAGGCTCTTACCTCAATTAAAATCAAGATCCTGCGACTCAGATCCATCAAACTAGACAAGCTGAGGCAGCAATTAGCACGCAATGCAGAATTAGGTCACATCTTCAGAATCTACAGGAGCTCTTTCTTGCTTGGATCCAGGAACTGAAAAAGTCCTGACAGATGGAAGAGAACCCTGACTGTAGACAGAACAGGTGGAAGGAGGGCTGGGCCAGCTGGACTCAAGTCATCAAGATTCTACTAAAGCCACAGACCTTCCTTTTAAAAAACACCTAATCTACCAGTTCAGACACGTTATGAATCTGGACACCTTTGACGGATTTATAGCAGACACTGTGCATGCGTGGGCGTATATACACATGCACACGTTTTATATTACATTTATATGTAATGAAGTATGGTGCTTAATTTGGTGCCCTCCATAGGCCACACCTGCAGGAACCACAACACTTTTTCATTTTTACTTGCTTATCTAGTGGATAGCTGGCTCAAATGCTGTTGAGGTAGACTGAAGTGGGTTGGTCTTTAAACCTCTTTGACATTCAGGCTGTGCAAAGACACTGCGTATTTCCCAAGAAGAGAACAAAAAGTTTCCTAGGTATTAGTTAAGGAGTAGATGGTGAAGAAGGGCAGAATTTTAGAGCAAACAAGATACTGAAGCACTTCTGAAAATTTTTACCAAGAAGGTTTTGTTCAAAAGCGATGAAGATGGATCAGAACTCTGTAGTTCATTACCGAAGCAT
Organism: Opisthocomus hoazin; assembly: GCF_030867145.1. Classification (NCBI taxonomy): domain Eukaryota; kingdom Metazoa; phylum Chordata; class Aves; order Opisthocomiformes; family Opisthocomidae; genus Opisthocomus; species Opisthocomus hoazin. Next base: position 62,222,862 of record NC_134420.1, on the reverse strand, counting down.
TCTTCCAGCAGCAGCTAGGTCTTTCTTGCCAGATTACACCCACTAAGCAACTTTCAAGTACCCTGGAAAAAGACATCCAAAGGTATTATTTTCAGTCTTTAATACATCAGTGATCCAAACTGTTCATATGCAAAGATGTGCTTTATAAGCACACAGAAAGTACTAGAGATGGCATAATCTGAAGTCTTTTTCAACAGGCTCATAACGATGCTACACAGACAAAGAGAAGGAAGTGCTATTCTCAGATTTACACTGTAATGCAACCAATTGTTGGGAAACAAAACGAGGAGTCATTCATTTTCCTACAGCTCCTCTAGAAACAGGCAGCACAGGCTGAAATTCAGTGTGCTGCCTTGCTCCCCACCAGCTACCAGGCGCGGGGGCATTCAAGCTTCACGACTAGGAACAAGGAGTCACTCAGTCACGGCTTTGTCTCCCAGGCCGTGAATGCTCCCTGCTTTACAGAGCAGACGTGCCTTGCAGGCGGCTCCGAGTAAGTGAATATTGAGGTACTCCTCGTATTCCAGTCCTTGCTCTGAATTAATTCTGCAGCTCTGAGGAGGCAAGCCAGAGGAACACCAAAGCGGAAAGAATCTCAAGACCAATATCCTTGTGCTACTGCAGAGAGACATTTCAAAAACTTTTGCAAGTACTGCCTTAAAACTTGAGCGGGGACCATGGCCGTTCCAGAACTTCACACCTGTGGCAGAGATCAGAAATTCTGAGAGTTCTTCCAAGTGCTTGATTTCAGAAGACATCTTAGACTTTCTATATTCATATAAGAAAAGCAAGAATAAGAATTTGGTTTTTAGGCACAGACGTTTTACCGAGGTGGTGAGTGTTCTCAGTGGGTCCCAAGTAACAAAAAAAGATTCCATAGAATTTTGCTGTTGTATCACAGCCTTTCAAGCAAGGCCATTTAAGAAGTTACGTTAGGTGTAACAGGAAACTTTAGAAAGCCACATTAGAAAAGCAAGTGAGGGCTCAAAAAAAAGTTACAGTTGTGATATAAAAGTTACCCTATAAGAGTCTCATCTGTAATGCAAAGGGTGTGGGACTAGAATATTTGTAATTGCATTCTCTGGGAATAATATAATGGATAAATTTATGGAAAAAAAAAAAGAAAGTTCCTGCCTGTAAAGAAAGAATAAAGAGATTAGAAGGCAGTGCTTTCTGCGACGAAACCACGCAGCCTAGTCAACCAGGTGGTGAAAGATGGAACAGAAGCTGCAGCAACTTACCAGTGCAACAGCAAAGCTGCACAGTTTAACAGCCGTGGCAGAAAACACGAAAGAACTGAGAGGCCACAACTGCAGCTCTGCTTAAAGAACAAACAGATCATCCTGCGCAAGCAACAGAAACAAATTAAGGCTGTCCAAAAAAGTTCTGAAAATAAATGTAGTCTTTTATTAGCAGTAATATTCTGTTAGCGTGTGGGTCTACAGAGGGTAGGAAATGGAACAGTTACGAGACCCATGTCAGGAATTTGATGAAAACAGCCTTCACCACAATCTCCGAGGGCCCTCCAAGTCGGTCCTACATCATCTGCCCCCTTAACGGAATACTTTACGGCTGAAACGTGCTTCTTCCGCAGAGGTCATTTTTGTCATGTCGATTAGCAGTGTGAGACTATCAAACACAACTGTTCCGGCAATAGTTGCCAGGGCTACTCCATGGCTGTCCATGCATTCTCTGACATCCCAGAACACACCGGACTTTGCATATTTGGTAAAAACAGTCTTGCATGGGTAGGAATGAAAAGCCATGACAAATACAATCAGTAAGGTCATTTCCACCTGAAGTTCACGGCACATGTAACCGTGGTCTGTTCAGATCGACCTGCGCAGTGTGAACACCAAGCCTCCTCAATGCAAGAGATTGCAAGGGGGGTGATTTTCGCAGAAATGCCACATAGGCTCCAGCTAAAATGTTGCATTTTTCCCAAAGACATGAAACACAAGGTTTCACAACAGAAACTAACGCTATGAAAGATCAGCACATAACTGCTGTATTAAAAATAAAAAAATCAGCAAGATACTACTAAGTAGAAAAAAGCCATCGGTAACTACTGAGTTAATATTTTCTTCATCTAAATTAGAATGGCATTAATTGGAGCCAAAGATGCAATCATACATAGGTTCACTAATCTAGATAATAAACTGCGAGTCTGGACACAGGCGCAGGACGTGGGAAGTTAATGTCTATGTGCTGCTTCCCAACACTCTCTGCACAAGCTCAGCCTTCGCCCTGGACCAGAGCGTGCTCCTTCCGCAAAACACCGCAGCTGACGCTCGGCAACTCGCTGGATGTCAGAACGCCACACCTCTTCCTACTTTCTGTTTTGAAATTGAAAGGTAGAAAAATCAAAGCAAAGGGTCTAACGTAACAACCAACCGATGTGGGGAAAAGTACACTTCACTAACAAAATTAAACCAATTAAAAAAAATTGGCTGAATCAATGAATGCCCATACAAAAATAGCATTAATTTGTTAAACCATTTCTGGTATTGCCAGTAAATGAAATAATGGGAATTTATTACTTGAAGAACACTCCATGGGTAGTTTATTCTTGTCCAGAACTGTGATATTCTTGGAGTAAAATTCTGAAAAAGTTATCTGGACCGAGGCCTTTGCTTGACAAAAGAGCCCATGAACCAAGACAGCATTTGAGCAATAACAGTATGCCAAGAGAAGAGATTTTTCACATTTGTTTAAAATTCTGTAGTCAAAACAGCCAAATTGATTTTAAGATTTGCATGAACAAAATCTCCGCCAGTTTCTTATCCAAATGAATGAGCATTTATTAGCTTAACTCTGAACTCCATATACTCACTCAGCTATTAATCTCTAACAGAGTCATAAAATTAATTGAGAATGTTCAAGGAAGCACACACTGGACATTCACATACTACAAAGAAATACTTTGTATGGGATTTAGGGGAATACAGCAAAGCTGACATCTATCTTTACAAAGTCTGTATGTTCACTAAATGGAGTTTTAAATACATTATTTGTTTTCCATTTGCTTATTTTTTTTTCTTTGTTCTAGTAGTGTTACAGAAAAGTGTAACTGCTTCAACCATTTGACACCAGATCTTGTAAAAGCATGTAGCAGCATCGAGGAGGTTTCACTTGCAGCTTCTCTCTGTGTAGATAAAGGAGTTCTCCTAGCAGAGGTGTATCACCATTTTAGTCATTGTCAACAAAAGGAAAAGTCAGGGCTCCTAGAAAACCAGCAGACTAAGACTAACTAAAAATCTGTCGAGTGGTATTAGGCGAGATTACTTCAAGACTAGGATATGACTGGCAAATGGAAGATATGCATATCCAAGAAAAAAAAAAATAAGATGCAACTATTTGTGTGCTGGGAAAAGCACAAAAGGCTTTTGCCAGCAGAAACCTGGTCTGGCTCAAGCAATTGTACCTTAAGCTTCATTTAGGTAGTAAGGGTTCACATGCTTAGGAACAGGTGTTGCTCTAGCTTCCTCAGAATACAAAAATCTGTAAGGTTTAAATTTTTCAGATTAGAAAATAATTAAATGGAAATAAACCAGGGAAAGTCTCAGGGGAAAGCATATGACTTAAGGCAACCCCATTTTGGTTAGCTGTAAGGTAAGTGTGATCTTAGCAAGAGAAGAAATGAGCCAAATGAATTTGACAAGGCTGATCAGCACCTACCTAAAATCCAACTTCAGAAACCAGAAAAGAATGTGATCATACAAGTTATTTCCTTGAAAAGTTTGTGCGACATTATTAAATAAAGACAAGCAAGATGACACTTTCACATTCCAAGACATATTTTGCCAAAGTATCTTCTATGACCACAGAACCTGTGGAAGTTCGTTTCGTTTTATGCTCACACTGGCTGTTGAGAAACTGGTTTGACCAAGCAGTTCTTGCATCATTTGATGTAACTGGTTGCTCCCAGAAGCTTTCAGGATTGGTTTCATTTTGTTCCTCCATTGGCACCTGTTCTTAAATATACACGTGTTTTATACATAGACCACCATAGTGGTCAATCAGTACCTTCTGAAGTGCCAGCAGGTTCTCAAGTTCACATAAGAAAGATGATTTCCTCAGCTTTATTCTACAGAGTATGTTCGCCCAAGAGACAGAGTCCTACCTCAGTTAGACTGGGCCCAAAGTCACTAACTTTTTCACTGAAATGTCTCAAAAGTGCCTTTGAAACACTTCAGTAAATATAATTCATTTGGCTCCTTGTTGGTCAACACAATCCCTTGTCCACTCAGATGGAAGGCCAACTTCTTAACTCTTCGCCTAAATTGGTTCCAAGAAAATTTGCAGCCAAAGTTTTAGACTAGTTTAGTTCTAGATTAGCCACTGTTTTTCTAGACAGAAAAGGCTTGAATCATGTCAGTGAGCTGCAACCTCAGGGCTGCAAATTCAACACTCATTAGGCAGACGTCACGATCTAAAGCCGGAATAAAGAACACTCCCTGCACCGGAGTCCATGAAGGAAACAGCTCCTGTAGAGACCTAGAAGGAACACCACCACTCTGCCCTGGCTCCTGTCTGACAGGTAGGCAGAGAGAATCTAGATGCATGCGTGTCTGTTTTACTGAATCTGAGTTCTGTTTTACTGAATCTGAGTTTAAACAAGTTTAGTAAGTATTCTATTTCATATTACTCTAGTCCTAAAAAAACCCAAATAAATCATGAGACATGACCTTATCAGCAATATTTAAACATCAAAACGTATGCATCGTCTTGAGATGAAGTGAAACATTTACTCAGAGCAGGTTACAGGATGTGATCAACTTCTGACTTTAAAATATGGCAAGTTAACAGCTGTCATTGCGGCCATTTGCTCAGTACAGTATGATAGCATAAGACCACCTACGGACTGCAAGATAAATTAAAACTCAAATGTGGAAAGGACTATTGAAAGTTATCTACATTTACAGTTCAATCACACATTTTTATTTAACATTAGTATACAGAGGACAACCCCAGCGAGTTATTTTGTAATGTCAAGTATTTAGTAAAGTTCTTCAGCTGTAACAGTGACAATAGAACAGCTAAAAATAAGCAGTATGAAACAAACATGATCATCTTAAAATTATAAATATACCAACAATACTTCTTAAAGCTTAATTATTGCAACAGTTAAATTAACAATAATTCATGTTAGAAAGGCTCTATGAAATTTATTCAAGTTGTCAAGAAATTAGATGGAAGTGTAAAAAGGAAATACATATGAATTTTACTTTTGATTTTCACTAAAGGTAGTCAATACAATTTTGTACAGTATCACCTAACATGTCAATCTTTAACAAACTCCAGTATACAGAATTCATAAAATGCAGAAAAAATAGTTTAATCTTTACATGTAAATTGACAGTAAATTAACTGACACAAATTTTATTATTGTAACAAGCAGGCCAGCATTTTAAATATTAATTTAGTAGCTTTGTGTTGTTAAAGGGGCAGACATATACAGTCATTCCAAGTATGTAATCAGATTTAAGAGGTGATAATTCAGAACATGGGCTTTCTAAAAAGTGTTTAGTAAAAGTCATGTTATTTCCTAGTCCAGATATCCCCATCATAAAGCCTTTACAGGGTTATGATCTCTCCTGGCTTTACTGGAGCCACTAGTCACGCTCCTCGCACACGCGCAAACACACATACCTTGCTATAAATACCACACCAGTGTACTAGGTTTAAATTCACCCTGATAATGCAGGTATGCTATGTGCAACTTTGCTATTATGCACGTTACAGAAAGCTTCCAATTTCAGCATGGTAACCTGAAGTCATATAGCCGTGTTTCGGTTTTACTATAATCATCCCTGAAGTTTATACAGATACCGTATCACGTTGAAAGAAATCTATTTGATAGTACTTAAATACCAGCAATTGAACTTCAATTGTAATGAGGAAATGCTCCTTTCCATTGAGGAAGAATTAATATGTATAGCTGCTCATCTCACGCAAATATAGTACATGAATGTTTAAGTACTTTCACTAAAACAGAAGTCATACTAAAACATGATACTGTACTACAATTGTAGTTAACTAGAAAATTCAAGGATGCTATAATTCATTAATAAATTTTCCTGTACAGTAAGTCAAATAGATAAATTCCATGTGCATTTGCTTTACAAAATGGTAGCATGTTTATCTTGCTAGGTTATACACTGCCATTTCACCTGCTCAGACTTGTGGCCAATGGTACCTTGAGCCCTCTCACAAAGGAAACACCTCATCAGCAACTGTTATGTCCATAAAATGGAGTCACTGTACAAGATGGCAAATAGTTAATTCTGAAGTCAAACACAGAAATCATATAGCTCCTCCGACCACAAAGTTCAGAGAAAGCTTCCTTTGCATACCAAGTGCCACTTGGGTTTTTGGGGGGTTTTGTTGGGTTGCGTGGTGGGGTTTTGTTTTGGTTTTTTTTAAATTGCTTCTACAGGTCCAGTTTGAAGTAGCTATCAAGATAACGTGTGAAGTTTACCTTGGTTCCTTTAAAATTCTTCTTCTGCACTTCTGGATGAATACAACAGTTCTATAGTCCCCTTTAGGTTTCCCATCAGGGGCTGAGAAAGATGTGGCATGGGGAAGGGGGGAGAGGAGACAGCCAACTGTCACCATCTTGAGAAGAAAGTTCATGCTCTCGTTAAGGCAACCTATTTGTCTCACCACCTCAGAAACAGGCTAACGAAAAGAGAGAGTAAAAAATTGAAATGAAGGAATCCCGAGCCCCATTGGACTTGTTGCTTACGGAATGCTACCATTCACTTGACATCCCTCTGCCTGGGAGTTAGTACAGCAGTTCTGGAAGCCCAATGCACCAGTGGTACATCCAGTGAGGAAGCACAAGGTATCATTATGTATACACTGAAGCAGTAATTTGGGAAGTTTATGAACAAACCATCAGGACCCTCTGTAAGCACCGTACAGCCTACCAGCCATCATAAGGGTCACGGCTGAAGAGACATTTCTGGGTTTTTTTCCCCTACTAAGGGCAGCACCAGCCCAACCAGAAAAATGGAGAGAACTTGTCACACGCTGTCCAATTATACAGCGCGTCTTTTGGTGGCTATTAAACATCAGAGGGAAATATAGCACTGGCTCAGTGGAAATTACATCAGGCACTGCAAGCCTGCTTCAGTTTTCCATCCGATTCTTGCTTTAGACTGGCATTGGCATGAATTTAATGAAGGCCTTCTGAGGCAATGATGGAAGCAGCAGCAAGATTCAGAGGCTTTCACTCTAGAGTTGGCAGACAAAAAAGTGACAGTTTTAAGATCACTTGGGGACCCACATTTCAAAAGGAAGACTAGAAATAGCAGCTTTAAATCCCAGAGTAATGGGATAGCCTAGGATAAAACAGCTGGCAAAACAGAAATGAATGGTATATAACCCAGTAAGAAAGACATTACCATGAGTGTTTTACACTTTGACAATTTTCATTAAATAAAATTACTAAGTGCTTTCCTCTAAACAAAAAGGATGCTCCTAACATCCTTTCCTATGAAAGCCCTGTAAACATGCCACCAAAACTTAGTTTTTACCAGCAGAGTGAGCTCACTAGAAATGCAAGTGAAATCAGAAAAACAAATTAATTTGAAAATTTCTAAGTAAATACTTGCTAAACAATATGGCATTTACATCAGTGTGCAATATATTAATTTTGAAAGTGATAACTTCAGCATGAAAATTACTTACCTGTAATTAAAGTTTTCCATATTGGCCAATACATAAATCCTGATTTTTGGTACTGCATACTTTATCTCTGAAATATTTGAAATGTCATATTCCAAATCAAAGTCAATACACAAAAATATTTAAGTTATACCCAGTCTAACAAAACCCACATCAGCCACTGAAAACAGATTTAACAGTGTAGTGTTTAGTAGTATGCAAAGGAATTTTAGAACCAAAAGAAAATATAGGTCGCAATAGAAATTTGAGGCACTGCTGTACATGAATAAAGTTGATTCATACAACATGTGAATTGCACTGAGTCACGGAAGTGATAACTGCTTTAGTATTTTCATTTAGGACAAGTATTTTAAAGTTTAGTGTTTTGGGGGGGGGCTTTTTTTTTTTTTTAAATTAATGCTGGACCTGTAGTTCTTCAGCAAAAAATACTTTCAGGTAACACCCTCCCCTCCTCCTCCCCAGAAAAGGGTCTGCAAGTTTTTTAGTTTTCGATTCAACCTTTAAATATACATGAAGCTCTCTATGCATACCTACTTTGTGACAAATTTGATAACATCTCAAATAAATTTACATTATACAAACACTTTTAAGAAAATTTGCATTTTTCTAAAAAGTTTATAGCAATGAAGATGTGATATATAAATATATACAGTACTTCCACTTCAAAAGTCAGATTTACGAACTAAATGGTTAAAACCTAATGAACATCAGATTTTCATTTAGGTTGCCCAACGTGGCAATATTCAGGTATTACCAGATTATTTCTTTTTCTTCAGGTGATAACCTACATCCCCTTACAGCATTTTTTCACAAAAATAATGGTTCTTTTTGCTAGATCAACTCTGGCAATGTTTACATAAATATTCCTTTAAAATGTTGCTGGCAAACAAAGCTATTGTAGCACAAAGTACTTTTTAATAAAATAATCACCACGTTTAGCTTCATTCAAAATTTAGCTTGCTATACATTGGATAGAAGAAAAATAGTTTTATCTGTGTTCAAGTGCATTAGCAACAAGAGTTAAAATGAGTAGTATATTTTAATGAAGATTCAACTGATAGGACAGGTGCCACCAAAAAGCACGAGCTTGTCAGTGATCAAATTGCCTAAAAAACTGACAGTAACATAACACTGAAACTACTTAGAGAAAGCTTGCATGATTTTCCTTAACAAATACATAAAGCAAAAATTAAGAGTTCCTTGATAATACTGATTCACAATTTCAAGAGCATAAACTACAGTCAGTAAAGGGCTCACAAATCTGTGCATAAAAAGGCTGACATTTTAATAAGAAGTGGTTTTACATTAATGGCAGGCCACCACAGAGAAGTATGGAGGAACAAAACACTTTGGCTTTAATTTTTTCAGAGGCTCACATTTCTCATTAGACTTAAAAGCAGCAGCTTTTCATAAGCCACTCTCATTGGGAGTGCTGTATTTTGTAGAAAACATTAGAAAGATGATAATCGTTTTAGTGATTGACAGCTTTTACTTCAATTTTTACATAAACAGCTTTCACCATACTGTGGTTATGCTTAAGTATAAGAACACTGATCAATAGTTTAGATGCACAGTATTTATTTCTTCTGCTGGAAGGCAACTATACTTAATAATTGTATCCAAGACACTTCAAATCATTCAGAAATATGGCATGCAGTATCCAAAAGTATGGCTCTGAGGATTTTTTTTTTTTTTTACATTAAGCATAAAGAAATTTTATATTCAACATTCATTTATATTTCAAGAAAACTACCTATTCAGAGTTCTAGTTCTTTGATGCAGCATTAAGGATTAAAACTTACCACTTTACCAGGCCTTGCCCATGTGCAAATAAATCCCTCCTGACAAGCAGTGACTATACAGTCTTCAAGAAAAATTAACACAGTCAGTCTTTCATGTGCTATCTTTTTACAGATAAGAGGCTCTAACAAGGGAACATCTTCCATTCGGGGACAGAGAGGTGTTCCCAAAGTTTTGGCTGGGTCCGTTTTGGTTTTAGTAACTAGGTTCAGTTTGTCACTGCTCTTGCTAGATATATGTCCCATGCTATGATTTCTCTTATGATCTTTTTCATGGTGTCTTTCCTTCCGATCGTGCAGCGATAAGGTTGCAAATTTACTAACGCCAGAAGCAATGGCACCATCCATGACACTGCTTTTACTGCCAGCATTTGAGACTGCGGAGTGTGGAAGGCTGTTTGACCGTGGAAGAGGAGGGGGTACAGAGTTTCCAGGCGTTGTGATACTGTTTCCATTACTTCCTGGGTTGGTTCCACCACTTCCAGCAGGTGGACTTGTGGCATTCATGACATTTGTATGTGTCCTTGCTCTCGAGAGAGGTTGGTGGGGGAAGAGGATATCTTCTGTAAGATCCCACAAACAGAGCTGTGTGTCCTGGCCTACCGAACCAAATCTATACGTAACACTTACTGGACGACTGTCTGTAGAGTTCCTTTTGGATAGCCTAGATTGCGTACTGTTCGCTCGGTCTCTGCCAAAATGAAGGTCCTGGAAATCCTCATCACTTCCGCTAAATTCCATCGGGTCACTCTCTTCTACACTAGTGGTATACGGATCAAACGCAACAACACTGACCCACGATTTATGTCCATGGCCTCTCGCTATTACTCGACAGTCCACGAAAGACCAAACTGTTACCAAGTCGTCCTCTCCACCTGTCACTATGTATTTCCCGTCGGGACTCCAACACACACACAGCAGTCCTCCGAAGTAGCTTTTCATTGTACCATGCAGTTCCACGGAATCAAAGTTGAACACACGAAGAAAACCATCCTGGCTCACGCACGCCAAGAACTTCCCATCTGGGGAAAAGGCAAATTCGTTCAGGGCACCCTCACCCACTGTCCATTTAAGCAGAGGGTTTCTTGTGGATTTACTCTTGCAAGTGTGAACTGCAAAACTTTCTCCTTGTTTAAGTAGCTGGTAGTGCGGGGCTGTGGTACCACAAGTGTGCTCCACGTTATACAAGTACATATTGCCACTGGAATGAGCTACTAGGAAAAGGCTTTCCGAACCTGGTACCCATTTCACACAGGTTACTCTGGACTTGTCTATTAGCCTCTGTGAAAAACAAAGATGATACACTTCAGAAAGTCTGAAAATTAAAGTTTTAATGATTAACTGTGAATCTGAGCTTTCGGGGGGGGGGGGGGGGGGCGGGTGGGATGGGGAAAAAATACTTCAGCAAAGCAAACTCAACTTTCTAGAAAGGAGCTATGTTACTGTATTTGTGAAAACTTCTCAGGCAGAAAAGAGGAAATTATTTTTAGACAGAGTGCTATCAAAGATTGTTATTATTATGGTCCAGTCATCCTCCACAAAGAACATACTTCAATCAAGACAATCTGTTGTTATGAATCTAAGCGGAGTGTTCTTAGGTTTATTTTTCACTGCATAGGCTGAAAAGCATGAAAAGCAAACAATCGAGAAAACACACAACGAGCTAAAGGGAAAAAATGCAGTTACTCATCTGGACTACATAGCAAACGGGTTACAAATCAACAACAGTAAATTTAGACTCTGGCTTTATCTGACAGCACAAATAAAATCCATCCTCTGAAAAAAAAAAAAGAAAAAAAAAGAAAAAACAGGCTTCAGGAGCCTTTACCAGCTTTTACTGATTCAGGGAGCAAAAGCTACACACACAGTGACCATGTTATCATGTGGCTGGAAAGCTAGTAGTTAAATGCACGTGGTTCAGTGAAATCAGAAGGCACCACATACTCTTCACCTTTGAATCCCCACCCTCCAATTACTTTTCATTCATGCGCCAAGGACCTGACAATACTCTCAGTCACCACCTGATTAAGACGTTTCCTCTGAAGAAAAATGTTTTAATAGAGTCCATCATTGCAAAAGAATGAACACACGCATTAAACAAACATTCTTGATCATAATACCTCTGGTGCCATAAGAAATGAGAGATAAAGTTTGACTCCTTGAGTTTGCTAGTGTAGTTCTGGTGGACTTCCAAAACTTACCAACTCAGCCATGGCATCACTCAACTGCAACTTGGAGACAAGTAGTTCTTTACATGCACATTCTAGATTTGTATTTGGCATAGATTGATTATAGGCCGAAAGAAGAGCTGAGCTACACGAAAGGCAAGAATGCAAATACAAAGAGCCTAAGGAAATACCAGAACAAGTTACAAAAGCATTAAAAAACAAAGAAACAAAAAAGTCACCCCAAAACCTTGCTATGTTGTTTATCACAAACAAAAAACAGACTAATGGATAACACACTGATTGTTATCAATTCTGGGCCTGTAACTATCACTGGAAAGCAGCACCTCATCTTTTGAGGCTATACTTTTGCTGCTGTCAATCTCGGTGTAAGATCAGAAAGCCCCTCTTCCGTAATTTCTCACTGGTTATATTAGCTATTTTGTACTTGAGAGCTGAGAGATGTAACTTAATCTGGGAACCTGTCCTCAAATGCAGTAGATTTAAAATAACAAAATTCCTAGCTTCTCTTGTGATATTTTAAAGTTTGTCATGTGTTCATTGATACATATAATGAATGTCTCAGTAATGATGATATCAGAAATATTAGACAGAAAGTTACCTGGTACACACCAAGAGAATATGGACAGGGAACACCAGCCCAGCTGGTTACTATAGGCAATAGTCGTCTTCTCATTCTAAAACTACCACTAATATGGCACCAAAGCAAAATTTCTTGCACTCCTCTACTAGAGCAGCTCCACCTGACATACAGACCCTACTCATAAGAGCAGATGCTCAACTTTTACACTAGAAATGGCATTTGAAGTCCATAATCATGTTGGGGTACACCACCTTAATTATTGTACAGAAATCCTGCAAACCCAATCTCTACCTCAGGGAGGCTATGAACAAAACAGAAGATTGCCATCTGCACTGAGAACAGATCAGCTCAAAGAGACAAGACGCAGACAGGCTTTCAGCTGACATATAGCAAGTGACTACAACTCCTCCCCTTTCTCAACCAGCAAAGCTTTAAATTCAGCAGGAAGATGAAAACTCTGAAATTATGACTTTCTGAAGTTTTAAAGGCTTCCAGCTGGACTCCCATACTTCTACAGCACAACAAAACAAGACCTGAAGTCACTATGACTGGCAGACGCATTACAAGAATAGACTGAATGCAGTATCAAGCAAATCAGTGGAGTAGCTGGGATAAGGAACTTATGTTCAGGTGGAAGAAGAGTAAGTGAAGGAACTTCAGTCACCAGTCAGGAAGACAAGCCAGGATTATCTTGGTAGCCATGTTCTGAACAAGCCTGAAGGGAAAAAATTATAGGCATAGGCCACAAAGGAGTGAAAAAACTGAGTCAATCAAGGAATATGTATTAAGGTCTGACAAAGAGCTTTGGCAACACAGGTACAGGAAAAGTTTATTATGAAAAAAATGCAGCTTAAGGGTCTAGTTTTAAGTAAAAAAAAAGAATAAAAAAACAAGATGAAAAACATAATTCAGCTGGCTAACTTGAGAATAACCATCACCTGGAAACAACAGAATCTGTGAGGTATACTTGGTTGGTTTTGGGAATAGGAAAGTATCACTAATTTAATTCTGACACAGCTAGAAGAAATACCACTGTTGATACAGATTGATTTAAGCAGGCAGCCACAAGCTGCATAGTATCACTCACCTCAGCCTTTCAAGTCCCTATTGTCTTCTACATCAATAGAATTAAAAAAAAAAAAAAAAAAAAAGGAAGAGTAACAAGTTAGACTGCATTCAGGCTATTGCATTTTAAGGTCAACATAAACTTAACCTGTTATGACATGGAAGGTATTTCACATATCACATACAATTAAGTGCTATCCTGATTGCTTTATCACAGGTGACAGTCAAAACTGAGCTTTGGGCTACCAGAATCACCAAATTACTAACAGGACAGGTGGTAAATTCTATTCTAGCACTAGTGCTAAATCTGTTGAAAGATGTAAACTCTCATTTAGACCACCTTCTGCCTAGGAAGACATGTTTCTTCTCAAATATTATCTAAGCTCTAAATATATTCAAAACCCAACAGGCACCTTCATCTTGAAGCTAGGAAACTGGCTCAACCATCAGTACTCATCAATGTTTCTCTAAAACAGCTTTCAGATACAAGCCAGAACTTCCAAACACGTCCAGGGTAAACTTCAATACTGTCACTGACAGATTAAAAATATATAAAAGTTTTAGAATTGGTTGTGACTGCAGAAAAGATCAGCGTAGGAAACAAGAATTTGTCTTCTATCTCTAGCCTACTGTGCACGTAGTATTGGTACCACTGAGAAAATTCTTATGTCAGCTTTGTAGAAAATAGATCACCTCATTTAATTTCGAACAAACTGTCATAGGATGTATTCCCACCACAGTGAAGTAACACTGGCTATCGCACAGAGAAAGAGACAATACTGTGTAACAGAAGCGGCTTCAGTTTCTCCATCATTTGTGAACCACCACAAGAACTATTCAGCCTGCAATGCAGCTTTACTCTGTAGACACTAGACAGTAAACAACATCAAGGCATGTAAACATCCACTGATCTTTTATGTAAGTACTTCAGCTGAAGTTCTTCTCAAAGCAGCGAAGAGTGGGAACTGCTCTGTGATATGAAACTCTACTTGCTTATAGTACTTCTACTGCCACTTGTACTACTTACACTATTATCATACAAGGTTAAATCAGAGCTGTACTTACACAAGTAACTTGTTCACACCCAGACTAGCACTGCCAGTGGTGAAGTTGCACCACAGACAAAGCTTGGGGTTTTTCGGTTTGGGGTGAGTTGTGGGGAATTTTTTGTGGGGAATACACAACAGTGCAGGGTGAGTGGTGTTAGGACAATGCTAAAATGAACATTTCAGCTACAGATGTTTCTACCAAACAGCGTACTCTGTGCAATATTAAGAGATTCTCCAGCATTGTCTCCCACTCAACACAAGCAGAGAAACAGCAGGTGGGAAATAGCTAGGTAAGAAGAAAAACGCCCCTCTTCTGATCTAGATGTAGCTACTTTTAGAAAGCTGAGGAGGAATTAGATAGCTCTAATTATAAAGCATTCCCATTGAGAACAATACTTCAATCTTCTTCGCACAAAGACAGAGCAAGGCAACACATCTCTCTGAGGTGCGAAAGATATGCTTGCTCAGTTTGAAAGCTGAGCACAGCTTAACTTCATCTGCAAATAAAAAAAGACCTGCAAAGCTCTTTGCTATTACCCCCGCCAACAATTCACCTGCAGCTGGATTAAAAGACAAAAAGGAACAAAAAAATTCCCCCAAAAAACCAATCATCCCCCAAATCGACCCAAATTCCTATAGCTTATCCTCTGCAGCAAATGTTGTCAAAAGTTGTTCCAGTTACCAGATTTCTTTCCTTGTTAGCATGCAGATGCTCTTTTAAGAATGCCACGCTACCAGATAATCTTAGCCAGTGGTCTTATAACTTGGCATTAGTCCCTGTTGCTGCCACCCACCCCCCCCCAGTACTTCCTTCTGTCTTTCCTTATTGCACAGCACCAGCAGAAGCAGACAGAGAGTTTCTTTCAAGAGTATCACATGGCCAAGACCCCATAAGCCTTCAGCTTCTACGCAGCATTCAGCTTGATATCCTAGTCTTCCCCAAGCAACCCTTTAGGAATCCTGATACAGACAGTTTCTGCTGTAACATCCTGACCATAAAAATTGATATTTTTACCTTATCTAATATTATGACCATAATATATTAGTTAAATAGGGGCTTAAATGTTTTCTTCTTCATTTGGAACCAGAAGCCCCAGAAACAACTGACTGCAGAACACACACACAGACATTTCCATCTATAGCCTCTTTTCCATCAGTTAACTGTCATTAACTCTAGTTACAGTATTACCCAAACTACAGAGTCCTAATTTTTAATCTTAAACCCCAAAAGATTCCTTCATGAGTAAGATTTTTGTGTAGATATTCCAAGTCAATGAAACAGCTGAAAAAAAAACCATAGTGACTGAGTGATAAGCTGTATAGGCAAATGCAGCCATCTACAGAACTTTGAGAATCTAGGATCTTTGATATCATAAATACATTGCATGCAACAATGTTAAGATTTCTACTTACTTCCTCATTAAATAATTTGCTAGTTTCTTTTTTAATAGGGTCTATAAGTTGGACCTGGCCTGCAGAGAAGCCCACTAGAAGAGACACGCTTTCTGCTGTGGCTGTTAAGTGATTGAAGTCATGGCATGTAGGTTGTGTTCCTTTATATATCCTTTTGTCTATTGGTTTACTCAAGTCCGCAGCCTGCAAAGAGAACAAACAGAATTAAGGCAGTTTATCACAACATGTGCACGTAACCAGTTCTATTTGCAAATGAGTTTATACTCAGCAACAATTAAGGCAGTCACAAAATCCTACTTTAAAAAGCAGCTTTTTATTTATCGAAGACACCCAAGACGTCATCAAAACGTTTATCTTTTCATATAATGCAATACCTGTGTTTTTTCCATTTTGCTGAACACTATACATACCCTGGCCTTTGCAACTACATCACACAACAAACTAATGAGAACCATTCAGTAACACAAAGGCTCCAGTGAGTCCTCAGTATCAACCTATTCCCAGAAGGCTTTTCCTGCCAGAAGAGGCATTCCATCACAGACAGGAGGTATCTTCTACATTCCTAGTAGCAGCTTTCTCAATATTGAATACAACCAATTTTGGACTAAAAATAGCATATTCTCAGTCACCTGATTATTCTATTATATGTCTATCCATTTATAACAGGCAAACATACGATATTGGTCTCAATAATTAAAAAAAATTATCAACTAGATCCCAGGAGAGCATTTTCTAGGAACACTGACAAAAGATGCTGATACTGTGATTATAAAATACATTTTAGTCCATTAAGCTACAAAACAATTAGGCTTCTGACACTGAACACAGAATTCAAATAGAGCTCAGACAAAGTAAGTGCTAACAAAACTGAGGAACTTCAACATAAACAACTGAAGATCTGGCTCTAAAGTATCAGAAAAATCCAAAGGAACAGAAAAGCAACTTACAGTGCGCTCTCAGTTGTGTAACCCATGTTTATCCCCATATCACTTCTGAACAGACAACCTTTCATCATCCAGAGATTAAAACCCACACATTTAATACACAACATCATACTCCAGATTCAGCTTTTTTTTTTCCCTAAACTCCCTATTTACTAAGTTCAGAGTCTGTAATTAAAAATCTGCAGATACTCAACAATATTACAGACCTGAGATGTAGCTGTGATTTGGACTTGGATTCTAATTTTGATATATACTTTTTCAGTATTTTTAGTCAGAGAAAATTGGGCCAGTAATGTAAGAAATAAAATTTCTTTTGAGGAAGAGGACAAGCTTCAGATAAAAGAATATTGCTCCAGTATATTATACCTTCGAGGGTGAGGTCTAAAGAGCAGCAAATCCTTGGTGTACTTGGGGCTACATAGACAGAAACTAGACCTGTTAGTAGGGAAAAAATTGTAACTAGCTACACAGTGAATCATGTCAGGTGAGACATTTCCAAGGCAAATTTAACTACAGGGTATGCATGATAAGCATATATATGCAACAGTATTGAAGCTGTGCTTATGCTTGCAGCATATATTATAAACCAGTTTAATCAAGTGTATGCCCTCCTGGTTGAAGACTCCAAACTGAGATGATGTATTCCGACTTCTAAAGTCAGCAGATTAAAAAGTTATTCTCCAGAGCCCAGAGATCCATTATAAGCTAAAAAAGAATATTAGCAATACCTCTTCAAGGAGAACTTAAATAGAATACTAGCTCTACTGGGAGATCATAGGACAAGGCGCATGCCTACCAAGAAACATTCACAGACAGATGTAAATCTGATTTGAAGCTGAAAGACTAAATCCTAGAGGCCATGCAGCTATCACTTACATTGTGCAAGACTCCCTTGTCCTGTATCACTACAAAATAAGTGATATAAAGAGATAACTCTCAAAATTGAGGTAGCATTTCTATCTGGAAGACCATTCTACAGACACATAGACACATCCCTCCATACTTCAAAGAAATGCACAGTTAACGAGGTTAACCCATGAGACTCAAGGTTCTGTCCACTGGACAAAAGTTCCAGCAGGACGCAATGCCTAAGAAGGAAAATCCCTTTTAAAGTAAATACAACTCAGCCTGAATCACGCTGAATGAACACAGAATGACAGACTCTCCTGGCCAGCAGAAAACACAGGTATTCCCAGGTTCTTTTCCTTCTGAATCCTCACTGTTCTTTGGAAGCAGCAAAGACTCAGAAGGTGGCTATTTGCAGATTGGAACTACACCTTGCTCTTTTGTCTGGTTGAGGTTTTAGATCACTAGCTTTTGTTTTTGTTGTCTGACAAATTTGGTGTGACTGAAGTTCCACATCTTCTGAAATTGTGTAGTAACAGATCTAGCAAGACATGTTCTGATAAATTAAATCTAAGCACAGACTTCCCTGTGCTTGTTCTAGCTGTTCGCTGAGAACCAGATGGTAGTGACAATCTGTCTGAACTTAGATGAAGTATAAATAAACTAATTCAACCCAGGATTACCAGGCTTCCACTGACAGGGATGCCCTGCCTTTTATTTACATGTGGCTAGTGTTTTCAGTTATAATATAGCTGTCTCATGAAGATAAGTCGAATCTACAAGCACAAAAGCACTCTTTTGGTCTTGATCTTTCCTAATTGAAAGACAGGGTAGAATCAATGAGTGTAAGAACTAGGCGACATTTTCTTTATTTCGGCACAGTTGAAGGTTGCTATTGGATTTTGAGAAGGCCAATAAAAGCACTGACTCAAAATTCAGTCACTCCTGGGACTCAGCATTTCATTAGCTCACCACTAAGTCCATTTGCTATAGCTATTTTTGTGGAAGATCTGATTCTCATAAAAGAACTCTTAGATGACATCTGAGTCCATAACTGTCAAATCCTAGGATATGACACTATCAACTGAACCAGGTGACATGAGCTGCTCCCCTCTCAAAAGAATGATGCTGCACTTTGAAAGAGGACAGAAGGACCTTGGGATTAAGTTTTATCAAACATGGAGGCTCAAAGCACAGGATCAGGCACCCTCACCTCTGCCTGAGTTGGTAGCAAGCTATTTGCACACTTCCTATCCCAGTTCCTTTAACATTTTCTTCTGAAAAACACTCAGCACTACTCCAGCCTGTCCACTTTGAGAAGCTTACGCCATTGTGGATGATTCATGATGAGAGCAACACTTCGTAATTAGAACTTAAGTCTAATCACAACAGAAGGAAGGTTGGAGCATCTAATGCAAGGTTAAGAATCAATACTATCCTCCCTTCAAAGAAAAAAAATCTGTGCTGTACATCTTTGCTAATCAAGACTCTGGTATTAGCACCTGGGCCAACCGATACCTGTGTTAGAAGTCTGTTCCTTCCAACACACAGCAGTATCTCACGTACCCCTTGGGCAAAGGAACAAGGAATAATGGTTATCAGGCAATAAGAGGAATCTCACACAACATCCGTCTAAAGTCAGTAATGCAGTTGAACAAAATTGGTGCACTTTGGGCATCAACAGCTTCCAACTACTGTCTTTGAACAGTTTAAAACTCTCTAGTGAGCCTTACACTTACTTACAGAAGAAAAATTGACCAACTTTGCCATTTAGTTCTTTGCGATGAATTTGTACTCTCAGAAAAAACCATGAACCATACAAGAACAAGATGAAAAAAGAGAGTTATACAACTAAAACAGAAATTTTGTGCAATACCCCCAAATATTTTAGTAAAATAACCTACCTAAAATTTGACAAAAGACACTAATAGGAGTCTGTATCATCTCAAAATATCTAAAATGGACAAATAGATATAGAAAGTTCTACTCCTGTTCAGCTGTCAATCCGAATAAAATAATACAGTAGACCACCCCTAAAAGTGTTATTTAAATTAACAATTGACAAAAAACTTCATTAAAAAAAAAAAAAAACAAGCATCTACAAGATGCTCCATGAATAAACACACAGGTTGCACCAGTAGCACAACACTGTAGCTGCCAAACAGGCTAATCTTTACCGTATCTAAGCCGGTTTACCCCACTCTGCCAGGGTAGGGAGGAAAATAAATAAATAAATAAAAAATAAATCTGACCATCGAAACAGCTGCCCATTCACCCTGAATCATGAATTCCAGCAAAAAGGCAGTCAAATGGAAGTTCTGAACCACAGCTTTAAGTACCTAAACATTAGGAAGAAAATAGAGGGGGGGGGGGGGAACAACAACCATCAGTCACCTCAGTCCAAAGCAAATCTTTAAGTTTTCAGATTCTGATGTCTGAAATGTCTGATTAGGATGGGCAATAACCTTGGTTCTGTAGCTGTATGTAATTCTAAGCTCAAAGACAGATTGATATCTGTCGAAGATTCATTCTTTTTATGTAGTATTGATCCGAGACTTAGAGCTTTCATACTAAGATTTCCCAAACCGTGAATCATATCATCTCAAGTCAGCATTTAATCATGCTCCTTGACAGATGTGATTTCTTCCTGTATCTTTTCTTTTCCTAACTTACATCTGCAGCTTTCTACAAATTTTAGTTGAATGAAATGTATCATAAATGCTACATTTCCTTCCAAGCTAAAAATCATCTGAGATCAGAAAGGCAAGGAGTTATTTATTAATTTAATTTCTACTACAGTCATCAGAATGCTTCCGTTAGATATTTAATAGTATTTAATATCACATTTGCCAGGAGACTGGCTTTCAGTGAGTCATAGCTATAAGTGAGAGATCAAGACAGTACATTAGGTCTTCAGGCCTGGAAGTGAGGGCAAGCTTTTAATAAAAATTTTACTTCCAAAAATGAAACTCTCTCTTGTCCAGAGAATTAATTGATCTTGAACAGCAGATTACAGATTGGCTATGTATGTAGAGTTCTAGCACAAAGTAAAAGAGAACACACAAATAACCAAGACATTATATATTTGAAAGCAACTTCCTTGGCATTTCTGGAGCTTGGTATCTCTTCAATACCTTGCTGTCCAGGGATTTAATGGCTCCTGGTCTATAAACAGAACAATTTGAGAAAGCTGTGCTTCTTATAATGCTATACAAGTAACATGAGAAATCAACTCTTAGAATTATTATAATATAAGTGAACTTCATTGAACTTCACAGATGCTCTTTAAACCCTAGCAGAAAAAAAGAGACAAGGCAACCCTTGCTGCAGCACTTTGCCTTACAGTATCCCCTGGTGAACAGGGCAGGGTCTTCCAGGACAGACTTGCTCACTGTATTCGCAAGGACAGGGAAAACTAAACCAGGAGGCCCCTTACAGTTTGTTTATTCTTCCTCCACGTCTGTGCTGGTCTCCCTCTCCTTCCTGCAGAGCTAGCTGAAGGACAGAGAAAGCTGAGGAATGTGGCAAGACAGCTGAGTTATCCTAGGGACTTCTGTAGAATTTTCTGCTGAACTCTGTTCATTGCTTCCATACACAAGTGTTTCTGGCAGAACGACTAGCTTCAATACTTCACACTGGAAATCCTTCTAATTACTTTATTATCAAAGAAGTAGATTTCCAGACTTTTTTTTTGTAGAGGCCAATAACAGCTCACTTAATATTAGCAACCGAATAATTTGTAGTTACTTCACTGTTGCTTCAAGCTGGTCTGATCTTCTAGCTGACCCTGCTTTGGGCAGGAGGTTAGACTAGAGACTCTCAGAGGTCCCTTCCAACCCGAATGACTTTGAGATCCTAAGCTTTGGATCAACCAAAGCAGTGGCAACACAGCCTCTCCCAGCTTACTTAACAGGTCTGGTTTATGTCTTAAAGGAACTCACACAGGAAGAAAATTACAGGAACAAGTTAGTTGTCTTTCCCTACAAAGAACACTGATGTAGAGCAAACATTCTGCATAATTTATGAGATACACAACAAAGTCCAGGCAACGCTTCCTGCAACTATAAAGCACTAATAAAACACTCTTCAGTGCAGCTGACTGCCATAGCCAATCAGTAATAAACTGGCTTCTACAAACATAACTGCACACAAGCTGGCAGACTGCTGACTAATGGCCTCAGCTTTCTCGGTAGAGAGTTTAAAGTCTGGTAAGAACTTGCATCAGTCCCAGGATCTCTTCAGATTCAATAGCACAAACCTTTCAGATAGTGTACAAGCGAACACACATCCAGGGCCACTTCAGAAGCCCCTCGAAAACTTATAAAGACTAGTCTGAAAGCTTCTGGAAGCCGTTTAAACTAGTTTAAAAATAGGTTTTTTAAATGTAAGGACAGTTTCTTAAATAAGTAAAAGCTGCTTCTTCCATACACAAGTGATGTGCTTAGCTTTAAGGGTTGCATAACAGGTGTTTTGTGCGTACACACAGACTAGTTTTAAGTGTCTCCTAAGCCTTGCAAAGCCATTAATGCTAGGAAAATTTTAGGTCCTTATTTTGCAATGCTGCATTCAATGCATCTGTGTTATATTAAAGTCACACTTGCAAACCTCAAGAAAACTCTTTCATTTTTAGTTTTGCTTTTAAAATTTGGCTGAACTTTCAACTCTGAACTGAAGCACCGATAGCTGAACATTCCCAACAGCACAACCAGTGCTGGATTTGCTGCCAGTTAATACAAAGGCAAATATGAAGTAACACTAACACTGAGCATTCGCTTACCCTTATTCCTCCCTAATTGAAGGCAAGAGCAGATATGAGAAAGGGATAAAAGTTGCACTGAACAACATGAATTTTGAACATTAAAAACTAAGAAATTGGGACAAAAACAGTTAGCAAGCAGGAAAAAGAATCTGCTACTTTTAAGATACTGCCTCAAAGACTTTCCATTAAGGTATCTCTCTACAGCTTCCTTTCTCTAGAAAGTCTCCAGAAAGCGCAGCTGCCAATCCATGCCAGTTTTACTTGCATAAATCTTAAGATTCTGATCTTCAAGACATAATCATTATTAATTTGGCTTCAGTGGCATACTTTCTGATGTACTTTTTCTAATATATAAATATTTTTAATGATCTCACAGTTCAAAGTAATTTACATTTATACCTGCTCCCAGCAAAAGCATTTCAAGATTTATTTCCACTCAACAGAATGTTTACTTTCCTGAACAACACTGTTCCTCATAAATTGGTTCCTCTATCTTTGCAGAAGGTTTTTTAAGTTACAAAGCACCTGATAAAATGCTGAACAGTAGCACTTCAGGAATGTGAGAGAGTTTCTAGAATACTGTATAAGAACAGCTCTGTTGGTAAAACAAGGACACCAAGTAATTTTATTTAACCTAATTTTTTCAAGTGTTCCACACAATTCATCCATAACAAAGTCTTAAAGATCAATTTTGTACAAAGCTGCCTGCAAATCTGGGAAACTACTTAATATTCTTCTCTCTTCTAGATTTAACTTCCACTTGGGGCCATATAAGACATACACCACTTTTGAAAGGAGAAAAGCATTACTTAAGAAGATTTCAGCATTTATTCATACAGCAGACAACTATGACCACACATATTAAGATAAAAGCTCTAGTCCAGACAACTGGACACAAATTCATATTTAGGCAAAGATGAGTTTAGTTTTCTGAAGCATCCAATAAAATAATTATATTCTGTTTCCAGAAGAATTATTCTAAGCACTCAAAAAGAGCACACACTGGTTTGAAATAAATCTACATGACATTAACTGAACCAATGGTTATATAATTGACAAGATCAAGAAAGTGGATGTGAACACCATAAAGAACTGCTTGATTCACAACTTACCATAACAGTGTTAGATCCATTTTAGTAAGGCTAGAAACCAAAATATTTATCTGGTTACAGTATAGATAAGCACATCCTCTTGGAAGTTATCCAAGGTGAAAGCATCAGTCTACCAATAACTCTTGAAAAAGTAGACATTTTTATTCAGAGAGTTCAAAAAACCAGAAAAGTAGGCTCCCAAAAAAAGAAAAATCCTTTTTTGTTTGCAACTCCTCCTTCACTTTACAGGTGCATATAGAATCAACTTATCCTTTTCCCCCCCCTCCCCAGTAAGACTGGGCAAATGGTATTACAGCAGGACAGGAATGTTAACATATTTGAACTACTGTAGGCCAGGGAGATTGAGGGAAATTGAAACAAGGTTTTGAACCCCTCCACGTAAAAAAATCTCTGTCTTCTGAGCAGAGAACACTGCTGTTGCCTTCGTCCATCACAACCCAACAGAGATCTCGAGTCACTGAAACTGTTCCTTTAAGAATTTTCTGTTCCTTTAAGTATTTTCAGTTCAACACATTACTCATTATGTAAAATGTACACTCATGCTCCTTTTGAGTGGAAGGCCAAAATGTACAGCTTGGGACAGTGCTGTTCAGTGGGGTCAGGCCCACAGTGTTCTAACGAACTGACCGCAGCCCTCAGCACAGCTGTCCAGAGAAAGTCCTGGTCGGTTCTGAAGTCCTGGTCTGTGAGCAGTGCTTAGCATCACTGAAAGGCACCGCGCAGCCGGCTCGCTCCAGGAAGCAGACTGGAAGCACTCCAACTAACACCAGCAGTCTGCATCTGCACTCTAATCACATCACTAACATTTCAGGGAAGTGACATGACATTGTAACTTAACTTTTCAAAAGGTGTTTATTTCTACATGTTTAACAGAGTTAATTTTTATTATACCTGCAGAAAAACCTGCCCCTTTCCTTCCTAAAAGCACTCCAGTCCTTTACATCACACTTTGCACAATACTGCTTTACTAAGATACAGAAGGACCACAAGAGCTTTAACTTGTTCTTGAGCACCTAAACCATCACTCAGAAGCCCACACTGGAGAACAGCTAACAAAAGCAGTATCTCACAGTTCCTTTTGCAAAGTTCACCTTATTGTGGGTGTCAGTTAATGACATGATCAAGTCAGATAAAAATCGAGACTTTGACTTCAGTGTTATGCACCTGGCCATACTAAATCTGTAAACAGACTGATTAAATTCAACCAACTCTGAATATAGTCACTGTATCACACGCTCCCAACAGACATGAACTGAATTAGATATTCTATTTCTGTTTATGCAATTAGTTGCCTTTTTTTAATAGGAAGCAGGGAAAAGGCGGCGTGATGTCAGTATTATTGTCTCTTCCCAGTGGCTGGACTACAGAATTTTGGCTCAAATGTAGCTCAGCCTGCTGGATACAAACCTCTCCAACAGAAACCTAATTCAGGATCACGTATGTTCTGCATGCAGTGCAGACATCTTCCTCCTCTTCTCCCCCTACTCAGCTCTTTTTAACAAGCTATGTAAGAAAGATCTCACTGTGCAGTTTTAAGTTCAAAACAATGATCTCTTGGGGCTATAATTAAACCATGGGTGACAGGTCACATTTTTATACTGGACTCTCCCTCACTGGCTTAGAAATTAAGACAAATATTTAACAAGTCATGCACACACATAGTCGCGCATGCAGAACTGGACCACAATCCAAGACTTTTTACTCCAGAACCACTTCAACAGTGGGCAGGTAAATATTCCAGAAGTAAGTTCAACACGTTAGCTGCATTTATGGATTATTGTCCTTGATTTCTTTCAGAGAGCCACTTAAATTGCAAATATGGAAGTTAATTAATGAAAAAAAAATCCTGTAAAGGGTTAACTGCTGCACAGAATTATGAATATTGCCAGATTTTGTTTTAATACCCACTTTCTGTTCATTATTTACTTAGATGACTGAAGCAGAGAACATGAAAAAGTTAAATATGTGGAAAAAAATTATCAGTTCTGAATTTTGTACCCCTCCGATTTTACCAAATACCTTCTTGTTCCCAGGAAGAGACAATGATGTCTAACATTCCTTATATACACAGCACTTACATTGCTTACTAGAATAAGCGGTCCCATTCTTTTCAGTATTTCCACATAAGTTTTCAGCTATCACAATTTCCACCATTTCTCTGAATTTCTTTGTAATAATACTTTTTTATAAGACCTGTATGAACACTTACAAATGGATCTACTGATTTATACAATGCAGTATGATTTACATCATTCATATTTCTAATATTCTTCCCCATTCCATTTCCTACAGTAAAGAAAAATTAGGACTCAAGTACTGATCAATTAAGGCAGTCATTTACAGCAATCCCTTTTTCCTTTTATGTAGCATTTCCAAACTGACTGAAGTCTTTTTCCTCCAGTGTGTGCCACCGAAAGATTAGAGGGAACAAACACGGCTGCTCATTCACCTAGTGTAACTGCATCTCCCAAGCTTCTTACAATTGCCTCTTGCCTTGGCAGTTAGTCAAATTTGTCCACCTTCAGTTTCTGCTGCTTTTCTCCTTTATTTCTTTTCCTTAAAGTTACAGATCTACCACAGAATGATAAATAAGCATACGTTACACTTCGTGGGGTGAAAGCTAAAGTTTTGTTTTCTGTCGCTAATCAATTCCATAGTGCATCACTTCCTGCGGCCTCTAAAGTCTTGCTGTTCTTTGAGTCAAACCCTAGTATTACCTTCCAGATGTTTTCACATTCCACTTTTGTTTTAATTATGAAGTGATGAGTAACTCCTTTTTCAAGGTCAGCAAAAAGCACAGACTAACCTGTACTTCGATAAAACTGTTACTATATGTAAGAAGTCTGCAGCTCAGTCTCTTTACACTTAACACTCAGGAAAACTCTTGAGTACCATTTCAGCCTAACGCTAAACTGCTTGTTCCATCACCTCCAACACTGCATGTTCCAGTAACACCACTTCCCAGTTATTACGACATCAAGCCTTCCCTCCCAATACACCATGTGCTACAAAGGCAGAGGCAAATTGATCATAGTTTCTCAATAATAACCTAAATTGCCTTCCCTTCGCCTCCAACTATGTAACATAATCCCAATCCAGATTATGCAATGCATAAAGTGATGAGGTTGACTCGCATGTCAGGGTAGCTGCACACAATCTCTGCGACCCTAGTCTCAATCTTCAGAAAGTTTTTAGAAGTAGCATCTCTCTCAAACCACAGAGACCTTTCTCTGCAACACCTTCCCCTCTGAGGGATAAAGTTTTGGAAAAGATGCATGTAAATACACACATTAATTTATGTTCAGAAATATAACTGTGTGATTTGCATGTTACCACACCTATGGAAAACTGCGCAGCAAATCACGTGTAGTCATATCAGAATGGGGCACGATATACTGTTGTTCAGCCTGCAGAAGAGAAGGCTGCAGGGAGACCTTGTTGCGGCCTTCCAGTACCTGAAGTGGGCCTATAGAGAAGATGGGGAAAATCTTTTTAGCAAGGCCTGTTGTGACAGGACAAGGAGTAACGGTTTTAAACTAAGGGAGGGTAGATTTAGACTGGAGATAAGGAAGCAATTTTTTACTATGGGAGTGGTGAAACACTGGAAAGGGTTGCCCAGAGAGGTAGTTGATGCCCTGTCCCTGGAAACATTCAAGGCCGGTTTGGACTGGGCTCTGAGCAACCCGATCTAGATGAAGATGTCCCTGCTCGCTGCAGGGGGTGATGGGCTAGATGGACTCTAAAGGTCCCTTCCAACCCAAAGCATTCCATGATACTGACAGGACTGCTAAACAAGATACGGTGTTCACAGACAGTCAAAGACAGCTGATTAAACAGGGAAACCATCAAACTGAGAATCACCTCATTAAAACACCAGCATATAGAATTTTGTTGCAGTTACCAAGCTTTAAGACAAACAGCTGTGGGAAAGCGAATTATATACTTCAAGAACTTTAACATACACAAATCATTAAATATATAGATGATCTAACATACATGTAATTATTGACATAGACAAATCATTACATATACACACATTACGCTGGTCACATCTGTTAAACAAGACATGGCACGCAAAATATGTCAACCTTGAGTAGAGAACTTAAGTAATTAATCTGTCTCCAAGAGGCTATTCTACTCACTCGCTGCCCTTAGGGTGAAAGCCAACAGACTATCACTCTTCCCCGCTTATGAATATTGCCTGCTTTGTACAAAACTCTGAACTGGATTTTAAAATAGTATTCTTTGGAATAGGGACTCTAATAACTTATAAACAACTACATTTGCTCTCTAAAGTGATTATTTCAGTTTACAAGTTTTCTTTTGGGTATCTGAGTTTCCAAACTTTGGCATGAATTTCCCACTGTGTTTGCCATGGTAACCAAGCAGCCTGAGCCTCTGCTTGAAATCCCATTTAACTGTTTAGTGCTGCATATTGATCAAGATACATTAATATCCTAATATATCCCGAAGAGTGAAGCAAGCAGCTCTCATACTGGAGGAATCACCTCATTAACTATTACAAACCTCAACAGATATTTGCTGTTGTTTAAGATGGGAGGGTAATGGGGAAGCTTTATTGCCAAAGATGTGCATAACTAGCTGACAGATAACAAGAATGCACAGATGTGAGGAACAAAGGTATATTCACTATATAAGGAGCTACCCTAGAACAGCAAAGAGTCTCTATTTGACACTATCTTCTCTCCTGTGAATAAAGACTTTACTTTCACAGCAGAAAGGAAAACTTGTTCCGAGACTGCATTTAAACGAGAAAGACAGTTTCCTGTCTTTAAAGTTTGTATCCTGGTGGAAAACTGTTCTGTTCCGGCACAAGAGGGGCCAGGTACCTGGCTAACTTGGCAAAGCCAAGCCACAGTTGCTAGCTTTTCTTAGTTTCCATTCTGAAGAAAGATCTTTCTTCAAACATTTAGCTCAAATACAGGATCATGAATAAGAAAACATCTGTTTTAAGCACATGGAATCTTTCCTAATTTCCTGAAAACATACCAAATACCTCAGCATACTGAAATTTATACAACAGTAAACAAAGAACAGACTAAGAAAACCTGAAACAAACAAAAAAAATTACTGCTTAGATATTTTTCAATCTCATTACTCCATATTATAAAAACAGAACTAAAAGTTGTCCGGTCACCTCTTTATAATAAATTAATGCACAATATTACCTGATATTGTTAAGAAAATCTCATCCTTTACCCTGCCATTGGTTAAAGATAGGATGAAATAGTTCTGACCTTCAATGCCTGCTCTATAAATGCAGACTTACAAGACAAAGAACCATCTCCAAGAAAAATCTATAAACCAGAACAAAACCCCCTGAAGCTTTCTTAAAAACCTCCTGAGATACTGTTACCATAAAACACTGCAGATACCATGGCAAGGGCATGCGAAGTCAGCTGTCGTTTTTTCACTGGACTTCAGTGCCTCCAGCTCCTCAGTATCTAGCACTTCAGTTCCTCTTTTGGATTAAAACCAGCAAGGTAGCCTCACTGGGTACCACACATATAGGTGGGTTTGTATCACTGTAACCACATGTTCTTCATTCCGTTCATCTGGCTCAGCTCGAAGAAGTTTCTGGACGAAATGCTCTGCCTCTTCTTAAAATTGGTTATGTACTCCGCATAGAGTCTGTAGCCTATGACACCACAGTTTTTCATTATGTCATTCAACTACTAGCAACAGCTTACAGCAGGGCTGGTCAAAGAGCATAATCCTTCTGAATCGATCATGAATTTTGCATGACTGGGATTCATGGAAGATATAGCAATGTCTCTTCTACATCTAGGGAAGGTTTTGTTTATTTATTCTTTCTTCTCTCCCTTTTAAGGCTTTAAGAAATAGCAATTGCTTTGCTCAGCTAATTAAAATCACACTCTTTTTTCTCCAGTTTTACATTAGACACTATCTTCTCCTAGGAGCAGGAATTGAAAATCACCTTCATCAACACAAGCAACTAGAATTTCATACAATATTAAAGCCATCTTTTCAATGCCTTGTACAATGACACTAAAGACACTTCCTCATTTCTATTGGCAAACCTCATCTGATACATCTTTGAATCGCATTTATCTCCTCCTGACTTCAGCAGCTGTATCACAAGCTGGCTCAGCCTGTAATCAGCATTACACCCTGGTTATCATATTTTCATAGTTTTACGGCTGAAGCAAAAATTCCCTGTGTATTTTTTCAATGATGTTTCACTTCAGTTACTGTTCTGGTATCATCTTGTTTCTCATTCTAAAATACTATGATTATGATCCGTGATGCTTCCCAACATTGTTATGGGAATTTTGCCATCATGTACATGCTCTTACTTCTTTGTCCTAACACTACCAATGAAAATATTAGCAATTTCCAAAACCACTCCTAGAAAACAACTTGAAGCTCTCTTCTCAACAGTTGTCACAGTCCCTGTAATCAATAAAATATGTAAAAAGATACCAGGAAATAAGCATTTTAATTCTCTCCCCATTTCAGAACAGCCTGAGTTTTAAGGTTATAGAACTCCTTCAGTTAAAATACTGATTATACCAATCTAAAACTGCTAGTTCATTCAAGGGCATGAATTTACATTATAATTCTCCCTTACTACCAGAGTATTACACTAAAAAGGCTGAGCACCTGAACTTTAAATAAAGCTGTTTATATAATACATGTTATATATCAACGTTTTCCTTCAGCCTACACAGGCAGGGAGACGACGTTCTACTTTAAGCAAAACAAACTAACACAGAGGTCTACTACCTGAGAATTTCAAAAGCTAAAACTGAAAGTAACTCAAAGCAGTTGAGAATTCTTCAGTTTTTTTGGAGTTCTTTTGTTCTTGTGGTGGGGTCTTTTGTTGGGTTATTTGTGGGGGTTTTTTGTTGTGGTTTGGGGGGGGGGGGTTGTGTGGAGTAGTGCTCTTGAATATTTTTCTCTACATAAATACAATCAAGAATAAGCCTTAAGAAAATACCTATCACTGGAGTCACAGGCAGCCAAAAGGTTTTTAGAAGAAGTTTTCACCGTTAGGAATATGGCAATTAAAAAGCAACTGATTTCAGAATAGCAGAGAGTAGCAGAGAGTATACCAAATATTCACAAGCATTGAATAAAGTTCATGATGCAATACTCCTTACGGACTGTCACACCTTGCGTAAAGAATATATCACCTTCTGTAAAGACTGGAATGCACTGAAGCACACATTTTAGTCTCTTAATTTTCTCAGTTCCTCAAGAGTGAAGCATACTATAACAATTATCTCTTTGACTACATTTCATAATTAAGTTCTACAATGTTCACTTAAAATTTATGCTTGGTTAACCATAACTCCTTTCTCAATAGTTACAGTCTAGTAAATTACAACAGATTCATAGCTCTCAAGAACAAATACTTATCTTTCTGATCTCCTCCTTGCTCTTTATCCTCCAGTGGATCCTTTCATTTCCTCCTACTCCTACAGTCTAGTCACACTGTTGCCTACACTTCTAATCAGTTCTTTCTCACCTGTTTTTAATGCTGAATAAGGCATGATTCAGATGAGCTGAACAAAGACACACACACCGGATGTAAGAAACAAATTAAAATAAGGAAAATAGGTATGTAAATATCCAATGGATTCCAAGTAATACCACACATTTCAGCACAATTCAGCAACTGTTCTCATTCAGTTCATCGGCTCAGTTGCGACACTTACTAAACACTCAGTAAGTTACTTTCACTGGGAAATGGTTTAAATTGGCTCAACTCTGGAAGTAAAACTGGTTAGAAAATTATACCTGTTAAAGGTGACACTCATTTAAATTAGAGCTGGCAGGCTGCTTCTAGATGGTTCTCAAAACATGAACAAACTGGTAACAATGCTTGACTTAATGACAGCGTCATCTCCTTCCCATGCATACACAAAAAAAGTTACTTGACCTGTTGGACTAGTGTTCTAGTCAGTCACACCTTGAAAGCCATTACTTTCACTTTAGCTTTGAATCTTATTTTTTTCTTCTCAAACATTGGTATTGTTTTTGGTATCATATCAGAAAAATGCACTTTAACAATAGATGCACACCCATCAATAGCATCCTTAGGGGTTGACTGTACCTACAGCTTGCCAGAAACAGAACTGCTGCTTTTGTTTTTTCTTTCAAGTGATCAGACATACAAAGTATCCTTAAAAAACATCACAGAACATTTAAGTTCCCTGTTGAAAGACTAAAGCTGGTGTAGCTTCATGAAGTTGTTCAAGTTTCATTTCTTCTAACTTTAAAAAGATCCAAATACAGTAACACTCAAAAACACATGGTAGTCCATTTTATGGCAAAACATCCAACACCCTCATCTTGTCCAATTTTAAGAGTGAAGCTTAAATTAGAACATTCCTCTCTAAGAGTATTCAGAAGTAATGAAACAAACAGAATATACAGAGAATTAAACATAGAAAGAACAAATAACCAAAAGCCTGACTGATTCTGTGAATCAGCATTAGGACTAAACTTTATTAATTGATTTACTTGACATTTGCAAGCTACTCTATGATCATTCTTACTGAATTAGCTCAAGCTCAGTTTCATGTAGACTTGTCAACCGGTAGAAGTGAAGTATAAATTCATACTGCATAACAACACATCCAGTATAGCTCCGTTATATTAAATAACATATACGCAAGTAGTAGTAGGCTAAGTTTCCACCAATCTACCACCCTGGTACTTATCTTTGAAAGTTTACACCCATTCCCTTTGCAGCACATAACAGGAGAAGTTATTTCGAGGGGGTAACACACCAACATGCAGAACCAAAAGAGCTCAGTATTTTCTGCTGCTATAACAAAACAATGGTTTAGTCCAACAGTGTAAATTCACTGCTTGTAAGAAAAGATTATGTGTTACAGAAAAGCAGTCTGAATAATTGTACCCTGCACTGCCCTGTTGCTACAGAAACTTATTTCAGTTTAGCAGTTAATTGTTAATCAATTTATATTTTTTTCATTACAAAGCTCAATAGAGGTCAAATACAACACAGTAATGTCTGTCCAGCAAACCAGAATTATGTCTTTTCTGGCTACTGTGGGATTTTGCAATCCCTATAGGAACGCTGGACATTTTTGATACAGTATTCTATTAAGCCCATAACTCCATCATGTTGCAGCATGTTAACAAAATATTACTAGAACAAAGCCCTAATTACTTGTACTAAAAATAAGATCTAACTGGCTGTTATTCCAAGAGCCCCAGCACCGTCCTACAGAAGTTATGTGAATAAATTACTATTGACCAAACGTATAACCTATGCTCCAAAACCAGAATGAGACCTATTGGTTTATGCTTTTTGTGGTCATATTTAGTAACAGACAGATGAAATAACATATTTGCCTTAACTCGTGTCCTGAAGTTATTAATTTGGAATGCATCTTCCTTCTGGGGCTGAAGACATTTCTTAATGACCCAACCCCGTCAGGCAAAAAGTGTTACAGAACAAGAATAGGAGGACAGGCTACCTGAAAACAAGTACCAAGGACCAAATCCCTAACACAGGGACACTGCAGCGAACTCAGATTTCTCAGTCCCACACGCACAAGGTGTAGGATGTCACCTAGTCTGAAAACCAGAATTCAGCTTCAGAATTTTCAGAGCAAAAGGCAGCATGTTCCCAACATAGCATTCCCTATAACCTTATTTTAAAGCAAGCAAAGTATTAAGGTACTTAAAGGAAGTGCTGACAGTTTCACTGGTATAGATACCATGTGGGGGAAAAAAACTCTTTTGCCTGCTATTAGTAATTCTCTTTAAAAATTACAATTCAAAGACTAAAAGCATTTAATGTACCGAACAGTCACATAACATTCTCTCTTTCCTCAGGCTGATCTGCGTCTCAAGAGCAGGAGGGAGTGATCAGACTATCTGTTGTCACCTACTGGTCTTCCTCCAGACAGTAGTGCTGGCCACTGAGTAACTGCTCACACCTTAAATGTTTTGCTAAAGGTCCTAACAGAAGCCCATACGAGGGCACAGAACTGCACACTGTTAGGCTACTGACAGAACACAGCCAAGCTACTAAATCATCCCTCCCACTGATATGGGTATACTAATATGATGCACGCTAGGGATTTCTGCTGTCAAAAATAATCATACCTCTAATCAGCACCAATATCAGCAGGCTGTCCAAATGTAAATTTTCCTTCGTATCAGCTTTCACTAGAAGTGCCACAGCTGCAAGACCCCTGCTACTCAGAAGTGATACAAATGAAGGGGTTCCAAATGACTGAAGAGAAAGCACAGCAAAAGCGTTTTCTAGTGTTACAAGACTGGACTTCTCTGTGCACTGGTCTGACTAGCATTCCCCTTTGTCTGGCTCTCAGAAACGTCAAAGCAAAGGAACCCAAACAGAGACCCCACGCAAGGACACAGCTGTCCAGGTCTCTCGGTGCAGGGAGTGCCTGAGCCTGGCACTCAGGAGGACAGCAGAGACAACAGCTGTGTTCAGTGCGAGCAGGTGAATGACCTGCTCAGCCTGGTGGCAGAGTTGAAAGAGGAACTGGAGAGGTTAAGGAGCATCCAGGAGTGTGAGAGGGAGATCGACTGGTGGAGCTGCTCCCTGCCCTCCCTGACACCAGGGCAGCAGAAGGTAGCTCCACGAAAAGCAGAGGACCCCCTACCGTCTTGCCACTGAGCAGAAAGAGGGGACCTAAGAGACGGGGGGGAATGGAAACGGGTCCCTGCTCGGGGTGGCAAGTGAATCCCCTCCCGGCCTCCCTCACCTGCCCAGTTGCCCTTAAGCAACAGATACAGGGCTCTGGAATGTGAGGGACTGGCAAATGAGGATGTGGGTGAAGGTGAAGCTCCATCCAGGGGGTTGCCTAGTACGAGTCAGCCAGCCCCACGTATTACGACTGCCTCGGCTAAGAAAAAGGAGGGTGATTGTCAGAGGCGATTCCCTTCTGAAGGGAACAGAGGGCCCGATCTGACGACCAGACCCATCCCACAGGGAAGTCTGCTGCCTCCCTGGGGCCCGGGTTAGGGACGCTGCTAGGAAACTCCCTGGTCTGGTGCAGCCTTCTGGTTATTACTCACCGTTGGTAATGCAGGTTAGTGGTGATGAGACTGGAGAGAGAAGTCCCAAGGCCATCAAAAGGGACTTCAGGACACTGAGGCAACTGGTTGAGGGATCAGGGGCACAGGTGGTGTTTTCCCCCATCCCATCAGTGGTAAGGAACAGCACTGAAAGGGGCAGGAAAACTCACCTGGTTAACAAGCGGCTCAGAGACTGGTGCCATCGGTCAAATTTTGGTTTCTTTGATCACGGGGAGGTGTACACAGCACCGGGCCTGCTTGAGACAGCTGGACTCCGCCTGTCGCCAAGAGGAAAAAGAATTCTTGGCCATGAGCTGGTGGGGCTCATTGAGAGGGCTTTAAACTAAGTTCAAAGGGGGAAGGGGACATCGCCCGGCTCACTAGGGATGAGCCCAGGCTTGACGTGCCAGGGTCAGGGGTGAGATCGACAGCCCAGCTCAAGTGTGTTTACACCAATGCACGTAGCATGGGCAATAAACAGGAGGAGCTGGAAGCCATTGTACAGCAGGACGGCTACGACTTGGTCGCCATCACAGAAATGTGGTGGGACAGCTCGCATGACTAGCATGCTGTCATAGATGGCTACAGACTCTTTAGGAAAGACAGGCCAACAAGGAGAGGTGGTGGAGTTGCTCTATATGTGAAGGAGCAACTGGAATGCATTGAGCTTGGCCTGGGGGCAAATGAGGAAAGAGCTGAGAGCTTGTGGGTTAGAATTAAGGGACAGGCTCACATGGGTGATGTTATTGTGGGTGTGTACTACAGGCCACCTGACCAGGAAGAGGAAGTTGATGAGGCCTTCTACAGGCAGCTGCAAGCAGCCTCACAGTCACAGGCTTTGGTTCTCATGGGGGACTTCAACCACCCTGACATCAGCTGGGAAGACCACACAGCAAGGTACACGCAGTCCAAGAGGTTCCTGCAGAGCATCGATGATAACTTTCTGATACAAGTGGTGGAGGAACCAACAAGGAAAGGCGCGCTGCTGGACCTTATATTAACAAACAAGGAGGGACTAGTTGAGAATGTGAAGGTTGGAGGTAGACTTGGCTGCAGTGACCATGAAATGGTCGAGTTCAGGATCCTGCGTGGAGGAAGCAGGGCGATAAGTAGGATCAAAACCTTGGACTTCAGGAGAGCTAACTTTGGCCTCTTCAAGGAGCTACTGGGAGGAATCCTGTGGGCCAGGGCTCTCGAAGGCAGGGGGGTCCAAGAGTGCTGGTTGCTGTTTAAACATCACTTCTGACCTAGTGAGGCCCCATCTGGAGTACTGTATCCAGTTCTGGGCTCCCCAGTTCAAGAAAGATGAGGAGCTACTGGAGAGAGTCCAGCGGAGGGCTACAAAGATGATGAGGGGACTGGAGTATCTCTCCTACGAGGAAAGGCTGAAGGAGTTGGGCTTGTTCAGCCTGCAGAAGAGAAGGCTGAGAGGGGACCTTATAAATGCTTACAAATATCTTAAGAGTGGGTGTCAGGAGGATGGGGCCAAACTCTTTTCAGTGGTGCCCAGCGACAGGACAAGGGGTTTTTAATAGACAGTTTCAATACATATTGGTACTCATTCAGTCTCCTGTTGTCATTGCTCCTCATTTCCCTAATTGAAAGGGAGCATTAGAGCTATAAACTGGAGTCCTCTTAAAGTTTTACATGGTATCACTTTCCTGACAAAATGTATGCAAGATTTCTGTAAAATAATAATTATTACCCTTTTTTATTCCTAGAAGGCTGGGGATGATTATGTTTGTTCATAACATCCAATGTTTTCTGCCTATTCCAGGGCATTTTTAAGTAAAGTTCTTGCTTAAACTAGCATTTAATCTAATACAGCACTTCACATTCTCTAGGTGTACAAAAATTAGGCATTATTAAACCAAGAACTGCTTAATACAGCCACCTTCCAATCCCACAGAGTTAAAAGTAAAAAAAAAACAACAAACCAAAACCTAAGTATTATTTCTTTGACCATTACAGCCACATGAGAACCTTATGATTAACGCATGAAATTAAAGACCAATTGTAGCTGGTAAACGAAAACTGACATCAATTTGCAGAAAGTATCTATTAGAGCTCTATCATTCCATTATGAACAGCTTTACTGAATAATTCAAGAGAAAAATCCCAACGCAAGTTATGACACCGCCCCTGGGAAGATTTCAGTCGTAGCAGCTGGTGGGCCTGCCCACAAAGACTATAACACTACATCTAATCTACCAACAGTCTGCTAAATAGAAGCCAGAACAAGCAAAAGCAGCTGCTGTATTTTCAATAACACAGGACAAGAAATGGGAGGTATGCAGATGCTAAAAGATGGACTGCATATACATTTGGACTTAGAAGTGGGGTGAGGTAAGGAAGGAAGAACGCTTGATTTCTGAGAAGGACACAACAGAATATTAATACTTGAACTTACAGTACAGCGCATTTAATGCCATTTTTCAGTTTCCTTAAGCTTTCTAAGAGGACAATGGCATTATTAGGCACTACTGGCACTAAATGGCACCATTTTCAAGTAGTAATTTGTCCAAGTGTGTCAACTCATAGTCACGACAATTGGACAGTAAGCGGTCTTTGGATACATGTGCTTTAAAACAAAGTATTTCAAATGGTTCCCTTTAGCCAGAGAATTACAATAATACTTCAAACTAGGGCATTAAATGTGATTCTACAATGTCAAACAAGAAAATTATGGCTTGTAATACCCTCAGAGATGGGTCTAGGTAATGTTTAATTAGTGTTTGAGGCATCTTCAATGTATGTTTTAACTACTAACAGTTCACTATTTAACTGTCAGATGTCAAAGCATCATGCAAACTCCTTGTAATTTAAGCAGATAGCACAACCCTTTTGTAAATATTCTGACAAAGCTGGCCCACAAAACTCACTACAGAGAAAAGTGTTTGTTGCAAATGACCCTTATTTGTATTTGTGAAGCATTATGACTAAAATTTTGTCCATCTGCAGAGAATAAGTGCCACCAACTGAATTTATGTAAGTGCAATATTACTACAAATACATTTCAATACAAAACAAAAATCAAATTATACCTGCAGTGCCCCAAAAAACCCAACCAACCAACCACACACACACACAAATTCACTGCCTATAAAACACTGCATACCAATCTGGAGGTTTGGCCAGCATAGCCTAGTATTCACTCTCAAATGTGCCAGCCAAACAGGCAGCCATAGATAAATGAACTATTACCTCAGAGAACAATCCTTCAGAGGACATACTGCAACAGCTTACTGAAGTCAAACAGTCGTGATATAGGCTTGAAGCACAGACTAGCAGAGATAAAAGCACTATAGACTAATGCCACTATCTACAATGGAGAAGTAGCCCCCAGATAATAATCATCTTGCAAGCTCTGTCAAGTGCAGATATTTTGTTCCGTTCCACAGCAAGAAACATTTAACAGTGTAACACTGTCATTTTAAAGCAGCTTTTCAGTCTTTCCTCTTGCTCGAGCCAGTTCTAGTTGTTCTATATAGGCCTCACAACAGGGTTAAACACTTAAATCTACCTATGCTCATGTAATCTACATCTACAGTGTTCCCTTCAGAAGTGTCACTGAAAGAAAGGAG
The DNA here is from genome assembly GCF_030867145.1 of Opisthocomus hoazin. Taxonomy (NCBI): domain Eukaryota; kingdom Metazoa; phylum Chordata; class Aves; order Opisthocomiformes; family Opisthocomidae; genus Opisthocomus; species Opisthocomus hoazin. The sequence goes on along the minus strand of NC_134420.1, from coordinate 62,184,763 downwards.
TTACCAAAATATCCACGCTTCAGAAAATTCTACAGGAATATTTTGTAACACGTCTTGGCAGCCCTTAGTACAGCCCAGATAGAATTAGGAAAGAAAACATCTATCTACATCACAAAACTCAGGCTGGTAAGTATATCCATCCATTAAACACTTGAAACAAATTTCCAGGAGACTTTCAAATACCTTCACAAGCACAGATCAACAGGTAGAGTACTACTGATCTAGCCACAATACCTCCACATGACTGGCAAATCCAGTTCCAACATAACAACTATGACCTACAAGACAGAGAAGAAAAAGCTCAGCAAGAAATCAAGGTATTTCTTGGGGGGGGGGGGGGGGGGGGGGGGGGGGAGAAATCTACAACACCCTTTTGAAAAAGGACACCACACCCGAAAAATCTGGACTATGCAAATTCCTCCAGCACAGAAAAAGAATATCATCCCAATTGAAGGATGGCACCAGATACCTTTGAGAAAAGTTCTGCTGTCTTTACTGCGGTACTTCCATTAACCACCTTTGCTCGTCTTCTCTTTGACAATTAGTAGTGATGTCTGATTCTGGTATAAATAAATATTTAAATACAGAACAGTCTGTAGTAGAATTTGACAGTCACAATAGTAAACCTTCCTTTGGTATCAAAGCCACTGAAACAAAATGGACTGTAAGCAACTAGACAAAGAGGGAAAAAAGCACGGAAGGTAAACCTGCAAAAACCAAGCACCTAACAAATTCAATTGTCTTCTGAAAAAATAGCTGTACTAGAGAAAAACGTCAGCACCAAATGCAACGCATGGTTTTTAAGTTCTATGAGTTACTTTTGTTAATGGATGAGAGTACACATCAGATTTGTGAATGACATCCAGATTGGGAGGATTTTGTGCAGCATGCAGCACTGAATTGCAAATAAAAACACTAATGAACTTAACAGAACTAAATTCAATGAAAATGCTACATGGCATTTCTAAACAACAACAAAAATCAAAGCATGGATAAAAATGGAGAAAAGCAGCAACATGATAAGAAACAATCCAAGTGACTCAACATCATGAGCAGGATTAAAAAATGTCAACATTATTCAATATGTTAGCAAGAATATTAGAAGACAGACACAGCAGGCAATAATTCTCCCTTACTCTGCACTGAAGTCATGGTGGAAGTACTATGTCTTGTTTAGACACCACAAATGCAAGCTAACAGAAGCTATTATAGAGGAGAGCAATCAAACAATTGGAGCTCATAATCTGAGAAGAAAGGTTCAAAGAACTAGATTTATTTACCTTAGAAAAAATGAGAGCACAAATTAACAAGTTTTCAAATATGTAAAAGCCTTAGGCAACAGTCATTTGTTCTCTATGTACACAGTAAATAACATCATCCAGCCTAGGTTTTTTTCCCCTTTGAAAAAGATGTTTGAGGGGGGGCAGGGGGAGAGAAAGAAAACTAAGCACCAAAACAAGTTATTTAGGGAGCCTGTGGAATTCTTGTTACTGCAAGTTTAATAGCTGGTCACAAAGATGTAGGCATACTACATTCTGTTTCAGAACAAGTGTATCTTCAGACATCTTTACAAATCTCGGCATTTTTATAGCTCATATACGCCATTAAAATGTACATCCTTTTCAGAGCCCTGAGACAGCTTACTGATCTCTAAATATACAGTAATATAAACACACCTTCCACCACACCTTGAGAAAATTTGCTGGTTTTCTCCAGATTCCAGCTTCCAACCCAGAAGTGACTTACACTACTCTTCCCTGAGCAATATTAAACACAGTAACAAATGGCACCCATTATCATTCTGCCATTGAGATCCTAGATGAACACTCTATAGAATGAAAGCCACCAGCAAGGATAACACTTCTCAACTGGACAACAAAGACTCCAGCATCAAGCCAGACATAAAAAAGGTAAATTGGAGAAGTGCAAAGGAAGGAATCCTACACGTAATCGGTATTTTTACTGATAACCAGGGACTGCCAGTATGCTAACTCTTATTAAAAGCAGTTGAGATACGAGATTACTTTCATCTTAGTCAAATATAGTTACTCCTAAACCATTTGCTTAAGTTTAAAAAGACAGTCAACAGATTCTGCCCTCCATGCTTTTGTCAACCTAAGCTTATCAACTATATATGTTTCTACTTCAATACCATTACAACATACTATAATATTCTATAGTTATTGACAGACTGCTGTTTTAGGTAGCTGCAGAAAAAAGTAAACCGAAGACAAAGCCTCTTGTTGTGAGAAAGAGGTTCCAAAAAATGAAATAACCAATGTTAGGAAAGTCTGTCACACGTTAACAAAGAGAGTAGGTAGCCAGAATTTAAATACAAGGCAAAAAGTAACATAATATAAGCAACTACGCATTCAAATTTCATAACTTCCCAATATGTTACACAAAAACTAAGACTGTGCACCGTGCAACACTATTGTGTATAGGTACCTGTATATGTACCTGTATATGACTGTATTGCAGTGCCAGCTGCAGACTAACTTACCCAAAAACCTTTGCAATATACAGAGAATAACACACTAATAATCATACAAGCAGTTTCTTAAAGGAAAATGCACTGGCTTTCTAGTAGAAAGGGAAGCAGATTGATAGTTAATGTCAGCATCAACCTAGAAAGCCTTGTTTTGTCAGTCATTCCTAAGGCAAGGAAGATGACAGCGCTCCCCTTTGCCAGCTTAATGAATCAACTAATAAATCATTTTGCAAAGTTAGCCATATACCATATTTAAGTACCCCAAGACTGTCTCATAAGCAAGCATCACAAAACATCCCTCACTCCTGATTTGGTGCTGCAGGAAAAATCAGCCCATCCAAAGCATCAATGCATCATAGTTTGAGCAAGAATTTTTTTATTATTATCTTATAACACTGCTCCATGAAGAAGCAAACACCTAAAATCATAGAAAAGGCTTCCTTTAACACCTATAACTCTTAATCAAAATTAAGACCACAATCCCCCAAGAACAGATCATTCTGAATCTGACTTAAGTCTGAAACAAGGGCTTTATTCAGGTGAGACCTCATAAGGCAGCGGATCCAATCCGACAATCCAGGCCACTGAAAGAGGCAGCTTTGTTCCCCCCGCTTTCTTTGCTGTCACTGTGCCTGCTAAAATCTGACCCGGAGATGGAACAGTTCAACTCACTAAATCAAGCGAAAATCTGCCCAGAAAAAACAGCAAGTACTTTGCTGCTGGTTTAGCAAGCTGAACTAGCTCAACCAGACGTTGAGCACTACCAAAGACAGCAAGGAGATAGGAGCGCACTGCCAAGAGGATACCATACTGCGAGTCCATCATTTTCAGCTGTCACTAAATCAGTTGAGTTCATGAAAATTTACGCCTTTGTTTAACAAGAGATCACCACACACATCTAACCTTAAAGCCAAAGTTAAGGAGGACTGAAAGGGAAAGCTCATCGACACTCAGTGCAGTTGAGAATAATTACATACTTACACAAGTAAAGCAACCACATCTCATTCCATCACAGTTGAATTTTTCCTTACTAAACTATAAGTTCCTTTCTTTTTTCAGTGGATCCAAATCAGAAAGCAGCAGTGTTCTGGAAGTCTGTATTGCCTTACTAACACAAGGGGAGCTGCATAAGTTTCATTACAAAAACAACAATGCATTGGTTCATAATTGATGTGTTTTCTATGACATGGAAGACATGGAAATATGGTAACGTGTTTCATGGTAATGGTAAAGTTCAGCGGTAACACGGAAACATGAAACAGTAAAAACTCAGCTTCCTTTTTAAAGAGGCAAAGAACAAGGTTGGGAGAAAATACCTTTTTGCTTTAAAAAGTCTTTAAAGATAGCATAAAAAGGTGTTCAAAACTCTCTTTTGTCTCCCTATCAAACTATTATCATTGTCTATCAGTACTCCAATTTCTACACTACTGTCCTGGACACTAGACATAACTTTTCAATCAAGTTTCTTTGAAAAAGGATCAAGATTAAAGAAACACCTCTGAAAATGTTTTTTTTCTTTATAGAGGTTAAATATCCTAAACAGAACACACACATTCGCAGTCTACTTAAAAAGATTACTTACAAACTAGATGTAGCAGATGCAACATATTTAGGATTTAAGGGAAACTAAATGAAGAAAGCTTAGCATCATTGATTTCAAGAAATACCCTTTCAAGTTGTATCTTTGACTCCGTATTACATTATTTATCCTTAAGTGTCATTCATGGCTTAAGCGTGACTCTTACTTGATGTGTACTGACCTGCAATGGATTACTGATGCAAGAATTATCTCAGTATCTAACAGACACGGTTACTTAAAATAAAGTCCTCACAGTTCTTTAACTCATCTTAGTAAAAACATAGCATTTTCTTAGCTAGAAAAAAACGGACAAAATCATAGCTACCTGGTATATACACAACACAGCTTCACTAAATTCAACTCATACTCTAATATTCTAACATGACTTAGCCAAAATTAAAATTATAGTCTTAAAGTAATTAGGGAAATTGTTTAAAGGGATAATTATGAACTAACAGTTAAAACTGAAGTTATTAGCATCTGTATTATGCAGAGGATCACAAATAGGTTGGCCTTCAAAGCCCCTCTCCCCCTCCCGCCCCCAAGAACAGGAAGGCATGCAGAGTTTGATAGCTTGTCCAGTTTAAGACAGAATTACATACTGTCAAATAAGGTAACAATAGCCCTCTCCCTTTTACGATAGCCACTAGATATAACTTTTGATTTTGAGAAGCTCAAATAATCAACTGAAAGACTGTCGGCCTGTTCTTCTGTCAACTTTGTACACAGACAAAACAGTGACTTCCAACTGAATAGTTCCAAAATAAATTGCAAAGCAGCCCATCATAAACTTGTAATATGTGCTATCTTCCCCATTCTCATTTAAAGCATTTTCCTTATGTGTGTTTCAATCTATTTCAGCTCTTTCTCTAGGTTAATTTTACTAAAGTTAATGTATTATACATATAGAATACACAGTGTGTTTTAAATTGTTAACACCATAAAAGGTCATTGAAATTACTTCTGTTCTAGTAATGCTTATGTTTTAAACTACTTGGAGAAAAAAGTGTGTAACACCATAACAGACAGGCCTCAAAGTTTGCAAGTTAACAACCTTGCAAAATAAGATTTTCTCAGTTACTGTGTATAACACCAGTAGCTTCCAGCATCTAGAAAAAAATTACAATACTAAGCTCAAAGCAATTTTTATAATTTGAAAAAGTTATTCAGTTCCCTATTTTCAGCGAAGCTCCAGGATTTAGATTTTTATTTTTCAGAAGCATGGCAAGAGATGACTAAGACAACTTGCAAGAATCACAGATACCATCACTAAACTACACAAAGACCGACTCTGTAATGCAAGTGGAGAGAACTCTGCAGTTACTTTGTACGGAAAAACGAACGTAAGATATCAGATTCCAAACATGGTAATAATTTAGGATACAGATTTTCAGCGATATTGCCACACACAATACCTTGTAAACAGTAAAGATAGCAACTGCTTATAAATAGCAAATACTGTTTGATACAAAATACTCATTGCCTCCTTAAAGAAACTATTGTCCAAATATTATTTAAAACATAACTAGATTATTAAAATTCTTTAAGGGTGAAACTAAAATCCATACGCGCACTTTTCCACGTAATTATACAGGACATATCAGATCTGCCAAGTCACAGCCAACAGACAGCCACATAGGCTTTATTCTCCAGTTGGTGTTCACATTTTTACAGGGGAGGAGTGATATGGGCACTAGCCTAGGACAAAGCAGACTCAGGTGTAACTCCTTGACCATCTACAAGCTTCCTGCACAGCCCTGCGTATGTCACTAGTTCTCTGTGCCTTCATCCCATGTTGAACGGTGGGCTAAGAGCAGGAAGACTTCAAGGTACTCACACTCACACTCAGGTATATAAGATAATAAACACCCACTCTTCGAAACATAAAACTGAAAGCTGGCAATCTTTATATCTGTGTTCACACATATTAGGATTGACACACATTCCCTCAGCATAACAAATTCTGAATCCTCTAAATCCCACAAAATCAACCACTTTAAGAAACAAGTAGAAAGGGTTTGTTCATAAATATGGTGACCCAAGAGATCAAATGCATGCACTGTTGGTCCTGCATCAAATAATGACAGCTAAGAAGTCTCTCTCAAGTGCATCAACGGTTCTTTCCTGTAAAAACAACTTTCTCTGCGTTAATTACCTGATATTTAAAACTCAGCTCATTGCACTGCTCTCATTTAGCAACAATCCTAAAATCAGTCCACACTTCAAAGTCACAATAAAGGCCTACTATAGCCATTCAGCCAAAGCCAGGAAAATCCTGGAAGCAGGGATTCTACACCACCATAATCACGCCAGGCATTAGCGTCCAGGAAACTCGGACTTGAAGCAGCAGGTGAAGGAGACCCAGGGCTGCCTTGCCAATGGAAAGCCAACCCTCATTCCTGCACACCAAGCAAAGCCCAAGAAATCGCATCCCTCCAAAGCCCCCCCCCCCCCCCAATGCTAGTGACACCGTATTTGACGTAGCCCACTCAGCACCGAGCCGGCGCCGGTCCCCTCACGCAGCCCTCCACTCAGGCCTACGCTCCCCCTCCCCTAACCGCTCCCCCCCCAGGCCAGTTCAGCGGCAGAGCGGCTGAAGCCCGGGCCACGGCCGGGCCCCACCCGAGCAGCCGCCAGCCCCAAGGCGGCCGGGGCGGGGGCCGGAGGAGAGGCGGCCCGGCCTCTGCCTCCCGCGGCGGGGCTCCCGCACCCCGCTGGCAGCCGGCAGGCCCTCGGCGGGCGGCCGGCGCGGAGCCCCCGCCGCTCCCCCCTAACCCCCCGGTACCTTGCGGACCCCCTTGTAGATGTAGAAGTAGAGCTCCCGGCCCACATTGAAGCAGAGCCTGTCCCCGTTGCCGCTCTGGTCGTTGACGTTGACGAAGGAAACGCGGACCGGGTTGGAGCCCTGCGAGTTGAAGGGCACCCGGTTAGGCCGGCTGTACTCCGAGTGGCTCAGCAGCTTGTACAGCCCCTCCCGGGTAGTGAACTGGGTCTTAATCTCGTTCATCTCCTTCCCTCCTCCCTCCGCCGCCATCTTGGAAAGGAGCATTCATCCTGCCCCAGTGCCCGGATGTGGCGCCACTGCGCAACCGCCGCCGCCGCCGGCGCTCGCGCGGCCCTGCGCGGAGGCGGCCACGCAAACGGCGTAACGGGGCGGAGCGGCGGCGCCTGTTTACTGCGCGTCTGCGCACGCGCCGGGCCGCCCGCCCTTGGGCGGGCCCTGCCGCGGGAGGGGCGGGGCCTGCGGGGCGGGGGGCGGGGCGCCGGGGGGGGCGGTGGCTGCCCGCCGCGGGGGTCGCGCAACATGGCGGCGGGGGCAGGGGCCTCGTCGCTTCCGTGCGCGGGCATCTGCCCCTGGCAGAGGTGGTAACCGAACTGGAGCGGGAGAGGTGTCAGCGTGCAGGGTGATGGCTCCCGCCTCCACGGCGGGGCAGCCACGACGGGTGCCGACACCCTGGCCACGCTCGTTGCCTTGGCCCTGGCCAGCCCACAGGTTACTGCCGGGGCACCCGCCGGCTCCCGAAGGCCCGCTCAGGTGGGGCTGCTGGGCCCTGCCGGGAGAGCCTCGCGGGGACGCCGGTGAAGAGACGGCACGCGAGAGGGTGCAGCTACTTCGGGCCTTCGCGTCAAGGCCACGCTGCCCCTGGAGGAGACAGAACAGCCATCCCTCCAGCTCTGCACCTGCACGGCCGGCTGTGCGCAGGGCCAGGCTGGGGAGCTGGCCTGAAATGTTAACCGGAAAAACTGGTCGTCAGATAGCTTACTTGGTTGTTCTGATAGTCACGCAACTGCCCAGCCAGCTGTGTTGCACGGTGAGCCAGAGCAGCGTCAGAAGGAGGTGGCATAGGGTTGGAAAGCATTGTTTTCACTGGGCGGGGAGGCAGGACTGTTTCTTTTGGCAGCGGTTTCCGCTTAAAGAGTTTGTCTAACTACAGCTTCAGGATTGACTCAAGCTAATCTAAGACTGATCTCCAACTGTAACAAAGGGCTTTGACCTCTCCTCTATCTTCAGGTATGTATCTCCCTTACCTCGCATCAGTTACAGTAATCATGCAACCGGAGGGTGGGTCAGATCCACTTGAAAACTAGCACACACGGATAAATGACGGGTTCTCAGGTAAGCAAACTGTTGATCAGCAACCAGGCTGAGCCAAAATAAAGGAGTTGGGCATGTGCATCTAGGGGAAGATTAGCAGCAGAGTTAGGTCATCTTAACAATAAAAAACACACTTTCAAGGTATAGTTTAATGCTGTGGCTGTGTTGCTGTAATGTCGCTGCTACCAAAGGGGTTGTCCAGCTGTCTTCTTTCTTGACTGTGACTACCTGCTGCTGCTGCTTCCTTTACCAGCAGTGCTCATCTAAGCTCATGATAAGCCATTTCTAAAAGATATAGATAGATAGAGAATTAAACTCCCTGCACATGTGAAAAGAATAGGGTTAAATGAAAAAACACTGCCTATGTAAGGGAGGGGACAGGAATGCGCAGCAGAGCTGGAGGGAAGCAGGACCTCCCTTTATTTCCTCTAGATCAGCTCAACCACAGAAGTCCACTCAGACTGTAGAGGGTTAAAGTGATTTAGTCTCAAATCAATTTAGTGCAAAGAGATTTAGTTTGCTGCTAAACGCTATCTTCCTGTTCCCATCAAAATGTTAGGACAAGGTAGCTGAGAGACATGAAACAGCTGAAGATCTCCAGGTTAACTCATGCAGAATAGAGTATGTATCTGAGTGAATATCTGAACAAGTACAGATCGTCAGACTTCCAGAAGGCCAGGTATTGAAGCCTTGCTTGAAATTCTTAAGACAAAGCCAATCAATAATGACCAATAGAGCTTGTCAGCTTATCAGACAGCCCTGCCAGATGGTATTGATGACTTCCTAAAAGCACATGAGGTAGGTGAGCAGATCTGCAATTATTTCAAGTATCATCCTGAGAGCGGTTCTTTCATGCAGAAATTTCATGAATGGACTTCCAGAGAGAAGGTCAGAATGTTTTCGGTCACCAAAAGAAGAGCAGGAAATGCTCTAATTATTATTATTTAGAACTCTAAATAATAATAATATTCAAAACAGGTAAGGATTTAACAGCAGAAAAAAAAAGAAAGTGTGCCTCCAAGCAGGCATACTCAGTACGTCTTACTCATTACACACTGACAACATTGGATAGATCACTTTGAAGAACAAAGCAGGCAACTTTAGTAGAGGGACTGTGTGGAATGCAAATCCTACTGAAACCACAGCAGGCCATCTGTCACTGATGGAATGAGTGTGATCCAAAGAATAAACAAAGTTAACAAGTACCTGGTTATCAGCAGTACTTGATGGTGCAGAAAGTCAAAGAATTGATGTAGTGTTTAGCATTTACCAAGAAACATCAATAAAAGCTGCTGAGAGATTCCACAGAGAATCCAAGACAAATACTCATTTGAAAAACACAGCTGCAAGTCACAAGCACACTATTGTACGGCTCCATCAACAATACTCATCAAATACTTGGTTAATGAATGGGAAAAAAGAGATTACAGAGATAAGCCTTATGAAAAAAATCTCTGTAGCACTTGTAAATCTTCTGTTTCAAGCTAACCAAAGATGATAGTTCTGGTGTGATCCCCTGAGGACACCCCTAGATGTGTTGTTTTGTATGTACCGCACAACCAGTAAATAGAAGTCAGTCAGAATCACTGCTGTATCGTGCCTTTACTCCTTGCAAGTGTTTTGGCAAGTCGCAAAACAGACATGAGCAAAGTTCACTAACATTAATAAAATTGTGTGGTCCTTTGAGATCAATTTATGCAGAGCATAAATTGGTCCTGCAGCTTTTCAGGATGTAGTATTAATAGAGCTTTTGCTGGCCATGAGGAAACTGCAGCCTTGAAACTTACACAATACAAGTACAGTTATAAACTTCTATGCTTGAATTTGAATGCCATCTGTCATTTCCCTAAAAGTGCAACAGCTGAATTTAGTGACGCTTTTACCAGCTCTTCTGAGCCAAAATAAAAAGAAGGATGGTGACTACACCCATATTCCATCATGCAAACAGTGTCTATTCTAGTGTGCAATGCCTGCAGATTCTGATGCAGGAATCGGGAGACTGTCTCTGCAGTGTCTGCCAACTCTAGTAGGTCTGTCAAGGCTTGCTTGGACTTCTGATGCCAAAACCAATTTAGGCATTTAGTGTGTGACTGCCTTAAGAGTCAAAAAAGTCAAAAGCTCTGCAATGTGTCAAATTTTAACAAATTATGAATGTGTGTGAATTGCTAACAGACAGAGGCATACAGAGATATGTGACACATCTGAACTAGCCAAAAGACTGATGCTGGTGAGGAGAATGGCATGCAAGTTCCATTTAATATGGGGAGACGAAAAAGAATTACAGTGTTGGAAATATGTTTCCAGTGAGTTACGTGGACTTTAAAGTACATCTAACTTGCTTTCATCACAAGAAAATATTGTTTATGGCAGAGTTTCATAACTTCTTATTCTTCTTAACCACTACATACATTTAACACTAAATACATGAGATAATGCCTTATGATATGTATTACAAAGTGAAAGGGTGTTAGCAAGTGAGTTTCTGCTATGCTAGAATACATTGCATGTTGTTTGTACTCTCATCCCTCCTCAAGAGCAAGAGCATGTAAAACATTTTGTTTTCATAGTTGAGGGGGTTTATTACTTAAAAATAAATGGATATTTTTAAAAACAAACATTTGGATTGAAGAAGGCAAGGTAAAAGAAATCCGCTTTGCAGTTGGAATTGGATGACAGTGAACTCTGTGATGTCTTTGGAAGATTTCATTTTGCTGTTTGCAGTCAGCTCTCTGTAAGTTGTCTCCTGAACAGACTACCTTACCTCCATAGTGAAGAGTGCTGGTCTTGTCAACAACAGTTCTTATCTTGAAGCTGTAGCTGCCCTGGAAATTATGTTCTCTGAAGATAAGACTGAGATAATGAATTTAAATTCAGTGGAAAGCCAGAGAGATTGGTTTAATTTGCCTACAAATAGCTTGTGTTTCTAAGATGTGCTACAGCATTATGGACTTCTCAAAACTCCCTAAATATGGACGACATCTTATCCATACATACAGTATTGCTGTAATCCAGCCGAGGAATGACAAACCTGTGAATAAGTAAGGTCTGATTGTTGACCAGCAGCAACGACTGAGTTTCTTACAAAACTGGAATTTCTAGACAGTGATGCGTATCAGTGCTGCAGTTGAGAATGTAGTGCCATTGAGAAAGCCAAGAACACTCCTAAACTGCAGTCTGCAATAGACTCTTTTGTGTTTGTAACTTAGGCAACAAAAGATTCAGTATGTAAATGCTTCAAAATTATTTTCTCTTCCATCAGAATCAGCTGTTTCATTCAGCTGGTTTTCATTGGGAGGCTCACGTTATCGTGTTATGATAATACATGGTTATTAATAGGTGTTGCAGGTCAGCCAAGCAACCTGTAGTTGATGTGAGCAACAGTTAATTAACAGTCATCTGTGCAACAGAAGTGGCTGCCTTTGTGTGATTGAAGACTCCCTAAGCAGAACAGGAAATAAGGAAAGCTGAGAAAGGTGTCCTTGGAAAGAACGGACTTTAACAGCCAACAAAAGGGAAGCATTACCAACCCAAAACAAAGAAGTGAGTAAGTTCTAAAAGGTGACCAGAATCAAGAGCCTTTGAACATATTGCACTTAAGAGAGGTATGTGCATGGATGTCTTAAATTTATTCTAGGTTCCTCAGTCTCCCCCAGGTCATCTATCTAACTGATGGTGAGATCTTTCTCTGTTGCTTTGGTGTATTTCTCCAAGAGGGAGTGAAAATTTGTTAGCACATTCTACATTCCCTTATGACCTTTCTCACAAGGCAATATTATCTCAGACATGTTGCAGAGAGCTCCAGAAGAAGAATGGCTATCTGCTTTCTGTCCAGTCATGGGAGGAGCATCTCCATCAGCGTCAGAAGTGTAATTTCATTTCCATGGCCTGAATGACTGTCTCCAAATTGTTTAGATGAAGCACTGAAGTTTTAGATAGATGATCTTCTAATGAGACTTTGTACAAGTTTTTCTATGAGCTCACTGAAGCACAGGAGCTTTGGATACTGCATAGCACAGGCTGTTCATTCAGTGCTAGTTGAGTCATTGCACATTTAAAGAAAGGAGAGCTTATTTCTCTGAATTATGTGCTGGCTTCATTATGGTCATTATTATGGTCACGCTCATGACTTGTTTGCAAGTCAAGAAGGGCATAAGTTAAATTCACAAGTCTTCGCCATCCATCTGATGTCCAGAACTTAGGAGCTGGAAGGTTAGTGAGTGGAGCTGTGTAACTGTTTAGACAAAACTTCCCAATACAATTTTTCCATCAAAGTGGGATAATTTTTTTTATGACAGGGATTTAGTCATCTACAAGACAAAAAGAGGTTGACTGAGGAGAATGGGGATTTATTGCTATGACACATATATTCTTATGTCATTATCATATGTACTTTATAATTTCATCACACAAAAACCTGAATTAATCATAACAAATTATCAGCAGTCAGGCTTTCGGCAGTCTTAAGTGCCTGTCCAACTGAAGTTCGACTTCCTCTGTGCCTAATGAGACTTGTTCAGTTTCTCTCTACTCTCTTACTCTTGCATATGTAAAGCAAGTGATGGGATTACTAAAGAAAAGTGTGGTTTGAAGATTACCTGTGTAGAGTAGGGGCTTGAGTCTCTGCTTTTCTGGTTTACCTGAAACTATAAGCCTTATCCAGGTCATACAATATTATGTTCTTATGTAACATATACTTATCAGTAATCATTTAATCAAAGATGCACATTAGTGTAACATGCCTTGTCTTTTGCCTCCATCTTTCTATGACCAAGTACTAAGTATAACACGATTTATGTCATTTCCCAATAGCTGTTCAGTCGGTCGAGTTAAATGCCATCTGATGTCTATTTGTTCATTGTTATTTTTATTTTCATAAGTAGGTATAACATGCTAAAATCAAATATAGGGTAGATATATACTAAATCTTCATGTATTTTCATTCCCTTCAATAGTAACAATGATAGAATTGCTTATTAAAGGCATAGGAGAATATAGAGTCAGTCTGACATCTTTCACAGGCAATTACTTTCGATTTTCAAATACTAACTTGCTGATTCAGTGATTTGACACAGACGAGGGCATTTGATATAGGCACTCACATGCAGGAATTTCTTTTTTTTAAAACAGGCTAACTAAAACTTTACTGTGATCTCTAAATGTGTTCAGAGTCTCTGTGTGAAACTAAATCTGGGAGATGGACTTAGGAGACAGGATCAGTTTCTATCAGCGTACCATATGAGAGGGGAAGGCCGAACGCATTTATAAGCTTAAACTAATTTTTACAACTTTTATTTGTATTTTTATCTAAACATAGAAGAAAGCATAGTTTCTAGGAGCTGAAGACAACCTATACTCTACCGGTTTTATATATGTGGTTTTATAATTGTTTAGAGATTTAAAAATTTTAAAATAAGCAAGCCTGATCTAACTTACAGATTTCCTGAGACAATTATTGGTTTGTGTGTTGGTGGGGAATGGTTGAAGAGTTAAACATATGATTCACAGAAAATTATTGAAACAAAGTATCTATTGTAAATAATGGACTCATTGAGGGGTTAACTTAAAAAAAAAAAAAACTTTTAGAAGTCTAAAACTTCTATGCCATAGATACAAATATATATTGTGCTCTCTACCTATCTATGACTCCTACAGAGAATACTTGTATTTGCTTTATTAGCCCCATCTGGTGAATTCTAACAGCATTGCAAACTCGACAGACTTCATGCTGAACTCTCACGTCCCAGCTCTTAGATGGTAGCAGGGCTTACGCAGAGACCCATATTCCTTCCTTTGCCCACTGTAGCAATTGCACAAGCACAGAGGGGGAATCCTTGCTAGTATATTATTTACATAATTTCTAACCTTTTCTTTTGATTTAATGGATTAATCTTGCAAGTTAGGGTGCTACTATCTTCATTTGCATTCAGAAACATGGACAGTCCATTAATGCATTTTAGCCATCCCCATTCACAAATAGAGATATCTTTCATTTCTGTTCTTCAGTGCTGTTTGAGGTGAGGTCATGGGCAACGGGGCAGAATCAGCTGCTCCTGTAGAAAGTTTAGCTTTAAGATTCTTTCTGAGAGAGGGCTGTTGTCCACTTTGTGTAGTTGCAAAAGGATATCACCCATCAATGAGTTCGTTTGAGAGCAGCTATTAGTGGACATAGTCAGGAGCAACCTGCTCTAGGTGGCCCTGCTTGAGCCAAGGGGTTGGGTGAGATGACCTCCAGAGGTTCCTTCCAACCTCAAACACTCTGTGATTCTGTAAGTTTACCCTTAATGTTATCATCTGTATTTGTGGAACATTAATATAAGTCAACACTGTTTTGAGTAGGTAGCATTTTACTTACCTTCTGTAAGAATAAATGATTATAAAAGCTCTTTCAAAGTGCAGGATCAGAATCAGAGTTTCTAAACAACAAATGAGGAGGCTGCTAGCCTCTAATATATGGGTTAGCAAACCCAGTCAGCCTTTGATACAGGGTATGTCAGAATAATACACTCCTCAGCACCTGTCTTTACTTGCTCCATGCCTAAGGAGTCTTACTCAGTTTCTCTCTACTCTCCTTCTGCTGCATATCTAAACCAAGTGATGGGCTGATTTTTTTAAAAAGTGTGGTTTGAAGGTAACCTACATAGAGTAAATTCTGCAGAAAGATGAGTGATGGCAGTGATTCTTTTACTGCCAGATTTAGCTGATGAAGATTATTTGCTCTGCTAAGGTGAGCTGAAATGTGGCTACCATATGTTTCTTTCCATCACTTCCCTTTGGAAAATTCAAACATAATCTTGTCATAATCTTCTAAATCATTCTAGTCAGTCTAAATCATAATTTATTCTGTTTCTTGTCTTCTTTCCTTCCCACAGCAGTGACAGGGCAGAACTGTAGGCAAAATAAAACCAGCTAGCAGCAAGACACAAGGCTCTCCTCGTCTTTATTCAAAACAAGTGAATAAAGCGTGCTGTTTAAGCATGAGTTAAATAGGTACATTAAATAGCAGCATATGTTAAACAGGAACTCTACATCTTTAGGTGGTTTCAGACTTCATTACCATTGAATGATCAACAGGAGGGACTTTACACTATAACCTGTCCCTTCAATAAAATGTGTTTCCTTGCAGTATTATTCTGACTTGGATGGGTTATGAGCAAGTCCATATTAGTCTCATCATTACACCAACTAAGCTGGTATCTCTCTTTCTCCCAGAGAGATTTCAAGCTTATTCTTAAATAATTACCTCAGAGTGTTCCCATAGAGGCAATGTTTCAGTTAAAGGGGAGTGAGAATCTCCAGTCTTTGTTATTTTGTCATAACTGTAAAATTTAAACTCTGAGATGTCCCAGAATGTAAACGGGAAATTAATTAATGATAATAGTTCAAATTTTGTGATGACTTTTCTTGCCTTGTAATACAATCTAACATGACTACATTAAAAAGCCTACTAAATTCTTCTTGATGAAACAATTATTCATCCTACACTATCTTCATCTTAAGCAAGAAATTAGAAATCAGGGAGAAGTGAAAAAAAAAATCCAAAATATACACTGAAGTATTAATGATACAGCTGAAACAATAATTCTATTTCTCTGTCCTTTGCTCTTAAGACATATATCCAAAATTATTTGTATTTTTTCACTCAGTTTAAAAAGCCATATGCCACAGTCAAGTGTGTATGTGTGTATAAATATACATGCAGTAAGGTTTCAGCTCTATTTATCCTTATTAACACTGAATCTGTGCAAAATGAAGATTAGCCCATGGATGAAGAGGAGAAGACTCTTGCCTTCCAGGCTGAAGTCATTGCTCATCGACACTTTCTATTCCAGCAAGAAAACCTTTCGGAGGGAGCCAGTTTGCAATTCATTGATTGCAAGTAATCTAGCTACTAATGTGACTCAGCCAGTAAAACACTGCCTGAATTCTTAAGTATATCCTGAAATGCTCAAGCCTTATGTTGTGGTCTCTGCACAAAATCAGACTCAAGGCCGTGACTGATCCTGGAAACGACTGACCCGACAAGCACAATCGCACTCCGACTGTCACGGATTCAGGCACAGGATGACCAAAGCTGACCCCATGACTACTGTGAGGTCCATCAGCAGAGCTTTAATGGAAACATTGCTCGTGCTGGTGTCTCCAGGACTGGTCCGTTTGGGGTCAGCTTCTTTTCTGCCTACCTGATTGCAAATGTGACTGTGCTCACAAATCAAAAAGACAGTCAGTATCTATGTCACCTTCAATCCAAGGCTCTCTTGCTGTTGTTGATAATGATAAATGTTCATGAACAGAATTTGCTGCTGTCTCTCTTGTAGCTGGCTAATGTCAAGTGAACATATTGCAGAACAGCAGCGGGAGCACCACTGCACAATCTGATATAATAGCATCTCTAACTTTAGCAGCAAATTTGCCCTGGCTGAGTAATAACATTGACTGAAATTTGCACAGCAAGAGAATGAAGATTGCATCACACAATACAGCACCACTGCTGCATTTCATTTTTAGTATGTATGACATTTAAAGAAAAAGGTCAAACTTAATGAGCTTCTGCATTATAAACACCCTCTTGCAGTTCATATGTAGCTTTGTACTGCTGTGCTTCATCAGGGTTTTGAAAGTTGGGGGAAATATACATTGAAATGGTATAATAGCTGTAGTTGTTGCATTTGTTGGAGCACAAGTATGTATAAAGCACCAGTTCATCATTATCAGGTAATCAATGATGATTAAGAATTTCATATTACAATTATATTAACTCTTAATTTCAGAACAAGCTTGCTATTTGGCCATTTGGGCTGCCACCAAAACTCTCAGATTTCATTCAAGGGGAACTCCATGGCTGTAGAACAAAGATTATCCTAAATCCGAAAGAAGACCAAAGAGAGTATTTGGAAGAAAGGCAAATCAAAGAAATTGTGAAGAAGCATTCTCAATTCTTCAGCTATCCAATTACACTCTTTGTTTGAGATGCTAATAGTACATGCTTTGAAACACTACTTGCGTACCTAATGTTCTTGCATCATTCCCAGATGCTACTGGCACAACATTAACTAAGCTGTCTTTGTACTGTTAGTATTAACATGTACCAGAAGGACTCTACATTATGTTGTGTGATCATTTCTTGGTTTATTTTCCTAATGATCTCTTTAAGACTACTGTCTATGTAGGATGGAGTTATACCACATATTAGTAAAATCTAGATACTGAACTTCTCATTCACCAACCCAGAGGATATCTTATAAAGCTAACATTTATGTTAGTGAATATAGTGAGAAACAGTTCATGCTTTTCTTAAAATCTGGACTACTTGCCAATGAAAATACGTGTTTGTAGCTGAAGATACTAATTAAGAAGATGAAGCAATAAACTCTGAATGTGTATTATATACTGATATATCATATAGTGGTACATATGGGGCAAAGAAATCTCCTGGCATATTTAGATATCCTTCTGAAAGAGGACTAGTTGGCACTGACTAATTAGTAATTCTGGTTTTTAAGTGCTAGGTATTATGGCTCTAGTTTCAAAGCTGAGAACAGATGAGCAGAAGGCAATGTAGAAAGGTACTTCGAATACCAGGTGTATGAGAATTATTACATGAATTTTCTACGGTTGGACTCAATGATCTTAAAGGTCTTTTTCAACCTAAATGAATCTATGATTCTATGAATGAATTCTCCAAAACTACAAAGCAGAGTTGGAAATACTTCTCCTATGACCTATAATGACCTTGACTCTTAAAAAAGAAGACACATGCAGGGAAGTCAATCAAGATGGAAATAACATGCAAATTAAAGAATATAATAGGGATGGGAACGCAGAGTTTTCTAGAGAAAAGAATGGTCTGCTGTAATTTTCTGTCTCACACAGCTAAGGAGAAGGAAGCCAAATCATCATGATTATATTTGATATAAATACAGAAATGTATTTCTGTCAAATCAAACAATCTGGGAACAGTTTTACAGAACTACTGATAGGAGAGATATTTCATTTTGAACAAATGGTCTGAGAAAATGCAATTTTAGAGAAGTCATTAGAAAGAGCAGCTATGCCCTGAGGAAGAAAAGCTGAAAAATCCCTTCTTTTACTATCCCGGTCCTTTACTGCCCCTTCCTGCAACTTAGCTTTGTAGATCTACTGTGAAGGACAGCAAGAACAAGGCACGGAAAATGCATTGTCATCTGTTTTTTATAGTTCTATAATCAAGAACTTTTCTGGTTAGAGTGAACTTGCTGCTTTTATTTTAAACACTAGACATTTAAAAAGTAACTCACATTTGACAAAATAAAGGTACTTTCACTATTCCACACATATCTAATCTAAATAAAGTGGAGATGCAGATGTCCCAGGCTGTCAGTATCTGAAACAGTTTTAAGTTTGTCCGCCACGGGAGTCAATGAGACTCCCACCCAGATGAAAGAGCCATTCTGGAAGGGTTTCCCTCTCTTTTGTTTTGTCAATGATAAGAGAAAAAAGGCAGAAATATCTCCTGGCAAGTATAAACCAGCACCACTCTGATTAAGAAATAACCTGGTGAGTTCTAGTAATTCTAGTCTCTCCTACTTTCATGATGTAAGCGCTGTAGAACAGCTGCATTATACTGACATGCATCTTAACTGGCTAAGAATACCCTCAGCTCAGCTGACTGCAAAGCAGGATTTCAGTATAAATAGCCAGGTTACTTCAGGAGATTTGCCTCAGTATGGCAGGAAGCATCTCTTTGAAAGAGATGAAAACCGACTTTCCCTCTAATTCACTACGCCTTGTTACTATAGCCTACAGATAGATTTGTATACGATTAATCAAGTACTTCTACAGCTCTTGACAAAATTTCTCAAAATACTTACTCACAGTCAGCCTTAATCAGAATTATCTTACTGCTGCTATTCTTTTTTCAGCATTCTTTTGTGGAGAGAAAGCTGGGATTCAGAGCTTTCCTGGTTTTTCACAAGAAATGAATCTTATGATCTGACACAGCAGGAAAATACCATTAAACTGTGCCTAAGCAGAGTGTTCATCATGGACAGATGTGAAGCTGTAATCTGTGATTATCTGAAAGTACTCTGTCATTTTAGTACCTTGTTTTTTCCTTAACTGTATCACTCTAATAAAATGAAAGTACTGTCTGAAATATGATTAAAAAAACATCTATCAGCCATGTATTAAAGAGTCTACCCAGAACATATGGAGAGATTTAAACTAATTTCTTGCTGTTTCTTACAAGTATACAGTGCCAAAGTAAAGACTGTATCCTATGTTTAAAATACGAGAAAGAATGAACTTAACGGACATCTATTTTAAATGCTAATAATCTCCCTTCCTGAAATATGTGGAACCTGAACTTGCAGATTTTTAAAATTCCTATGACCTCTAAAACTTTTGTTGAAGCATACTTCATGATGAAATTTGAAACTTCTAGGCATATAGCAGACTCATAGTATAGTCCAGTGTATATTGAATTCTGAATAGCTGACTTTAAATATTTCTTCATGGATATTGCAGCAGGGCAGAATTACGAAGGTTACAAGAAAAAGTATAAAGTTCTTCAAAATTTTTTCTTAACCATCAGAAGGAGAGGAGGCTTATAACAAGTTTTGTAAGCAATTTTCGAGCATGTGAGGTGTTCTACCTGGACGGCAGAAGGAGGGACTGGATTGTCAGGGTGTAAAAGAGCAGGTGGCTCCACAAGGGAGAGTGAGCCGGCAGCCGAGGGTGAAAACAAGGCAGACAGGGGCGATGAGCATGCTGACAAGGGTCATAATCCCATGGTACCTGAACAAGAAAGGAACTGGTCCAGTGATGTTTCAGCCAATAGCTCAATGATCGCCACACAAATCTGTAATAACGAGGTAGGTCCAAGAACAAGCCAAGAAGTCAGGTCAGCGAGGCAAGGCTGGGATCAGCAAACTACAAGGCTGAACCCAGGCACAGCTACAGCATAGCTCATGCAAGGATCAAAGCCAAGGGCCTAGGCTTAAATGCAGCTCCTAAGATAAGATGGAAAACCCTCGGCAACACTTCTTCCAGCTCTTTCTCGTGTTGCTCCTTTCATAGCAGTCAGATCCAAGGTAACGTGGCTGCATGATATCAGAGCTAGTTTTGAGCCATAATTCAAATTTAATAATTAGCTTAAAGTCCTCACTGCAAATTCTGTCTAGAATCAGGTTTATCAGATTCTTTTCTGCACCAATTTAAGCAGAAATTCTGCAAGATTCTTCAATTCTTCCCATTTCTGTGCCCTCTTAGAAGTGGGATGGTTGAGGTTATTGCATGCTCAGTATCCTCAGTAAAAATGTGTAATTGATTTTTAACCTACTTTACCCTGATTCCAGCCGTCGCTGCTTAGTAAACCTACTTTCTCAACTTCAAACAACTAAAATTCCATTCACAACTAAATCTGAAAGTGTAAGCGATCACCACATCAGATTGCTCTCACTCTTTCTCTCAATCCTCCGATTTCTAAGGTAAACCTTTACCTGAAGGTTTTTTTCTTTGTCTCTAGGAACTGTGCTTATTAAGAAGTAGATACTTTGGAAGTGTTCCTGAAGTATGAAGGCCTTTCCAACAATTTTTCTTGCTTTTGCCAAAAGCACTAGACCAATCTGATCCCCAAGATGTCTTCTTTATATAAAATAATATCTTCTTTATGTAAAATCTTCTGTATCCAAAAATATGTGATCTTTGCATTACAGATGACTGCACAAACTACTTCCCTCAGCATCTGCTTACCTGCTTAAGATTCAGGACTAGAACTTATCTTCCGTGTGTCTATTTAAAACGAATCCAAAATTTATTTCCTACTATCAACTTTTCTGTCATGCCTTAATTATCTAACTCAACTATCAAATGTCATCTTTCTTCAGTAACTTGAAAAATAAATATTGCATCAAGAATGTTAGTGAAGTACAGAATACATGCTTTTATGGCATAATTTCCAGTAGGATACAGCTTCCTAGTTTTAATGAATTTAGGTTTAAGATTTTAGAGTCTTTAGTTCTACTGTTTTGAAGGTGGCTTGAAGGATAGTTTTGTCACCAAATCTACCACGCACACAAAATAAGGTAAGTGCTCCACACATACCCATACCTGCTAGCAAATATGCAACAGCGTTTAGCTGTTAGACGTACTAAACCCACCGCCTTCACTGTTACACGGAATCCAATTCTTAGAACTTGAATATATACAGGGAAAAAAGTATCAGGTTTATTTCCACACTTGTTAACGCTGAGGCTCTATTATTTTTCTAGTGATGTAACTTTACCATCATTACAATTTAACATCTTCGTGAGAAGTCTAGGATTTTGTTTGTCTGAGGGCTTATAAGTCGAACCTCCTGTTCTCTGGAAGAGCTTTTTCTCCAAGTTACTTCTTATGAATTAGGATCTGTTGAAACTTATGCCTATGAATGGAAAGAAGCTCTTAGCTATAAATAACAAAAGTTACAGCTGCCACCATACCTATTGTTCTCCCTCCAAAGCTAGCATTTTAATGACGCTCCTGAGCTAAGGGGGTTCTGACGGGCACAACATTCTACTGTCATTCTCCAAACCAAGTAACTCTGTGTACTGGTTTTTTGGTCCCATGCTAGACAAAGACAACACCCATTTCAGGAAACAGGTACTGCAGTCATCTTGCAGTGCTCTTACAGAACCAGACACTGGAAGGAAACACTTGTAACTCAGTGGAAGACGAAGTGTCCTGTGTCACTAAGTTTGCATAGGTATAATTCTTGCTTTGTACATACAATTTCAGCTAAGAAGTGGATAATTATGCATTTATTCTGGTTAAATGTAAATAATGATATAAGGTATACAACTATAAAGACAGTATCCCTTGTTCTAGTCACAAGGGAATATTAAGATGAGGACCAATTTAAAATATCATAGAATCGCAGAATGCTTTGGGTTGGAAGGGACCTTTAGAGGTCATCTAGTCCAGCCCCCTGCGGTGAGCGGAGACACCTTCAACTAGACCAGGTTGCTCAGAGCCCTGTCCAACCTGGCCTTGAATGTTTTCAGGGATGGGGCATTGACCACCTCTCTGGGCAACCCATTCCCGTGTTTCACCACCCCCACAGTAAAAAATTTCTTCCTTATATCCAGTCTAAATCTACCCTCCCTTAGTTTAAAGCCATTGCTCCTTGTCGTGTCACAACAGGCCCTGCTAAAAAGTTTGTCCCCATCTTTCTTATAAGCCCCCTTCAGGTATTGGAAGGCTGCTATAAGGTCTCCCTGGAGCCTTCTCTCCTCCAGGCTGAACAGCCCCAACTCTCTGAGCCTTTCCTCATGGGAAAGGTGTTCCAGCCCTCTGAACATTTTGGTGGCCCTCCTCTGGACCTGCTCCAACATCTCCATGTCTTTCCCGTGCTGAGGGCTCCAGAACTGGATGCAGGACTCCGGGTGGGCTCTCAGCAGAGCAGAGTAGAGGAGCAGAATCCCCTCCCTCAACACGCTGGTCACGCAGCAAATTGTAGTAGTTATAAACTTAACCTATCTATTAGTTTTGTAACAAACAACATATAAAGTAATTTATGATAAGATCAAACAATTCTTCTGGGGCCTTGTTAACATTCCATGAATCCAGGCCTTTCCATGCTCAGTCTCTCAGCCTTCCTATGCAGCTGAACTTTTATTATAAATTATAATTGGTATTTGTTAGTAGTGGAATTGTTGACTTCTGCTATAACAAATATATTCTTGTTCAACAATTTAAGTCCCTTCAGAATTCCTTCTGAGAGCAATGACTCTGACAGTTATCAGACTCCCTAACACATACGTCAAGAACCATAAAGTCTTAGAAATAAAAAAGATGTGTACACATTGCCCTTGGTCCATACAATTATTGCTGCCACCTACAGTTCAAAAGTACAACTACACTTTATGAGATTGATTTTGTTCTCTGCCTCTGAAGTACCTCTTCACTGGAAAAATATTCCTTCTAAGTGGCTATCGATCCTATTTCTAGTATGAATCACTTTTTTTGTGACCTAAAGATCTTATGATCACTTTGCCTTCCAGTAAGACATAAGAAAGCAGGAAACAAGACAGCCTGAGGAACAGTTAAGAAAGCAAGAAGCTTTGCTCAGTCAGAGATCCCTAGCCAGCTTTACATTTCATTATGCTAATACAGACTTTACATGCATAATTCCATGCGTTAAAGAAAACGAGACACATATTACCACATCCTTCTGCTTATGTCAGTCTTCTGAAATCTACTGTTTAGGTAATTTCAGTTGCTGCTGGTTTGTTTTCCTTAAGTAAACCCTGAAGCACTGACATGGCAACATGACAAATCTGTGTCACAACTCAAACAGAACTCAGTTTAAAGCAATGCTACAAAAGCATTAAGGCTACAACACCAAGCACTCAAAAGTTAGTTAAATGCTGGAATTAGAATTCTCTATGCAAATGTCATTGAATTTCTTCGTGGCTTATAAAAATAAAAAAAGTCTTATTCAGCAACGCGGAAGAAGACTTTGATGAAATGAAGAACAAAACCCAGTTTTCCTGGGTGCTATTTTAATGCTTTGAACATGAAATAACTTTCTTCCAGCCATCTTTTACTTTGTTCTTTTTTAATTTTGTAACTTTTATAGCAAGGAGTTCTATGAAATTGTGTAATTAAAGACTTTATTACAATGTAGATGTATATGGGAACAAGTATGGGACTAATCCTTAGGAAATCAGCAAATGCACAAATGAGGCCCATGCAGTTAGTGCAGCGATGTGTCTGACTTCCTCGCGTGTGTTGTTGGTACGGAACAGTTTCTGGGTAAAGAAGACCTGGTTCTTCAACATTTGAGTCAGATCTGAACATTCTGAAAGCAAAAGCTGGTCAGATTCTGACAAGAAAATGGCAAATCAACTACCTGCTTAGGCTTTGAATTTTGAATTAGAATTGAATATTGTCAGTGTTCGGGTTTTTTACCTTGTATTTACAGTAGTGTTTGAAGCAGTAAATCTTACTGAATAAATGGCAGTTGCCCTATGTTATTTATTTCCATTTTCAGAAAAAATGAAATCCCTTGTAACAATCCCTCAGACATTGGCTACAACAGTTGTTAAAAAAAAAATGGAAGAATGTTTTGGGTCTAGTTTCCTAAGAATGTTTTGGGTCTACTTTCCTAAGGAAATGAAGTATATGCAATAAAGTGGCTCCTGTTCATCAGTCCCTCCCTAATAATTTTGACGTATTTAACCAATTCAATCAAAGTTAACAGAAGAACAGAGATCACAAGAGATACTAAGGTCTGTAAAAATCAGTAGCCAGGCAGCAGAGATGTGTGTGTGCTCTTGTTGCCTCTTTTGAAGGAAGCGGCAGGGGGAATTCAGCTTTATCCTCCCTGTTCGGCTGGCCTACCAGCTAGGAGACAACGGCCAGCTCTTCACTGAGCACAGCAGCGTGCCCCGGCTATAGCATGTACTGCTC
Source organism: Opisthocomus hoazin (assembly GCF_030867145.1). NCBI lineage: Eukaryota > Metazoa > Chordata > Aves > Opisthocomiformes > Opisthocomidae > Opisthocomus > Opisthocomus hoazin. The sequence goes on along the minus strand of NC_134420.1, from coordinate 62,160,169 downwards.
CTCACCCAGTAAGGGAAAGAAAGGAAAGAAAGGAAGAGTAAGTGGGTTTGGGACAATGAGGAGGTGGGTCAGGGGCTTCTAGGGGTATATGGGGAGGGAACAAGTGCGTGTGAATGTAGGACTGGAAAATATCAGGCTTCAGCATTTCCCCCATTAATAGAACTATTTGTTAAAATATGAAAGTGTGTTAATATCTTGGTTGCAAAAATGGAACTATTTTGCTCAGATTTTCCAAAAAATATTAACTCTGACAGAAACCAAGTCTGGAACCAGTCTTTTTAGCCTAAAACTGAAGGAGCACAAAATTGGGATCACTTAAAACAGAGTAGCCATAGGAACAAAGTGCCTACCTTCTCTAGCCCTTTGCTGCATAACAGAACAAAAAGAATATAGATTATTCTGAAGTCATTAAGAAAATATTAGTTTTACACAGGCACACAGGAACTTGGGTTAAGCAGAACTGGGAAAACTTAGATGAGTTGGTATAAGATTACTTTTTCCTAGTGCACTTGTCAAACAATTTTGATGAAAGAAATCCATCTGCTTTTGAAGACTGCTTTTGAAAGCTGGCTAACATGATCACAAAAGAGAAACAGAATGAGATGACTGCTACATTAGACAGTATAAAAGCGCGTGATCCTGCAGACATATGCAAAACCTTCCACAGGTCTTCACATGCTTATAATGACATAGATCTGTGAGTCTGAATGACTGAATCCACATTGATCAACAGATTAGAAAGGAAATTGTCTTAAGAAAAGCTTCTTGAATATTTTGATAAAAGTGCCAGTCTTAAAATGTTGGACATCTCAAAAGGAGAGCACACAAATACTTTTAGTAGGATATTACTGGAAGAAAGATGCTTGGACAGATTTCCATAAATTGTAATAGTTTAGCAGTTCTCAAAAATACAGAAGTTATTTTTACCCAAATAAATGTTAGAAAATGTTTCAGTTAATGGAATCTGAATGTAAGAGGGTTTCAGCCCAAAAGGCATGTCCTATAGAATTTATACTATACCAGGACTATGCTTAATCTAAGAAAAACATGAAAGTTACATCATTATGCTTGGGTATAATTGCCACACTTTATTAGGATAGTGGTAAAAAGCCATTAAGCTGCTTTATGGAAGCAGACAACCAAAGCAGCTGTGGGACCATCGAAATCATAGTCACTGTGCAAAGAAAGGAACGTGTCATACTCAAGAAGGGATTTTGGTGCATATTATTTTGTAGAAGTGTGTGTGTTTGAGGGAAAGGAAATCCATTGAGAAGCACCACAATATCAGACCTGAAGAAAGTACAGAAAACCACCAGCCAGGGTAAGCACCAAAAAGATTGCCCAGACAGAACCGCAGAACTTTCTAGGCTGGACATTGGCTGAAATCCGGCTATTTCAGTGGCTTAGAACTGTAAGCAAATAACCTCAGTTTTACAGTTTGCTTTCTTCCATGTGCTGAGCAGGAGCTCATCTATACACCCTCTTATGTTATCATTGACACCACAATTAATTTTTCCTTCTAATTAAAATAACCTGCAGGACTCTGTATTTTGGCCAGCTGCTTGGGTCAGAGCTGTAACACCACAATTTAGAAGGGCAGAGTCCTGGAAGCCATTGCACCAATGCAGATACCAATCCAGATACTGCAAAAACTGCAATGAAACAAGCTGTAATTTTAGTTCCTTGGCGGGTCCTACGTGGTGTCTTACACACATACTGAATGTGTCTTCTTGTCAGATCATGAGAAGTACTGAAAACTCGCTGAAAGACATGATGCTGCAAGAAAATCAAGCCTGTAGGCCCCAAATCAATCAGATTTGCTTGTCTAGGTCGAACTGCAGGATAACAGATACTAAGAATGTTAAATTCAGCATATAGATCGTTGGTTAAAATGCATTAATGGACCTAAGCATTGTAATATCCAATACATGGGGCATGCTACCCACTGTGATTTAGGATGCTTAACCGAGAGAAGGGCAGGTTAGGGATACAAAAATTCGATTCCCAAAAGTCAATCAGGTGTTGAACTAGATACCAGCCTGGGGTACATCTAAGAGCCAACAGAAAATGCCAAGAAGTTGCACCTGGGATCAATTCTTGCTGCAGAAACATCGTTTTTATTCCTCAAGTAAGTAAATAGCTATTCTTTCGAGCAGGGAGATTGTCTGGATTCATGCTCACATCAGTGTATAGTTGTAACATGCAGCTTCACTTGGTTTTTATATCCCAAAAAATGGATCAACTCCAAGAATAAAGTTTTAGAAGCCCACTCTGGAACACATGTGTTGCAGATCATTCTCCTGAGACATGGAAGACGTGCATTTAACTCCCTCCTCACAATCAGGTCATTCAGGATATAAAAATAACCCCGCAGCTAAACGCCATAATCTCAGAGCTACTGGGTATAATGAGACGTATACGTCTCACAGCCTTTGTGGAAGATGTGTAAATGTATGTGTAAGGATGTCTGTAGCTTTTAACATCAGCTGAGGTTTCCCACAGGTTAGATGGCAAAGGCCACATCCAGGCCGAGAATCCCAGTGGGCTTCAGGCTTTGGGCTGTTAACAAACACGACAGCACTGGCATGCGTCTGATGTCTACTATTAGCACTTGAATCCTTCAGTAACTGCATAGCTATGTGGGTCTTCTGAGCTTCTTGGATTCGATCCCCTGACTCTTCTTACCCTGAACAAATACATCAGCTCAGAGGCGTGGCTGGTTTCAGCTTGTGCAGACTGGCGCTTGCCGCCTGAGAAGCGGTTTTGTTTTCCCCGATCAGGAGAGATGCCTTACCCCGGCATCCCTCGGCCATGATTCATCCACCTACGCCCGGCGGGCAGACCAGGGACGCGGGGCCCGGCCCTACCGCAGCCTCCCCGGCCCGCCCCGCAGCCCCGGCCCGAGGGGGGGGGGAAGCAAGGCCGCAGGCACCCGCACAACCGGCCCGCGCGGAGCCGCCCGGCGCAACCAGCCCAGCCCGCCCGGGGCCCGGCGGCGAAGCGAAGTGAGGAGCTGCGAGCGGGCGGGTGGAGCGCTACGCTTTCTAGGCCCTTCTCCACAGCGCCGGGGGGGGGGGGGGGGAGGAGCCGCCGGCCCCGCCCGCTTCTAGGACGTTCTGAGAGGCGCAAGGCCGCTCATGACGTCACCCGCCGCTTGCGCAAGGCGGCCCCCCCTCCGGACCCCTCCCCCTCAGCGCCGCGCGCGCCCGACCGCCACCTCCGGGCGGCTGCCGCGCATGCGCCCGCCCGCCGCTTCCCTCCGCTCGCCCACCCGCCCGAGCCGACGGTTGGACCGACGGGGAAGCGCGCGCGCTCCTTCAGCCGCCGAGCGCACGCGCGGAACCCAACCCCGCCCCGACAGCGGAGGCAGCCCGTCCCCCCGTTCTGACGAGCGCCGTTCGCGGACAGCTACTATTGGCTGCGAGGCGCTCGGCCCCGCCCCTTCGCGGCGCGGCCGGGAGTCCGCGCCTCCTTTCCCCCCGGCGCCCCGCGGCCCCCTCCCCGTGCCTGTCAGTGAAGGTTCCCGATGGTTCTGGAAGGAGGCGGCGCCAGGCCTATATAAGCCAAGCGGGCGGCGCGGAGCGCGCACTAGTAGAGGCTCGGCGGTTGCGGAGGGTCGCGGTCGCAGCTTCAGTGAGGAGAGCAGTAGCCCTTACCCCCCCGCAAAGGTGAGCGGTGGAGGCGGCCGTGGCGGCAGCTGGTAGCACACAAGGGGGGCTCCTCCGAGGGAGCGTTTCCTTCTCGAATCCTGGCGGCTGGTGCATGGGCCCAGGGGGGCTGCGGGGCGGGCGGTGAGGGGACTGCATGGTGCAGGGGCTGATGAGGGCACTGCGTGGTGCAGGGGGGGGCTTTGCTCGCTCTTCAGTCTACGTTAAAGGCGAACCGGGCTCGGGGGGTGACGGGGTCTCGGAAGTCTGGATGGGGGGGGGGGGGGGGGGGGGTGAGGTGCTGATGTTTCCGAATGTCGCATATTGATTTGTGATCTTTCGTCCTTAAAATAAGGTAGTGGAAAGGGGGGGAAAATGGTGGGTAGTTCGTATTGGGGGGGTTCTTCCGCCAGCAGAGCTGGGGGAGGGGGGCGTGGGTGGCGGGTAGAGGGGGCTGCTCGTTGTCGAGGGTTGCGGATGCAGGGTGGGGGTGACCCGAGCCCGCATCCCTACGGAGAGGCAGTCGGGGGGGGAGGGCGGGGGAGCTGTGCAGCCGATGAATGGGCGCTCGGCCACGAGAGAGCAAGATGGAGGGTTTGTGGCGGGCGCTCCTGCCGGGCAAGGCGGCTGAGGCAGGCGTGGGGCGGGAGCGCGGGGGACGGGTTTCGGCGGCGCACCCGCCGGCGGGGGGGTGACAGGGAGTGGGTGGAGGGAGAAGGGGGGGGGGACGGTCGGGGAAGGCTCTGGCAGTTTCTAGAACCTTTCGTGCTGCCGAGGAGAGCCTGCAGGGGGCGCTGCGCGGCGGCGCGCGGGCGGCGGCGGCCGGTCCCGTTCTCGCTCTCGTGCCGGCGCGGGCGGTGCGGTCACGGCCCCGCGCTTGGCCCGCGCGCGTTCGTTAGCGGGTACGGGGAGAGGCTTCCTTTTGGAACGGAATCTGTCGCTCCTGGGCTTTGATGGGCAGCGGTCGCGTCCGGGTGCTCGGTGTAGGACAGAGTAGCGCCTTCGGCTGGGCCGCATAGGTACAGGAGCTGCAGTTGTGGATTACTGTCTCTGCCTCTGAAGATAATGGATAATTCTGAAGATAATAATTCTGTGAGCAAAAATGAGGTGAATGGGAGAAAAGGAAAGTACTCCCAAGTCGAGACTTTACTCAACTAACCTCTCAAATGCTGGCTTAATTTTCCAGTTGCATTTTTCTTTTTTGTGATGTGTGTTTAGTCTGTGTCGGGGAAAAGTGAGTGTCCTACATTAATTTGTAAATTAACGGAGGAGAGAGGAAAAGTTCTGTTACCGTAAACTGTGCGAACCAAAGTGAGTGTAAAGCCTGTGTGTAGTTAAAATCTTGTATCTAGTTTCTGCATTCCTCAAAATTCCTGAATTGTTACTAGCAGCAGGAAATAAGATCAGAAGTTTGGGGGGGGGTGGGTCTGTTCCTATGGTGCCGTGTTTGAAACCACGTAGTTAAATACCTTTATCTCAGAATGCCGTTGTCCCTGCCTGCAAGAGTGTATGTGCACCAAGCTATTGGGAATGGGATTTTAACTCCCTGTCTTGTTACAGATGCCGGAAGCTGTGCAAACTCAGGACCAACCAATGGAGGAGGAGGTGGAGACTTTTGCCTTCCAGGCTGAGATTGCTCAGTTGATGTCTCTGATCATCAACACTTTCTACTCCAATAAGGAAATCTTTTTGAGGGAGCTGATCTCCAATTCATCAGACGTAAGTACCTTAACTTCTAGCCTGGTTCATGTTACTAGGACTACCAAAACGTTTAGGAATAGTTGGGGAATGTTAAAGCCTGTCTCCTGTTTTACAGGCTCTGGACAAGATAAGATATGAGAGCTTGACCGATCCAAGCAAGCTGGATTCTGGAAAAGACCTGAAAATTAACCTGATTCCAAACAAGCATGATCGTACTCTGACGATTGTGGATACAGGCATAGGGATGACCAAAGCTGACCTGGTCAACAACCTTGGTACTATTGCCAAGTCTGGTACCAAGGCTTTTATGGAAGCACTGCAGGCAGGGGCTGATATATCCATGATTGGTCAGTTTGGTGTTGGCTTCTACTCTGCCTACCTGGTTGCAGAAAAAGTGACAGTGATCACCAAGCACAATGATGATGAGCAGTATGCTTGGGAGTCATCAGCTGGAGGATCTTTCACTGTTAGGCTTGATAATGGTGAGTATTAAATGTTCCTGTTGAAGTATGCTTTCTAAAGATTGTAGGTGTTGAGCTATTTACTCCATGTGTAGAAAAAGACAAAAACAGCAGATCAAATGGGTAGTACTAGTCACGTGTCAGACCAAGCACAGGCACAGCTGCTGCTCTCTTACCATTCCACTTTGAATAGCTGTTGATATGTGGTAAGGGAATGCCTGAGTGCATGATAATGAAGAGTTAAGCTTTCAGAGCTTATATGTGGAAATATTTCTGTAGACTCCTACAACTACTCTGTATACAGAAACTTGAAAGGGAACGTTTGAACAGACTAATTGGTGAAAATTGCCTTAAGCTTATTTGAAATAGATGCTGGGTACAGTAAGCTTGAGGAAGTGTCTGTAAGGTTGTTTTCTGCACACAGAAGCTTATGTTTTCCTGGTGGTAAATTACTGATACAGTAGTGCCTTTTTAAAGAAGGCGTGTTTTAGAATTAAAGTCTTGTCTGCTGCTGCACAAGTAAAACCTGTGAACTCCATTCTAGGTGAACCTTTGGGCCGTGGAACAAAAGTCATCCTGCATCTTAAAGAAGATCAAACCGAGTACCTGGAAGAACGACGCATCAAGGAAATTGTGAAGAAGCATTCTCAGTTCATTGGCTATCCTATCACACTCTTTGTATGTACCTTGTTTGAAATACGAAACAATGAAGTATCAGTACTTTAGAACAAGTGAATTCTTGAAATTTAAGAAAGCAGTCCATGTGTATTTTAATTAAAATTGCTAGAGATGTTACATAGATAAGGTTTTATGAAATACAGTTGTTACTTACAAGTTTATTTTGCAAAGCAGTTACTTGCAAACTTCTGTTATAAGGCCAAGTAAAAAAACCTTGTTTTACCAAGCTAGTGGTGGAACTACATCTTCATTTATTGTTAGTGGTAATTCAGCGTAATTACACTAAATAGCCATAAGCTACTACACAGGCACATAGGAACAAAATACCACTTGTGTTTCTGCACCCAGAATGTGAGTCCTTTAAGTCTAGGAGCAAAACTTGATGCCATGTTCATGTAGTTTGTAGGTTTGTGAGACTTAAGGGATACCGAAGGGCTGCTATGCTAAAACTTCCAGGTTTCTTTAATTAATGACCTCTTTTGTAGGTGGAGAAGGAACGTGATAAGGAGGTGAGTGATGATGAGGCTGAGGAAAAGGAAGAGGAAAAAGAAGAGAAGGAGGAGAAGACAGAAGATAAGCCGGAGATTGAGGATGTTGGTTCTGATGAAGAGGAAGAAAAGAAGGATGGAGATAAGAAGAAGAAAAAGAAGATTAAGGAGAAGTATATTGATCAGGAAGAGCTCAACAAGACCAAGCCCATTTGGACCAGGAATCCAGATGACATAACCAATGAGGAATACGGAGAATTCTATAAGAGTCTAACTAATGACTGGGAAGACCACTTGGCTGTCAAAGTAAGTTCTTATCTTTCTTCAGGCACAATTATAGCTGCCACTAAGGCTGGAAAACTGGTCCATTGTGCCAGATTTTAGTGCAGTAAGTTGCTTAGTTTTTGGAGCGATACTGTTTCAAACACTTGGTGAGGCTGACACTTTTTGCTACAATTCTTCTGGCTACTGTTAAGGCTACGTTTCTAATTTCAAACCTGTAGTAAGTGCAGATGCCTTCCTAGTTTGTAGCTTAGTTATTACCAAGTCTAAATGAAAATTGAAAAGCAGATTTCAGATCAATGTACATTGATTTATTTGGGTTTGTAGCTTAGTTTTGAAAAGTCCTTTACAGCTGAAGGGAATGAGTAAGTGAGATGCAGTGGTCCTTTTAGTGTGTTTATAGTGGGAAGTGCTGTAAGAATACACATGCTTCCTGAAGCTCAGTACAAAACGGGGAACTGAACATGTCTTCTGAATTGGTCTGCTTACCTGGTAGCAGCTGAACAGAACTTCAGTACGTCTGTCTGGAGAAAGTGTTTGTTCCTGATCAGTGTCCTGCCTACTGTGTTTTTGTTTCTTTGTTTGTTTTTTTTTTTGAAATCTCAAGATGATTACTGTTTTCTTTATGCATTTGAAAAGCTGTTAAACAGTTACTAAAGCGAGAGCCATGCAAATTGACTAAAATTATCATCTTGCTTTCTCACAGCACTTCTCTGTGGAAGGACAGTTGGAATTCAGAGCTCTCCTGTTTGTCCCACGGCGTGCACCCTTCGATCTGTTTGAAAACAGGAAGAAGAAGAACAACATCAAGCTGTATGTACGCAGAGTTTTCATCATGGATAACTGTGAGGAACTGATCCCTGAATATCTGAGTGAGTATATTTTTGAGGAAAGTATTTCCCAGAATGTTACTGAAACTGATTAGCTATTACGTAGTTTTCCCTTCATGTTCGAAGAAGTTCTGGAGGGGGGGAAGACTTGAGTATAAATAGAGCTGATCAGGAAGTATCTGAGCAGTTGCAAGTAATGCTTAGTTCGTGATGTCTAGAACACTGTAGAAACCAATTCATAATTTTAAAAGGGCAAAGACACTACGGTGGTGGCTGGTAGTGTTCTCCTCTGAGACTTACAAAGCCAATTCTCACTGTCATCTTCCAGATTTCATGAGAGGTGTGGTGGACTCTGAGGATTTACCTCTGAATATTTCTCGTGAGATGCTGCAGCAAAGCAAGATCCTGAAAGTGATCCGGAAGAACTTAGTGAAGAAGTGCTTGGAACTTTTCACTGAGTTGGCTGAAGACAAGGAGAATTACAAAAAGTTCTATGAGCAGTTCTCCAAGAACATCAAGGTTTGTAGCCTCTGCTTGTATTGACTGTAGAAGCTACAGATTTTTTTTAATGTCTGAAATACTAAACTGCCACAGTTTGGTATTTATCTAAAGGAATCACTTAGTAGTGTTGTGGCTTTTTGTGCTTTTATAGCTCGGAATACATGAGGACTCCCAGAACCGCAAGAAGCTCTCAGAATTACTGAGATATTACACATCTGCTTCTGGTGATGAAATGGTTTCTCTGAAGGACTATTGCACTCGGATGAAGGAAAACCAGAAGCATGTCTATTACATTACTGGTGAGTTGGTGACAGACACTGTCTGTAAAAACAGGCACATAAGCAGGGTTGTCTTTTTGGGGTTAGAAAATTGAAAATAATCATGGCAGTTCTCTGCTGGAGGGAGTGGTGCAGGATGAGCCCATCATACTTGTCGTGGTTCCTTAGTACTGTACTATGTCCATGAGGACAGCAGAACTCGTTTCAGATAATCATCGTCTCTACTGTAAAGTCTGCCCTTGCAAACTTAGTGGGGGTGCTGCTCACCTTGTTCCCTGTTGATGTAACTGACAGCTTCAGTGCTAACTGCTGTCCTTGGGAACTGTACCATTTAATGAGCTGTAATAAAACAATTGCTCTTCAGTTATTGCCTTGTCCTTGAACTGGAAATTGTGTTCACTGTCACTGCTGCTGCCTTCAAGGTGTGGGAAGATCCAGTTTAAGGTTGCAAAGTGTCCCTTGCACAGCAAGCTTAACTGTTTGGGCAGCAAATGTTAAGGCTTTTTTCAAAAAGGTAAAACACTGTATAGGGCATCTTGGTTTTCCTCCATGGCAGGAATGGGAAAAGCGTCCTACCTGGCATTCCAGGAAATGTAACTTTAAAACCAGTGCAGTATTACAAGCTGTGATGTCAGTTTGGACTCTCTTCAGGCCAGCCTGATCTTTGCAGTAGCTTGTACCTGCTCTGTATGCCTTTTTTTAACCTTGTACGGACATCAGGCATTGCTGGAAATGTTGCATAGGCTCTTCCAGGAAATATACAAGCTGCCACGTTACAGTGCTGAGACTTAAACCATAATGGTGGCATTCTTGCTTCTTGCAGGTGAAACAAAAGATCAGGTGGCCAACTCTGCTTTTGTGGAGCGTCTTCGCAAACATGGCCTGGAAGTGATCTACATGATTGAGCCTATTGATGAGTACTGTGTGCAGCAGCTGAAGGAATTTGAAGGCAAGACCCTGGTTTCTGTAACAAAGGAGGGTTTGGAGCTTCCAGAAGATGAGGAAGAGAAGAAGAAACAGGAGGAGAAGAAAGCCAAGTTTGAAAACCTTTGCAAAATAATGAAAGATATCCTTGAAAAGAAAGTAGAAAAGGTAATTAATAGTCGGTTTGCCTATATGTAACAAGTGGTTTTAACGATCTGGAAGTTGTGGCAGAGAGAAAGCTCAGATGATAACATCTGGTACAATACCCTTTTCTGAAAGAGATGGCAATCTCTGCAAAATGAAGCTTTGTAGATACAAGATTGGGGGGGGGTTGTGGTGTTGGGTTTCTTTAAGTGAAGTGAAGTGGTTTTGTTAAGTTGGTATTGCAAATTACTCAGCTATCTCATGAATCTGGGGTCTGCCATGACATGCAGCAGCATTTCAAAGTTGAACTTGTTTTACAGTTGGACTTGCTGATCTTAAAGGACTGTTCCAACCTAAATGATTCCATGAACTCAGTGGGGTTACTAAGTAAATGACGTGTATGTGTTGAAATGTTAAATTACAAACTTTTGCTTTGTATTGACTTCTCCAGGTGGTTGTGTCCAATCGTTTAGTTACTTCTCCATGCTGTATTGTAACAAGTACATACGGCTGGACTGCCAATATGGAGAGGATCATGAAAGCACAGGCATTGAGAGACAACTCCACAATGGGATACATGGCAGCGAAGAAGCATCTGGAGATCAATCCTGATCATTCCATCATAGAAACACTGAGGCAGAAGGCAGAGGCCGATAAGAATGATAAGTCTGTGAAGGATCTTGTCATCTTGCTGTATGAGACCGCTCTCCTGTCCTCTGGCTTCAGTTTGGAAGATCCTCAGACACATGCCAACCGCATTTATAGAATGATCAAACTTGGCCTGGGTGAGTAAGAAATCCGTCCCGTCTCGGGTGAAGTCGGGGTGTGGTTACGAGTGCTGGCTTGGTGCTGCTTGTGGAAAAGGGGGAACCCTCAGGGCAGGTGAAGTGCTAAGGAGAACACTGAAACTCTGAGTTCTGATAGAAGCATTAATGGTAGCTGTCTTCCCTTTACAGGCATTGATGAAGATGATACTGCCGCGGAAGAAGCTAGTCCAGCGGTTACTGAGGAGATGCCACCTCTTGAAGGAGATGATGACACATCACGCATGGAGGAGGTGGATTAAAACAGTTTACAGGAACTCATGAATGTTTCCTTGGCTAATATGAATAAGTTATATTTTGTATATTATGAATGTTACCTGCCAAAAAAAAAATCTTTGACAGTTTGTCTGCATTCCCTCTTTATATTTATTTTCAAAGATGTTATACCTTTATTTTTGTTACATTGCTTTTTCAGCTGATGTGAGATACAAATGCCATTGAGGGAATATTTTCTTTAACACTGTACAACCCTAAACAGGCAAGTTAAGGAGTAGTTATTTTTGTCTGTATTAGCTGGTTGCAGGTGGCAGGGTTTTTGACTTATTCTTAATTGCCAGAAATGTGGGAAGGAAGTAACAAAGATGGTGTGACATCCAGATGTTCCAAGTTTGTTTAGTGTTATACAGCTCTTAAACTCTACCTGTCTAACATACAGTACCTAGTAACTAGGTATCTACGAGAGCTGAAATACTTGGGGAAGCTTTAACCCTTTCGCTCCTAACAAGGTCTTGATGTTTAAAGTTGTTTTTTATACTGTTTAAGGATTCTGGATTGCACTCTACCATAGAATAGAATCCACTGTAAATCTCTATTGTGACTTATGCAACTCTGCATGTACAGTTCAAACCTAGAACTGTAAGAATAAAAGTGTTAAGAATGAGTCATGTCGCTGACGTGTCTGTTAACGCTGGGAACAAAACCTGCTGTTCATCTTGGCCTTGGTTGCGGCTTTGCATCTTGACCATGAGCTGCTGTCTCGTTAAATCTGTCCTATTGCGTGCTCTGCAGTGCCCCTGCAGACTAGGACCATGTGAAAGCAGAGAAGTCAGGCAGTTCTCAAACATCTCAACACAGTTCTAGTCTCGGAAAATGATGATTTGCCTTAGGTTTAACTTGTGCTGATACTCCTGTGTGGTGGTGCAGCCCTGGCCAGCAACAAAGAACCCTGTGGCTGCTCTATTGCCCCTCCCCCCCTTGGTGGGGTGAGGAGAAGGGGAAGCAAAATGCAAAACTCTTGGGTTGGGAGAAGGACAGTTGCACAGAGCAGCAAAGGAAGTGAGCAGTAAGGACAGTAATACTGATATGGACATAGGAAAATGAGGGAATACACAAAGCGGCTCTGTTACTGCCTGATGCTGCGGGCTCCCAAGCAGTGCTGTTACCTCAGCCCCATCCAGGCAGCTCCCCGGCTCCAAGCAGAGCCGTCTGGGCTGTGTCCCCTCTGGGCTTCTCAGGGAAAACTAACCCTACCCCAGCCAAACCCAGGACAGTCAGCAATTTTTTTTGAAACCTTTGCAAATGGAGCTGGGCTCTCCGGGCTGCAAGTCTGATGCCTGCTGCTGTCCTGAGGTGACAGGGCTTTGCATGGGAGGTGGTGTAGTCAGTGCTACATCATCTGGGCTTTCAAGAAACCGCTAGCATCTTGTTCTCTGATGTCAAAGATTCAGTTTCTCGTTTCCGTCTGCTCTTACCTGTTTCATAACCAATATCTGAGCTCTGTTTCCCCATGTAGAGTAACTGACACATGACCAAGGTGTCTTGGCTCTTTTGTAATCCGGTGAAAGGATAATTGATTTTGGTTAAAGCACTGTCTGTCAGGTATGCAAATCAGCTTTGTGCAAGCTAATTCAGAGTAGTAGTTTGCACACCTTCTGGGTTCCTGAAGGACACTGCGTTTGTACCAAAGCAGCACTTCTGGGGCTGGGGAGAGCCCAATTCATGCTTTACATGTGGCACAGAGTTGCAGAGACACGAAGGTGGTTCTGCTAGCTGCTCAGTGGCATCTTGGCCATCGCTTCACACTGATGTTTTTGCGTGTCAGTTCACGAGAGAGATGTGGCCACACTCTTGCAAAGCGTTCTGAGTTTGTTCTCCGGAATGAAGCTAAGGGATTGGATGTGAAAAGAAAAACTTGGTTCTACTGCTTATGCAATTGCTGAAGGCCTACTGTGCCTGAAGGTTTCTCTTTTCCTATGCCCCTGCTGCTCTCCTGAAACATTTCTCTGTGTGTTAGACCGCACTTGGGTGGGATGACATTACTCCTCACCGTAGTAACTGAGATAGGAAATAGATGGCACTTGGCTTTGGTGGTTCAGAATCCAATTTTGTGAAAGGAAACATGCTTTTATAAAAGATTTCCCTCCCGCAGTTTGCGGTGCTTTACGTGTCCGAAGTTTGTCACAAAGCTTGTTCCAGCTCTTGGTGATCAGAGGAATTGCCTCGTGGCACCTGGCTTGGAGTCATGGGTCAGCACCTGTGGGGCACTGGGCTTCCACACTTGTCATTTCTGTGTCGTCACACAAAATGTCCAGAACATCTTCAAGCTGCGCCTGTCTTGGGAGCACTGCAGAAGAGGTTGGTGCTTACCGTGTCAGTGAAAGTCAGAACCTAGATGAAAGTAAGCAATGATGTCAAAACATGGAAAGAATTCTCTTGGGCAGTGGAGCAAGAGGTGAGTGGGGTTCCCCCCACCCCCCAGCCTGGGGGCTGGGAGCGGCGGTGCCGCTGGTGCAGGCAGTAGGTGTGCATGCTGTCCTCGTGGCTAGGGTGAGGGGTCTCATGTGGTCTTGCCGTCTTGCACCATGGTGATGACGGTACCGTTGCTGTAGTGAGAAGTGTGACACCAAAACATGCAGTCCTCTGCTTGTGAGGAGTTGCACAGCTAAAATGTGTGTAGGTCAGTGCTGACTTGCAGTTTGGTGCACGGGTGATAGAAACGACGGTCGGAAGGATGCTCTAATGTTGAAAGCTGTCATCGGGTTGACAGATTTCACTCTGCTCTAGGTAATTTCTCCAAGGCCTCACTGGCGAAAATTCAGTAGTATTGGACCAAAACGAAGGACTTAAAAGCCAGTGTGTCTTGTGACTAAAATCTATTTTGCAAGACCTTTATAATGTGTAAAACATAGTGAAAACATTGTCCAGTTAGTACGTTGAGATCTGAAATTTACAGTGACGCAAGATGCTGAAGACAGACTTTGCCAGTTGGTCAGTGAAGTGATGGCTCAAGTCTGACCCAAGCGTTTGCCTCCCTTGAAAACTGATTTATCTGTTAGAGAAGAATTCAGGTGAAACTTGTAGGTTGTCTCCAGTTGCAGATGACACCAAGCTGGGCAGGAGCATCAATCTGCTTGAGGGTAGGAAGGCTCTGCAGAGGGATCTGGACAGACCGGATTGATGGGCCGAGGCCAACTGTATGAGGTTCAACAAGGCCAAATGCTGGGTCCTGCACTTCGGTCACAACAACCCCTTGCAACGCTACAGGCTTGGGGAGGAGTGGCTGGAAAGCTGCCCAGTGGAAAAGGACCTTGGGGTGCTGGTCGACAGCCGGCTGAACATGAGCCAGCAGTGTGCCCAGGTGGCCAAGAAGGCCAAAGGCATCCTGGCTTGGATCAGGAATAGTGTGGCCAGCAGGAGTAGGGAGGTGATCGTGCCCCTGTACTCAGCACTGGTGAGGCCGCACCTCGAGTACTGTGTTCAGTTTTGGGCCCCTCACTACAAGAAGGACATTGAGGTGCTGGAGCAGAGAAGGACAGTGGGGCTGATGAGTGGTCTGGAGAACAAGTCTTATGAGGAGCGGCTGAGGAAGCTGTGGCTGTTTAGTCTGGAGAAGAGGAGGCTGAGGGGAGACCTTATTGCCCTCTACAACTGCCTGAAGGGAGGTTGTAGTGAGGTGGGTGTTGGTCTCTTCTCCCAGGTAACTAGCGATAGGACGAGAGGCAATGGCCTCAAGTTGCATCAGGGGAGATTTAGATTGGATATTAGGAAAAATGTCTTTACCAAGAGAGTGGTCAGGCATTGGAACAGGCTGCCCAGGCAAGTGGTGGAGTCCCCATCCCTGGAGGTGTTTTAAAAAACGTGTAGATGTGGCGCTTCAGGGTATGGTTTAGTAGGCGTGGTGGTGTTGGGTGGATGGTTGGACTTGATGATCTTAGAGGTCTTTTCCAACCTATGATTCTATGATTCAGTGTTTCTCGCCGTGAGAGCTTACTGCTGTTTTGAGGTGTTTCCTGCATCACTGCGTAGTCAGACCGCAGATCTTGCACACGGGAGATGACGACAGCGTGTTTTGCTTCGGTACAGAGTGCGGAGCTCCCCGCCAGTTTGCCAGCTTTTTACTGAAATATGTTTTAGGAAGTAAGGACACTCTTACAAAAGTTTTCTTGCTCTGCTACCTGTTGTAGCAGTTCCCAGTCTTTGTTTCTCGCATCTTGTTACTGTTTTAGCAGTAGATAAAAGTGTTGCAGAGGACTGCCCTGTAGTTTAGGAAAGGCTGGGTGTCCTAATGATGGCTGCGTTGTTTTTCAGGGCTCTTTGACCCTGCGGTGGGGCTTGTGGTATGGTACTGCTTGGGGTGTACAAGTTCATGTCTTCTAACCAGAAATGTGCAACAAAGGGCTGGGTACTGCTACTAAAATATGTTTCTCCTTATTTGAGCTGCAGGACAGTGGAGCCAGCCACCCTCAATAAGCAGTTACAATAAAACTTGGCACAGCTTGGTGCTACGCTCTCTCCTTGCCCCCTGGTTTAGAGCTTACACTGCTGACGATCAGGGGCTTCACTGAAGTTCATCAGAAGGTTTTTCTGTTGAGAACAGTCTTTGAAATAAGGGTTACAAGGAGTTGGGATGCCGGATTCAGAAGTGCTTCCTTCTGCTGCTCTCTCTGGCAGGAGACCCACTCCATACATGTTTTGGATTTTCAAACCATAGGGGCTGAAGCCCTCGTGCCCCTGTTGCCTAGCGAAAGGCTCCCACCACTGCGCGCCATACAGTCTGAATTTTGGATGGCGGCAGCAGAGAAAAGTAGCTGTCATTGTCCTAGAAATTGCAGCAATCAATTGAACTTGATGGATTTCCAAATGTAACGAGGAAAGGAGCACAAAAAATACATGAGTAAATTCCATGTGATGAATGAGTAGGGGAACTGTTTTCAGTTTTGAAAGAAAAGTGCACCTAGAAGGTGCTGTTGATAGCCCACATACATCAGCCCTGTTATTACAGCATTTGTGGGCAACAGTGTGTCTTTTCAGGTATTTTGAAGATGAACCTGACATGGTATTTTGGACTCACAGCCAACTATGAAGTATTCATTTATTCATGCTCTTAAATTGTATTTGGAGGTCTTAATTGGATGGTAGACACTTTGGCAAATAGATAATTTCAGAAGATCTTCTACCTGTGCATAGATTAAACCTCTATTGTATCAGGATTTGTTTAATAGTGAGGGCACCCTAAAGAAAGCGTGACCTGAATTTCAGATCTGTTTTTATGTTTCTGATACTTCATTATGTAGTGATCTTCTTTAAATGGCCTTTATTTTCAGCAGAGCAAACCTCACTTAGGAAACATCTGAATAAGTCATACTGGGCAATGAAAAGAGATTTCAGACAAAGATTTGGTTTTATGCTAGGATATTGTGTAAAACATCATATCTTTGAAAAATCAAGGCTAAAAAAAAGAAAGAACTGGTGAATAAAGCTCCATCCAAAGCATGGCTGGTCCCAGGAGGAGAAGATGCAATTGCGTCAGAGGAGCGTCCAGAGTCCTCAGCAGCAGCGGTATGAAGAGGAGGCAGAGAAGCGCGTTCTTTTGTACCAAGATGCTGTTTCGATGGGGTGATGAGGAAGAGGAGGGTGCGGTGCAGGTGGTGTTTGGTTTCACACTGCACAGGTTTCGCGGGGTTTGAACCATTAGCCAAGCATTTCACTATTAGTCCTTTAAAATACTCACGTGCAGTTTCCAGGTATATTTCACTATGTCATTTTTTTCTTACCTATTTATGACTGCTTGTAAATGATATTGTTCAATTGCCTTTCTGTAGTAGAAAAAAACATAGTCCATAATAGTTTTTAAAACAAACAAGCCCCTCATTTTTTCCTGCGGAGAGGCCTTTTCAGGTACCGTTCCACTAGTTTTTCCTGAAGCAGTATTTAAAAAGCTGCTACCAGGCTTCTGTTGCAAAGGAGAAGTTGCATAAAAAGATGTGTAGAGGGGTTTATGAAACAATTATGTTGGCGGCTTCTCCTGCAAAGTGCTGCCGAGGCTCAATGCTCTACTTGCTGAAATGCTCTCCAGCGTTCTTGCTTTGTTTTTGCTGGCCCCCGTGGCAGAGGGCTGTGTGCACTGGAGTCAGCGGGAAGCCTCCCACCGGGATGTATCTCAGGGATGGCTTTGGTGGGCACAGAACTTCATCATGCTCATTTGGACTAATTTTGTTTTAGTTTTTAGGTGCTTATTGTGGTCGCTCAGAAGACAAATCGCTTCACGCAGACAGCAGGATGAATTTCCCTAGCGGTAAACATCAGAAAGGGATCAAACCTCTGCTGACGCATGGAGATGTTTTCCATTTAGAAGATCCACAATTTGTTCTTACACCTGGAAACTCAGTCCTGCCAGACACAGAGACCCACAGTGATACTTCTATGGAACTCCAGACTTCCTGGGGCTTTTTCATGGAAGCAGGAGCACAGGTTCAGCTAGACATGGAAGTACCACTACTTTCTGATTTCTTTACTTTTTTTTTTTTTTTATTTAAATGAAGACCAACACAGTGGATGATGTGTTGATGTATGACTGGGATATTCTTGTTGCCTTCTCTCCCAGGTTGTTACCGAAACATTTGAGAGTGAGACTGTACCTTTATTGTGTGCTGACTACTGCTCGTTCTCAGGTGCTTCAGTGGAATAGCTAGAAGGTTTGCCAAGCTGATCCCTCCTGGCGTTGCTTACATAAAAACATTTGCTATGTTTTATCAGTTTGGAACAATGCACTTGATTTTAGTAATTTTCTAAAAGTGTACATACTCGTTTTGGTCAGAACTTACGCGTGCTGAGGCAAATCTGAAAATGAAGCATCAAGGAATATGGAAACACACCTCTTGGTCCCGTGGTATTCTGTCTGTGTAGTCATAAAAGGTATCTGGCATTTGACAGTGCCCTGAGAGGAGAAGAGGTGTTTTTTATTTTTCTACTATAAGTTGTGCAAATACGTATGTATACAGCATCTTCATTCCCAAGAGCTCCCAGCTGACATGTGAACTATTATTTCCAGCACTTTGTGTTGTAAGAGGTGGCCGCATCACTCACATTACTGCCTATGTTTTTAAAGAACAAAACTCCAGCTAAAGCTGCCAGGCTCCTTTCCCAAAGCAAGGTTGTGCAAAGTGAAAAGGGACCAGGTTCAAATGCAGCGGGGCCAGTCCTTCTCACCACCCGCCGTGGAGCTCCGTCCATCCTGCGCTGCCTCAGAGCGAGCGCGAGACACATCTGACAGTGCGGCCAAGCAGGATTTCAGCAGCTCCAGGGCCAGGATATTACGGAAACGCTCCGGGAAGCTAAGGCATAAGTCAAGGCTATTGCACAAGGCAAATCCCTAAGGGAGGGTCATGCTAGCTCAGTGAAGATGTCCCTTTGCAGATGCTGATTTAGATCCTTAACACTGTCAGCACATACGGTAACACTGGCGACCAGGTGCGCCATCTCAGTCTGAAATTAGATCCAGAGCAGTGGTGATCCAGTGTGTAATGTTCATGGAGTGGGGTCATGAGAATTAAGAGCTTTCTTCCGACTCAGTTCGCCGTTAGTGTCCTGTGCTTTTCCTCCAGTCTGCTTTCCAGCCAGCAATCAGAAAGCAAGACAAACCCTATAAACACCGGTGATTCCTGTGCATGGTTTGGCCAAAAAGTGAGGTAGCTCTGTAATTTTAAGATGAAAATCTTTCACATTTGGGCTGCTGGTAACGAAGCAGTTACAGCATGAGTCTGGGCTGAGCGCAAACGCTTCGCCTCGAGCTTTTTGATCTCTGCTGAGCATACGCATCAGGCTCACGGCATCGGCGCTGGCGAAAGGGCTGTATGTGCTCCTGAGGTGAAGGGACTTTGGAAGCCTTGCTAAAACTTGCCAACCAGTCAGAGGAGCGGCTTAGTACAAGAACTCGGCTTAGTCCTCGCCCAGTTTACAAAGCCCCCGCTCAGCTTTTGTGCTGTCTGCTCTGTCGAAACGGCAGCATAACCGGAATATTGAACAGAAAAGGCTGAAGCTGCAAACAAGCATGACTAATGTATTACATTCCTCCAGTGATGCTAATGCATCCCTGGGCATTCAGTTGGCATGAAACCCACTGCAAGTAGCAACTAAAATAAGCAATATTCATCCTCAGAAGCCACACACATATCCAGGCGAGTAGGAACTCCGTGTCAGAAAGCAGGAGGCTTTCGCTAAATAGGCCTCCAAAGTTCAGCAAACTGTGAAAGTAAAATTAAAATGGGGCAGAACATGTATAAGAGACATCTCCAGAGTAATGTTTGTCCTTCACTTGATAGGATTAGATCCCGTCGCACATGGGAAGCGGCGGTGCCTTGGGTGTGGACGTACGTGTGGGGCTGCTGGAGCTGCACTGTTCAAATCCTTCGCTGTGTTACAGCCTGCAGAGCACCCTGAGAAACCGGCCCTGCAGCCAGACCGTGGCTCGTCGGGTGGGGTGATGTGTGCCAGCGTTCAGTTTGATTCCACGGCCCACTTTCTTCACGTGGTGCGATCACTGAGGAACCTGGGCTAAGAGGAGGAGTGTACGGGGGCCATTCAGAAAACCCAAGCATGTTAGTCACGTATAACTGGGGTCTGAGGAAAGGGAGCCTGCATATCCACACTCTGATCACCTTCCCTGCCTCCTCGGTATCATAATTAGAAGACCCCAGTCTTGTAGCTAAGGAAGTGGCTGAGAGCACGGAGGCAGCTAAAAGGCCTTACAGCCTCAAGGGAAAGCAGGGGACGTGGCCGCTCCAGGGACATTACTATAAAATACTTCACCTTCAGAACAGCATCAGCCTGTCAAATAAATCTGTGGGCAACTAAAGAGCTGTATTTCAAGTAAGGCAAACTATTTTGTCTCCAGTATTCATGCACAAAATAGGAGGTAAAACAGCAATAGTCCAGCCAGGCTTTAAAAATGAAATTCCCTCACCAAACGCCAGCATGGCTTCCTGGGTTATTGGTACTCTGCTACAAGGAGTTGTTTGTTTTGGTTTTACTTTTGTTGTGAGAAAATTCTGTACCTTTGATCTTCCTTGGACAACTGTGGATTTCCAAAAGCAGGTTAAAGAAAACCAGCATTACACCTACATTTTGCAAATGGGGAAACAAGGTTTAAAATGGGCTGAAGTGATTTCTTTTCCGTGGTCAATAATTCCATGCATCAAGACACAAAGAAAAGTCAGGAACTGAAGCTGGTTTTTCTAACCTCCAGTTCAGGTCTCCAGATGACGCTGCCCCTTACAAGCAAGAGAAAACTAAGAATCTGAATGACTCCTCATGGTTCCTGTACCACATAATGTCCGGTATTGTGGATACGGTTCCTTGGGAGCATTCAGACCAGCTGCCTCTGAATACAGCACTCCTGTGCTCCTGGGCTGCAGGCACCAAGGACATCTCTTTGTCTCCCAGACCCTTCTGTCATGCATCACAGGGAGATTACTTCATGGAGATACGAATGGGATGTTGTTATGTGAAAACAGCTGCAAGTACAGGAATTTAAAGGCTGCCTTCATTCTCTCATTTTATTTCTGTGAAGAATTAACAGCCATGAATTAACCACAAGAGGTGCAGTGGCACTTTTTGAGGTAAGCTGTGGGAATGAGGAGACGGCAGCAGTAGTTGTAGTTTGGCCATGCTTCCAGTCATACACCGTGCCGTATCTGCAGGTACAGATGAAGGATGAAGCCAATTCCTGTTCTGCAAAACAGCTGAGAGCTGTACTTTTAATGTCTGTGCTCACAGCTTGATTTGAATAGGAAGCGGAGTCTCAAAGATTGCCTACCCTGCTCATAGGCAGAAACACGCAGCGTGAGACGAGACCTTGCAGTTTCTGCAGCATCTTGTTTCCAGCTTCCCACAGCGCTCTCAGGCTTGCCCGACGTGTCCGTGATCAGTGTTCAGCAGGGGGCTGGCCCAAATGGCCACCAGCTGCAAATCTTCGTTCTCTGATCCGTGCTTGCTTCATCTGATGAACTTAGTTTAGATTAAGCATCTTGTTTTGATTATTCCCTATTGCAAATGAAGTAGAGACCCTTTCACCAAGATACGACCCCATCTTGCATTTTTCAAGAAATGTTTCACGTGTCAAAGACACGATTCCTGATGTCTAAACAGCACAAACAATGCTGGTGTTGGGCTTCACTGCCATGCAGCAATTCCAACGGTACTTCAGGATCAAAATTTGGAGATAGGCATTGCCCTCCGAAGACGACTCCCAGCACGACAGGCATGTGCTGCTGTCAAATACTCTGCCCGAATTAACAGAAAAATCTCTGCTCGTTCTTATCCTGCCCGGAGGTTCCCTGTGAGGAATCTGTCTTGTCTCTGGCTGGCAGCTGGGGGGGCCCCAGCAGCAGCAGGAGATGAGCACCTACAGCCACAGAGCCACTGGGGATGGGTGATGGCTCTCAGGAGCAGGGTGACACCGGTCTCAGAGTAAAAGGAGAAAAAAAAGCACTGGAAAATTGTCTCCTGGGCTCTTTGGGCTGGATGAAACCTGCTCTTATGGAAAGGCTGTAGCTTTAAGGAAAAAGGCTGATCTTGCTTTGTCTTGGCCTTCAGAGGTCAGGAGCTCATTCAGGGTCTTTTTTCTGCGTTCACCTTCTCCTGTTGCTAGATACAGCTATGAGAATAGAATATGTTTAAAGCATATTATTCTGCCTCACTGTCCCCATGCAGAAAAAGTACTATTTGCTTGATTGCTTTGGTTGCGTCCCCCGAACACAGCTGGAGCACCCAGATGGCTGCAGAGCTGCATGTGTGGAGCCAAGAGACCCAGTTCATCCCGTACCCTTGACATTTCTTACGGTGGGAGGTTTGGCTGGAACAAAACATCCATGAGTCAAACATGGTTCGCTGTGAATGATAATAATTTCCACTGACTAATAGGGGTTATTCAAGATTATTAACTAATAATTCAAGGTTAACATAAACTGCTGCCTAAGTCTGCTCCCAACGACGGCAGTGCTGGCTGCTCTGCAGGGAAGCAGTGCGACCTGGTGCTTCCCTGACGGGTGCACAACCTCAGGCAGCCTCTGCTCCGGCTCTTGCACCGGCTCTGCCCCAGCCCCAGAGCTTCGAGTGCTTTTTCATCTCAGATAAACGAGTTTTCTACAGTTTTTCCTCCAGCGCATTTCACAGCAGACAAGCGAGTATGTTTTGTCTCTGCGTATAGAAGTCAACGGTATTTCAAATGGTGGTGGTGGGATTAGTTTTTTAAAGAATGACAGAGACGCCTGTGTGATTTGTTGGGTGGGTGGTTACAGCGTAGAGGCTGAGAGAGGCTTTCCCGGCCTGGCCTCCTGGGGCACCCGTGGAGTGGTGAGACAGCGAGCGCCCGTGGGTGAGAGCAGAAGGAGCGATGATGCCTTGGCAAACGAGAGAAGTATGTTACCTGCATCCTCAGCTGGCCACAAAGCCTGGACTCAGGGGAATTTAGAGCTACCCGGGGCCAGCGTGAGGTCTGTGCAGGGTCTGGCTTCTTCCAAGAGCAACAAGGAGAGCCAAGGCACCAAGGAGCAGTACAGTAAATTACTGCAATGATTGGCTCCAGCGAGAATTTCTGTGCCTCTGTAACCCTCCAGGACCCTCCTCATTCCTATAGATAGGCTGCCCAGGGAAGTGGTGGAGTCCCCATCCCTGCAGGTGTTCAAAAAATGTGTAGGTGTGGCACTTTGGGACATAGTTTACCAGGCGTGGTGGTGTTGGGATGATGGTTGGACCTGATGATCTTAGAGGTGTTTTCCAACCTTAATGGTTCTGTGATTCTACTGCACCAAGCAGGTACGGCTGACAGCTGCCTGGGCTTGCCAATGGCATGGCGTGTGTGCTTTGGAGAGTGGAAGCCCAAAACCTTCCTCAGCGACCTGTCATCTGTCCGTATGTCTGCTGCTGGCAGCGGGTTTGTCGTGCGAGCCTTAGGCCGGGCTCAACCTCACAGCAATGCTTTCACCTATAAGCCCTCGCAGACCAGCAGTTCTGAGCCCCGGGCGCCGGGGCCTTGCTGCTGACAGCTGTCACCTGTAAAGCCTCAGTAGCTAATTTTGGGCAGGCTTTTGTGGGAGAAAGGGCTTGAGGCCATGTGTCTGTCTTCAGGGTGATGAGGGTTGTATGGAGGTGCTGAACTCAGCTGGCACTCCCTGCACCAACACGGCGCTTTGGATCTCCTGCCTCAGTGGTTGGGGGTGCTGGGGGACGTTGTGCAGGACTTTTGGCTGCTCTGTTTTGATCTGAAAGTAGTTGGAGGATCCAGAGGGGTGGAATTGCTATCAGATGGTCCTGGGCTGGGCAGAGAAGGTAAGGAGATGGAAAAGGAGGTGTCTGGGAGAAAAGAGGTGTGTGCAGTAGTGCGTAGCTCAGCTGGAGGCAGAAGTGGGGTGGGAGGGTCGTGGAGTTTGTGAGCAGCTCCCAGTGCAGCTGCTCACACTGTCAACTCCTCAGGGACTTGTTCCTGGTATCTTTTCAGAGTGACAGCCCACCGCTGGCTCTAGAGTGAGGTGCTTGTTTTACTGAGGCTTTTATACTCATTTTGACATTCATCTAAAACAACAGGACCTTCTGCATTGTGCAGGAAGATGCAACAAAGCTGGATAGGCAGGAAATAATCTCAAGAAGAGGAATATGATTTGAAAAAGTAAAGAATTCGTTCCTCATTTCCCTGTAAAAAGGAGGAGAAGAGAGGAAATGGACCTGTGGCCTTTAAAGGGTCAAATCAGATCTGCTTCTTTGTGGAAAATGGGCCTGAGTCATAGTTCTGTAGTAAATCTGAAAATATACTATTCCTTGTATTTAAAAATAGCAAAATTGTTGTTCCTTCTCTCAGTGAGTGGTGGTAAGCGAGGGTGATGCTATCCGAGTCCCCCAGCTCGCATGTGGTGGATTGGAAGGGATGAAGAGCAACGCTCAGAAAGCCCTGTGCCTCCAGCCAGACGGGAGATCGTCCGCCGCCACAGCAAATGGCGGGGGGAGACGGCTGCAAACACCCCGGCTGCCACTGCAGGGGAAAGGCGATTTTTTTTTCCCTCGAGGACTGACTGTTCTCTGCCAGCCTGAAGGCCGCGTGAATGAAACGGGGCTGTGGAAAATGAACCGGCAGGAGCGGCGGGGGAAGCGTCGCGCCTCTGGGCACCAGGCCTTGCAAACCCAGCTGGAGGTGGATGTGCAGGTCCACGTGTACCTGGGCTTTGTACGTGTGCACGCTTGGAGCAGCGTCCTGACCGGAGGGCTCCGACCGCCGCGCTGTGCTGCGCGTGTTGCTGCTGCAGACCTCCACGCCGTCGGCTCTGGCGAACCCGGCGCGGAGAGCAGCCTGGAGCCTCTAGCACGGGCGCAAGGTGCTTTCGCAGGAGGACTTCACTCGCTTTTCCCTTGTTTCGCTCCCGTCTTTTTTTCAGAAGAGGGCAGTTTGCAGGGGGAGGGAGCTGAGCGGGTGGGGGTGGTGGAGGTGGGGCAGCTGGGGCCCTGAGCCCATAAAGCTGAAGGAGGGTGAGGGTGCTGGGAGCAGGATGGCCTCAGCCGAGGAGAAGAGGCAGCAGTGGAGGAGGAGGTGGCGGCGGCGGCGGCGCGGGGCTGGGCGGCCCATGGAGGGTACTGGGAGAAGGGAGAGCCCTGCAACGGCCTAGGGTGGGGGGGAACAGGGACTTCAGGCCATCATGGGAGGGCTGGGGGAAAGGGCTGAATCTGAGTGCGGCTTTTTGTGTTTACCTGTCTCTGGTCTGATGTCTTGGGTACAAAGACCTCTTTGAGGGTTCAGAAAAACTGTAGGGCCTTAAAAAAGGAAAAGAAAAATTTTTCTTATGCTGCATGAAGGACCAGTGAATCAAGTAATTGTTTTGGTAGATGACGGTGGCTTCTTGTTTGTTTTTAAACAGCAGCTGCCTTTGATTTAGAACTTAACACAGACTTGGTGAAGGAGTGACCAACCTTTCTCGCACAGAGGGAGTTACAGTGTCTGGGCAATTTATCTGTGAGAAGGCTTGCTCTAATGTGCTTTCCAACCCTCTGTCTGTTTTAGTAGATGCTCAGGAAATGAAGGATCCTGCTAAAAGCCCAGACCACATAGAAAGACTGGCGTGTAAATACATGGTAACTTTTTCTTTTCCCGTAACTGCTGTTTCTGTGTTTAGAAATTGGTAGTTGCTTTGTGATTAGCCTAATAGTGCAGCCAGCTGTGCTGGAAGAGCCCATGAAAAACAGGTGTGAGTGAATGAATTCAAATGGTATCACCAACAAAAAGGGAGGGAGAAAGCTATTCCACTGCTGTGCTGCCACCTGGGCAGTAAGGGCTCTGTGAGTTGGGAAGGTCTCCACAGCAAGACCTGCGGAAAAAAAAGTGAGGTTGTCGTTACAATCATTCATCTGCAGTTACATTTCTGAGATGTAGGGCCACCAAAAGCAAAGAAACAAACAAAACCTCAGCGAAATCAAGAAACATTTTGTAAAGCTACTTACGGACCTGGAATAACTGTTCCTAGCAAATGTAAGGCATGTTCTGGGTGGCTTCCCATTGTTTGTTTGGTTTTTTTTCGTGGGGGGAGTGGTGGGAGAGTAATACTTCCGTTTTCCTCTTGTGTCTCTCTTGCACAACCCAACCAGCACCGTAAATGTGGGATGTTTGGAAGGACAGGCTGGCTTCAGATGGGAAAGCTGTGGAGAAACACAGCCTCTGCAGTTTGTACTAGAACTTCAGCTTCAAGGTGAAGCTGCGGTAACTTTTGCTTTGAATAGCATTTCTTTCTCTTCCTCCTCTGCAGCAGAAGTGCATGGTAGAGTCAAGTACGGAGTCTGAGTCTGAATCCAGTGCAGAGGTAAGGCCTGACTCTCTGAACCAGTTTGATGGTGATGGGATTCCCCAATGGGTCTCCAACTCTTCCCTCCCTTCAGCCTCAGAAGGGAGAGTCTAAGGCACGGCTGCTGGGGTTGTTGGTTTTGTGACCATAAAAGGAAAAGGGGGGTGTGGGTGTGTGTGTAGCCTCCACACTCCATCAGGCTCTTCCTTACAGCTGTTGATAATTTTAGCAAAATTGATTCTGGAGGATGAGGTTGGAAAGCAGCAGTCTTTTTAGGCAGACAAATGTAGCATAAGCGCTTCTCTGCTAAGAAGTGCTTAGAGCTGAACTGGGTTGTCTCTGGTGGTTAGCTTTCAGCAGCTCTGGTCTGGTGGGATTTCCCCTGACTGTCCATTTTGGATGAGATTAAGAGAGCAGCTCTGTTGCTGTGGCAGTTACTTATGAATGTCGGCAACTTCCTGAGCATTGCTCTGTCAAAACAGTGTGTTTAATGCTTATGGAAAAAAGCACCCTGATTCTGGAGTGGAGAACTAAATTTCTGGGTAAAAGTCTTCAGAATTGATGCTTGCTGTTAGCCAATGTGGCTTGCTGTGCTCCGTGGCTTAGAGAAGCTGTCTGCCAGGAACCTGCCACCACTTCACCTTCCAGCAAGCTGGAGTTGTCTGTGGTCTCCTTCTGGAAGAACCAAGGCTGGAATTTCAGCTGTCTGGCTGGACTGGGTGGAAGAGGGGCTTGCAAAGGTGCCAGCCTGGACAAAGAGCTGGTTGCTCTCACCACAGGTGCTGAGGCAGGTGCCAGGCCAGGGCTGGGGGGCTTTTTATATATATATATATATATATATTTTTTTTTTTTTTTAAATAGACCCAGACTATAAGCTCTATTTCATAATGATGAGGTTCTCAAACATAAATTCACGAAGACAGTTCTTGGTCCAGGTCTAGACAAGTCCGTGACAAGTTTAACAACATGGGGAAAAGCAGCCTGAAACCTTGGTGTTGCAGCAGTGATGCTGAGATTGACTGAAAGGACTTGGTTTGGCTTTGTGGTGTGGAACTCTCCAAATGACAGCAAATTTGTAATCCGACCGAGAAGGAAGAATTTCGGAGCACCCCTATGCAAAAGAACAAAAAGGGACCTGAGTGGGAGAGAAGATCTCTAAACTCTGAAATACATCTTGCCTACTCTTAGTTAAATGCTGGTTTGGTTTGCTCTTCTCGTGGTAAAGTATACAACTACTCACTGGTCTCTTCATCGCAATGTTTTAAGTGCAGTAAGACTCTCCTGAGTCTCTCTAATTTAGGCTGACTTTGCTAGGCCTTTAAAAGACTGAGATGCACTTCTTACTGTCTTTTAGCAAGGGCTCAATCTGGCTTTCTCTTCTCTAGGATTTTTCACCTACTCTGGTTTTATTTTGATCAACAGTTCATAGGAAGGTGCTTGATAAACCTACATTAGCTTCTCTCAAACAGGTCCTGCCTAGCCCACTTGCTGGAGGACTCGGGAAAGCAAGGGACTCTGGGGGACTGCAGGTAGGTTTGGCTGTCACGCAGCAGCCCGCTACCAGCGTAGCACCCAAAAACTAAACCGTATGTGGGAACATGTGGATAAACAGAAAAACTTCCATAGCACATCTGTGGCTTGCATTGCAAGTGTTTTTAAAGCCCGCTGTATGTTGCCTCTTTTATATTTTTTTATAAACAAATAATCATCCACTGTATTTAAGAAACATTTATGTTAGTTTTTAGATCCTTATGATGGCGATTCAGAAGATGCATCCACTCACTCTGACTGCAGCTTGAATTCTTTGAATAGTATAAAAGTTGCACCATGGGCGAACAGTGCCCCAAAAGCAATGGCTTTGGAGGATGCTGACACTTCAGAAGATGGAGAGTCCTTCCCTAAACCTCCAGACTGGCTCTGCCCAGAAACAAAAGTCAGTGACATTCAGACAGTAAAGGACTGTAAAACACCTCTGGAACTTCCTCACCAAGAGGAGGATTTCCAGAGAAGCCTGTTACAACCCTCTGAACTCACTAGAGCCAGAGCAGCACTTGCCTCCATGTGGCTGATGCCTGACCCTTCCTTGCAGATGAGTATCAGCTCTTCAGTCTCTGCAGATCTGGTAAGCCCAGGTGACAGTGCTCCACAATCCATACTAGCAGCTGGCTCTGATGGCACGGTGGCCAAACAGCCCCTAATTAAAAGAAAACTAGGGATTCCCATTCCAGAGGGTGCAAGTGAAAAACTAAGAAGAAAGAAATTCCGTACAACTTAATCTGAGGTATGAAAAAAACCATTGGACAAACAACGTGTTCTGAAGAATGAACCTGGTAGAGATTTCTTTTGCAGACGGTACCCGAACTGACCAGGCTTTAGGCAAACCAGCCAAGGCCTGTTACAAATGCAGCTGCGCTGTGTAGTGCAGGCTTTGCGATCCGCCTGAAAAGACAGAATTGATTAAACAAGCTTGTGTGGCGACTTAAGTGGAATCTAGCTGAGGTACGGCCACAGAATGGCAGCTGAGCTTTACGCCTGGGTGCTCCTCTGGTGCCCGGGGCCTCTGGAAGCAGGAGCCCGACTCCTGTGTCTGGTACCTGGAGGCGCCTGCTCAGTTCCAGTGTCATTTCAAAAACGCATTACAAAGGTGTGTTGAGGAGGGAAGGAGGAGTGACTGGCGGCTGCAGTTATCAATAGCTATAGCTTCCCTTCTGAGTTCGGCTCCTCCTGTGCCTGGCCTGTGTGAGAGAAGCGGCTCTGTGGTGATTAATCTTGCAGGTTTGACTACAAACTGAACTGTGTTAAGTTGAACTAATTGCAGCTAAAGACAATATAGCCTTGATGATTTTTTTTCTTTGAACAGGAAGAAGTTGACTTGTGCTATTAAGATGTCTGTTCCTACCTGTTTTGAATAATGTTTTAGGTACACAGTCTTGGTCTGCCTGCCAGTTCAGAATCTACACTGTGAAGGCGAACAGGAGCTGAAAGCACTCTGCTTCCCTGGTGAGAGCAATCAGTGTGAGCCGCAGCAGTGGCGTGCACAGGCAGGAGGCCAGTTAGTCAGCAAAGACTGTACCGCTGACCTCGCTCTCCTGTATGGTCACTTCCCTTATCTCCTGTAGAGCCTGGGCAGTCTGTGTGGAAGGGAAACTGCTATCTATAAAAGAAGTACAGTGATGGCTTGAAATAAGTTGGTACCAACTCCTTGTGAAAGCGTTTGTTCTGTATGACTGGCAGAGAGTTTTTAATTTGCAGTTTCTTTCATAAGGTGGAAAGCCACTCAAAATACTATTTAGCTTCCAGCCTTGCACCCTTCCACTAACACCTCCATATTTATGTTATTAAGGCAGCTTTGCTTTCTCCCTTATCCCCAAGCTGGAGATAGAGATGGTTTTAATTAGCTTGGAGACAAAGCAGTTAGTTAGAATAAGATTTGGAGGCCTTTGCCCAGAGACACAAGCTACTGGTTTTGCCAGGTTCAAAAATACAACGTGGTGGTGCAGTCAAGCCCTTCAGCCCCATGCCAGGGAAGTCGTACCCTTTGAAGTCCTAGCTGTCTGCTGTGTGGCCTTCAACTACCTAACTGGAGGCCAAATAAAACTGACCTACTGACCTTCAAACTGCAGCCAAGAACCCTGAACTCATCCGGTGAGGATTTCACTTAAACCAGTTGTTCAACACCGCACAGGGAAATAAATAATCTACTAGAAAAAATAATACAGGAACATTCATGAGGGAAGCCAGTTGAAGGGTAAGCCACATGGGATGGTATTTACCGAGACATTCAAAGTTTGCTTAATTCCCTATGAGAACCAACTGTGGATTAAATTCTGAACTGAAAATGCACCTTTTGTTAATTCAGGCCTAATGCAGAAGTTAATGTATGAAGAGCTGAATAGTTGGGGAAGCTCTAGCTACTTCAAGCGTATTTGAGACTCTCTTAATGCCACCATTATTACTTACTAATATGTGAAATTGGTTTAACTCATGATTTTTTATAGCAGCTGTAAGCTGGTGCCACAGCTCAGGTGCTGAACATGCACAAAAAGCAGCACACTGCTAGCAGTAGGAGATCTGCTTCCTCACTATACAATAGATTTCAAGTTTTCCTGGAAAAAGTGACAGTACAGATGCCAGATATGAATATTCTGCTGATGGAAAGGAAAGCAACTCAGCAACTGAAACAGAACAACAATGTTAGGTTATGGTTAAAACCAGTCTTGGATGATACACGTAGTTCCCTTCTCAGTTCCTCAAAGCTGGATGGGAACTACAAGAAGCAAAGATTACATCATGCACTGGTGTGGGCTTCACCCTTTACAAGGGAATAAAACCAGACAGAACAACTCAACCTACACAGATTAACTACAGGAGCTACAGAACAGCATGGAAAGAGCAGACAGCAGTAACTCTATTTAGGCATCAACTGAAACAAGCACGTGAGGCAGGCTGAGGTAATAAAACTTTCCTCCCAGCACAAGCCTGTGCTGTAGAACCACTTACCACAGAGAAAACATGAGAGTTAATGCAGGTTCAGAACGTCACTGCTTTCACAGAGACATCACTGCAAGGAAGGAGCGCCTGAGAGTTCTGAGATTGAAAAGCTATGCACCTGTATTCTTCACATGCACCTTCAAACACTTGATATTAGCCACTGTCAGAGAGGACAGTTGTTCTGACAGGTTGGTCAGGAGGGCAGAAATGCTTGCCTGATGAACACAGGATCAGAGAAAGTGAGTTCATCTCCAAATCCCGACAGCAACCCAAGCCATCAGCAGGAACTCTTAGCTCCCCTAATTTGGTAACAGTTAGCCACACATGAGTCTCTGAAATAAGCTTGTAACTCCTCTATTAAGCATTTAATACTGTCCTCCTGGGGTTAACCAGACATGAAACTGGAGCCTTATTTCACCATAAAAACAGCTTAAAAAAGAGGAAGCCCTGTGGGTCAAAAGGACAAGAAAGTTGTTTAGGATACTCCAGCTTCTGAATGCATCTCAGCAGCTGTGTAAACATGTGTTATTTCAAGCGAGAGCCAGCTCATTGCAAATAATTCATGCGATGTCATCAGATGTCACAGTAGATAATGTTAGGCTCTGTGTCCTACTGCACTGAAGACTTGCACATTT
This sequence comes from Opisthocomus hoazin, assembly GCF_030867145.1. NCBI lineage: Eukaryota > Metazoa > Chordata > Aves > Opisthocomiformes > Opisthocomidae > Opisthocomus > Opisthocomus hoazin. Next base: position 62,129,247 of record NC_134420.1, on the reverse strand, counting down.
CAAGTTCTTGTTACTGGAGGTTAGCTGAACCAGCTGCTGAGCAAGCTGTGTGAAGGTCAACAATATGCTTCAATACCGACTTATTACTTGTTATTATCCAAAAAGGATCATTTCCAGGGAAAAAAACCCACAACACGGTAAGAATTTTATTTCCAGAAGTAGAGTCAAAAGTTTTGCTATGGATTTTATTTCATATAACATGTTCCATCAAATATCACATCTATCAATAACCGTCTAAAAATCTCATCCACTTTTCCTTCGAAGACATCTAGCCTATCAGCTGTCCAAAGCCCTGCCCCATTTCTTTCTGCTTAACACAAATCCATCTGACTACCTCACCAACCAGGTTACAAAAGTACAGGTGAATACTACACATAGAAGACTGACAATTACTACAGCTTTAACTAGTCAAAACGAATCTTTTCACTCAGTGCAGAGAACCGCAACGCCACGTTCATAGAAGCTACGAGGGTCTTCCTTGGTAGCTATTTCGAAGTCAACTGTGAAAATCAGATCAGCACGAGTGAAGTTCAGATAAACCGGTAAAGTAACCTGGGGAAAAACATGAATATAGAAGAAGAGTTACGTAAGGCAGCTGAAGAGCTAAGAAGTTTCTAGAATACCAGTACTTATGAGATAGGAATTTAGTCTCAGATAACTCCATACTCAAAATATGAGGAAAACAACAGGCCTAATAAATTCACCTAAAGCACAGCCTTCTTTATAGCTATAAATTCAAGTTTTTGCCTGAACAGCACTAGTATTTTTGGATGTCTCCTTCTTCTTATCTAACTACAACAGAAAGACCTAGTCAACACTAGGTCTGTTTGCTGCTAGCCCAGAATTTAGGTACCAGCTGACACTGAGAATATTAGTAAAGAACAATTTGATTTGTGTTGCCTGATAAAAGTATCCATAAAGCTTCAGGGAAAAAAACTACTAGGTAGATCTGAGTTCTTTTTAAAACTATTTTTATCAATACTTACAACATTTGCTTTTTTATCAGCATTTGTCTGCTTGATCCAGCGAAGCTGTGTAATGGGCAATACAGTTGAAATAGCATTCGACAGCGACAGCTTGTTGTTACTGCATGTAGCTCCCTGAAGCTTCAGGCCTGTAGATTGAAATACACTTTTGAGTTCTAAGAGCTTTCACACCTCCAGACAACGACGGTCTTCCCCATGTATCATTTAAGGGCTGTCTATGTCCACTAAATGAGAGGCAAATATTTCATACCTCAAAATAAAGAGGTTGTAGCAGATACACTATCCAATACTGCTTAAATATATACTGACTGGAGTCTTGAGATTTATAAGCATTATAAGTACTTCCCTGCTAACTACTATCAAACTAATTTTAAACAACTTCAGAAAGTGTGTTGTCATTTTTGCAATGATATGATCTTTTTCATTTGATACAGCCCATTTAATACCAGAAGCTTCTGAAAGTATTTTAGAGCAAGAACCTCATCCTTTCTGGTAAGTTTACCTGTGACTCCAAAACTGCAGGCATCCAGTACTGCATTCTGTGTAGTTGTAACATTGACCTCAAGACAGAGTTCTTCAAGGGACCAGCTGTTTGCTTGGGCAACATATTGTCTTGTAGCAGTAATATATGCCTCTGGCACAAACAGGCCACCAAGGCACACATGGATGTTCTATTTGAGGGGAAAAAATAATAAAAAAAGGATATCAGCTGCAGTATTATTATCATTATCACTTTAGCAATCTATTAACATTAAAATCTTCCTGCTGTTACTGGAACACTATGTAACTGCTAAACTTATTTTTGCTCTAAGGCTATGTTTTGTCATTCTAAAATACTAAGTTTCCTCGCCATTTTGAGACCAGAAGATACTGAACAGTATTACAAGCACATTTCAGAGAACGCAGGCTGAAGTTGTTTTGCCTGAGGAACTACTTAGAAGTCTTGATGTGAAGACTCCATAAAGCAGTTATGCAGCTCCACCTGAATTAGATATAACCTCTAGAAGAAGTCAGCACAAGATACCTTTAGTTCTTTTGCTCCACCAGAAGCAGCTGCCTGGGAAATGTTCTGCAGTTGTTTAATGCGTTCACTGAAGTCAGACACCCACTGAATAACAGTCATACCAGCTGGCACTGTGTAATGGGACCAGCTACGAGGCAAAATACCTATGAAAAATGTGATTAGAATTAATTTGTTTGTTTGCATACCAGTTGGAATTACACACTATTTTCACACTTTTCCTCCCAATAGCCATCTAAGATTTGGACCAGGACATCAGCCTCCATCTTAAAAGGCTCCTCAGTATGTGAAAGCACTTTCCAATATTACAAAGCAAACCGCCTCCTGGTCTAGTATTCATTTAAAATGCCATCCAGTTACAGAAACCCTTCAACCAAAACTTCAGTTACACACAGCTATATACTGCAGTAACCCATCTTCAAGTTTTTGTGAAGATTTGAGTTCTTTATAAAAAACTGAAGAAGAGCTTGAGTGTCTGTTTCAGGAAAGGCTTTTGTTCAAAGCAGACAGCAAACCTTGATGTATTACTAGCTGTAGGATGTCTGAAAATTCCCCGTTTGTGTACAATATGGAAACAGAAGTTTAGAGATCTTGAGTATTTTCTATGAGATTTTACAGGAGCAATATTACCCACTTTGTGGTATAAATAACTTTGTTCCATCGCAATTCAGAGACTGAAAAAACGTAGTAAGATTTCAGCTTAGAAATTAAGCTGCTGATATAAACTATGCAAAAAAGCCTAATATTAGCTACCTCAACTTGAAATCCCAAACCAAACTAACTGGATTTTTATGCTCGGCTCAAAAGTATTGCTTATGTGAAATGGGTAAAAGTCAATCCTAATTTTCCTGAAATTTTTTTTTTAAGCTGTGATCATAACAGCCTCTAACTTGAAGAGCGCAAGAGGAAAACAGAACACTGCGAGATACTAATTTGAATTACCATACCTTTCACCAGCTCATTTATAAGTGTACGCAAGTAGTTGGTTTGTTTCTTTTTTCCTTCACACACTTGAACCACATCTGCGAGGTCCTGACGAACATCCTGAAGCAGCTTAGCTCCCATTTTCACCTCTCTCTCAAAGAACCGGAACAAAGGATCCTGATCGCCAAAACATTGAAAGTAAGCTGCAGATCAAAGTTCAAGGTCCTTTCTGGAAAACTGCTACAAAAAGCAACCCCAAAATGCTGGACAGACTGACCAGTGACACTGTGACTACAAGCACACAACATGAAGATGCAGCCTGTGGTGCAGAAAGTGATTGTAGAGACTGTTTTACAGCCAACAATCTCCTCTCCTCTGGAGGAGCAAGAAAGTAAAAGTCTTAGTTGAACAATTAATGCAGGCTGCCTGCTGCAGGTCCTTCCAATCAACTCTGAGTTTCTTTTTATCAGCAACAAAAGGTTCTCACCTACTATCCCAAAGTCTTTAGAAGCAGTTAGGCAATCATGGGCGTATTCAACTAGGGAGCTTATTCCCAAGTTAGAGCTTATGCTACTACTGTCCGGATCTCAAAGGTTTCCTCCAGCCCTTGCAATTTCTGTTCCCAATTAGCAGCAGCTGCTGCCCTATCTTCTCTCAGTAACCATCACTAAATTTTGGCAGTAATTAATGTGCACTGGCTGCTAAGACAGTATCATAAGTAGCAGTCAGTGTGCTACAAGCACAACAGGAAGCACTTGCTTCTTGCTACCTGATCACAGAGAAGCTTCAGAAGTGGTAACCTTGATAGACAATTTACCATTGTATTTCTTCAAATAATCCCCAGAAGGCATAAAACAACTTTTCAGAGCGTTTCAAGAAACCCAGCAGGGCATTACATAGCTATGGTAGTCAGAATCAGCATTGATACAGGTTCCACTGCCCCCCCCCATCAGTTTAATTGGTACTTGCAAATCACAACGCACTTGTTCCAATGCACCAGAACTTGTGCAGTTCCTATGCTCGCATCAGACAAAATCTAGTTCTTACCTTAATGTTTTCCACAGTCCGCTTCAGATGGTTTAGAGTCTGTGGGATAAGGTGAAGCCAGTTAGAGGCTGTGGTATGCAGCGTCCTCATCCAGGCTGGGCGACCATCGGATGTAGAATCAGTTCTTGTCTTCTTCTCAGTTTCTGCATAAGCTAGATCATCCTCATCCTCTAGCATCTGCATTTTCAGCATTTTACTGATCATATCTATGCCTAAAGCAGAAGGTATGCTGTTAGTCAGAGTAGCAGTGGCATCAGGATGAAAACACCCTACTACATGCAAGAACTAGGACTTTGCTTTTTCCCTAGTCTAAACCTAAGATTCTGAACCGCCTAGCTGTAGGTGGCTCCAGAGCTGACAAAAAAGCTTTCCAGAATCAAGATGGGAGCCTGACACCTGGAAGGTTGAATGTAACTGTTCTTTTAAACCACAAGCTTCTGGTCAGTGTTTGGACTGCTCGAGTGTTTTACCTTGCAGAAGTTAAGCCAACTATGTTGAGGGAGGACGGGAAAGCTATCAACCCTTCAGCAGGATTTATATTTCTCTTCTGCTTTTTAATTAAAATGGTGGCCTGGTAATTTATGCAAGACGTTGTTAAAGTACTGGATTTACCTTGTGTGGTGAGAAGAACTTTCTCTGCATTATTTGGCAGGCCCAGCCAGGACGGCGTCTGTGTATCTGGCAGCATCTCAACCCACTGGACAAATTCTTCACGCCTACATGTCAGAATTTTAATACTCATTAGAATGATGAATAATTCTTTGTCTGAGGAAAATGTCTACACAGCTGAATTCCAGCACAGAGACACAGGTTAGGGTTTTTTTGTTTTGTTTTGTTTTGATTTAAAAAAAGAGAAGTTGTACATAGAGATCAGGATAAGGAAAAGGCGTACCTGATTCCATCTGGCATCTGAATATCTTTGTGTCCATCAACTTTGCAAGCCAGTTTGAATTCACTATCAAAACTTAAAGTAGTGAACAGACGTTCCAAGAAAGTGTTTAACAAGCGTTGATCAAATTCATTATCGATGCGACCTCCATAGATAGACTGTGCCATCAGTGTCTTTAATGCAGACCAGGGGATTTTATCAGGTGAAATGTTTTGGCGACCCTGTAAGTACAATGCAATGTAATTAGCAGGAAACAGTCCTTTTCACCTCTCTTCTGATCAAGGAATCAAATTCAAGAACTAAGTTGAATTGCCATCAGGTTATTTGTGCCTACTCATTTAACTCAGTAAATGTTTCCAGAACAGACTGCCTTACTGAAGTTCTTAAGTAATCTAAGTATTACGTATGCCTAAGTACACAAGACTACTTGCCTTCGCTGTATCATCCAACCATGTATCCACCGTGTCACAGGCAGATCTCAGATCAGATTCTCCGAATTCATACTTCTTGGACCAACCCAATGGAGCATAGCGCAAGCGCTCTTGGATAATGGCATGGAACCAGGCAAGGAGGAAATACAATCGAGCACGCTCGTTTGGTGACTAGGAAGTGGAGAGAAAAAAAAATACGTACAGCTATTAGTCAACTGAACTGATAAAAATCAAAAGCCTGGTAAATGGCTAGAAAATACCAGATTTCATGCTAGATTGCTATCAAAATTGAATACATTCTGACAACAGAAGAAGCAACTACTACTTTACTTCTGTGAGAACAAAACATTCTACGCACATCTTAGAAGCGGAGGTTTTATTACTCACGGTAAGATTTTAGCAAACTCGTTCTGACATTTTCTGTCACCTACACAAGCCACAGACCTACCTTACACATTCTAGAAACTGGAATGCTACTGAAAGTCCTCAGCATGTTTGCCTTTACACCAGGAGGAGGTTCAAACACGAAGATTCGGCCAGCACGTAACAAATTCACTGGCACCTAGAAAAGATGAATAAACTCACATGCAACTCCTTTAGCCTTCCCTAAATTAAACCCCTCTAACAGCACAGTTTGCATTAGCTTCAAAACCTCATTGTGAGCACACACAGTGAAGTCCTGCCTTCCTTTTTGGAGGGTAGGGGAAGCAGTAAAAGGAATGGTAAGAAGTTTACAGCTACAATTAAGTTATCAGAAACCAAGGCTAGTAACTACCCTGAAAAGCATGTATTCTCCTTTTTCTTTAATGCAGAAAGGCCATCATGAGAAAGCCTTCCCTGGGTAGCACTCTTGGCTCTGCAAGCCTGTTAGTCTAGCAGAGGATCAAACTGCAAATCATTGCTACCTTTGGATTAATCTCCATGGTAAGGAAGAGTCTGAAGCAAGCATGAGGTTGTAAGGAATGTAGCTTCTTTTCCAGTTGCATGAGCCACCCAGGAGCCAGGTGAACATTCTTCAGCATTACCCATCTGTGAAGTTTTGAAACGGAACAAGCGCTTTTCAGTGTACAGCTCATGGATCCTGGCTATAACCAGCATCATCACGCTACAGGTTCTTCTCCCTCTTTTAAACCTGTCTTCTACATAGAAACAGTTACTGTGTACTGTAAATGGGCTAACTTCCCTGTTTTGCAGATAAATATTTTCAAGAGAAATATGTTGTAAGTCAAATAGAAGTTGTGAACAGCTATGCTTAAATTATTACAAATTTCAGTTCAGAAGACAGAGTCCCTTCCCCTGCTCCTTTTTTTACCCAACAGCGTTTTTTTATCTATTTAGCCAACAGATTACTTCCCCCTTACCTCCCATTTACCCTTCTGCTAGACAGTACTGCAGTGAAATAGGAGATAGAGCTTACCTTCCAGATTTCACTGCTGTGTTTATTGCTTTATCTGCTTGGTTAAACCCTTCAGCAGAACCTAAAAGACAGAAGAATTGCTAAAGCTCTTACTGCTAACAACTTAATTTATGCTTAGATGATGAAATAAGCAATGTTCTTACCAATAGCAATAGAAGTAATCTGTGTATTCTGCTCTGCTGCAAGGTCTTCAACATGACCACTGGCATCATAACCAGGCACTGAACACATCAGCACAGGGGTATTAGGCTTCAGCTGTTGTCCAAGAAGTTTAAAAGGGTAGGAATCAGTCAATACATGAACACAACAATGCAGTAAGCTCAGCCTTTCTTCCCTCCGGCCAGCTAAAGACATCACGCTACTCTTAGTTTTATAGTAACAAACAGCAAAACAATCCACTCATATCACAGGGAGAAGGATAAGTGGAATAAATGTTCCAGTGGATAGCTTTACTCACCATGGAACTCATGCAAAGTGGCACTAAGTGTTACCCCAGGATTTTAAGACTTTCAAATCCAAGTGGTTTACCTCTGTGTCTACGATGTGCGTCAGATCTAAAGGCTGCTCCATAATGGACATGAAAGACTCTCCAAGATTTGTTGAAACAAAGGCATGTGCCATTGCCAACAAACGATCTGGACGGAAGGCCTGGATCAGAAGCAAGCGATGAATGGCCTGTCCGATAGGAGCTGAAAAGGGAAGACAGGATTAGATGGACAGGAAAGAAAACCATCCTCGACGCCTTCCTCTCCTCAATTCTCCATTCATTTTTTTTCCATCTTGTTCTGAAGACTAGGTATTTAGAGAGTTAATTATCCCTTTGAAAGATCTGTTGCAACATAATAATGGAATGCTTATATTCTATTGAAAGAAACTTACCATCTTTAGCTGATTTGTCTTCTGCAACATTTTAATTACCTGCTCATGCTGTGAGGCCTTTAAAAGCCCACCTTGGCAAGATGCTATTGCACTCTATTGAAATGCTACTGGTTTATAAAATCTACGGTATGCAAGTACTGCCATGAAGTGATTTTAACTTTCATGGACAACAGATTTCTTCACATCTTCTCACTCTTTCCATAATCTGCCATTCTCCTAGATGTTGAAGTACTACATACTTGTCTAAGTATGGATAGTATAGATAACCTAGAGTTGCTTCAGTTAATGGTCAAGCAGCTTTATGGCAGCTAATAAATACAAGCTTAGAATCCTTAATTTAGAAAGCCACCTACAGGAATAAGCCCTGAATGATCACAGATGGCAAACACTTCCTAACTTTACCTTTCAGATAGGGGAGGAACTGAACGGTAACGGTTACCCTTGAGTTCTAACTCTTACTAAATTGGCACAAACACAGCAAGAATTAAGACTTCAACTTTAGATACAACTGCAGGAGGAAACATTCTAAAGATCAACCCTGTCCTGAGAAAATCTGTGTCTTGGAGCTTTCTGAGTATTGAGCTGCCTCCAGATTTGCAATGACTAAGGTCAATCCAAACCATTATGCAACCTAATAAGATTGTGGAAGTACATTTCACCCTCAGTGGAAGACCAGATCACAGGTTAAGGTGCAGGAACCAAGTATAATAACTATTGCTTACAAAAGTTTGGTTTTTTAAGGAGGAAAAAAGCTGAACCAAACGCCCACAAAAAGACGTTTCTTCCACAATCCCAACTTTATGATTTTCCCAGGCATTAAGGTCCAAACTAAAGTTCTATTTTAGAATTGCTTTAAAATCATAGTAATTCTACTTAGCTTTAAGTCAGTACAGTAGGATTGGTGTGGACAATAGTGCAACTTAACTTACTTGCAGGTTTTTCTTCAGTCCAAAGGTATGGTACAGTCTGCTCTGGTGAACTGCTATCCAGCCAGATACAGAATTGCTACATTGAAAGAAGATGCAAAAGACTTGAAATGGAGTTTTATGGTATCAAAAATCTGCTGCAAGGTGCAGATCCTGCTCATGGTGCAACAGAGATGTTCACTGCCAGCCTTAAAATCTAGAATTTATTGTACGCAGAAGTGTTCAGCTACATACCAACTTTCAGTAGCAGACAAAGATTTCTAGGGAAGGGTTGGACTGTACTTTCTAGGGAAGGGTTGAACTTGGTACAGTCCAAGCTCCACTAGCTTTGGATTTGCAAACAGATCTTTAAAAACTCTAATAAGTAGCTAAATGTGTAAACAATGAAATGCACCATTTTATAAAATCTTTCCCATTGAATGCTTGTAACTTATCCGTCTTCAGAACAAAAATTTAGATTGAGTACCAGATTAAGCATTTGAGCTTCCATCTATGACTAAGTTATGAGAAATAACACAGGGCTAACACTGATAAACAGAAGCACTATTATAATAATGACATTAAATCAAACATTAAACTTTGCCCCAAATTTTGTCCAACATCTTGCAGTTTGGTCTTTTCCAAGGTTTCTAAGTATAAATGGTTTGAATGTTTCCCTGAGTAAGACTGCAATTTGACCAGCACATTTATTAAGTTCTTGACTAATTTTTCTTCAATGAATTTCTGAAAGTTCTGTTGCTTTTTTTAAACAAAGATGCACGTGTAAAACTCAAACCATGCTTTGTCTATTACGCTTCCTTGAGATGTGTCCAATCATTTCACTGATATCCCCTAATTCTGCATTGCCTCCAGCGTCCCTGATTCTACAGATCTCTACCAAGTCCCTGCCCAAGCGACTCAGTATTTTACCCCAGGCTGAAAAGTTTGAGGAAAATTAGATGCAGCAAAGAGAATTCCACTTTTAATATAAAAACTAGGCAGGGCAACCAAAGAGGTACTATTTGAGATATGGACGTGTTTTGGAACATACAGTTTCACAGTCAGGACACAGACATATTCTTAGAACACTTAGGTCATCAGAAGGAGCAAAGTGTTCAGCAGCTGAGCACTATCCAAATTTATTCCAAACAGTAACGTCCAAAAGCCCACCATAATGATGTTATGTATGGCTAGGGCTGCTCCTTTCTGCTCCAGAATTATCACACAACAGTGATGCAGTGAAAGACACACAGTTATCACACTTTCTGATACCACAGGAACCAAAGCTGACTGCAAAGTTAGATAAATGGTGAAGCTGCTTCTAAGGCTGAGTGATAAACAATGCCAGTATTTACAACTAGAGTTTCACAGCTTTATTGCAAATGAAGTAAAAACATTCATTTCCACAACACCTACAACTAGTTAATCTGTAAGGCTTCCCTTCTCACACTAGGAGAGCCTACTTGCAAGCATGAAGCTCTTAAAGCAGACACCTAAAAATCTTTACTAGGTAGTTTAGTGCAGAAACAAACCCAAGCCAACACTTACCTCATCAGCCTGAACTTTTGAAACAAGGTCCTTAAATGCAGGAAGGCAGCTCAGCCTCATCATTGCTTCTGTTTGCTCTACAGTCAAACCATTGATTTTTGGGAGAGATGCAGTGTTTAGTACAATCTCCTTCCCTCTCAAGAAATGCTGGAATTCTGCATCATATGTAGGCTCCCTAATGTTAAGGCAAAAAGAGGACTTCCGCTAGGTGTGTTCAATACACCCCTCCCCTTTTCAACTACAGTGATGAGAAAACAAATGTTTACCCAATAGTGCCTTTCAGTTTAATCCGGGCCAGCAACATAGCAAATGTTATATGATCTTGATGCAGCATGCCACGTGCGACTCTGTTGAAAGCCACCTACCAATAAAACAGTGAAGTTGGTAGCATAAGAAGCCTTGAACTCCGACCCTTCAAAAATAATTAAAGTACATGTACTAATTACAAAATTGAACCTGAAAGAGATCCTTTGTGATGATTGAGAGACGCTGAGTATGGTCTGTAATTCCCTTCAGATTTGGGTTCTCATATAAGACATTGTGGTAGATGTCCAAGAAAAACTGGAGAGAGTACTGGTACAGGAAATGTATCTGAAAGACAGAAGAGTATGGTTTTCTCTCGAGTCCAGCTGTTTGACAGCCAATGGCTTATGCCTACGGCACTGCAACGTGACAGCCATGGCTGGAATTAGGCAGTGTCTATTCAAGCTTTGATGAGTAAATACATTAAGCTTCTGCTACGAAGCAGAGCTCATCCTACCTGTTTCAGCGACTCCATAGTAAAGTAGATACTGCTGCATGCTGTAGAAAGTGGCAAGTACTGCTGAGAAACAGTCTCCACTTCTTGCATGACAATATCAGTCTCTTCTACTTTTCTAGTGACCTCTGCTGCTTCCCTCTTCAGGTTCTCAAGAGTAGTAATGATGGTGTCATCATCCAGGATACGTCCCTTTACTTCATTAAGCGCTTGCAGTAGGGATTTTTCTAACTGACGCAAGCGCAGCTGAAATTCACCTTAATTAGAAGAAAGATTAGGTTACATATTGTATAGATGTGTTAGTTTTTAAGAATTATATTCATTATGTATACTTTGCCATTGGACATCCTGCAAAAGCAAGAGTGTCAGCTATAAAGATATTTAGCTGTGTGTTTCTACAGCTACATTAAGACCACTGTATTCTTGCAGAACAGGAGAAAGTTACTTGAATTTTGATAAGCATACCCTGAAGCTTGAGGAGGTCAGAGCGTTTTTCATCAACATCTGGTCTTTCAGCTTTCAGGACTTCATTCAGACATTGGCTCTGTAAGCTGCTGCGAGTTACTGTAAAGTTCACAAACGTAACACGAGAGCAGAGGTCCGGTGGGAATTCAACCTATCACAGGAAACAAGAAAAACTTTCTCAGCTCTCTGACATACAATTTCTACAAACAGGACAGCCTTTTGTTCTACTTACTGTTGGATCTCTGGTGGAGAGGAAGATAACGAAGGATGGTGACAAATCAATATCTTGGTCTCCCAGAGTAATCAGAACTCTGCCTCCAGTTCTCCGGACTTCACGATTCAGAACAGGATTCAGAACTGGATCATAGCTCTCCACATCCTAGAAGCAGAGAAGTGTTAAGAGATTCTGTTTCTTGCAAGTGTATCCAGCTAAAAATCCGGATCCAACTAGGGCTTAAAGCTCCAACAGCAATCAATTTGCAGTTGGTTTTGAATACGGATCACATTCAGAAGGTATTTCCACTTTTGATTTGTAGTTGAGCTACTGAGTTTAGGCTATTCTTATACAAAACCTCACTAGCAGAGTATTATTAATGGTTGTAATTGTTAGTACTAATGCATAATAAGCCCTATTATAAGCAGCACAAGCAACAGTTACTGATCTAACCTGTGAGCTAATCCTTTATTTTCCCATTGCCATAGTAATGGGACAAAAAAACCTCCATTTCAAGCGAAGTCAACTATTCCTACAGTTGCCTTTTTCTTTGTATTACTGAAACTTCGTCCTGCTACTCAGAGTAGATTTAATTCTAGGTACCTAGCCATATTAGGTTCTATTATCTATGACTAGAGAAAGCATATGGGAACAAAGGAACAGAAAACCAGGTTGTAAACGATTTTATAGAGTGGAAGTAAAGAAAGATAATTTGAAAATAAAAGCATTTGATCTTAAAATGGTGGAAAAAAGAAGTATCTTCTTTTGACTGTGTATCTCACTAATCGTATTTTTTTCAGGACTAACACCTCACGTAGCACTCAGTACTAGTTTACTTGTGAAATTACAGTTTGAAAATAAGGTTGTTTGCATTTTACTAACAGAACAACTGCAAACTTTTCTAGTACACAGGGCAGCATTCTAGAATTTTAAATAGTTTCTACATGATCATGCAACTAACCTGGACCAGAAGTGGGTTACCAAATCTCAAGGCACTTTCCAAGTTCTTCCTGAAAGCATCATCCAAGAAACTAGTACGAGTTATCTTACGGTCTTTATATTCATTCATAATAAACTCTGTAGCTTGCCCGGAGGGATCGATGATCAACGGATACCTAAGTTAGTAATAAAACACTTTCACTATTTGGGTTTTGACTGCACACAGCCTCTAAGCAGTTTTCTGAATTTAGGTTGCATTATTAATCTCAACTCTAAAAGCTTGTATATTGAAGGAATAAGTTGGCCCGGTTCAATGACTTATTTCAGTTTAGAGTTTCAAAACTTTAGTCTGTGTTTGGACAACAAAATAGCTTCAGTTCAAGCCAACTTAACAGCTAAGCATAACAAAAAAGGCAAGCAAAGATGAATGGAAGTTTTTATATTTACACATGTTTGAGAAGCTTTCATAGGAATGAAATACCTATTAAACCGCTTAAGCATGATTGCATTCTCAGTGCACAGGTCGTCTGCAGGGAGAGAACTTGCTTGCCAGCGAAGCCGCTCATCTGCGTTGGACAGGTACTCTGTCCTTGCAATGTCTGTACGGAACTGCAAGTACATACAGTTAGTAATTGACTAGATATTCTCCAACCAGCTGGTGAAGATGTTTTGAGTAAATGCAGCCCTACAAGGTATTCTCATCAATAGCTCCATTCTTTACTTCGCAATCTTAAAGCTTCCTTAACTGTTGCAGTGAATTGATCTATGGTTAACTTCTCATGTCCATATCTTTACCTGGATATTTGCTTGCTGCAAATGGTGAGACCACGTAGTGAATAGATTCTGACGCATCTGCTGATCAAAGTAGCCAGCATAGGCAATAAAAGCTCCTGAAAGTAAGCAGTCTCCTGCAATAGTGGACATCTGGTTCTTGAAAGTTTCACTTGTCTTCTCCCATCTTTCACGTTCAGCAGAAAGACTCTTCAGAAGAGCTGTGCTACGGTTTACCTAGAAACAAGTGGTCTCTTTAGATGATGAATTTTTATAGTGTTGCAAGTCTCTCAGGACATTTAAATGTTGACTCAAGGCCCAAGTTAAATTTAAAAGCTCAGAATGAAATTAAATTTGTGTTTCTTCAGAGTTAATGTGGGGTTTAACCGTTATCTTGACGAACTCAACAGTGTTAAGTACTAGCATAGTGGTGACATGCTAACAATTAGATCAAATACATCAAGAAATTCTTCACCCGAAAAAAAGAGAAGTCCAGTTAAGACATTACAATTACACTACATCCATGCCTGTTTCCAAAAGCTTTCCACTTATTTATGTGAACTGTGTCATTAATCAGCTAGCAACACGAGTTGATACTTCTAACTCCAGCCAGGTTTCAGTAGCTTAAGAAGCTTTGTGAGATCCAGGGATGAAATGGACTGTTGAGAAGCACTGCACAAAGAAAGCAACCAAGTCTGCTCACAAGTCTGAAGAATGGTTCAGTTTCTGACTGTCACAAATTAAAGAACGAAAAGGTACCAATATATCAAAGTCTTACTTTTGCTTCTACAGCAGCCAAGTCTGCCTTAATAGCTTGAGCCTCCGAAATCAGTACTGCATATTCTTCTTTGTAACGGGCAATACTGGCCTCAAGATCACGAATCATCTGCTCCACTTCATTTGCTTTCTGCTGGTTGTCTTTGGCATCATCCTCCAGCTTCTGCAGTTCATTGCGTAGAGGTTCCACTCTTTTCAACATATCAGCATAGTTAAGCTGTAAACAGTAAATGGCCCTTTATACTTTCTAAAATGACATATGTCAACAAGAACAGCAGCATTCAGGTGTATAGTATCAACTGCATCTTTTCAAGCTTAGGTACTTACAACCTGTGTAAGAATTAATAGCTACTTAACAGAAACTTAGGATGTTTATCAGTCCCTAAGACTCTACTTTAAACCAAGCACAGACACAAAAGTAACTGCTTTTTGCAAGAGCCTTTTACTGCTCTGTAGACTTACAGGAAGTCATGTGAAAGGCTGAGACCACACTCAATAGTGTACAGCACTGTTCTGCATAAATACTGGATTGGGCGTCCACACCAGTACTGAGCTAATCTGCCTTTCTTAGTAAAGAATTTAGTACAGCCAAGCCACAGAACAATTAGGATAGGATATAATGGCAAGATTCAAGCTAAACAGAGTCTCTAGACATTATGCCACTCATAGCAGGCACAGTTTTAACAACTTTTTTGAACACCAACAGGTAAGTGAAACCATCCTGGGATATCTCAGCCTGGGGGCACCTTCCCAAAAGACTATTCCTTTAGGAAACCAGTCAGGTATTTAAAAGTCTGCCTAACAGATCTTAACAGAGCTGCATGCCCCACTCTGAAGCAAGACAACGTCTGATTAAGAGGATTGCATTGCATTTTCCAGCTGAGAACTGTCTTGTCCTGTAGAGTGACACTACATACAGAAAGGATCAGCTATTGTTTACCTGGAGTTTCTTGGTGCGAAAGCTGCATCACAACCGGCTGTTAGTTCTCTGGCACAGTACTATAGAGCCCAAAAGCATTCACCTGAACCTTCTACCAATTTCTTTGATGCAAAGTAGTTTGCAACATTTAGTTCCACAGAAGCAAATTCAGAGCCTTTAGACACTGTTATATGCCTTCAGGCTCAGTCTTTTCACCTTATGTTTGCTTTCCCACAGCAACTTTACCTGTGCAATTGCCCATTTCACCATAGGCCCACAGGCCAATGATGCTCTGTTTACAATTTCGTAGTTGTAACTTGGATTTGACAGGTAGTTTTTCTTCATCTTCTCCCGGATAGCATCACTGCAAGGGAAAAGTTTTTAGGGATAGCATGAGTACCCTGTATGTCAGCACAGAGGTGTTCAATATCCCTTTATCTGGCCTGCCTTCTACAGCTGACATGAACATTTCCTAGCAGTTTTGCTGACTGGCAGCTGCGATGTTTTAATTAGTTCAAGATGTTGCTTCAGAAATTACAGGTTACAGATGATAAAAGGCATTTAACAACATTTTAGAATTAGTTGCTCACAAACTGCATAACTACGCTCAGAAAAATTTGGGGTTGAAAGGGAAATCAAGAGGTCTCCAGCCTGACCTCCTGCTTAGATTTAGAGCCAGCCCGGATAAAGCCCTTGGCAACCTGGTCTGTTCTTGCTGCGTAACCACTTTCAACTAATAATGAGGCTTTGGATAGCAACACACTGCTTTGCAACCATGCCTTGACATTACTCAATGGCAACTCTTTTGTTACAGTTTGCACAACACATCTTTGCTTCACTAGTCTGTTTCCTGTACCTCCTACACATTCATTACTTGCAGGAGCAAATTAATCTCAAAAGAAGTCAAGAGCTACTAAAGCGATTAACACAGAGAAAAGTCCAGTTAACACCTTCTGTATCTTTGTGAATAGTTTATTCACATAAATCATTCGCACTTGTGCTTTACCTGATTTCCTCAGCAGAGAAGTTAACAATGGTTGGAATGAAGTTCTCTCTCATGATAATGGAACGTATTTGTTTCCAGTCAGTTGTACTTTCACCTAGCAGTAGGCAGATGGACTCCAGCGCCAGCTTCACTGCTGCAGGCGGATTAGCCATAGAACGGACCTCTACCAGATGCTGTTTCTTTATTGACTTCACAGCTAACCCGTGCCAGAAAGACAATGAATATTGATTGGGAAAAAAATGAGCAGTTAGCAAAATCCATGCTATTAAAGTACCTTGGATTAGTAAAAATGCTTCAAGAGTCTCAAGAGATATTTGATATTATTAGAGAAGCAGATACTGGTGGATAACATTCAAACTACTGGATCACATGATAAACTTTTGTGAATATCAATCTGCCAACTGGCCAAAGGCAACTTTTTCTGCTGCCTACAAATGAATCACTTTAAGCTTTATTATAAGCAATGACTCCTCTATCCAGTTTAATGAATGGACAGCTTGATTGTATGCCGCCTGTATGGTAAATAAGGCACCAGTGGTCTTTCCGCTTATGAGGTTTCTTTATAGATAAATAGACTGAATAAATAACTACAGCTGGTCTGCCAGAAGCAAAGCCACAAGCCATTAAAGAGTTATCAAGTATCAGATCAACACTACAAACAGCACAAAATCAGAGCTCAAAGATTACGAATTTCTTCAACACTGTAAGAGTCTACACTTTTATTAGGCAGGACCAACTCAGACCACACCAACATGCATTCCCATAGACTTCTGTTTTAGATCCAGTCTCACAGTGTGATCTCTTCAGGTGCTAACATACCGTTCTGAGCTTCAATGACAGCAGGCTCCACCTTGTCGAGATCTTCCTTCACGCTCATCTGCTTGTCTGCAATGACCTCCTGCTGCTTGTGCAGCTGTTCCTGAATCTCCTGGCTCATGACCTAGGAGGAAGTCGCACAGATAAAATACTGCTTTTTAGAAGCTGAACTTCTTCTAGTACTTGCTCTGCAGGGTCTGTTTTGTAAATAAAAATATTTACTATGCACATAAATTTAACAAAAATTTTTACCTTTTTCTTCTCAGCTTCCTGCTGATCTTTCACCATCTTTTTCAACTTGTCATTGGCTGCTGCATTCTTCACTTCCAGTTCCTGACTCTTTATTCTTAGGTCACGCCGCAATTCTTCCACCTGAGATGGATTGTAAGATGGGAGAAATCAGATTAAATACAGGGATCTACTCACTCCAGCCTTATACAGGGCAAAATTTTAAAGATACGTACCTGATCAACTGTTTCCTTGATTTTTCTAAGGCCAACATTCAAATGCATTTGCTGTTCCTCCAGCTCACTTCGTTTCTCATTGAACAAGTTTGCATAATGGTTGATGAAGTCCAAATAGTGGCGTGGTGTGATTGCCATTGTTCTGCCTCCTCGTTTTGCCAGTCGAGCATTAGCCTTTCGGGAAGAAGGAATTGTAGATTACGCATTGGTTTTAAACATATTCAACTGCCAAAGACCATACTTTTTAGGAAACTGATGCATGGTGCTGTGGCCTAGAGATCAACACAAGTTGAGCAAGACAATAAAAACACACCTGGTGGAGAGTCTGATGAACAAACACACAACTGTTAACAATAGCTTCCCTGTGCGATGGTGGCTGTGGTAGCTTGTCATACACAACTGGCATGTAATCGGGCACAATATAATTTGGTTTCTCAAGATCCATTTTGCTTGTGAACTCTTTGCCAACTTGGTACAGTGCCTCAGTTGACCAGTCTCCAAACCAGTTCAAGACACACCTGAAATACAAAGCATTTGTGAAGTCTTCTCAAAAAATACTGTTTTACAGTATTTGTAATGCATGTTGGAATATACAGCAATACCTGTTGAAGAGCGCAGGAGAGGTAGCTGCCCTGTCCTTCAGGCCCTCAGAAGATGGATTCATAGTGAACACAACATGGAGATTGCGAATAACTTGGCTGGTGAACCATTTGTAGAGTTCTTCATGTGAATCTAACATTAAACCTTCTTTCTGTGCTCCTTCTTTACACTGAGTCATGAGGGTGGCATATTCATCTCCTTCAAAGAGACCAGGAACCTAATTCAAAAAAATAATTTTGTTGTATCTTATAGTAGCAAAAAGGTTTTTGAAGTATTTACTTAAAATCCTCTTACCTCTCCATTGGCTAGGAGTGTGTTCATTCTCTCCAGGAATCCAGAATCCAACACATTTGACTCATCCATTATAAAAGCTATTTTTTCATTTTTACAGCCAGAACGTCTCAACACTGTCCTAAGGTCTTCATCAAAATCTTCACCTGTGTATTTTCTGTGAACCTAGTAAGATTTAACATTGTTTATTAACATTTTGGTTTAGATTTTACTGGGACTTTTTAGGGGTTGGTATTTAAGAAGTGTGAATTTTGACTACGGGTTTTTTTTAAATTAAACTAGCACGCCAACCTTAATTTGGTAGACGCTCAAACCGTTCATCCAGGCAACAAATCTTGAGAGGGTTGTTTTTCCTGCTCCACTGACTCCAATAAGCAGCAAGTGGCCCTGTGGCTGACGGAAGATTCTGAAAAAGAACATAACCAAGTACATTTGATAAGTGTTATCAACTTATCAAAGCTTTTCCTTGAACACCTAAACTTCAAGTTAGTACCAAAACCTACACACCTTTCCAGACAGCATCCTGCTATCTGGAGGCCAGCAGTGTATTGTCTATGGACAACAATGGGATCACGCTCTATTCTCACTTAGGCTACTCTGTTTTAGAAAAAGTGTTTGAATATTATTTATACAAGCAGGAACTGAAGTCTCAACTTACCGGTCAATTCTTAACACATGATCCAAGACTTCATTGAACAGAACAAGTGGTACATCAAGTTCTTCTTCATAAAAGACTTTAAGCCTAGCTTTCACGTAGTCTCTTAATTCCTCTTGATCCACTGGAATATAATCCTAGAAGAACCAGTCAACACAGATTGGAATTTAAGGGAATTTTGCTTAGGGATCAATTTATGAGTAGGTGAAAGCAGAACTATCAGAATACTTAAAGCAGCAATCCCCTAAAAAAGCTTAGGAATGCTGCACTCATTTAACTTGCACAGGAACATGTCCACACACTGGAAGGCCACAGATAGTGGCATGGTGTTTAAACACTGTCTCTACTGAACCTACCATAGGTTGAGCCTGCACTGCTAGTCACTAAAGAGACTGGGAAATAGCATGACAGACTTACTTCCACTCCCTCGCTCCCCTAGTTCATTTTAAATAGCCTTGCCTAGCCACTTGCTGTTAGTCACAAAGATGGGTAGCAGGCTAGATGGACTTTTGCCTTCACCCAGCAGGATTTCTACAGACTGCCCAGCTGGATCATTTCAGATGGCAAGAAATAGTCCACCATAAATATCTGTAGTATTAGTATTGTTCAAGGGTCACTGCCTTATCCAAGAGCAATAACTGTCAGTAGTTTTCTGGGAGCATTATACTGCTCTTGAGAAATATTATTTAACATTGCCTTTACATACTGTGGCAGATCTTACAATAGCATCCCTGGCATAACAGCTGTTAATTTTGTGGTAGAGTTCACTTCAGATAATCACAGTAAGAACTTCTTGGAAATCAGTTTAACAAAATGATGGGCACTGATTATCGTGTTAATACAGTCATGAGAGCTGCATCACCCAGTTGCTCCCAAACGACTTAGGTTTTTTATTTTTTTTTTAAAATTTTTACTCACCTTTGACAGCCAGTTGCTGTATAAGATAGGTCTGCTCATAGCTTTCTCTTTGTCGATATTGGGGAAGTGTTTCAGAGCAACCATATCAATGTTCTCATCAGTCCAGCGTCTCTCCTCATCTTCTACAAGTCTGGATAATGAAACAAGTCAGTGACTGCAAATCCTCTGCAGTGGGAGGATACAATCGCATCACATGGTAGTACTACGACCAAAGTACGTTTCTGCTTTGCAGATACCACTCCCAAGAGTGTCAGAGTGAAGGGAAATATTCTCATTTGTATTCCAGCTATTTAACATGAAGCACACTTCAGTTTGGTCTTTAACGAAAGTTGGCAAGGAGTGGGGAAAACTAAATTTTAAACTTCTTTTTTTTTTGGCTTCCCCATCTCATGTTTATTTTACCTGTCTTGGAAGAGACGTAAGGCTTCATGGGCCCAAATCCTGATAAGGCCTTCAACTGGTAAGGTTTCTAGTGGCCTTAATGCTTCGAATATACCTCTCACCCATCGAGTCATTTCACGAGGTGAATAGATGTAGTGTGGCTGTGTGTCTTGAGTGAATCTCTCCTAAAAATTTAAACTTCATTAGTTACTTCATCCCAAAGTTGCACCATATTTTTTACAGGTCTTGGCATTGCAAGATATTACTTTGCTAGCATCATTCAGTGCCGTTCACCAGAACTCAAGTAATTAGTTGAGTTCTTGTACACATATTATCCATTTGAAAGGCAAACAGTGCATGTTATACGATTCAGCAGAAAAGGAAGACTTCTAATTAGAGTCTGGGGTGGTATTTAAGAAGTTACCTGAGACATTGTGTAGAATTCTACCATAGCAGCAGTGAGAGGCTCTGCATATGTGCGAAGTGACGGGATCAGCCTTAGCATTGCACGATTGAATGTTCCATATATCTGAGTCAGTGAAGCTGGTCCAGGATAGTCCACATAAACCACAGGAACGTGTCGTAAAAATCTGAAAGATTAGCATATTAGACAATCCAGAAAGTCAAATTACAGTCTATTTTATTTTCATTATCTTTTGCCAGAACTAAATAACAGCTTGATTTAAAACTATCAGCAGCAACTGCAGTGGATTTGACTGCTCCTTAGAGATTCAGACCAAAAAGCATTCTGAGATATCCACAGCATTTCAGACAGGTTATTCAAGAAGTGTTACACTGAGTCCATTGGCTGTCAGGGTAAGAACCAACTAGCAGTTAGTTCAAAAGCAAGGAACACAATTTCAGCACAGCTGGTGTTAAACAAGTGTATTAAGAACAGATTACATAGTCAATGCTTCAATTTTGACCCGTTCTGTTGCTATATAGAGTTTACTGGATACACTACCTATGTGAGAGAGGTTTTCTTCCAGGATCGGTAGGTGGATTACATGCACCAACAAACTGAATTCTCTCCAGTTTCACCCATGTCTGGTCTGATGTACGATAGAAACCTCCATGTTCCACCATCTGGGAAAAAAAAAAAAAGGTAAAATAAAATCAGTGGAACATTGTAGTTCCCGGAAAATAACTGTTATGATATAGTTCATTACAAACAAAAACAAACCTGTCTAATGAAGGATATAACTCTCTGTGTGCCATACTTATCCATATCTGGCAAGTTAATTTCATCACAGAACAGCACCAGCCACTTTCCTAACTGCACAGGAGCAAGCACCACTCCATTAGGTGTACGCCTGTACTCGCAGTAGTGATCAAAAGTCTTCAAAAGCAGTTCTGGAGTAGTAGCACTAGAAAAGTTGAGTCCAACCACCTTAAAAATAGAACAGTGAAAAGAAACCGTTAAAATACACTAAATACACATACTTTATAGTATATTTTGGGTTACTGCCTGTATTCTGACTGTATACTGTTTGCTTCCTACTGCAGGTTTTCCATTTACCGTGCGGCAATACCTCCTGCCCAACCTCGTACTTCAGAGCACCACAGCTTCATACAACTGTTTCTCCACCTAAATACACTGAAGGATGAGAGCTGTTCTTAAACATTGGCATGGTTTTTAGATACTAAACGGAGGAATGCTCCTGTATTATTGAAGTGACAGAGGAAGAAAGTAGTTTATAGGTTAAGGATCTTGAGACATTAACTTAGATTCTGCTCAATATAATTTTTATTTCTACTATGTATACACATGACTGACTGAGGTGGTGGTATCACTGAATTCCGGCTAGCAAATAATTCCCATGCTAAACCAAGACCGCTTTAACCTTCAAGGAGATTAGAGACTTGTTACTACTCTGTAATTCATACGTGCGCGCGCACACACACTCTCTCTCTTGTGTACCTCCATGTCAGGCAGAGCTCTGAGAGCACTAAAAAGCGTCATGGTCTTTCCAGAACCTGGTGGGCCACACAGTACTAGAGGTTTGTGTTCTGCCAGCCAAGTATACAGCAATGCTTCGTGGCGAACTGTATCTAGGGTTGGTACTACAACATCAGGAGCTGCAACTTTGTGTGTTTCAACCTCAATTTGAGGAACCTTGGATTGCCATGGCACCCATTCACCTGTAATGGACACCTAGGAGCACAAAAACATGATCAGACAATTTAGAACAGGAATATAGCTCAGCCTCAGTTAAAAGAGAGTATTTTTTTTTAAACCACAGAATAGTTTGTAGCATCAAATTGGATTTATTTAAGCAGGCAGTTTGTTCATGGAACTGTGAAACTGTAAAATTTAAGATAGTCTAGCATTTCATTTTCCAGTTTCATCTCCAAAATCTAATGCAAGCTTCTAAGAACACAAAAGAGCAACACTTCTAGCATAAGAAAGATTTACCTCATAATCAATTATAGGTATGTTGGGTGCAGTTGGCAGTGGCACAGTGGTGATTCTCCTAATGTATTCTCCCAGCTCTGCTCTCATTTTCAAACGACTGTCTCCAGAAAGAGACCAGAGTATTGCATAGACCAGGTACCTCTGTAAGAAGCAGCAAAAGCAGCTATTGGCTTTAGAGTAATGGCACAGAACTTAATGAACAATAAATCAAATCTAGCTGCTATACTGACATGTCAAACACAGCAGTCACTTACCAGCCTATCATATTTACCTGGATGTAACGCTCGAGTTGATCTATCTGCATGGGAAAGTCTGGATGATTGGCATTGTACTGGGCTACGTTGCGGCAAGCTTGATGCAACATGGAGAACAGAGAACCAAGGCAGCGCAAGCGGGTGAGATCCATAATATGCTCCAACTTGAAAGCATGTTCAAGTGCTTTAGTTACCAGGCCATTAGATGTGAAATATGGCTGCATTATTGTTGCAGCATCTCTCTGAATCTGTTGGGGGGAGACAAACACTGCTCAAAGCACTTGCTTCTCATTTGACTACCAGGCAGAAGGAAATAATTTTATTTAAGGTTTGAAATGCTTTGTATTTTAATATTCTTCAAAAACAAGAAAAAAATGTAAAGCGAAAAGTCAGCTTTTCTGTAACAGGCTCTCATAAATTCGAAGTACACCGTACAACTTGTGATAGAATTGTTCTTACTACATTATCCCATAATGTAATCTAAGTTATACCTGCAACATTGGTGATGCTGCTTCTTCTCCTTCATCTTCTTTGCCCTTCCGCCTTCGCTGAGCTTCCTCCTCACCTTCATCCAGAGGAATGCTTCTTAGTCTGGCCAGGAAGTTATTGAATATCATGTCTGTACTGAGAACATCCTCACTGAACCAGACCATGCCACACCTTGACACAGTAGCCAAAGTGGCATATTTCAGATCCTGTACCTCAAACATGATACGCACCTGAAGAGTAGAAATCGAAAACAAGAGTTTGAAGTAAAAACTAACAAACAAAAGCAAAACAAAACAAAAAACTCCCCTCCAAAACCCAGAAAACTTTAAAAGTAAGTTAATTTGTATTTGGTCTCTAAGTAATCAACAGCAGCAGTAAACTACCCTAAGGTAAGTTCATCATTATTGATTGTTACCCTAGACTTTTATATATTCCACAAAGTTTGTCTCACAGGGTCCGAGTAAGCATAACATGAGATGTTTGATTCCTCACAAGTTCCTAACTCCAGCAAACCACTACCCGAGATCAGTATTTCTCTGCTTGTGATGAGAAAGAGGGACAGCACCAGTATGGACTAAGGTAAAAGCAACAAGTTTATACGACAGCACATAAATATCATGTAGCAAAAAAGTAACATTACATTTGGTGGGAGGCTGAGACGTTCTCCATTTGGCAGAGTCAGTAGTTTGTTGTCATCCAAAACAGAGTTTAGATTCTCAACCCATTCAGGGTCTACATCACCATCAAAGATAATCCACTGACGTTTCTGTAATTCACCTCTCACGTTGTCTATGATTCTGCATTAAAGGAAATATTTATTGCAGTAGAGAACAAAGACTCAGTAAGGCCAGAATATCCACGGCACAAACGCACTGGCCATTTTTGAGTTGTGCTATTAAAGACTCACTTTCTCAGGACATGTGTAAACAAGCCATCTGTCCATTCTCTGGTGTTTGGATCCAAAGTACCATAGAGGTGATCTTTGCTGATTGCTTTTGGATCTATAATATGAGCAACACCTTCCACGCCCTCCAGCCGCTCGAGGGCTTTCAGAAGTACTCTCCAGGCCATGCTCTTTCCACTTCCAGAGGGACCGACCATCATCAATCCATGATTTATTTGTGTAATCTGATACAGCTGAAGAACCTGTGACAAAAAAATTATGTACCAATTAAGTCTTAACTTCAGTAGTCAATCTAAGCTTCTATATATTGCTCACTTCAGACAAGAAAAAGGAAAAAGCTTTCCACCTTTCATATTAAAAAGGAAGTTTAGTCTTCTACATTCATTAACCTCAATCCCACATTTTCGGTTTTAATATTTTACCTTTTCAACCCACATGCCACCAACTTCTTCTCCATCACCGTAAGTAAGGTACATTTCCTGACACACTTTCTTAAGCTCCTCTCTCAAGGCTGTCATCTCCCCGCGATGATACTGTACTCCAGGGAATACATCAGAAAGCAGACTGAACAGCAAAGGAATGTCTTCTGCAACCAGTTTTGGTACCATAGTTTCACATACACTTTGGATCAGGATCTGCAGAGAGTCATGGTTTGGTTAAGATTTTTTGTGAAGTTTGCTTTACCAAATGTGTTTGACAAGGAATACTTCACTAAATACTTTCTTCATAAAGCATCAGACCATGGTGATTTTAGTAAAAACAACCATTGATGGGGGTCTCAACTTTGAAACTACACAATGAATTCCTATTGATTTTCAGCTTATACAGTTGTAGTTTCTTACGCCTCTTTATTATGCTTTTGGTATTCACTGCTGAGGAACTAAGCAGCAGTAAGTGTTACGAATGCACCACCTCGTAAGAACAAGTCTTTCACTATGATTCAGGGACTCCTAAGACATGTTTAACTTGGTGCTTCTAAGCTATCCAGTTACCAGCTTCTGTAACTAACACTACTTTGCTTGCATGGCTTAACACTAAATGGTAAACACTGCAGGACTATTTGCTTTGTTTAGTGTGCATTCTGTACTTTATCACAGAAGTAAAGAGTTCGCACACACATTACCTCTTGTTCTGGCAAATTCTCAGCGATTTCTCCCTCATCCACAACTTCACCACGCTCTTCTTTCTCCCGCTTTATCTTCTGAATCCTCTCCCTCTTCACATTACCTGCACTAACCAGCACACTTTTCAGTGCTCTCAAGCCAAAATCATAGTGACTTTGGGAGGACAGCTGTTCATCACAAAGCCTAAGAAGAAAAAGAGATAAAATACAATTTGATTCTCAATATGGACCAACACAACACTCAGTAATATCACTGCTTGAAATTATTGCTGCACAACGTGGTTAGTGAGTGGCAAAGAACGTTACAACTTTGAACAATAAGCTCTACTTTTACTGATTAGAGCCAGACTTGTTACTCACTTGAAGAACGGTACTATCTTATTGGCAAGCACTTCAGCCGTACGGAAACCTTGGGAGTACAACATGACCTGGGCAATCAACTGACGGTCTGGTTTTGTCATTGCCAAGCTACGGAACAACTTCTTCAAATTGTCAGGCAGATTTGATCTGCCTGCATAGCCAGGATTCATGGTGATGAAGATAGCCATGTCAGGGCTCACTTTGACTTGTTTGTTCAGCAGCTCACAAGTAATAGGTGTTGCAGCTGAAAAGAGAGTGCATTTAGTTACATCTGAGTCAGTGATCAATCACCCTGAGAAGTCATACTTTATTCTGTTTTAGTTTCCTACAGTAACAGATAGCAGGTCCTCTAGCAATGCAACTCAAATACTGAAATACAAGTATCTACCAGCTGAAAGTTATTCATGTTTTTAAGTTTTGACAGAAAGTGGCTTAATCCTTAAGATTGTTTGGGAGAAATGTAACTGAGCAATAAAACAGCATGAAGTATGTTAGAGATGCTGTACAACACTTTTAGGAATAAACAATTACGTACTCTTGTCATAGTTGGGGTTGGAATGCTCTCGCAAGGCTTCCTGAATGCACTGAACTTGCTGTGAAACAGCAGAGAGCATACGCTCCTCCAGTCTGTTGAACTCATCAAAGCAGCCCCACGCACCCACTTGGCAAAGTCCCACAAAGATGCGTCCCATTGCCTGCACGTAGAGGGGAAAATTCACTGAAGTTGCATGATCATTCTTGTCTGTGCACAGGCAAAGGGAGTAGAGAACAGCACTTTATACAATGCACCCAAGGCAGGAAGGAGATGTATTTGTACGTAAGTTACCATCTTTGTAGTACTGTAAGAGTTGTAAAAGGGTTCTGACTTCCTATTACTACGTACTATACTCCAGTGTATTCACAAAACAGTCAAGATAAGTCCACTGCATAATGTTTTGTTTGCTGATCCCATTAATACCAGGTGCAGTTTTAGTGCTTTATCGCAAGGAGGATACTAGAATTACGAAACATTTCAGACGAGCAAATTGGATGGCCAGAGTATGGTAAGGCATCCACCTAAAGAACAACCTTTAAGGCAGGATTCCACAGAAGTCAGTATGAGGAAATACGATGGAGGTCTAATAGCCATTGGTTTAGGACAAACAGGAATCAACTTTTCACTGTCTTTCTCCACTACATGAACTAAGGAATCATAAAAAAGACAAAAGAAGGTGCTCCTTCATAAAGTGCATAGTAATGCAGTGGAAATCTTCAGTAGAGAATGCTGTAGAAGCAAGCGTGCCTGTGGATTTAAGGGGAGAAATGAGTACCTGAAGAAAGGTTCACTGGAGCGAATAGAGTAACCCATTTCTGCTTGAGACCTACTAATCCTCAGAACTGTTAGAGGCAGGAACAGGACTGGGGGCAAGGAAGGATTACCACGCACAATCTGTGATCTTACTACTCCCTAGGTATTTTCTTACAGTCACCACTTCTGGCCAAATGCTGACTAAATGGACCCCTGGTCTGATCGAAATACAGTTGTACAGGAAAAAAAACCCCCAGATGGGCAACCTGGCAGAGCCCATGCAGCATCGTGATTCCTTGCCCGTGTTTTATACTGTTTTTTTATATATACACCTGACCAAGGATTTTATTTTGAGACATTTGCTGTGTTACAGTTTACAGAGGCATTTCATCTGGTCTCATGTTTGACAATGTCATCAATATTGAACCACCTGTGTAATTTTCTTAGTTTTGAAGATTTTTTCACATTTCAGGGCATCATGTCGCAAAGGGTAATCCCGTAATAGTACAGCTACTCTGGCAGTCTCACACACTCATGCGTTCTCCATTCAACCAGTACTATCAATGCAAACTAAACAGTTTAAGTTACTTTCCTAAAGCCAGTCTTGAGCCCCCACCCCATACTTCCTTTCCCTCCATCTGCTGCTCCAGAACTACCTGTTCTAATAAACCAGAACCCCTCCTCCAGAAATGTTTTCTGTCCCACTTCTGCTTTAGGCATCTTTTGTTACAAAGCAGCTATATGACCCACAGATACTAGCTCAGTTAAGACTTACAGATAACCATCTTGAAAATAAACACTGCTGGCTGTTTCAGATTTCTGAAGAGATTCATACTGCTTGTTAGCAAAGACTACATTTTTTAATCAAACAGCTTACCTGGAAGTCAAATGTTTCATCACAGTTGAAAACCAACACAAAGCGGCCAAGCTGATGTCCGAGAGCCTTAACAGACTCTGTTTTCCCAGTACCAGCAGGACCTATTTTTCAAGTGGGACAGACACCTTTTAGTGTTTATCATCTGAGGTACCACTGCGTAGCATGCTGATTCTGATGGGCTCTGACAAGAGGGTTCAGTGAAACCTAAAACTGTTGCAACTTCCCTCAAAAGACTGTTTTGTTCTTCAGTATCTTAGTTGTAACTGTTCTGCATGTTTACACTGAAGTTATATATTAGAGAGGATAAGAGTTTATATACTTGTCTCAGGTTTTTATTGTACTTCAGTACAAACTTACCAAACGGTGATCCTCCAAGTCTTGCCTCCAGGGCTTGCGTCATCGTCAAGTAACAGCGGTCAGTAAGAGGAGTCTGTACCAGTTTATCCTGAACACCAAGGTACTCAAAACCATAGTTGAATTTGGCATTTGCCATCTGAATGGAGAGCTGCTGCAACACATCTGTCTGCTTTGGGTCGAAGTAGAATCGCATTTGGCTGAGCCATTCAAAGGATTTGGAGTTGTCGATCTTGCTTTTGATCAGTGATCTTGTAACATCTCTCTGGTGCACCAACTCCGTGATCTGGAGAATGAAGTAACTCCTTAGATCACAGCAATACAGGCCATTGCTAATAAAGCCAGGAATCCTATAGCTTTTCAGACTAGCATCGTAAATTGCCATCAGTTAGAAATCACAACCTACCAACAGTCTCTGCCTTAGAATCTGTTGCTACAAAGACAAAACTAACAAAGACAAAACTGACAGGACAAGGGGCAATGGGCACAAACTGAAGCAGAGGAAGTTCCGTCTGAACATGAGGAAGAACTTCTTCACTCTGAGGGTGACGGAGCACTGGAACAGGCTGCCCATAGAGGCTGTGGAGTCTCCTTCTCTGGAGATATTCAAGACCCGGCTGGACAAGGTCCTGTGCAGCCTGCTGTAGGTGACCCTGCTTCAGCGGGGGCGTTGGACTAGATGAC
This sequence comes from Opisthocomus hoazin, assembly GCF_030867145.1. Taxonomy (NCBI): domain Eukaryota; kingdom Metazoa; phylum Chordata; class Aves; order Opisthocomiformes; family Opisthocomidae; genus Opisthocomus; species Opisthocomus hoazin. The sequence goes on along the minus strand of NC_134420.1, from coordinate 62,100,478 downwards.
CCACAGAGGTCCCTTCCAACCCCTACCATTCTGTCATTCTGTAATGTTGACTGCTCTTGCTAAGGACTTCCCTAGCTTTCAGCAAAGCACTCTGGTCCAGTTAGTCTGTTAATCCATTACACTACTGAACCAGATATTTTACTTGCCAGAAACTAGGAAGACAAGTACTCGTAAAACAGACCAGATACTTCCCTGTAAAAATCTACAGAAATCACCCAGGATGTTTTAACTCACCCCTACACCCCCCCCCCAATCCTTACCTACAAACAAAAGCATACAATAATTATGATAAGCAGCAGCTTAATAAGATATTTTTCTTTTGAATGAAGAAATTGGTAATTTCCATATTTGGAAGAACTAGTTTGAAGATCAATTCAGTGAGCGAGTCTATAATATGCTATCATGCAGTACGCTGACTAGAGCGAAAAACTACCACCATCTACAGGATCACGGCTTGATGCAGTTGCTTAAATTGCATGAAACTTTTTCATAGAGGAAAAATAAGTCTTAGACTAATCAGTTTTTTCATTAAACTTCTAAAAATCCTCACCTGTGAATCCGGAAGAGGAAAGGAGGTTTTTACTTACCAAGTGCTCCAGTTTCCTTCTGCGAAGAGGTGGCTGCTCCATCAGCACAGAGTCTGCCAGGACATTGAGTGTGACCTCAACATTAGCTAGCACTGCGTGGATAGAACTGCTGTCTCCAGCTCCACCCACACCACTGAGGGCTGACTCGACATTCTCAGACCATGCAATCTGGGCTGACAGGACAACAAGCTGAGCCTGTGTAACAAAATTCCTCATCAGATAGTTTTCCTCACTGAAGTAATGAAGCTGCAGTATGCTTAAGTGTTCCATATTGATACCTGGTATTTGTCAATCCAAGAAATGTAGACTGCTGGATCAATCGAAGTTGCTTTTCCAAAGATTTCTACTTCAGTAACCGATTCTGCGAGCAATTTAGCAAGGGTCACTCTCATTTCTTTCTCAACGAGAGTGAGCCACTCATTGATCTTGGGATGTTCTGTGATGGAAACAGGTGTTTTGAACAGCACCTGCAAGAATTAGGTTTAAGTCAGCCCACATTCACTTGTTTTCAGTATTTTATTTAAAAAGAAACACTGCAGCCATACCTCCTCTCCTTCACGTGAGGATATCCCAAGAACCACAGAATTGTCTTCATTGAGAATAATGCTAGAAACACCAGCAAACATCTTCTTGAAGTGTTTCTGCAGCTTAGCAACATTTTTGCTGTTTCCAATGATTTCAAGCAAGTCTTCATCACCAACAAAATAAAACCTAATAATTACATAAAATTAGACCTGTATCAGAACTCCAACTATCACCTTTATTTATGCTTCACAGAAGGCTCACTATACAGGAGTAACTGATACTCATTTGCTAGGTTACATTTCAGTTCTAAGATTAAGTCTCAGTTCATGTGGTCTATAGCATACAAAAGTGTACACATGCTCCGTACTGCAGATCATCTTCTTTACCTGTCCACCCCTGAAATACCCACAGTAGAGCCTGGGACTGAATTAAGTCTATTAGGCAAGGAGAACTCCCACTTGGTACCTCCATCACCCTTACTCTCTCATACTAAGTGACAGACTAGTTGAAGACTACCAGGTAAGTCAGAACCAATGACTTAAATACTGGATTGTGACAGTTTAGCTACTGTCCTTCAATCAAATGCCAGAATTAAGCAGTTCAAAACAGAACCGTTAAATTTACAGAAATCAACTGCAATGGTTCCTTTAGCAATATCTGAATCCTACAACCAGCCACGGATGAGCAAGTAAGGGAAGTTTTAGTCCCACTTCCTGAGACGTAGCTACAACTAATTTCTGTATTTACACACCACAGATTTAAATGGTCACAACATCTTACATATATGCAATAAATAAAAAATGGCAGAGGCTTTACAGAACAGTACACCAATTCCTGCACAGAAGCATCAAATTACTTTACTTCAAGAGTCAATCAAAGTTAACTTCTTACCGAGGGAAAGAGGACCTCTCCCTTTCCAAGTATTCTCCCAGTGCCTTCTGTATCTTCCCAAGCAAGTCTGCCAGTCTCTCTAACGACCTTTGCACACCTTGAATGTTAAGAACATCCATCACAAGTGGAGATTTGGACACCTTCTTCATGAGTGCCAAAAATTCAGTGCTGATGCTGCAAGTAAAATAACACAGTACATTAGTGCAAACTCAGTAACCGCAGGCCTGCAGAACACCAAAGCTGTTTGTCTCTAAAGGACCACTGCCTCTCTAATTGCTGCGGCTGCCCTAGGGAACACAAGGATAAATCCACAAAATAGCTCTTCACCTACCTCAAGTCCACAACAACAATATCTAACTTTGCTGCTACGTTCAATCTATCAGTTCCACTGCTGTAGGTCTACTCTTCTTCATTTCCTGAAGAGATGCATAGATCTGATTCTTTGATCTGACTGCAAGTGTGTGGGATGAGTAAGGATGGCCACAGCAACTTAAAGTGGAGGAACAAAATGACATTTGAAGGGTGAGACTAAAGGCTACAGCCACAGAAATCAGGCTGCTTGTTGCAGCCATAATTCCAGAAAAATCTTTAAGGTAGCTGACTGGAACTGGCAAGAAAAACCACCTGAATACAAATCATCTTCTAAAACTTGCACATCAGCCTGTTTATTACAAAACTTATTCTGTCACAGTTGTCTACACGCACCTCTTGCCATATTTGTTTGCTTGACAAACTTACATCTACAGCAGGGCTGTAATCCAGCTGGACCGGGTAAGAATACAATTAGCATTTCAATTTAGAGAGTGCTACGCTGAAGTCATGAAGTTGCAGGCCTGTCCACATGGTGCCCCAAGGGATGCACAAAAAGAACAAAGCAATTATAAAGTTACCTCTGGAACCGCTGGGTCTCCACAGGCAGCAAGTGCTTGATGTCTGCACTGCCAGTAAAGATACCCTCGAGGTAGACCCATCGCCTTTGGACATCTATCCAGACATCAAACAGTGCCATGATACGGTTCAGCTTATCTTCCCAGCTAAGGGCATCTTCCTCAAACACCTAAAGTTCAAATGCTGCATTAGTATTCATTTTAATAGTGTCAAGAGTTTGACCACTAATAATCCTTAATGGAAACAGCTGTTTGAGAGTTACAAAGTGTGCATATGCAATTAATTGTTCATCACCTGAAACAGTAAATCTAGTCCCTGCTGGCAAATATATAAACCAAACAAGAAAGGAAGGTAGGATTAAATGAACATTCCTTAGCTTTGTTCTCCGTTTTACCTTGTAGTACGGTGATAGCTTCATAGCAGACACACTGTTAATGTGCTCTTTTACTTTGTTGAAAAGGTCATCCCATCCACGAATCAAACGACATTTGTTCTGGTAATTGACCAAGTCCAGTTCGTAAGTGTTCCACACTTCTCTTATCTGATGAAAAAAAAGTTTAAGACATGACATCAATCATTTCTGCTCCAACATAGTTCAAGTAGAAATGTATTACAGTAATCAGATTTTACCTTTTTTACCCAAAGATTCTGTGTTTCTGCTCAAGCTTTTGTTAAAAATATCGAGAATATGATGCAGTTAGTGGTCTTTGCAGTCATCATCAAGGACTGCTTTTCCCAAATAATGCAAGTATTATCAGAGTAAGCTTACATAGCTTTAAGCTGTTCCCCAAAATAGTGTTCCACGGAGTCCCAGCACCTGTATCAAAAGCTTAGATGGACAAGTTTACTCCACAAGTGCCAGCCACTTGACAACAAGGCTTTGATTTGCTATTACGTGCATGCATACAAGAGCTGATACTAGCCTGTTTCAAGAACTCCTCCAAAGCCATCTCTCCCTGAGCCACAAGCAGTACATCCTTGACGATTGCTTCATTTCTCTGTAAATCCACATCCCAGATCTGACCCAGCGTCAATTCTGAGACAACCCAGTTAACATGAAGCCTTTTCATCAGCTGTTTCCAGTGACGATCTTTAAGAGCCTCCGATTTCAGTTCAATAACTAACATGTTTATCTACAGAAGACAAGAAGACATGTTACATTCTTGAACTTGAACTATAAAATACACGCAATTTATAAACGAGTATATCTTACCTTCATGTAGCCCTTCAGAAGTCTCTGAACATACTCATAGGAGGCATACTGTCGCAAGCGGGCAGGGAAGTTTTTCAGTTGGTTCAGCAGACCATCTAAGTTTTGTCGAAGCTGTCAACAACATAAAAGCAATGAAATCTTTCTTGGCAAGTGATGTGCGCATAGCTGTACAAGTTCGCAGTTGTCTACATATTTTTACAGAAACCTCTCTAATGAGATGTTACCAACAGTACAGCTCTTTCTGTGTATTTGCAGAAGATATGGTTACGCTATAGCTGGGAATGTAATTTTATTGGTCTGATTAAGGTAGATGAAATGGTATTGTCATAGGCAGTTTACGGCTTAGTGTTGCTATTGCGCTCTACCTCCTGAGCACTGAACTGTTCCTCCAGCCATATAATGAAGTTTCCCTACTGAGGTCCAAATAGCCTATTTAAACACAGTACAGTTCCTTCTCTGTAGATGCAGTCAGTCCAACCTCAATTTCATAACTACTAGAATTGCATTAAGTCCCCTGCAAAATTATTTAAGTTGTGACAAACCCAGTGACTTAAAATTTTTAGTGTAGCATTAGAAGAAACATTCTCACCAGATACTTAAAAAGGTACCTAAACACTGAAAACAATGTAAAACACAACAACTGAGCATGTCTATCTCAGGAAGTCTAATTCTTAATTTGCATATACTTGCAGTAGTTACATTGCTTATGTATACAGAAGTTAAGTACCTTGCGAGGCTGTACTGAAACCCAGGGTTGTTCTTTCATTTGATCAATCTGTTCCCAGACCTTAGAGAGTTCAGACCAGACGCCTTTGAGATCCTGCAACTCTTCAAGGGCTACCTATAGTAAAGAATATATTACACATCAGCAGTTATTCTTAATTCTGTCAAAGTCTTTCATGTGGGAGAGTTAAACAGAATACCTTTAACATACCATAAACTTTCTGATAGCTTGCCAATTCAACAGAACTGAAATAGCAAGTGACAATCTCTTCAAGCTAGAACTGAACAAGTGTAGAGACTGTGTCTTGACACTAGTACACCACAGGCTACAAGTCACTCTCTTAAGAGAGAGAGAGATGGAACAGAAACATTTTTTTCCAAAACTGACCAGAAGTTGTGTGAGCAGGCTGTACCTGGACACGCTCTTCACTGCCACTGAGTAGTCCTGTATCTGTTAGTTCCAGAGCTTCCTTGGCCTTCGCACACTTCTCGCGATCATCCTTCAGCCTACCGAATTTTCCTTCGTAAATGGTAAGAGCTTGAAGAGCCTCTTCTGGACGCAGGTTTCCCTAAAGTGGGCATTGAATACATTAATCAAAAAGCCCTACAACCTAGTGGAAGTGAAGTTAAAAGCAAGGACTAAATATTAAATGTTGGTCTGTTTCATTATTTTTGCTGACAATAAGGCTACACACTAATCTAGAATAAGTCTCATCCCACTTTTCCATGCACTTTTTGGCTTTACTAAACATCACTTGAGGGGAAGGAAAAAAAAAAAAAAAGGGCAAAAAAGCAGCGTGCTTCTGAATCCTCCTACACGCATGCCTCTTGACACAACCCTTGTTTCAGCCAAAGCTTTGTTTGTAACTGAAGTCATCTTGCTTTTTGCATCTAACAGAGGCCTATTTTTTAAGGGTAAATTTCCCTCTGCCACTCCCCTAAAAAATCAACACACTGGCAAGTTTCTACAGAACCGTCAAAATGACTAATACCATCATCTAAAATTAAAAGCTCCAAAAAAAATTAACTACCTACTTCTTACTGAACGCAGAGAAACTACCTCATTTGCTGAATGAGTATTAATCATCACTACTTACTGTTACAGGCTTTGTTTTCTCCCAGTCTGTTAGCAAGTCGGTTGTTCGGCTCTCCACTGCACGATCCTCTTGAACTATCTTCATCTGCAAATTTGCTACTTGTTGTTGAATGGCAGAATCTTTTCTACGCATGATGTCATTAAAGGCACCCCATTCTCCTTCAATGTTGTCAATGTACAGCCAAGAGGATGGAAACTGGAACCTTTGTTTCTCAAGCAAGCGCTGACCATTGCGATAAAGCTACAAGAGACAGTGATTGTAAGTTAAAGACACAAAACTGACTTAAGTCGCAAGGCTAAATACTCCACACATGTTAACAAGTGCTCACTACAGAGTTCACAGGATTCCTCAGGATATGAAGTTCAGGTCTGTTTTCAAGAGAAACTGAATATCATGAAGCTGCATCTTAAGAGCTAAGCCTGACATTTCCAGAAGTAAGAACCATTAGCAAGACAACATACCTCAACTTGCTTTTCAAACTGCTTGATTTTACGTTTCAGGGACTGCACGTAAGTGATGAAAGTCACTGCATCTGATGTGCTGGCAGTGTCCACTGAATGCTGCTCCAGTTCTTGACGGGACTGTTTGGGGCATAAATCAGTGTTTTAGAAGTCTAGAACAGTTGATCTGAACGTGAAAAACTGAAGTTCAGACTTGCCTTACCTTAGAAATTTGTGAATGAAACTCTGTCATATTCTGACCAAGCATTTGGCCAAATTTGCTGAGCACTTCCTTGTGCCAGGAGTCATACTTCAAGTTCACCTTTGATTGTACCTACAATTGAACAAAGTTACACAATAATAATTTGTTGGCCTTGCTATTTTCTGTTATACACCCATTCTGAAATCTAATGCATTTATCACAAATAATAATCATAATTTCTTACCTTGCCATAGTCTATGACAACAGGTCCAAATTCCTTTCTGGTTTCTGCATTGTCAAATGTTCCTCTTGCCTTTCTTATCTGAACTAGAAGGGCTTGCCACTTATTCAGGTCTTCTCCAAGACGGTTGTATATATTTTCAGCCTGCATATCCCACAGACACTGGTACTGCAGCCAAACCTAATTGAGGCGTTTCATAAACAACGTTCAGTATACTCCAAAAGACATGTGTCCACCCCCTACCCCTTATGAAAACCGAGAGAAAAGTCCACGTTCATTTTTGACACCACCTAATGCTGCAGCTGACTCCTACCTTGACATACTGCTCCACTTCAGTCACAATTCCCACGACAGCAGAGTACGACTCTTCCAGAGCTGCAGGGCCATCAGGCATCCTTGTCAAAGCATTACGATAGAATTTCTCTTCCTCAGACAGCTCGTAATGCACTCCAACCTAAGAACCGCGATTATACATGTGATATACCTGAATTTCTAGGGCACTCAGATTCAGTCCCAGAGCAACACACTAAGGTATCAAGCACAATTAACTGCAAAGTGAAAGTAATCACTCGGACTTAGATACAGCTTTATTACACTCACCTGATATCTCTGACTTTGAATTCTTGGTAGTGACAGGATTACCATTTTCCAAGAAAACATTTCTTGATAAAGTTTGTATCTACACTCTTCAATTGGTGGATTCAAGTATATCACCTGGTTGGTTATTCTTAGCTCATGTACAATGTTCTGTGGAAACAGTAAACACACTCAAGTTTCATTGGCAGATACTACATGTAGACAAGAATTTTGGACTTAAAAAAGTAGCACACACTTCTGAAAAATCAGCTTGCACTGAAATAGGAGGAGACCAGTATTCCTCCAAAACCAAAGGCAGAAGAAATTAAGTAATTGACAATGAGGGAAAAAAGTAACAAACAAAAAACCCCGCAACAAAACTTACTTTGATCTTGGGTTCTCCACCAGGCTTATGGCTCACTTGAGGAGCATCTGTATCCATGTCAACTTCTGCTTTGTCATCTGCTTGTCCAAGAAGAACTTGGGTCCAGGCTCTCAGTCCAGCTTGCAAACGAACACCCAGGATTCTTTCAATCTAAAGAAAATAAGCCACAGTGGAGGAAAAAGCTGCATATTCACTGCATAAAGATCCCGGCCATTGATATATTCTGACACCAGTGTCAGATATATTCTACACTATGGCACCTCAAAGAACCAGGTGCTCCTTTACTAAGTCATTGTAGTGGTTTAAGAGTTTTGGTAGACTTTCACCAAATATCAACTCAAAGCTTCTCCCGTCCTAATGGAGAATTTTAACTGCTTTGCAGTTGGCCTACTGTCCAATAACCTGAAACTTACCTCAACAGGCAGAAACAAACAATACAAAGGCAAAGAGTGCTACCGGCATAGCAAATTTTCACCACCCTTTATCTACCTCACTCCCCAGCACCTCCCAGGCAGTCAAGCTGTATTGAGCTTCTTTTCTTCAAAGGACAAAACCTCCCTTGAATTCATTGATCCCAAACGTCAACAGCTAAAACCAAACAGGTCTTGAAACTTCTGGTTACCAAAAAATGCACCAAAATTTTCAGAGAATGGGGAGAAAGAACTTTCTCCTGGTAACTAAAAGAGCATAATCAAAAAATGTTTTGCACCTGATTAAAATGCTTCCTCTAAATATACACTACTCATTGATCTGAAACCTACCTCCATATCCAACTTATTGACCCAGATTGGCAAATTTGAGTATGAATGAAGATTTAAGTCATCCACAGCTTTCTGAACCCTGTTCAAGATTTCAGAGAAAGTCTTGTGATCATACATGCACGTTTCCAACGATCTCACTTCCAGGTCTATTTTCTCTTCAATAATGAGCAAATCATCCACCTAAAATGGTTTAGGAAAAATGGGATGTTTAGTTTGACAATAACTACGCAGTAATGGTTAGTCACTTCTCTTTATTTGGATGCAGCAAGTCTATCAATTTTAGTAGTACTCAAAGATCCACTCAGCTGGCCAAAGAGCTACAGAATATGTCATCAGCTATCCATTTCCACTTTTGGTTAACCACATATTACTGAAGTACAGACGTAAAAATTTTGCAAAATTTGAAAAATAAAACAAACCTTCTCCTGGAAACTGAAGACAGTCTCAGCTAAGCGCTGTACATATGGATCAAGTTTGTATGATTCCCACACGAGTGCAATTCCTTCTGCAATCAAAGCCTGCACCTCTTTCTTCAAGCCAGCAACCAGAAGTGAGATAGTATTACGCTCTTCCACTTTCTCACATGTTCGTTCATATGTACGGACACTTTCAATGAGAGAAATAGCAAATGGATAGAGCTGGTTTGCTTGGTGAGCTTTGTTGACAATTGCTAGTGGAACACGGAAACCAAGCCATTTCAGGTTTCGGACTTCTTTTGAGAGCGTAATTATTTCTGGGAGGAAGTTGACTTTCAGTTTCAGGACGTTTCCACTTCGACCTCTAACGCGAGTGCTTTCAATGGTGAAAATACGACCAGACACACCAAGATTGCGTTGCTGAACTTTTCTTGCCCAGTCATCAAAGATCTCCTGAGTGTTGAGCTTCATGCGAAAGCTATCTCCATCCTGCTTTAGCTTCTGGCCTTCTACATGGTTCTCCCAGCCTTTGCCAAGGACATCCTCAACACGTTTCATATAAGCGGTGAGCTGTCTGTCAATCTGTTTTGCCCAAATTATAGACCCAGACACAGGAGGCAAGTCACGAACATGACTCATTTTACAAGCTTGACTCTGTGGGTATTGTACTTTAAATTTGTCATGAAGAGACTCAATATCATCCTTTACACGCTGGATCAACTGTGTTTGATATTCACGAATGGCACCGCGAATGTGAGGTCTGACAAACAAGGCATTAAACCGAGAGAAAATTCTGAACATTTCATTGGCATTCTTTGCTGTACCAAGCTGGTCTCTCAGACGGGCAGTTATTCTTGTTTCAACTCTATCAATTCTTTCATCATATCGCTTCATTGCTGCCTCCCAGGCTTCTGTACCTTCTTTGGAAACATCTAATCCATCTACTTCCTTAACATTCTCATAAGCAAGATTGACTTCTTCAATTGCATTGGCATCTGCGGCATCAAACAGGACTTCTGCCACTTTCATATCCTGTGGTTCAGGTACCTCTCCTTGATTTTGCTGGGCAACAGCAGTTACCTGTATTAAAGTCACAGTTTTGTGAGTTGGATGCTGCAAAATTTATCTACAAATAGCTAAGCACAATTTGTTCTAACAAGAATTGCAAAACCCTACAAATTAGTATCAAACATGTAACAATCTTTCAGTCATGTTTCAGATTGAAGTTCCACTAGGAATGGGGCAACACAGTTACTTTACAAACTTTCACTACTGTGCAGCATAATCTCATTTTCCACTGTGGTTTAGCCAAGATCAAGTATTTACACACTTATTAATCTCCTCTATGTTAAGTCTGGACTTGCTGTGTCTACTAACATGAGTACAATCATGTAGCGTGTGAAGTAGGTCAGAATTACAGCTAAGCCTATTAGCAAGGCTTCAAAACTAGACTGTTTCTGGAAGCAGACAGTGAAATTGAATGTTACATTAGTTTTGCGTTGGTAACTTTTTAAAGCAAAAAGGAACACCTCTGAAGTTGAACACTCTTCAAGAAGCCGAACAGATTTTCTGTCTGGTAACAACCAAGAACATTACCTGGGGTCGCAAGACTCTCACAATAACTGCCCTCAGCTGCTCATGCTGACGCCTGAATTTCCTCATTTGGTCAAGACGACCTTGGAGTTTCCTGTGAGCAGGATTGATACGCCACACCATCTTCAGGTTCTCTTCCCTTTTTCTTTTCACAATATCTCTCAGCAGAACTTGTAGCTTCTCATATTCATCATCCCAGGTTTGGAAAACTTCAAAGCATGCAATCATTACCTGAAGAGAATTTCAGAATAGGAACTTTAGCTCCCAAACAAAAATGCTTCCTTAAAGTCACTACTCAATGCAAAAATACAGCCGCCAGTGCCACAATGCGAAAATACAGCTGCCAGCGCCGCAAAACCCTGAACATACCTTTTCAAACTCTTCATAGGCAACATGCATTAGTTTTCTGGTTCCCAATACTTTCAGTAGCTGAGAGCTCAGGTCTCTTGAAATAGCCTCCACTAAACGCAATGCCCTTTGGATTGGGTATTTTGTGTTTCTGATTTTTCTCAAATGGGTAAATATTGCAACAAGGGCCTGCCTTATTTTGTCCAGCTCAGTAGCAGACAGCAAGTCATTCAGTGGAAAGTCTTTCATCAGTGGATTATAGTCATTCACAGTTTCCAGAGCCTGTTTTAGACCTAAATATAAGAGAAGAGAGTTCGAATGCAACTTTTTATTTCATTAATCAAATCTGTAAGACAGTAGCTTTAACTAGACCAAGGTTACTCTAAACAGCATTGTTCTCTGTACCACAATGCTGAAGTTTCATAACAGGTTAAATTCCATAGGACATTTGTGAAAAATTCTATTGAAAAGACATTTACCTGTGTCTGTATCAAAGCTGACAGTTGCATGAAAACGTTTGCCATGTTTTAGAATATCCAGAGTCAGAAGAACTTCTGGACTTTCACGTTTTTCCTGAATGCGGTACAGAGCCCGTTCCAAATTTAACCAGAAGCTTATTTCCTGTAAGGCAGTGCCCGACGCAGGATCTCGATCTAGTTTGGTCACCTTAAAAGTAATAAAGACAAGCGAGGGAGAAAAGCATTAATTTACATGCTTCAACTGTATAAAGTTGTTCTGTTACTAAATACAGTTGAAACACATAACATCTACTAGGTTTTCATGATCCAACATTAGATGGTTTTGGCACTCATTCTGCAAGAATTGTAGAAGCTGCAGTGCAACAAGAGTCAAGGTTTAATTACAGGGGCCCTAAAAGTTGTTTTTAGGACCTTCATGTAACATCTTCAGCATAGCCCAAAAAGGTCACCTGTCCACCTTCCTAATCAATGCCTGTATTCTGGATAATGACAGACAAGCCAGGCAAGAGAACAAATGTCTCATGCTCTGGACTAAGATAAGGCACTGCTCTTCTATGAGCAACAGGTGTTTACTGGGCCCATGAAGGGGGAAAAAAAACCCAGAGTAGTATCTGAGGTGCTATTTCTGAGTGACAGCAGAAGAACAGTGAGTTGTTTTGAAAATTAACAGTCAGGAGTACAAGAGATTACAAGATAGGACTGGAGCAACTGTTCTGAAGTGGCTGTGGATCCACCTGGGGAAATAACAAAATGAAACATGACCTGTTTCTCTCAATCTGCTGTAAAGACTTGAAGAATGGTTACAAAATTCACAAGGTTACTGCCAGTTACTTGAGTCTATTACAATAGAGATAAAACAGTAACGCTCTCAGCTACTTGCAGAACAATTTATACTAGACTCCAGATTTAGACAAGACTTAGTCTAGTCTAAACTTCATCTAATTTAGACTAGCATCTCTGATCACTCAGAAAACTAGCCTCAGATCTTCAGAGTATTGTGCGTGGAGCAGTGTTTTACCAGTTAAACTGGTAGGAAGATACAGAGAGCTACACAGAAGTTCTTACCACATAGTCTAGCACTTGGTTGGTTTTTTTTTTTTACCTTTTGTATCTCTCTAATCCAGCGGTTGACTCCAGATTGTAGCTGATTGAGAAATAATGGATCCTCAGCCTTCTCGCCAAAATCTGTAACCTTTGGTTTTTCTCCACGTTCATAACATTGCTTGGCAACATTGGTAATGGTTGCATGAATTGGCAGACTGATTTCTGGAATTTCAATATTCTGCTGCAGATGCAAGAGGCCCATTTCAAGTTCTGCAATCTTTTTCTCAACTGAAGGCGCCATCTTATCTCCATCCCTGAAAAAGCACAGATGTTTCCTTATAGGAAGCCAGAACAAAAACCATACACAACACATTTAAGCCAGCTGAACTACCTCCCCAGAGTCAACAACAGCATCATATGCAACTGTGTGTTTAAACAATTCCACACGACTTTGCCTTAAACAGTCACTGATATTTTTTTCGTTAAACACCTACTTCAATTCATTAGCAGAGAAGTGCAGTATTTATACTGAATTACCTGTCTGCTTTGCCAGATTCTCTGATATAGGACTTGAAAAAGGGAGAAACAGCATTGCTAATGAAAGAGTGCAATGTTTCATACGGAGAATCTTCACTGAGAGTGAGCACCCTCAGCTGGGAAGACACTGGTTTGTCGGCATCAATCACTGGTGTGCGCTTAATGAACGCCAGGCTGCAGAACAGAGCAGAGAGTTACCAACAACATTTGAAACTTAACAGTTAGAATAGCTTTAATCTGACTGCAAGTTTAGGTCACAGGAATCAAACGCTAACCTGCATCATCATACTTCATAATATTTCTTCCAAGAGACTTGAACACAAGTCTTCCAATAAATACATCTCTACACTTCAGTAATTAGCCAGACTTTGCTATCAGTAAGGACTGCAGTATGGGCATGCTAAATAGACACACATCTTATGAAGCTTCACCGTCAAACACACATTAAGGTAACTGACAAATACGTAAGCATCAAACATAACCAAAGACCACCAAACCCAAGTTGTGTATGTTATGTTTGCATGTATGCCAAATTAATAAATGTTTCTTTAACCTCAGAGTTATGTGCTGTTTTTCACTGGGATAGAGCTAATTTTCTTCATAGTAGCTAGTATGGGACTATGCTTTGGATCTGTGCTGGAAACAGTGTTGATACTACAGGGATGTTTTAGTTGTTGCTGAGCAGTGCTTACACAAAGTCAAGACGTTTTCTGCTCCTCATCCCACCCTACCAATGAGTAGGCTGGGTGTGCACAAGATGCTGGGACAGGACACAGCCAGGACAGCTTACCCCAACTGACCTAAGAGATATTCCATGCCATATGATATCAAGCTCAGCATATAAAGCAGGGGGAAGAAGGAGGAAGTGCAGGGTGACGTTCAGAGTTATGGCGTTTGTCTTCCCAAGTAACCGTTACGCGTCATGGAGCCCTGACTTCCTGGGGATAGCTGAACAAGTGCCTGTTGATGGGAAGTAGTAAGTGAATCCCTCATTTTGCTTTGCTCATGTGTGTGACTTTTGGCTTTACCTGTTCAACTGTTTTTATCTCGACCCACAGGTTTTTTCACTTTTAACCTTCCAATTCTGTCCCTCCTCCCACTGCAGGGAGAGTGAGTGAGTGGCTGCCTGGCGCTTAGCTGCTGGCCGGGATTAAACCGCAAGAAGCCATAAGTCCTAAGTCTATTGCTTTCAGCCTCACAACACACCCTTGTTTTATCAGAGCCTCCACCTTGAAAAGCCATTGCCCCACCTGAATAAAAACACCGCATGAAGCACTAGGTAAACTGGAGGTAAATTTACAGGTAAATTAGGTAAATCTACTTGTGTAGGTTTTGCCTTCATAGGTTAGAAATGTCAAGATCTATTTTACTAACTCACCTGTTCGATTTTATTCCATAATGAATGTCCGTGCTGATACTGTAAGAAATGAATTCTTTTTCCTCTTCTCCTTCATCTCCCACGTCCTCTGCAAAACATATGCTATGTAAGAAGTATTTTATTTCTAAGGCATCTGCCACTCTCTCTCAACCATCTTCTGCTATTATCAGACTATTTTCTAACCTTTAATTTCTACATCAACTTGTTATGCAAAATAGCTTAAATTGAATTTAGCTTTGCAATATCCCTCAAGTTCAGAGTGGGCTCATTGTTTTTTAACACAGCTCTGTAGGTTGCTATAAAAAAACTCGATAAAACATTCCAATAAGCAAATTATAACCCACATTCTGCTCGTGAAGCAGACAGAAATCTTCTGTGATACAGAATGTGAATTTAGTTGTAGAGATACACTACCACGGTAACTACATTTAGTGAGAACATTAAACAGCTGCTTTTTTTCTTTTATAGGTTGCTCTGTATTTTCAGAATTTTATTTAAAAGTGATTTAGAAATTAAGCCTCTGAACAAAGAAACCTCCCAGCAAAACAAAAACCCAAGCCATGGGAAGTACTTGGGCATTACCACAGCCAATGTTATCACAGATGACGTAATTGCTGGGGATGCAGTGCTGCAATGCAGTGATTTCGGTGCAGAAGGTTACTCCCTGTCAGGGGACACACTCTGACTGGGCACAATACTGCAGACTCTTGTCCTGCTCTGATTTAATTTGGCCCTTCGCTGGAGATACAGCATCAGAATGTCACATTTGTGATCCCGAGCACCAGAACCCCAGACACAGAACAACACCGCACTAGACACCACAGGAACCCCTACGAAAGCTGCTGGCAGGCTGCGCAGCTAGCGATACCGCATAGCAGCTTCCATTACTCAGAAATATGGTTTCTGTTTTATTGTATTTGTAATCAATAATTTACTTCATACTATCTAGTCCATGCATAAGTACCAATAATAATATTGTTTTTAACAGTGTCAGAGAAAACAAGATCTTCATACGCTGCCAGAGGTTCCGAATCTGTTAAGTCTGAAGACTGGCTGCCAATCAGAAAATCCACTCTCCCCAAGTAATTGTTATTAAACCAGAAGACATTGATGAAAATGCCTTCTGCCCATAGTAAATTAGTACTCAGCTTCCAAAACATGCAATAATTGTCTCAACTTGTTTTTAACTATACATATATAACAATATCTGAGTGACAAGCCTGGAGCTAACTGATTACCACTATCTTTCATTAGTTCCAACCCAATCTAAGGATAACCAACCTCATGAGCCAGACATACGAGAAATTTAGAAATCATCTGCACAGCCTATCAGCAGCCAATGGATTTTCTTTAAGCCTTGTTAAATGCTGTATCATGAACTCATAATGACTTGTTTTTTTCCTCTCTAGAAAATTCTACTGTTATCCCTGCTGAAAAAGAAGTCTCAAACTTTGGAAGGGGAAGAAGGATAATCAGCAGAAATAGGCGTAAGATATACAAAGACAGGATGTTTTAAGCAACATCTTAAGTTCACAGTGAATCGCGACTGGAAGAACCTCGTGTAAGTGTCCCTTGGTGCACAGGAGCTGCAGGGCACAGACCCATAACTCAGCACTGCGGTGGCTGACATGTTAATGCAATAGCAAGTACAACTATATGAAGATTTGATATACATCTGTAGGGACTGAACCAAGAGGACACTAGGACCAGAGAACCAGAACATTAACATTAAAGTTCTGCAAGCTCAGACTGGCAGGCATGTAGCCATATACAGACTGCAGGTCTTGTTTAATAGTAAAAGTCTGTGTTATTAATAAAGCCTAGTTATATTTGATTATTGTTCATTAGTCTGGATTTTGTGACAATAAGTACCTATTTAACAACCGATTTTCTGACGATTAAAAAGTCATTTTTGAAATAAATGGAGTCGGTAACAGCAACATGTAAATGACAAAGCTGTTTCTCAAGTCACAGAGTCAACTTAGCTGTAGTACTTAATGCCGCACTTCATGAGGTTTCCAAAAACCGTTTCAAGCAGCATGAATGGCCACCAGGCTCTGGTAACTACATAAAGACACCACAAACTCTGCATCTTGATTTATGAACTTGGGAATCTTGCTCAATTAACCACGGAATAGCGCTTTTTACAGGCCTATTCAGGTCTGGGTTTTTTTTCCTCCAGGGTTTTGGGGTCGTCTTTTTTGTTCTGTTCTGTTCTAGACCGGTTATCTGCCTTGCCAGGGAGGAGGTCGCTCCCCCGGCCGAGCGGAGGCCGCAGCAGGAAGCGCCCGCAGCCCGCTGACGAAGCGCTTCCCGTGCCTTTCCACGCAGGACGGGCTACAGCTGCAGCCCACAAAGCCCCGCGCCCACGCCCAGCCCACCGCCCCGCCGCGCATCGGCCCCGAGCCGCGTCAGCTCCGGCCCCAGGCCCGGAGAACAAAGAAACAAGGGGGGAGGCCGGGCCGGGCGGGGGCAGCCAGCGCGGCCGCCGCCCCCGCGCAGCGCCAAGCCCCGCGGGAGGGGCCGCACACGCAGTGCGGCAGGCCGGCGCCTCCCCGGCCGCGGCCGCCCGGCAGTCCGGTCCCCTCCCACTTCGCGGCGGGGCGGCGGCTGGCATCGGGCAGCGGCTGGCGTCGCCATTTTGAGAGCGCGGCGTGCGCCGGGCCCTCGCCTCACCTTTGAGGGTGGAGCGCTCCACCAGGACCGTGTGGACCTGCGGGTCAGAGAGGAACTTGCGCATATGTTCCACGGCGCCCTTCTCCTCCAGCGCCGCCTCCAGCACCGCCGGGGCTTCCCCGCCATCCTCCAGCAGCAGCGGCACCAGCTTGCGCAGGTGCTTCTGCAGCACCGACACGTCGGCCACGTTCTGCACCGCCGAGCCCGACACCTCCATGCCACCTTCCTCGCCGCCGGGGCCGCCGCCCCCACCGCCGCCGGAGTCGGACATGCCGAGGCACGGACACCAGCAGCCGCGCCGCGATCCGCCGCCGCCTCGCCGCCGAGGGGAAGGCTGGGAAAGGCGGCCCGCCACGCCCCCCGCCGCCGGGACAAGGGGGCGGCTCCCGCGCTCGGCGCGGCCCCGTGCGGCGGCCTGAGGCGGGTGCGGGCCTCGGCGGGAAAGGGCGGTGCCTCCTCCGCACGGCGGCCGCCCTGCAGCCCTGCCCGGGCAGCGGCCGCTTCCGCGCCTCCAACAAGCGCTTTATTCGAGCAGTTTCTTGCGGCGGGGGAGCGTGGTGACCGAGCGCCGAGGCAAAGGCAGCCCCCGTGCCGCCGCCCCCCGCCTCGGCCCGCTGGCGGCACGGCCCGGATGAGGCGCGTTCTGCTGCTGCTGCCCCGGCAGCTGGAAGGCAAAGCAGCCCCGGGGCTTAGCTGCCCTAAGAAGAAAAAAAATGTTTATTTCATGTTAAAAATACACCCAGGAGCCGTAAGAACGGGTGATGCGAATGGCGGTATTCCCTGACGAAAGCTGCAGAGGAGCCTGTCACCCCCCTTGGGCAGGCGAGACACGGCTTCCCTTCAGGGACGAGCAGCCCCCGACCCTGGTGCCGCGGGTGCTTTATTAACCCAGCTCAGTACAGCTTCAGGAATCCAGCACCCAAACCATTAGTCTCAGCCTTTCGTGAGGCTTTCCCAGAAGCACAAGACTGAAAAAACACGGAAGGAAACTTTCCCTTCAGGATCTCGTTTCATTTTTAAAAATCTTTAAAGCTCTTCTACAGCTACCCCACAGGTGCCTGCTCCACCCCAGTGTGCATGTTTGACCAAGCTAAGGTTCTAGATGAGTTCAGCTCACTGTCACCGGGATAGACAACCCTGTTCCTCCTCATCCCCTCCCTCCCCCATGTGTGAAGCTGCCTGGGAGAGGGAGGCGACAGTGACCTTTCAGAGCAGCTCCAGTGACTCCCAAACAGTACACTGGGGCCCTTGGGAGGTCCACAAACTGAAAACGCCCAGTTTTTGTTCATACAGAGATGGAGAAGGGGATGTAGCCCCAAAAAATAAGCAAACCAACCATACAAAACTGCCTCTGAACCCCACGTGCCTTAGGAAAGCCTCAGGTGGACACCCAGGCAAACGCCGAGACCCACAGGCCCAGGACCTGCTCAGATGTACTGCACAAGAAAGAGGAGAGCTGGGGTAAGTCCCAATCTGTAAGGCACTATGCAAGGACCACTCAGCAGTAAAGTGTCTGTGTCCAGCTAGGATACTAGGAATCCAGAAAGCCCAGACACATACCACAGCTCCTCCGTTCCTCCTGGGGAAAAAGCATGCCTATGCGCAAGCAGGCTCCTAAGGGTTTTAGGAATCCAGTCTAACTTTGAAAAGACACTGATTTCTTAACTAACAAGAGATCTCAAACTTTTTTGTCTGGAAGGAAAATGATCTATTCAGCAACCAAGTTTCAACCACAAGCACCAGAACCAATAGAGGTGATTCACTGAAAACCGATCAAAACCATCTAATATTGCCCCCATCATCTTACTAGAAACATAAATTCTGCTTTTGATGAAGAAAAAAAGTGGTACTCACCTGAATATTCTATTTACAGAATATGCTTACTGAGGTAGTGCTTAATACAATGCTCACCTATTTTCACTTTCCGAAGTCTAGTTTGCTCACACCCTATCATTCTTCAACATGTAGGTTGTCTTTTCGGATCACATTTCATATGAAAAAAAGAACCATCTTTGCTGGGCTGTTTGAATTCCACTGAGGCTACCCCATATCTGGTCCTGCCTGACTGCTTTTCAATGGGGGGAGAACTACTACTTCTTACACCCCTCCACTAAGTGTCAGTACAGACCAAGCTTCCAAAAATACCCCACAGGTTAAATAAACATCCTGGCCTTGAGGATGTTCATTAGAAGAGTGTTGGGAAGACTCTTAAGCAACCTAGATACGTCTTGAGTGTAACTTGGCATCTCTTAGGAGGTTAGCTCAAGCTATGGTTCCAAGTGCTAGCATGCTCATTCTCCTAAAACAGCTGTCATCTGCTGCACCAAAATGTCACAAAATTTTTGTAGCTTACAAAGCAAGATACAGTATTTCATTACTGTAAAATTGCTGCCATGAAAAAATACAAACAAGGAAAGTAGACTAAAGAAGTAGGGAAGAGAAAGCAGTAGGGAAAAGAAAATAAGAATTCAAGTAATTATTTAATACGTTGCTGCTGAATTCAGAGAAAGTAGGGTCAAAAAACCCCAAGTCTCACCCAACCAGAAACCACCACATGCACCAAGACTTCATGGTTTATGAGGAAAGGCTGAGGGAGCTGGGCTTGTTTAGCCTGCAGAAGGCTGAGAGGGGACCTTATAAATGCCTTAAGGGTGGGTGTCAAGAGGTGGGGGCCAGACTCTTTTCAATGGTGCCCAGCGACAGGACAAGGGGCAATGGGCACAAACTGAAGCAGAGGAAGTTCTGTCTGAACATGAGGAAGAACTTCTTCCCTCTGAGGGTGACGGAGCACTGGCACAGGCTGCCCATGGAGGTTGTGGAGTCTCCTTCTCTGGAGGTATTCAAGACCCGGCTGGACAAGGTCCTGTGCAGCCTGCTGTAGGTGACCCTGTTTTGGCAGGGGGGTTGGACCAGATGACCCACAGAGGTCCCTTCCAACCCCGACCATTCTGTGTGATTCTGTGTATAAAAACAAGTCTAGGATTCTGATATTAAAATGCTAGGCTACTTGCAAGTAAAAGCCAGCGTATGTAAGATACTTTGTATTCCTTCATCCTTATCTACTGCAGCAAATGGAGCCAGAGGAAAATGTTGCAAATTAAGTCAAAGGAAATCAAAGCAAGGACAAGATAAACTAGCTAAATGCACAAGTTCTCATGTTCAGTTAAAGCCTATGGAGCAAAAAGGCTTTAGCTTGCTCAATCAGGGTGAAAATAGTTTGCCTTGATCTACCTCTACTTAATTATGAATGTGCTTTTCTTTGACACACAAAGGACCTAGGCCTTCTCACAGGTATGCAAGGAGCCACCAAAATCAGCCATCTGAAAGGCAAAACTGCCAATATGACACATCTTCCCTACAATTTAATTAAAAGTAAGTATTTCAGAGAATCAGAATGAGAACTAGGACTTGTCAAGACAGACAAGATTTGCTCCTGGCAAATGCCATACAACATATGTAGAAAGGAAACCTTTTGCTTAAGTTATAAAAAATCCATTAATTTACAAAGTCTTTTCCCTAAATTTAGTAGTAATTGAGACCAAAAACAAAGCAAAAAAACAAGTAACCACCAGAGCAAAACACTTGCTTTCCCATCTCTAACCCTCTTGCATCTTTACTTCTACAGCCGGAGTACTAGAAAATTATGGCAAGGCCTTGATGCTAGCGCAAACCCTCTGAAGTGTGGTCTTCTGGATCACAAAAATGCCCAATATCGCCTGAGGCAATTATGTGAACATCCTTCTCCCCCTTGTAGCGAAACAGTGGAAACCCTCTCCCCTCAGCACGATAGTGTAAATGCTTATGAACCTTCATGTTTTGTGTGTACAGTCCTCTGTCTGTGCTGGAGTGAATGCAGTCCCACTATAACTGCGTTCAGCGAAAGCCAGTTGCAGCCACGCTGCTCTTCAATTATGTGAGGAAGGAATAATGTATCATCTTCTTTAGCTCCACAGTAAATTCTCCCTTGGGAATTCTTCCCTACCAATTTTTTTAACTACATAAAAGTTCTGTTTCATAAGGTAAAGGCAGCTCAAGCCAAGTCTCGTCATATAAAAGAACCTATAATTCCAGGGAGACAGCAATATGGTAATTAGAATGGCATTTCTTAATTAGCTATATGCAGTCAGAGTCTCCATAATCATTATGCAGAGTAAGGACAAGATCCAAGGAGCAGAAATGCTCCACTTCTAGGTGGGTGGTCTGTAATGGGATCCAGAACAATACTCAGGATAACCTGGAGTCATAGCTATCTCCTGTAAGTTCATTTGTCAGGTACTAAAATAGTTTCCATAAACCAAACCTCCGAAGAACACAAGCATACTTGTGCTACCCTAGTACCTTCCTTTTCACTTCTAAAAAGCCAAACCAAGCAAGCAATGCCAAAAAAGCTTGTTGGTCAAAACCCCTGAGCTGAATTCCCTTAGAGAGCAAGGATTAAAGTTCACTTCCTGAACATGCTTGCAACTCCATAAGGTATTTATATGGAAATAATGTCACTACTGCCAGTATTTTAAAACATGGTATTTTGAGAGATATTTGACCCTAATTTTGTAAACTGAATGACTGAATATCAGTTGTTTCAATATCTAGCTTTTGATTCATGATCAAGCTTGGGAGTGCATGTGATGAGCCTACTCCTGAGCTCACGCAGAAAACTTTCTTTCAGTACGCAAAGGCTTGATTTATAACTCAAATCTTACATTTATAACTCAAGTCAACAGTCAGATATTGACCTCAGGCTTATAAGCACACACCCACCTCCCCAGCTCCTCCCCACAAACCCACCACTTACTGAAAGTCAGCTTTACATGAGTAATTTCCTTAGTTCTTTTGAAGACTTTAATAGATTCCAGAGGGAAGACAATTCCTACTGCAGACTTAAGTTTTTTCCTACATCCTTGCCACCTGACCATGTATCACACACCACACTATAATCCTTGATTTTAGGGCTAATTTGCTTGAAGCTTGTCAATATAGAACTGTTACAGGGGAAAACAGTATGGAATGAAAGGTGTCTTGCATATTTGTAGATTGGAGATTATAAAATTCCTTTCAGTACTGATAGTTGTTCTAAAAGTTAAGCCTGCTTTTCCTACTGAATATTGATTATTCTCATTTTTTTTGCTAATGGCCTTTCCATAAATTTTTTTTTTTGCTTTTGTGATACACATTAATTTGTACAGCTGATTCTGCAAACAATAACCTGAACACACCCCCAAACGCTCTGTGCTAAATTTAGTTCCATGATGAGCAAGTAAAATTCACACGTTCTTTATTTGTCCATATAATACACCTTTTTTTTTTTTAAGTTTTAAAATTAGATAAAAGCATATTAAATGGCAGGTGTATGAAGTTCTTCAGAAACAATGCCAGAACAAAAAACTGAATTACAAAATGTTAAAAAATATGTAGGTACATATGAACTTAACATTCCACTAACGCATAACGTTACAGATATTGTCTAATGAAAAATAATTGTGCCACTTACCTATTTTTGCTGTTTCTAGGAACTTTTTATTCTGTACATAGGACGATTCTGTACAAAATATGAAGTCTACATTTTTATTACTTATTACCATAAAACAAGGTACAATGTATGTACAATATTAAAATGAAGCCATACTAAAGCCACACTAAAAAGACACTTGTAATATTACTTTTGACATTCCTGATGTACAGGTGTAATTTTGGAAAACAAGGGAAAGTGTCAGACAGAACTTTATGAAGAACAACAGTCACCAAAATTCTACCTTAATTTTTCTTTTTATTTTGGATGTATTAGTTTTAGAATGGTTTAGTAGAGTATTATTAAGAAGTATGTAAATATTGACTGTAAACACGCTAAACCATCAGTGGTGATAGATTTTGGAATATTGCCTAAGCAAATATTCAGTGGCCCAAGACTTCAAATATGAATTTACGGTGAACTTTAAGCCTTTAAAAATCCCATAATACTTCCCCTTTTTGGTGAGTGTTTATCTTCAGTAAAGAACAGAAATAAAATCTAGACAGTGAAAGATGTTCTTATACGTTGAGCATCACACAATCAATCAAACATTGATATACAGGTTCCCCCCCCCCCTTTGGGTAACATAAGAATAATTCCTTTCAGCAACCTCTTGCACAAACATACTGAACACCCAAAATCAAAGGTAACTGATAATCTACCAGCTAAAGATGGAAGTTCAAACAATGGTATATCAAAATACATAGACATCGCTTTACACAATTAAAAAAGCACCCTTTTTCCCTCAAAAGGAGAAGGCATCTTTAAATTGTTTTAATATAGTTTATCCTAATGGTAAAGCATATTCTTTTTCAAGTTTTACAGGAAATGTTTTCAGACACAGTGGACATTCCACTTAAAGTTTGGGTTGGTCTTTAAATTTAATTGTGAGCCAATATTTACCACCCACAATTTTCTTCCAATAGACAACGTAACAAATATTGGAAACTGAATGTTAAACAGAACCAACAGCAGGCACTACATCTGCACAAGGTTACTATGAATGTCTGCTTTGCACAATTATTTTTTTTTAATGGATGCAGGAGACATTATACTTTCTTAAGAAGTAAAACAAAACTATTTTTAAAGAAGCCACGTTTTTATCTCTTTATGCATCAAGACATTAAACATTAAGTTATATCATGTTACTGCCAGAGACAAAAGAAACTAATCACCCATTCAGATTAGCGGAACACATTTCAAACAGCTTGTAAGCAGGATAAGTAAGTCAAAATACTGGCCACCCTGAGAGAAATCAAATATTGAAGACAAAGCACTATATTTTTAAAGAGATTTTCCTCTCGTGCTTCTCCATCTACAACAAAAAGCTCATTACATGCAAGTAATCTTGTGGAATATATAGCAGCATTTGAAGATCATCAGCAACTCAGATGCATTTTCAGTTCACTTGTGAGGTGTATTTGCAGCACATGTGCTCTTTACAACAACAACAAAAATATTTTCATGGTAAAATTATGGTCACTATCTCCTCAGCTCTTAGACTCGTTTAAAAAGAAGCAGAATGGAATTCAAGGGTCTGTTCTTTTTCTTATTTTAGTAATTTTCGATGTTCTATTTCCTGAACGGTTATGCTCATCTTTCAGATAAGAACTGATGCAACTGAAATCGCGCATAATATCTGCCAGAGAATACTGAACTCCTAGAGCCCAAGAAAAATGCTGAGTATTAAAAGCTCAGATAAGGGAGAAAACAGTGAAAGAGTATTCCATTGACTTGAAAAAACTTAAAATAAAATTTTATATTCAGTCTATTCCCAGTTACAGTAAACATATTTTCATTTTAGGAAAAATGCTTCTACCAGTTCATGTCTGGAATACTGGTGCTGTATTATACACTAAAGACCGGAAAATATGGCTTTAAATATACATAAAGTATTAGGACATGGTATATATAGATATACATCTTTATCCTACATAAAGGAGAAATAAATTTACAGAATTCTTAGAAAGGAATGATGAATGAGGATTGTCATGAAAGTTACCAGTTTGTAAGCCATGTTTTACAATACGAAAGAATAACTGTGTATTTTCAAAACTGCTGGTATATTACAAGACAGCAATAATGTGGAAACCACTGTAAAATTGAGAAATATTAGAAAAAAGTTCAATACTTCATTCTGAAATAAGTTTACTTTTGAAAACACACATTTATCATTAGTACCAACTATTGGTCACTCATTTATTTAGACAGAGTTCATATAATGCATTTCTCAAATACGACTATAAAAACCACGTTATCGGCTAACTGGTACTATGATAACACCTCCAGGGAATTGTGTCCACTTGATTATAGTCAACCCAATATTCTGCATATGGAATTGGGTAATTTACCATTGTTTGAACTACTAATCTTGAGCTGCATACTCTAAGTTATTGCCTACAGAACTGGGTTGAAGAAAGCTTTGACTTTGTGTGTAACTGATTGGTATGGCACAAAAAAGTAAGTTCTACTGTAGAACCGAGTCCAGAAAAAAACACTTTTCCTCCAAAATAATATTTCACTGTAATAGTTTAATGCCCATCATGTGATATTAATTCATCAGCTCTGCAATGTGATTCCAAGGCTTTCATGGTATAGATATCCTGAGGCAGTTCTGACTTGCGTCGCACAAGAGGACGATCTTTTTTCTGATCTTTCTGTGCCTGAAATAAAAACAAGAGTGAAGTTGGCCAAAAATATTTATTACTAAACAATTACTTAAAATATTTCTTGCACATCAGTATGCTGACTTACGGGAAAATAAAATAAAAAAGCATATGGGGAAAAAGTTTATACTTTTTCCTCCTTACTCCACTAGCTACCCAGTTTCAAGCCTTAAAACGATTTTTTTGCTGAGGGAAATTTAGTAACAACGAACAAATTCTAGGCTATTTGCAATCATGACATTACTACTGCAATTATCACTTGATAACATCTATAAAAATAAGACAGATAAGTTTATTTTTTGTAAATCTTTATATGTTTTGTAAATCTTTATATGTAAGATAAATTATTTTAAGTTTTTCCATGCTTGTAATTACTTGCACTATTCACGTATCTGAAAATTTAAGGTTCTGCTGTGATACTCTCTCAAAACCAGACAGTATTGCTGTATAGATCTTTACATAGTTTCTCAATTCCGAAGTTTTATTTAAAAAGTAAACTAGGCTGCCCTTTTGATTTGCCTTTTTTTTAGCCTTTTGGGTTTTTTTAACTGGTAATTGTAATATCTCTTGTTTTAGCATCAATTTCCGATGGTACTTAGGAAGGAAGGCATACATAATTCTCTTTCCAGTGTCCTCTCACTGACTGATGCAAGAATGCTACCTAGCTTAATTTCTGCAATTACCTAATCTTTAATCATTCCTTTTCCTGTCTGGTGACCCTGGCTTATCAATCCTCTTGCAAGCTTTATACTTGTCACAGATTTGCTTAAGTCTTCCTAATAAGAAGAATTCCTGCTTCAAACTGTTCTATTAGCTCTGCTAGGACAGGATCTTTATCTTTGAAAACCAGGCTTATAATTTTCTTATCATCTCATTTACTTCTTGCACACTTTCTGAGCAAGGAAAAGCAGGAAAGCATGCACTTGGAGAGATGGCTATGAATGCTTGAACAGTTCCAACCCAAGTTTCAGAATTTTATTTAGTTTACAATTTATTTATTTTCTATTAGCACCACTTTTTTTAATCCCCACCCCTTCTAACAACTGGGGTGGGGGGTGGAAATCAAGCTCATCCATAGGAACACAATGCACTCGTTCTCCAGCTGGAATGCTATCAATGACGCTGCACATGGCCTCAATGTTACAGCTCTTGAAGTTGGATTCTTTGTAGATGCTTTGTTTAAAACCAGAACAGCAGAAAATAAGGTAAGGCCTAGGTAGAGTCCTTGGGTTTAGTTTGGGCTACCATTAATATTTGTGCATTTGATATTGCATAATACTGGCCCAAATCCCCAAACACCTGTAGCAGCTGGGACTGGGAACTTTGTTGTTAACTGCTTGTCCCAACTACTAGTATAGAGTCATACTTCGGCTGCTTTTCTTCTAGAACTAAAGTTAGAGCACTCGGAGGTAGGAGGTATGAGTTTTAATTCTCTCTGGCCAGGATGGAAAGTGAACCAGGTCTCATAAATCTTGAGCAAATAATTACGCGCTAGGAAATAGCATAGTAAAAGATGGACACTACCATCAACACAACTCTAAGATTAAGCAGCACTATTTTTTTTTTCCAGTACACTTATTTAGATCACAGAATCACAGAATGGTCGGGGTTGGAAAGGACCTCTGTGGGTTATCTAGTTCAATCCCCCCCGCCGAAGCAGGGTCACCTACAGCAGGCTGCACAGGACCTTGTCCAGCTGGGTCTTGAATACCTCCGGAGAAAGAGACTCCACAACCTCCCTGGGCAGCCTGTTCCAGTGCTCCGTCTCCCTCAGAGGGAAGAAGTTCTTCCTCATGTTCAGATGGAACTTCCTATGCTTCAGTTTGTGCCCACTGCCCCTTGTCCTGTCGCTGGACACCACTGAAAAGAGTCTGGCCCCATCCTCTTGACACCCACCCTTCAGATATTTGTAAGCATTTATTAGGTCCCCTTCTCTTCTTCAGACTGAACAAGCCCAGCTCCCTCAGCCTCTCCTCGTAGGAGAGATGCTCCAGTCCCCTCACCATCCTCATAGCCCTCCGCTGGACACTCTCCAGCAGCTCCTCATCTTTCTTGAAGTGGGGAGCCCAGAACTGGACACAGTACTCCAGATGAGGCCTCACTAGGGCAGTGTAGAGGGGAAGGAGAACCTCACTCGACCTGCTGGCCACACTCCTCCTAATGCATCTCAGGATCCCGTTAGCTTTCTCGGCAGCCAGGGCACACTGCTGGATCATGGTTAACCTGTCGTCCACCAGGACACCCAGGTCCCTCTCCACAGAGCTACTCTTCAGCAGGTCTACCCCAAGCCTGTACTGCTGCCTGGGGTTGTTCCTCCCCAGGTGCAGGACCTTGCACTTGCCCTTGTTGAACCTCATCAGGTTCCTCTGCACCCAGCTCTCCAGCCTGTCCAGGTCACGCTGAATGGCAACACAGCCTTCTGGTGTATCTACCACTCCTCCCAGTTTGGTGTCATCAGTAAACTTGCTGATGGTACATTCTAACTCTTCATCCAGGTGGTTGATGAAGAAGTTAAACAAGACTGGGCCCAGTACTGACCCCTGGGGGACACCACTAGTTACAGGCCTCCAACTAGACTCAGTGCTGCTGATGACAACCCTCTGAGTTCTGCCATTCAGCCAGTTCCCAATCCACCTCACCGACCACTCATCCTGCCCACACTTCCTGAGCTTCCCTAGGAGGATGTTATGGGAGACAGTGTCGAAAGCCTTGCTGATGTACCTTTCTCCAATAGTACTCATTCTAGGCACTGGAGCTAGTGAAAGGAGGGCCCTCTCCCCATCACGTTGGCCTAGCTAAGCTATCCAAGGTCTGAAGAAAAACAGAGGTTCAGAAACTGTAATAAGCCCAGTGCTCCTCCCTGACTAGCTCTAACCAACACTCCCATTCAGGGGAACGCTGCCCCTGTTCATTGCCCTGGATAGACACATACTTCAGCCACCGAGTTTTACACACAGTACATAAGGTTCCACTCCAGAAATAAGTGTTTAAAAAACAGCAGTCAATGTGCATGTCTTGGAGGTGTTCCAGCATTTCTTTTGATTTCAACCTTCATCTAAAATGCCATAGTACAAACAGTAAATAAAATACAATCTTGCAGGATGACACTGGAATTTTAAAAAAGTAATATAGGAGGTTAGGCTGACCATATGCTTGTTGTTATTAAATTTCTTGTTTGATACATTGGTTCAAATTGACAGACTTTATCTCCGATCACAACTAATTCTTCAGCTCAAGATCATTTCTGTGGTCTTAAACTTTGCTGGATTTAAGAGATATTCATCTTATTAATATTCCTACCAGACGTCTCAGTGATACTGCAATGCTCCCTGGCACCTCTTGATTTTCCATCATTTCCAAGTTTAAATCTCTAGTTTGAATGTCAGGATTCTAGTTCCACTGAACTGAGTTAAATTAAAAACACCTGAAGATCACTAAGCATTAGCTAAAGACAAGACTGGAATGACCTTGAGTGCCCTTGCCCTATGGTAGGTAATGGAACATGACAGATGGTGGACTGAGGAAGACGACCCACGAGCAGGCAAGTCAAATGCACACTTCACACGTTTTATCAAAACATAGTAGCTTTAGCCACTAAGAAGGCTCTGAATAACAAACAAAAATGTCATCACTAGAATCTAACTATATTTTATACAAGTTTTCCTCTTGAAAAAACCAATACTTCTAGAGAAAAGAATAGAACATGATATGGTAGGTTTTAGCCATACTTTTAACTATCCTTAAAGCATAATCATTGTTCCCATCATGACACAAAAAGGTCTTTCTAAGTGAAAAGAAAATGGAAGTTTCCGTGGAATAAATGTCAAAAGAGACCATATAGCAGATTCACGGGCATTAGAAACATAACACTGTATTCCTGTCTGCTACAGTATCACTTAAAAGTAGCAGCCCTAATGAAATTTATTATTCTATGATAAACAGTTACAGGGCTGAAAACATAATCATAGGCATAAACTTCAGTTAAGTCACTTAAAAAAAAAAGTAATTCACAATTTAGAGTACTTTGTTATCTTCACATGGCTTTACCTGACAAGCCTCTTCTTTCACTGTCTTTTTCAGCATCTGCAAATCTTCAATTAAAGGCCCATCTGTTTCCATTGCAACAGGACTGTTCAGCAAACTCGTGTCACTATATGTTGGGTACTAATAAAACGCAAAGTGTTAAAATAATCATTCTTCGTAGTAATACCTAAATACTAAGAGTGTATTTGAGCATTTGAATAATATGATTAGTTTTTTGAGATTAGGTTCAATATCTCATGCTTCCAGGCACCAAGTAATACATTATAAAATGAAACGCCAATACTTTCACTTGACAGAAACGTCCTGTTGAAAAATACAGTCAGAATACAAAAAATATGCCTTGATTAGCTGAGATTGAATTTTAAAATATTCAGATTTTGCCAGTGCTGAAAATCTACTATGGCAATCATTTATCTGAAACTTTATTAATACATTGTCTAGTGATTTGCAAACAGCGTAGCAACCCAAACACAATGATTTTACTTTCTGGTGCAATTTTGTGTTGGAAGCGAAAATACACTATTAAAAGGCCAAATATGGTTAATACACATTTAAAGTAATTTCAAGATAAAATATTAAACTTTTCTGACTTGAGAAAGTAAAACAGCCATAAAAGTTTTCAGTAATTAAAAAAAAAAAATATTGTAAAAACACCTCTATAGTATCTAAAGCTTACTGTACAGCAATCTCAGTATTTTAAATTCGATTTTAAATCAGATGAGGCATATGTGGTCTTGAAATCCAAACTCATTTACACACACATGCTTTTTCACCCATTTGTCCTCATAAATAGTTTATAGTATCTGAGTGTACCAATAAATGCAGATGAGAAAATACAAAAAACTGACAGAAAGGTTTTAATGGATATAATTATAACAATTTAAAATCTTATAATGTATTCTTGTGTCATGCAGAGTCAGGAATAGCTCTGAACAATACGAACTGTAATTAATTAGACAAATTAAAAAGTAGTTAATCGAAATTCCATTATATAGAGTGCTAAAAGCATTTCTATATCCTTATGTCAATTCAGTGGAGCACTCAGCATTCAAAGTAGTAATTTTTATTTTAAATTGCTTGCAATTAGCAGCTCTCTTCAAGCATGCTACGCAGAATATGCTGTATACAGGTTGTGTTAACCAGTTTCAGAAAACATACAGAGTTACAAAAAATTACTTGGGAAAAAAAGGAAATTTACACTGTAGAACTCTAAATATTACTGCAAGTCAATCCCTGTATTTAGCTAGACACGCAATAGTTCATCATTTGTGACAGCAAATGACCATGTATATCAAGTACTCTTCACGCAAGGCTTTTGTATGGATTATCTGATTAAAAGAATGTTTTGTCACTGAAAGTCAATTGCTGCTCTCATATGAGTGGTTCTTTTTTGATTAACTGATCTGTTGTCAACTGGCACAATGTTTAATTTTAATAAATTTTATTTGAGCAGTTTATTAATTGTTCCCTGAGAAATGCCACAAGAGGAAAAAAATTTATGAAATTCTACCTTCTTAGAAAAAAAGATGACCTCATATTTTGTTTTAAAAATAGCACTGAGATCATGAAGTGTCCAACTTCTGTTTATAGAGTATCATTACTCTATCTTCCATCACTTTAAACTCAGCTACACAATGTTGGAAAGATACATTACAGTAAGTTTCTTGTTACAGTATAGAAAAAAATCTGGCTGCAAAGTAATCGAAACGTTTGGGGTTTTCTCCCCCATAGCAGCAATCAGTATGACTGAGGTAAAGGAAAACTGGCAGCATTCTCCAAGAAAAGTAAGTAGGGGGAAAAAACAAAACAAAACAAACTAACAACCCAAGCCAAACCATCCCCTTCTCCCATAATTTCAAAATATAGTGAATAGTCTAAAGGGGCTTTTGTTTCTTTATAACAATTTCAGTTCCATCAAGTAATGCCTGACAGGATGTTTTCCTTTTAGAAAGAACCTGAGGTGCAGGCTCACCAGAAGATCACCCAAGGCAAGTATGAGAACAAATGCAGCAGACGAGAACACAGAGTATTACTTTAATTCATTTGACACAGAGAAAAACTGACCAGTCATAACTCACAGTTTGCAGAAAGATCTCTTTTGTAATATATTGTTTGCAAAACAGCTTTTCAAGAGAAACCAATTATGGCATCTCTATATTTTCCATAATTTTGCACAATAATTTTTCAAACCGCAATACAGTATATCTCCTATTATAAGAGAAGGAAAAAGTACTTCATAACATACTTTTCAGAAACCTTTTTAAAAAAGAATAATTACTTGCACAAGAGAAAGGTTACAAATTTTAAAAGTACTTTTATTGTATATCTTTCATAATACAATTAGTGAAATTGCTTTATTTCCATGATCAGTCAGACCTGTTTCCCCCACTGATACTTAGCAAAACTAAAGTATTTAAACATGAACTTGTTAATCTTTTCTATATACCTGGGGATTTGATTTGGCTAGATTTTCTATTTTAACCCATGCTTCTTCCCGTTCCTTCAATTTTAGCTTCTCTCTGAAAAAAAAAAATTTAAAAAGAAAAATGGCAAAAGAAGCTTGGTGAATCTTCCGTCACAACTTGTATACTTTCTTAAACATGAAGAAAACCACTAGAAAAATTCAACAATTTAGCTATGCCCGTTTCAGCTTATTGCCCAAAATATCACCTACTGTTGACAGGACAATATGCATCTTATCAAAACGCCATGACCTCAAAGCAACATTACAAGGGGAAAAAAAAAAAATTGTATTCTCTCATGAAAGCAGCAAACTGGCTGATATCAGTTAATCTTTTGTAACAGCACACTGTTAAAAGGGCTACAATTAAAACAGGAAAAAAGTCTTGATCCATGCTGAAGTATGTTTGTGTTGTAACTTTTTACTATTTGAATTCTATATTGAAACTTAAGAAACTAATGTATGACCATAAAAAAACAAAAAAAAAAAGGACATAGATTCTTACTGTCAGCTCAATGGCTTCAGCTAATAGGCTGAAGCCAAAGGCCCAGGAACATTTTGAATTGAACACTAACAGAGAAGTACCTGACAAACTCACAGTCATTCACGGGAGTCACAACCCAAGAGGGATGACAAGGGATACTTTTTCTTTCTTTAAAAAAAAATAAAAATAAAGGATTCTTTCCTTATGCCTAATGCAATAAAAAATGATAAAGTCTAGCCACCTGTGAGTAGGCTAAGCGTGCATAAGAAGCTGGGAGGGGACCCAGCTGGGACAGCCGACCCCAACTGACCAAAGGGATATTCCATGCTATGTGACATCGCACTCAGTATATAAAGCGCAGGGAAGAATGAAGGGGAGGGATGTTCACAGTGACAGCGTTTGTCTTCCCAAGTAACCGTTACGTGTGATGGAGTCCTGCTCTCCTGGGGTGGCTGAACAGCTGCCTGCTGATGGGAAGTAGTGAACAAATTCCTTGTTCTGCTTTGCTTGCACACACGGCTTTTGCTTTACCTATTAAACTGTCTTTATCTCGACCCATGCGTTTTCTCACTTCTGCCCTTCTGATTCTGTCCCCATCCCACCGCAATGGGGACTGAGCAAGCAGCTGCCTGGTGCTTAGCTGCCGGCTGGAGTTTAACCACAACACGTACATGCAATTTGCCTCCAACTCTCCATTAAGTAAGTTTGGGATGGGGTGGAAGAACTCTTTAACCACACCCTTTTAAGTTCCTGTTTGGTGAGGGACTTCTTTTTGGGGGAAGGTGGTTTCATTATTTTGTCACTCAGCACTTGCCTGCCTTAGCTCACACTCAAAATGCCACAGAAAAAAAATCTACAAAGAAACAACAACAAAAAAAGAGAAGAGATTGCTTTCCCATTTAAAAGGGATTCTACTTATTTGCTATGAAGAGATACGTACAGAGTCTTTCTTAAAAAAGCAAATGTTCATATTTTTGTTATCTATACACATACACACATATACATCTCAAAACTGTTACACTACAAGCTCATTTTTACTTAAATTGTAACAAGGAACTTCAAAACTTGGATAAATCAATGTATGTTAAGAATTTGTATTACTTACAGCGTACTGGTTTAAAATAGGTGTGTAATTTGAACCACTACTTGAAGGAATCCCCGTCTACTTTGAAATTAAATTAAAATCTGGGTTTTTTCAGTACCCACTTTCTAACTACATTCCCCAGGCCCTAAAATGAGAGCCAAGCCATTAATATTTTTGACTTCTCGATCTCATTTTAGTAGGCTTTACAATATACTGAATATTAAAAAAAAAAAAAAAAAATCTATCTAACAAAATTGGAAATAGAGGAACACAAGATAAGTGACTTTATGATCATAGAAGTTAGACACATTTTTGGGCACAGAACAAAAATTTTAGCTTCCAATTCCCTCCTGTGTTCACTTGCCTATGCAAGAATATACTAAACTCATGAGGATTCTTCTGGTAAATAATGTACGAACATCCTGTATTACAACAGAGTGACAACTTTATCTCAGGTTATTTTCAGAAAAACATACACATGTGCTCACACACAACGCAATGTGGAAAAATACTGGAAAAGTATTTTGGGAAGAATCGAGTGACAAAAAGAAAGAAAATAAAACTGGGTAAATAAAAGATGCTAAAATAAACACAGGATGTAAACTTAACTGTTTAACAAATCTTTTACTCTGGGCTCCATGTTTAGCAGTGTCCCTCTCAAAAAAAAATTTTTAGGAAGATGGTGACCCCCAGCAGTATTAGGTCAAACACTACATGAAGCATCCTATTCTTATGAAGATTTTACAGTTCATACATAACAAGAAGTTTCACCAAGTCAATTTTGAGACTGCTATATTGTAATCAAATGGGCAACTTCCCACTAAAGACACAGTGGTTTATCAGAGCTAAAGCACTCTGAACAAATTATTCAAGAACAGACAGACACACTGACATGAAAACTTACTTCAGTTTTTCTGCTTTAAATTGCTGTGTGCAGTCATCGAACAGTTTTTGGTTCATCTCCATGAAGAGTTTCAGAGCATTGTATATCAAGCCATGTATTGTCCTATAAGTAAAACTTCTGGTTGAAACTCAGAGTACTTTAAACTTTGAAATCTATTTTTTCTGGTCAACAGTAGCCAATAGCCTACATAACTGGAAAATTACATAATTTCAGAGTAAGTGGAAACAAAACTATTTAGTGGACGTTTCAGTTTACCCTTAAAAGGGCTAATGCAAGTACTAAATTACCAACTTTGAATGCAGACTTCTTATTCTACAGTACTACTTGTCACACTTCATGTTTGAACTTCATTTTTAATATTATGTGTGTCAATATGGAACTAGTTTTGAAATTTAGTACCTGATACTCATCAAACTAGGCTTATTAGAGAAAACGCAAGATGATATTAAAGATCTTGATATAAGTAACTTACTGGCAACTGACAATTCCAGAAAAAAAAGTCAGTGATTAAAAGGAGCCTAGAAAAGACACCATTCATTTTGAAAACTGCCACACAGCAGCAGCACTCACTTCAACACAATTATGCCAGGACTCTCTAGAAAAGTGTTAGAAAAATGAAGTGGAAAACATCAGAAAAATTAAACAAAAATGATCTGCTTTAGGAAGCACTTTCACAGAGACATCTAGAGTTCCAGTCTGTAATCTACTGCTGATCATTAAATCCAAAGAGCAATAAGTTAACTGATTACTTTGTATCACACTTCAGTTACAAGCAAGAGTGCAGCTGTACTGGGTAACATGACTTCTGTTCAGAATGAAATGAATGCATGGTCTTGAAAGCCAGAAAAACAACTGACAGCAATCCACATTTTCCATGTCCACTTGCATCACTGAATCAAAATTTTATTAATGAGTACATTATTTGTTACTGCTTACATTCAGTGACAGTAACAAATCACTTTAACATCACTTTATCTTCCATTTCTTTTCCTGTGTTTAGTGGCAGATTGATTACACATTCTTGGCCAACTCATCAGCAGTCCTCAACTCATGGCCAGCACCAGACCGTGATGCTGTCACCATCCCAGCAGCTGCACAACAGCTCAAACAAAGAGGCACTTTACAGTGGAACAGCTGCGGAAAGGAGCTGACCAGGACTGTTTTCATGCATAAGTACTATGTTATTGTGGGGGAAAAAAAGTGAAAATAGTCAATGGAGAAAGAAGAGAAAACAATAAACAAAAAGGGAAAAAAAACAGATGACCTGATCTACAACATATTCCACTAAAATGCAGAAGAAATGCAAATCAGCAAAGAGGTTAAGAGATCAGACAAAGCTAGTCTTTATAAGCATCTGAAGTACAGATTAATGTCTAATTTGCTTCATATTAATAAAATGTCACGGATTTGATGCACTAAAACACTGTTTCTTGTCTAATGAAAAAAGAAGGAACTATCTTCCTCATTTCTTAATATTACCTAAAAATTTTGACAGCAGTAGTCTCCACCTCATCCAGCAACTTTAATGTCATAGAATAAACAACTCAAGTCACTGTTAAAACTGACAACAGATCTGAATCACTTTTAAGCCTTAACTACACATAAATGAAGTAGCAGAATTTTATTTGTATTAGTGTTTCTTACTTGTTCCAATGCGTCTTTGAATTCCGGTACAAGGATGGAAACATGATGGGTAAAATCTTCGCTGCATTATCACTAATTAAACTCATAATATATTCATTATTCCAGTAGTATAATGCTCGCTCTGCAACCTAAGAAGACATGAAAAAAGGAACACTTCTTCAGACAATCTCTTCAAGAACAAATAATTGAAACATTTGGCAAATATAAGGTAAGGGTAAGAAAAGTCTCAACTTGGATTTGAATTTTTCTAGTGCAAATGGGGCTCATGGAGCTGATGGAAAGGGGTATGGAAAAATTACTTTTTCCTTGATAGAGACATGATTCAAACTATAACCTATGAACTCTGAAATTCAAGCAAAGAAATGTTCTCTCAAGGAAACAGTATTTGTAGAACTCTATTACAAGCAGTAAAATGCAAGCCCTATGTATTGAAAGGGTTCAGGTATTTCTGAAAACAGTGAGCTTTTAAGCTTTTATGTTAAGTGCAACACTGAAGTGAACCACTCAGTACAAATGCACATACCACATGCTTGAAAAGAAACAATAAAGCTAACATTTGGATCTCTAAAATTTGACACACAATTAAAGACTTTTTTGCAACAAAAAATTAATTATGATGAATAACGTGTAATACCACCAACAAGTCTGCTCTACGAACATCCTCGTATTATTGTACATTCAGTAGGTACAGACCTGAAAGTGTGGACTGGACACACATTTGGCTAGCTGTCTGAAAAGAGGCTCCATAACTTTTACAAATTCAGATGGTTCAATAACATCCAGAATTTCTTCTAGTTCATTTAAAAACATGACTTCTTTTGGACTGTGAGTCTTTGGCCAGTATTTCAGCAGTGCCATTACAACCTGTAGAGACAAAGTGAACGTAATCTTGACGATAATTTGACTTTACCTTGCAATAGATTATATTACATTAGGAAACCTAACATTTTAAAGGGAACACAAAGCTCAGATTTCTTGCCTTGTGACAGAAGTGATCAGATACAGTTCAGAGACACAAAAATAACTGTTAATAGGTCTAAAAACACTTCTTCAGAAAACAAAGTTATACACTTCAGAGACATGTTCAAAAATAATAATCAAAAGGTTAGAGAAAGTAACCTGACATCTAACTTCATTTTCCCCACAGTACAGTAGCAAGTTTGCACTTTGATTTGATGATCATATTATCTGCCACTTCAGTGACAGCAGCTTTCAATCTCTTATTTCTTGGAGGCATACTTCAAAGCTCAAGAAATTAAGTTCTATCATTATATTATAAGAAAAGATTTACTATAAATACCCAGATTGACAGGTGACCAAGTACTTCAGGCATGTTGCTCTTAAACATCCAATTTTATTTAATTGACTGTATTACTATAATCAGAATCTCAGCTTTCTTCGTGATTATTAAATTATTTACCCAGCTTGCTGAAGCAGTTTTTTCCTAGCAAACCATGAACACTCAGAAGATACATGGGAGAAAGGGGGTGGTGTGGGGAGACGAAGGGGTGAGACAACTAAAGGATCCATAAAAATGTGACACAAAAGGAAGCTGCCTGCCAGCTGGCTCGCAACTCTTCAGGAGTCTGTATATCTGTGGGGAAACGTTTCTGAAGTCTTAACTGAAAAACAAACTCTCTCACCTACTGAATATATAAGTAGAAGAATTTAAGTCTGAAAAGTGATATTAGTTTAGCAATTAGATATATTTAGACATTGTATTTATTAGTGGAGCTATCAATCACAATTTATTCAAGAATCTGCAAAAACACACAAAGTTATATTGAAGGAATAACGACTCTTGTGTTGTTAGCAATTTTTGATTTAAGGAAAATGCAAGTATGTTTTTGGTTTGAAAAAATGATCATTTTTTAACAAAGATGTCAATTTTAAAACCAAAGTGTAAGATTTTTTTTTTTTTTGGGGTAACTACAAAAACCATTTTCCATCTGTGGCAACTTGGTCTCAAACAATATTCAAATAGGAAGACATTTTCCTTTAAAGGATATTTAAGCCACGATAAATACTTCAAAATGACCAGCATAGCAATCAATTGTAAATTTAGATATTTTTGATGAGAAATTAATACAACCATGAACGTCTAAGTTTATAAATGCTTTTGTTCTGTGGTTAAAGATTAAAAAGTCACGAAGAACTAAAATATGACAATGTCTGTCTAGTCCTAGATACAGACCTGGAGGAAAAAAAACCCCCACAAATAAAAACCAGCAGACTGCTTGAAAAAACTTAAAGTTTATATTTGTCTTTTTATATCATCTAAAAGTTACAGCAGTCCATTAGTCTCAGACAACAATTTTTTCCCCCTCATTTAGGGGAAAAAAGCAGTCTTTTGTTTTCTGCAATGGAAGACATTTATAGAAGTCCAGCTTTTTATATCTAAAAACTATAAACAATATTTAATAGCATCACTGACAAGACAACTCAGTGAGAGATCAGTGCATCCTTCATGTACGTATTTTTCAACCATGAAAGCAGATACCATGTTCTCAAAGAAGCCTTGAGAAATTTATGCAGATTTTTTTTATTTAAATGTCAAAAAGTCTCATGTGACAATTAAAAGGGAGAAACAAAGCATTTTATTTTGCAGTGACCAAAATTTTTGAAGGGAAACTTAGTACTTCAGTGATGCATGTGCTAAATTCTTAAAGAATGTTGTAATCATGTACTAATTTGGGATCAAAAAGGGAAACAGACTTGGATGCGTATTAGTCTAGATTTGTACTAGGAAATATGTAACATCCTAGCTGACGTCTGGAAGAAAACTAAGATTCCAAGATCTCATATAACACGAATGACAGGATGTCTGAGATTTGTTATCTTAACAAATATTAGAAGCTCTGAGTAGAAAAGAGTTCTTTCTCAGCTGCACACTTAACTGGTTTTAAAATCCCAGTTTCCATTTTACAATGGAAATGCTTATAATCTAATAATGTGCACTTTTGTTAGTAGCAATTGTTTTACTGATTGTTACTTAGTGATTACAAATATTAGTTATTACCAACTTAATATTGGGTGTAATGAGACAAAACACTATATGCTATCAAGGATAATTAAAAGTATTCATCTATATGATTATGTGCAGCCAGACCAAAGTCTGGTTTTGTCTATGGTCCACACTGGGTAGATCAAAAGGCTTGCATCAGTAGGTAGCTCCGCATGCCATTATAACACCAGTCTCTCAACCACAGATCAGGCAAGCTAGTTTCTGACTAAACTGCTTCTGGATCAACCATCTTGTATCCAGTCAGCCAGAACAAAACAAATAGAATAAACTCTGGTCTGCTTGTAAGAGTTATGCTCTTAATGCTGTTTTAATTCGTTTTGGACATTTCAAACAACTGTTGGGAAAATAGATAGACCAAAATTGTTAAATATTTGACTCTTCCTAATAAAAACAATTACATATTAACACTTTGTCCCCAAACCTCCTTAGACAGATGAAAGGGATATTAATACTCCAAAATATATAACAATAGCAAGATAAACTTACTGGTTCTGTAAGTGTGCTGTCCTTTTCTAAAAATTGAACTACACAGTACGCCAGCTACAATAAAAGAGAAAGATTTTTATTAATGCTTACCATGAATCTCAACACACTTTGAAATCACTAGCTAAGTGGAGCACACTACTTAACTGAAATAAAAACACAACAGTTTTTCTGTAATTTTACAAAAATTATTTGGCAGATGATTTAAACAACAAAAGGGTAAATATGCTTTACCAGTTTTTCCCCAACCTTCCCAAGTCTGGTCTCACCTTTTTCTGGGTTATAATACAAACACACAATTTGACACTCCTTTTTAGACCTAGTACTTTACATTTCAGTACGCTTCATCTTTTCAAACACGGGATTTAAAAATCAAACTTGTCCTCTAAAGTGCTTTACCTTCACCAACATTTTGGTGTCCCATGCTGATTTAATAAGTATTTTCTATTTCATAACCTGTTAGTTAAAAATGCATTGAACAGCTGTAAATCTTCAGATTCTCTATGTATGAGAACTAATGATAGCTATGCGTATCAATGTAAAGCTGGTGCAAGCTGAGGCTGAATTACAGTATTTACCAATTTCAGTTCTGAGAATGAGCTTGTCTGTGCCTAAACAGTGAACTATTACATCCCTTTCATTCAGCAGGCCAATGGTCCCAAAGAAAATGGGAGGATCACTGCACACCTCGTGAACTGCTGAACCATTTTTCTAATGTCTTTCCATTCCAGTCATTCCATTTTCCAATCATTCTGTGATTCTATGATTCACTTATGGAAGTTCAGCTGCTAAGACCAAATCCTCTCCTGTTTTAATGACTGCTACAAGAATGTCCCAAGGTAATTTGAGGAACATACAAAGATTATTACATCTAGTGTTCTCCACTATTCTGAAGTAAATCTGATTTGAATATAGAAATTAGCTTTCTTCAAGAATATCCGGATTTGGCAGCAAATCCTTCTGAGTATCTGCCACTGTTTCAATGTGAATTGCTGTGGTTTTACCCTGGTGTTTCACACACTAAGCTCGCTTGAAAAGCCTTCCCATCTCACTCAGTAGGACATGGAAGAGAGGCATCCCTATGCCACTATCTTTTTACTGACAGTAATGAGGAATGCAAATCACCTGAAGGTTCTGGAGAATTAGCTTGTGCAGTAAGGGGAATAGATGAAGACCAATCCACCTCAGGCAGGTAGAAGAACAGGTGTCAATCACAGATCTCTGCACTAGTTGAGATTATAGAAAGGTCTGATCGGCCACACCCAAACAAGTTACGTTCATAGGATTAGGAAAAAAAAATCTTTTGAAATGGGAGCCACTCTAGCCTACTACTTCAACAGGAACCGATGGGAGCCTCAGTAGGCAACATCCAAAGCAAATGCTTATATGCATCTCTAATTGCTAGAGAATTGTAATTACAGAAACAGTGTTCTTAATAATACAAGTTGTTAGTAATTTTATTTGAGGAAATGGCACTTAGAACTTGGAGTACTTGAATTTACATAGAAAAATGTTGAACTTTCAAATTAAAAAAAAACAAAGCCATGTAACAACCTCTCATGGAGAAAATCTCAGCACATCACAATAATACTGTGGTTAACACTGTACAATTTCCCAGTCCTCTAGGAATTCTGAATGGAACTAAACTCAGCACAGAAAAGATACAGCTGATTTAAAGCACAGTACAAATCAGATGCCCCCTTTTTTTTCTGTGTACTTCTAAGATCTATTGAATTAAATAATTACGCCCTAGTAAACGTCCAATTCCTTTCAAAACATCAACAGTTGTAACAAACTGAATTCAGCCGAAATTCTCATTGTAGTTCAGAAAGAAAATGTTTATAGATGACATTCATTAAAACCATACCTTTCTGCAATTTCTGTAGGTCTAAACATTACAGACAAACAAGATAAAAATTCTGCATGTGAACAAATATCCAGAACTCTCACATTAGCCAACTTCTTCATGCATTTCATCTATAAACCTACAGTGCTTTTAAAAAAAGCTAGTTATTTATATACATGTGGGCACACATATATATCTTTTCTCCCTGCTCCATGAAGCATTACAGGCATATATATTAAATAACTTCTCCAAGGCCAGTTAGCAGGGAAGTGTGTTGGAGCCTAGAACAGAATCCATGTCAGAATGACTATAACCTCTCTAGGCATACTTACTTTAACACTAGCATGAAAAGCACTGAACAGAACTTACCTGTGGATGGTAGACACTGAGTGATTTCACTTTGTGCAATGGTAACAAAACCTTCAATAGGAATATTTTGTGCTCTTCTTTTAATGGTAAGGCAAATCCATTGATTATGCTGCCAGGGAAAAAAATTTAAAATAAAAATCAGTAATTATATAAAATCTGTACAGGATATATCAAAATCCTTGTTTTTAGTGCTTTTTTTTTTTTGCAATCTCCTGGAGATCATGATGTAACAGAAAAATTAACAAATGAAGCATGCATGAGAGACTATTTAACTTTTGGTCCAGTTCTCTAAAGATTACAAATTAATAGTCAGATCAACCTCTGCCCATCCCTCACCCAAGTCTTCCATAAGTCCCAAATTCTTCTTCCAAGCAACGTATGACTACACGTACACTTCAGGTTCCAATTTTCACTATGAACTCTTCACTATCAAAGCTTTGAAAACATATTTCTCCCAGCTTCTTCACAAAACTAAAGAATGAACTCCAGACTGGACGTAGAAGAGAACAATCCAGGACAGCAGACAAGTCAAAACATGACTTCTGCTGAAATATTACTATGTCTGCAAGACCCTAGCATATAACCAACAGCATCTCAACACATCCCAATTACAGGTGAGTGCAGATGTGGCTCAATGGCACCTTTACCTAAAAACACAGCACCAGAACTGTGTTCACTCACTTGACTAGCATTAATATCAGTTTAAACACTCAGAATCCTATTGCCCATTTACTATTTCAAGCCCTATTTTATTAATTCTAATGCTTTTCTCTTCACTAACAAGTACCCACGCAAAAGGAACCTGCCAAACTTATCTTAAAAAAATTACATTAAAAAATTCAGTTACAGATGTTTTAGATCTCAGAAATAAGATGATGTCTCAGAATTAAAGCTTGCTAAATAACACTTGCTTACCCTTGTTGTGCATGCTTGAAATAATTTTCACTAGTAATGACTGCACAACTAAGTTCAGGACACGAGGTTATCCCTCCTGAAGCCTCTCACAACACAATATCAAAACCCCATTTCTACATTAACATTTCTATGGTGTTCTTTCCAGATTCCACATACTTGACAAATACACAT
The DNA here is from genome assembly GCF_030867145.1 of Opisthocomus hoazin. Lineage (NCBI taxonomy): Eukaryota > Metazoa > Chordata > Aves > Opisthocomiformes > Opisthocomidae > Opisthocomus > Opisthocomus hoazin. Next base: position 62,057,876 of record NC_134420.1, on the reverse strand, counting down.
TAATTTCATGTAAAAAAATTCTCCTCCAAGATGTTTTAAGGTTGTTAACCACAAAAAGGAGCAGTATTGTAGGACAAGTTTGGCCTTGATCGAGTGTGAAGAAATTTGGTAATCCTGTCATGAGATGACTGTCCAAAAAAAACCCAGAACCACATTAGTAGTTCCTACTGGAAGTGTTCATTTGTCCAGTATTGTATAGTCCTTTGCAAAGGAAAAGAATGAAATCTAGTACTTCAGCATAAAATCCAATTCCTCTCTACTTTTGACAAGTCAAAACCCAAGAACCCAACTAAAAATTGTTACTCGTAAGAAGTTCCATCTATGTTGACAACATGCTGTCTGAAACTCCTCAATGGACTGGAGGAATGACCAATGCAGAACACTTACAGCTCATAAGCCTCACTATCTACAACAAATTTTGATTTTGAAGCCTGAGAAAAAAAACACTTCAAAATTTGCAACACTTAAAGCTAATCTAACAAAACCAAGAATGTAAAAGCTGGTGACTTCTTCATCAACGACCTGGATGAAGAGTTAGAATGTACCCTCAGCAAGTTTGCTGACGACACCAAACTGGGAGGTGTGGTAGATACACCAGAAGGCTGTGCTGCCATTCAGCGTGACCTGGATAGGCTGGAAAGCTGGGCAGGGAGGAACCTGATGAGGTTCAACAAGGGCAAGTGCAGGGTCCTGCACCTGGGGAGGAACAACCTCACGCACCAGTACAGGCTTGGGGTGGACCTGCTGGAGAGCAGCTCTGCGGAGAGGGACCTGGGTGTCCTGGTGGACGACAGGTTAACCATGAGCCAGCAGTGTGCCCTGGCTGCCAAGAAAGCCAATGGGATCCTGGGGTGCATCAAGAAGAGTGTGGCCAGCAGGACAAGGGAGGTTCTCCTTCCCCTCTACACTGCCCTGGTGAGGCCTCATCTGGAGTACTGTGTCCAGTTCTGGGCTCCCCAGTTCAAGAAAGATGAAGAGCTACTGGAGAGAGTCCAGCGGAGGGCTACAAGGATGGTGAGGGGACTGGAGCATCTCCACTACGAGGAGAGGTTGAGGGAACTGGGCTTGTTCAGCCTGAAGAAGAGAAGGCTGCGAGGGGACCTTATAAATGCCTACAAATATCTGACGGGTGGGTGTCAGGAGGATGGGGTCAAGCTCTTTTCAGTGGTGCCCAGTGACAGGACAAGGGGCAATGGGCACAAACTGAGGCACAGGAAGTTCCGTCTGAACAATGAGGAAGAACTTCTTCCCTCTGAGGGTGACGGAGCACTGGAACAGGCTGCCCAGGGAGGTTGTGGAGTCTCCTTCTCTGGAGATATTCAAGACCCGCCTGGACAAGATCCTGTGCAGCCTACTGTAGGTGACCCTGCTTCGGCAGGGGGGTTGGACTAGATGACCCACAGAGGTCCCTTCCAACCCCTACTATTCTGTGATTCTGTGACTTAACTAACAGTTTTGAAGATTTAGCTCCATATTCTAGTATTTAAGCTTTACACAGTCTTCAGTATATCTTGATATTACTCGATTACAGTATGTTGAAGTAGTGATGGATATGTAACTCCTTTAACCACTGAACATGTAATTGAAAATTGAATAACTATTCTAGCCAGACATCCAGACCTAGAAGATTTTAAAACATCTTTCCAATTCCAACAGTGTTCCAGGCTGCATTAGGAACGGCACTGCCAGCAGGCTGAGGGAGATGATCCCTCACCTCTGCTCGGCCCTGGCGAGATGGACACACCTGGAGCACTAGGTCCAGCAACATGCCATGAAGGTAATGAAGGGGCTGGAGCACCTGACACGCAAAGAAAGGCTGAGAGCTGTTTAGCCTGGGGAAGAGAAGGCCCAGGGGGATCTTACCCATGTATACAAACACCTGAAGGGATGTGTGTAGAAGGCAGCCAGATTCTTCTCACTGATGCCCAGTATAAGGGCAAGAGGCAAAGGGCACAAATTGAAACATGGGAAATGTCAAAGATAACAAAAACCCCTTTTTATTGTGAGCGTGGTCAAACATGGGAACCTGTTGCCCAGAGAGGTTGTGGAGCCTCCATCCTTGCAGATATCCAAAACACGACCAGACACAACCCTGAGCAACCTGCTCTCACTAACCTGTTATTTTTATGCGCAAAAATAAGGAAACACCATCAAGTAAACCTAACTAAGCTTTTAAAGTGTATAAATGTATAAAACCAAAAAGCTTGCAGACAGATTAGAGAAATAAATTGATAAAAAACACAATGATTTTGACAAGGCTAGCAGTTTAAGGTTGTAAAATTTTAGTTTCAAGGGCTTTCAGATACATTACTGAAGTTTACTACATAATGGGATTAAGAAAAGAAGGTTTCTGAAGTTTCATAACCTATGCTTCCTTTATTTACCTGCTATGTATTTAGGGATGTTAGAAGAATTTTTTAATACGCTTCAACTAATTACATGTTATTTGTAGTAGTTTTACAACTAACATTAATTACAAGGATCCTAAGCTAGAAAATATGACTTAAAAAAATATGATTTAAAAAACTGTCACACCCCAGAACGTTGCCACAGGGTTCATGTTTTTGCTGCGTTTCTGCAGTCTTACACAAAACTTGTTCTCTTTGTTACAGCTTTGCCACATGATATGAAGCTATTTAAATCTTGTCTCCAAGCAATTTGCAATCCCCAATTTGATTTTTAAAGTCTCCTCTAAAGACCAAGTGAGTTTCGTTAAACAAAACCTACAACTTACCTTCCCAGTATTTCCAGTAATTCTGCTATGCCATTGTGATGTTCTGTTTCATAAATAAACCTAAATAAATGAAATGGTTTACTCAGTTACTGCTGAAGAGAGATACAACTCCAACACCAAGATCCCCATCTAACATTACAGGTAGCCTTGATCTCCCAGATTTTAGTCACTCAGTAAAAAGAAAACAGAAACACATACTGGAAAAAAAACTCTGTGGAAGCATAAATCAATAGCACATCAAGCTGCTTACAGTGTTCTCACTTGCTGGCTCTCTTCTACATTCAACAAAGCAGCATGCACTTCAGTTTTTCCCAATAATCATATTCTATGCCATTTTAATAATGCAAAACTGAACACAGCAAACAACATCTTAAATATTAAAACAACACAAGAGTATCTGGCATAATCAAGTGCCATGACTCAACCTTCTACAGTGCACGAGAGCACAAGATGTTCAAACAGTTACTACTTATGGATCTAAAAAGCTCTTTGGCATTACAGACTTCTGCGCACACAAAAGGCTCTGTAATAAACAGAGGAAGTAAAATTTTCCTGAATTTTCTTTTGACAGAGCACTGTAATTTACGAGGCAATCACCTTTCCACCCTTCTTCCCAATTGCCTGAATGTACATTTCTTGAGAAAGCTCTATACACAACCTCAGGTATTTTGCAAATAGTTATAATAGTTTACACTTATGAGAAAATTATTTCACTCATTAGAAAATATTTTTCTGTTTTAACAGACTGGTATATTAACAGCTACTTTTAATCTAGAATATTTGATGTGACTGGTTTTTCTCCTTAAAGACCATTCCCATATAATTCAGGACAACAATTCCAAGCAAAACTAAAGACAATGACACAAAAAGCTTCAGACTAAATTAATAGAAACATACTGGTTTAATGATTTTTATAAAAATATTTTTTACATTAGAAAAAATAAGATTAATGTACTATTGGGACAGAATTCATGCAATTCTGGTTAGTGACTAAAAGACAAATAAAGACCACGCTTTTCTTAGGTAAACACAGTAACAAACTGATGACTTTCAGGGAAAAGTATAAGAAAATGAAATACTTTGAAAAATTCTACACATACTTTAAAAGCTTATCATGCGCAATCCACTAATTCAAGTCAGAAGTTGAAACAACTTTCCTCCCTGGTACTCCTATCCAGGGACACTAGATTACACTTGGATGCAAAACATTTCAACTTCTAGCTCCTAGATATTACACAAACGAGTGAAGTTTTCTGTTTAATTTTTCTTCCTACAACTTGGTAGAGAAAGGTAGTCTCTATGGTGAAAATTGTATAATCTCCCATGTACATTTCAGATCAAAAACATGTTTTTATACAAACTATTACAAAGTTGATCTAATAACCAGAAGATTTCTTAGACTTTCAAAGTTCTTGCACCCGAACTATCTGTGTTTGAAGACTTTGCTTCCATTATCCCTGAAAGTAAAGTTCAGGAAGTGGCAAATAAAAACGCCGTTCAGAAGTGCATTCTAACACACTGTGATGCTGTGTACCATCTCCTTCAGACATTTTACAAAATTATGCATTTTGGAATTAATTTAATAAAATCTATGCATGGGAAAAAAAGTTTGCACCTTTGACAGATACACCTGTACTTTTTCCTTAGGACATACTGGCTCTTGACACCTCCAGCCAAGAGCAGCTGTCCGCCAGGCAGTGACGGCTTACTAATTATTTTAAAGCAGCCCCTCTGTATCTCTTCTAAAGGCTTACTTGTTACCATAGACAGGGAAGATAAGCTCCGTTTACAGCTGGTACTGCTGGGTGCCACTCATGAGATGGCACTGAGTATGCAGCAGCTTTTTGCTATTTTACTGAAGGAGTAGCATCATACATTCATTCCGGGATGGAAACAACAGTGGCAGAGAAAAAGGGAAGCATGATGGACGAGTGCAAAACAGATACACAACATAATTATTGGTAGAAAAGAGAAGCATACCAAAACTAAAAGACTAAAAAGCAGGCACCATAATCCTGCTTTTACACTTGACATAATGGCAGTAAAAACACACAGTTCTTAAGACCTTTGGTAATGCAGGGGATTAATTTTTCATATTTACTTATTTTTCTATCAGGGATAATACTATACTTTATTCTATGGCAATTAAAAAAATATTTCATGAGTCCTAAATGGTATATCTCAGTTCTGAGGAAAGAAAAGGCAGTAAAAATGTTCCTGCAAGCAAATTCCAGATCTCTCAGCCATTCAATTTGAGCCCAACTTCTGCATTATGAAGAACTACATGTTATTAAGACACTACTATAATAAAAACACTACTACCCAATATGAAAAAAAATCCTCACAGATAAAGATATCAAACCGACTGAATCACACACAAACTCAAATGTCAGCTGCCAAATTTATGCTGTGTGCAACATTACCTTAATTTAGATCTCCTAACTAGTGTTAATTATAGCAGGAAGTAGCAATATTGGGTATAAACTCACTAAGAATTAAAAAAATTGCTAGCAGTGTCTTAAGAGTATTTTTAGTTGTATACCTGATTGCATGCACCATAATATAAAGACATACCTATAAAATATATTATTAATTTGTTTCCGGATGTAAGCTCTTAGGCCTAAGAATTTCCCATATATTCTGTGAAGAGTTGTTTTAAGAAAATCTCTTTCACGAGGATCTTCACTGTCAAAGAGCTCTAAAAGCTGCAAAGAGAGAAAAGAGATACACTTTACTTGAGTCTAATCCATTTTAAAATAATTTAAAGCTTGAAATTAAAAATTATTTTTTACCTCACCTGTAATACAAACTTCTGATCAATATATTTCTTAGCTATATTAGGTTGGAAATCTGGAGATTCTAAAAACCTTAAGAAAAATTCATAAACAAGCTGAAAAAAACCCAAAGAAAAATAGTTATTAGTCTTTCAAACAAGGAACCATTCTATGAGCAGCACATTACCAAAATTACACCAATTAGTTGTACAGAACTGCACTTTCTTTTATTTGTATTTATATTTATTTATATACCACACAGTAAAGCTTGGCTATTCCTCTGCTGACAAAGTTCTTTAAACTGCATCAAAATTCTGCTGAGCTCCATCAGTAGGTTTTACTCAAATGACATACAGTAATCTAGCATGCATCATGCCCAGAAGTACGTGTTTTGAAAATTCTCTGTTCTTTTCTGTTTGTCACGGTACCTCTGAAAGCTAGAGCTGTGCCACAGTAAGATCAAAGCATTCAAAGTGACAAACTGAAGCTCACTTAAAATCACAGCAGCCACATCTGTACCACAAGAAACAAGCCTTTAACCTCTAATATACTAACTGAAATTTTTTATCAGTTTAAATTCAAGACGTATTTTAAATATTGCAGAGAAATGTAATTGACTTGAGATAAACACATAAACTAAACAATTTTGAATCAATAAACAATGACTTTAATGTCAAAACTTTGTTAGACTCCGACTTCCTCATCTTCCTTAAATACCTGTAGATGAGGCCATGCAGCTTCTAAGGTTGGTTCATCTTCCTCTGGATCAAATTCTGCTCCCGTCGGATTGGAAGATGGTGGTAATGTTCGAAACATATTAACTGCAAACTGAAATCACATGTATCTAAGAACTTTGAAACAAGTGAATGATTAAAAAAAGACTTAAAAATTGTTTTGACTGAGGGGGTTTTTTTTTATATGAACTATTTTAATTGATATTTGCAAAAATACAAGCTATATAACCCAGCAGTTTAAACAATAATGAGGTACATTCATTCTTCAAAGATTTCTAACTTGGAGAATACTTTTCCATGCAGTACTCTTTCAAGCACAAACCTACTGTCAGGACATGTTTTATGAGGATATTGCTCTGATCTCTTTACACACACACACACATTTTAAAAGCCCAAGCAAAAGTATATATAAAAAATGTTTGTGTAACTATTTTATATATGCTTTACAAAGCCATGCAACAACCTGCAAAACTGGAAGTTGGCAGCAGAGATGCAAAACAAAGATTACCCCCGACTGTTCTTCTCTGTAAAATGTTATCTGTTTCACTGCACAGCGTGAGTATACATATGTGGAAACACTTCAAAACCAAACTCCTCCCTCCTCCTCCCAATGGTTATTTCTCTTAAACCATGTCCATCCACCTGACCTCACAGGGGCATTGAGGGGGGAGAAACGCACACCCTAATCCTTTAATCTTTCACTTCATCCAAATTCTCAACTCCCTGAAAACCATTAACACCCTCATGGAAGTAGAGCAGACTACAAAGATGAATTGCTTTTCAAGTTGTTGATACACAGATAAATACTTTTTTTTGTTTCCAAGTGCTTGTCTAGATGCACATTCCTACTATTATGAACCAGAGTAGTACTCTCCACAAAGTGCTTTAATATGAAGAGAGTTTCAAAGTCCCTAACAAAGACAAAACCCTCAGTGCCTGTGGTATGGACAGAAAACTTTTCTACGAGGTCCTGTTGCAGGCCAAACAACCCCATGACTAAATCCATGGAGCTTGAATTTTTAAAATAAAAACATATAATTAAAAATAATAACATTTATATCAATTTATACAATGGATATGATCACACACGTAAAACAAAACACATATGTTGGCTGAAAAAACCTCACACGATTTTTGGGACAAGTTTAGCATGCATTGTCAAGAGTAACCTTACCCAGAATGGTGCTAAGATTTAAAAGGTCTGCAGTATCCTAAATTCTCCATCCGAAATGACAGCCAGCAAAACCAGCTGGCTTCTTTGTGGATAAGAAAGGAGCAACTAGCTAGTGATTCAAACGGTTGTTCTCACAACCTGAGGAGTTAATGATTAAAACTTTACTGATCAAGGTGGAAGGAAAAGGTTACTGCACGAGCCAGTAAAAAAAAGGCTGAAAAAGCCTTTGACTGTATATGCAACGCAGCTATGGCTGTCAGTGCTGAAAACACACTAATTCCTCAGTTCTGTTTGTAAGCCAGAATATTAGGTCGGGCAGACATTGGTAGGAGACAACCAAATTGCTGAGCAAGTATAAAAATGCAATCTATTTAGCTGCGTAAGTACACTGATAGAGACTTTCCTGTTCTATATTTTGTTCCTTACTCATCATCAAACCAGTACCAAGCAGTCTAAACTTCTTTTTGTACAGAATAAAAAAAATAAAGATAAATTCAAATTAGTATATGGTCCCAAACTGCCTCCAGTACTTTAAAGCGATCCCTTGAGACAAATGCCTTTGTCTCTCAGCAGCTTGAACACACTGCAGGGACGATAAGACCACCACCAAAATAAAGACATAGTGGTGTACTGTCCTAACCCTTCATAACAATTGCGTATATTAGGCTCCATAAAGAAACTCTCTTCATGTTGATTCTGCCTTACAACACTAAATTAAATTCTGCTTTCAAATACACAGATCACTTTGTGCTTTATAAAAATACTAAGGTATTTTAAAGCAAATTTCAGTAAACATTTGCTTGCAACAAGAGTTGAGGCTGTGCTGAATGGAGAGCTACATCCTGCACAGAACTGATTTATCAAATCACCTGCAGCTGCCTACATGGAGCTTCAGCATGAGGTATAAATATACTCTGTCCTAAACATGTACCACAAGTACTGGCAAGAGTTAACCTATACATTGTTACTGGAATTCTATTGCTGTAACAGATTGGAGGTGTCTTTTTGCAAGTATTGAGGGGAAAATCTGAGAATACATCTCCTAAGTGTGGCAAAGTAAGAGACCACAGGGGAGAAAAGCTGATTTGCCAGGAAAAAGAAAATTCTTTGCAAAAGGCTACATCACCAGGAGCAGCAGAAACATTTACAGATCCTTTTCAAGAAAATCAGTAACTTGGCTCAGCAAACATGCCAGTACAGGGCATCTCCAGGACCAGCCAGAACAAAACAAAAAAAAAAAAACCAAAAAAACCCCCCAAAAACAACAACAAAAAAAACCCCACAACAAATTCCATCAGACCTTGCACTGAACAGAATGCCTTTTTTGAGGATGCAAAAAAACATTTTACTTATTTCATGAGCTGAAAGGTTCCTACACTTTCAACAACTGTATAATACAGCTCAATTTATGGAAAAAACCTAAACCCTACAAGTTTAAGTTTACTTACAGCTATTCAGAATGCAAGGTCTATTCCAGTATCACTTTTAAAATCTATTCTTTATGCCATGATTTCAGACTTTATTATGTTCAAATTCCATCGTAGATAATAACCATATATGCCACAAACACGTTGTTCTTTTCTCAGGTTTTACTCAGGTTTTTCCTGGTTGGTTGGCTGTATTTTTTTTTTTTAATTTTATTTTTAAATTTTTTTTTTTAAAGAGCATCAAAGCCTGCTTGTTGATCATCTGAAGTTTACTTGAAAGCTCTGAAAGATTAAGCTGTCTCAGTTTAAAGACACTACTTTGCAAAAAAATGCATTCCACCCCTCTTTTGGTGGTATTGTGGGAAAAGAAACAGAATGCTGTTTCTTCTTCACATTCTGACTTCTCATTAATACCTCCATTCAGAGTTTAAAATAGTGCCGTGAATTACCTATTACTGGCAGGGCTAAGGAGCACACGTATGTCCTGTCCTGCCATCTCACATCTGACAGATGGCAGAGCAGACAGTGGGAGGCAGTATCAAACTGCATCAGCTAAATCTGTGAGACTTACATCATAGTCCCATGAAGGAAAAAGTCATCCTGATGCTTTATTTTTCTTCAGAATATTCCTTCATTTCAGCAACTGACATGTAGGTCTGATACAGACAGAGGCTGGCATATCAGAGTAATTACTATTTCAGAGAATTAAAACTAAAGCTAAAATATCTTCATGTTCCCCTTTTTAAAAGCATGGACATCAAACAACTAACGACCTCCAACCGTTGCTTAAAAAAAATACAGTGAAACTTTACAAAAATCAATAATGGTCTTACAAGAAAAAACCAGGAAGACCAGACTTGAAATTTAGAACTTCCTAAGGTTGTTAAGCAAATGGAAGAAGAATCAGCCTTTTCTAGAGAAGAAAGTCTCAGTCTCTCGCTATAAAGAAGAAAAGCCAGGTCACGTAAGGTGTTAGGTACACTGTTTTGTATTTTTTATTTTTGGGAATACCAAATGGAAAGAGTTAAAACCCCAAAACAGAGTAATTTGTTCCATAAGCACTAGAACCAGTGAAGCCTGATTTGGTCTATTTTGTGTTTTATATCCTTGACCAACAGAACACAAAACTGCTCAAATCAAGGTGCAGCATCTCAGTGAAGGCACGAACCTGAGACTCTCTTGTTTATTAAGCCATTGAAATTTAGGAAAATTTATAATGAACTAATAACAGTGAGACCTTCACCTTTCTGGCTGATCTTTCTGGCTGATCTTTTTTCCTAACTTCTCAGTCTCTTGACCAAACAGACAAGACACAAGCTGCAAAGCCTAAGGCAAATTTCCCACAGAAGTACTAAGTAAACACAGCATAACTTAACCACATCCCCAGCCCCCACCCACCCCTGCCCCCAACTCCCCCAGATGTATGAAATTTGAGTCTTTAGGAAAACTGGACTAGTGTGCCAAAATCCTCTCTGTGCTGTTAGGACTGAGAATACTTGACTCCAAAGGCTGTAACTTAGGAGGATAGGAGAACAAAAAAGGAAAAGCAAACAACCTGCATTTTCACCGCTTCACAGATCTGCTTGCTGTAATGGTAGTTACGCACCCTGTTTTTCTGGTGGCCCATTTTATGTAAGGCTGGAGGATATTTTCAAGCAAGTAAGCATGAGAGATATCATCACATGTTCTCTCCCCCATTCTGCTGAGCAGCGTGAGTGAAGCCTGACATGAACAGCTCTGAGTGACAAGCTGTACAATCTGCAAGTCTGTGCCTTTTATATTCATGTGAATAAAGCCATTCTTACAGGTAAATAGAGCCACAGGTAGTACACTTCTGTTCACAGTAACTTCTCTCATTCTAGACCAAAGATCAGAGATAAAAAACCCAAAACAAATACCCACACCTGCAAAACCCCCAGAACAACGACAACAAAAATATCTTCCTCCCATGGGTGTAACTGAGCATGTAATGTAATTTTCATAATGCCTGAAAAGTTGCAGTGAAAATTGCTTCAAATGCTGAATAAAATTAGATCTGTTCTACATATTATCAATTTAAAAAAGTAATATTAGCCTACATGCTTCACAAAAAACTTTAATTTACCATCCACAAGTACTTCATCATCATCACCACTAAGGAATTATTCTGGGAGCTAAAGAAATAAATAAGACGTATTTATACATGCTTTTGAGCCACTTTCTCAGAACACAACCCTGGACCTCCACACTCAGTACTGCCCCAGCCTTCCCTCAGCTCTCCTCAACACCCTCTAGCTGGTTAGCCGGGGAAAGGAGTATTTGTATTGACGTTCACTTTCATAGTCCCTCTTAAAACAGCTACAATCCAGGTATTGTCATCTATCCTCCCCTGAGGTGGAAAGCAGCATTGATTTGGGTCTGTGTTCCACATAGCCAGCAATTCTCAAAGTTCTACAAAACTAACATCCTAAGCATCTACGCTTCTGACAAACTATTGCACAACAGAATATTCTGATAAGGCTTGTTTTCTTCAAAAGCCAAGCTAAAAAAAAAAAATTTATATAATTTTCTAAATAAGAATCAGTAACAAATGCTTTTGATCAAAACAACTAAATTTCTCATTTACAAGATTTATTCAGACATTTGACTACAGTTCTTACAGTTTTGAGAAGAGGTAAGTTCCTGCTCTGAGGCTAATCAATCCAACCTTACTTGTATTGTACCTGAGAAATGGAACTTGCTATACAACGGTTTAATAAAAACATATCCTTTCACTTCACATCTTGGCTTAGAAATGTGAAAAGAATTTAAAGGACATGTCAGCTGGCTCTTTGAGAAAGAAAGGGAAGAAACTCTTGCATCTACATTAGAGAACAGCAATAAATCCATTTCAGAAATTAAATTATCTCTTATGTTTTGAAAAGGAGACTTATACTTAAGATGAAACAACTGAGCTAAGCCACTAGATGAATATATAGCTTAGAGACAAGACCTTACTATAAATTAGTCCAGAACTTCTTTGAAGGAAAAAAAAAAAAAAGGGTGAAGGTGGGGTTGATGCACATGGCAGGAGCACAAGAATTACAAAGAATAAAAAAGGACCAGATACGGCAGATGCTTCTCTTGTCAAAGAGCAAGATTTGAAGCCACTGAAAAGGAAACATTATTTTATTACTACTGTTAAACAACTTGTGAACTTCATTGTCCTAAGTGTTTGGACTACATAACATGTTAACAAAACCAAACAAAAATTAGACACACATACCTATCTACGCATGTATGTCTATACATAGTCATACACAAACAAATAACCTCCGAATTGTAAAGATGAAGAGAAATGCACAGTCAAATCCTAATTCCTATGCCAACTACCAACTCTACAAACTTTCCAAACCAAGAATTACTCTCATAATTTTGCTGAAAACCCTATTCCTTATTAATATAATTCAGTAGCAGTAGCAGCACATAACTTATCAATGTCTCTTGGAAGAGTCTCAAAGTACACAAAGATGTTAGTTTTATTTTTGCCTAAAATCCACACAATCAACTCAAATCCACTACTAGAACATAGCAAAAGTAGACCTCAATCTACATATATGTCTGAAAGAAAAAAGCCGGTAATACTACTGCAGGAGGAATACAGTTGTTTCAGACCAGAAGAACAACAAAAAAAAATTGTTTCACAAAAGCAGCCTAAAAAATTGCTATCTGAATTTAACCTCAAAATACTAGTCCAGGTGCCTTCACTGAGAATGTCCATCACAGTGCTGTGTAAGTCCCATGCAAGGAAACCCTGTACCCTTTATGTGCAAGCTTCTAGCTTGCACATAAAAAACATTTTAAATTCACTGAAAGAATTGCCAAACAGATGCCGTGTGCTCCCAGCGAAACACTGGCAATTAAGATAGCAGCAAAATTCTGCACCAAGATTTATTACACTGACTGAAGTGCAGATTTTCCCACCATCATTTGCATCTGAAAACAAAGAATGTATATATTCTCCTCAGCCGAATGTATCCTGGTCATAACTGTTGACGAAGATAATGCAGCCACATAAGGCAAAAGTTATGAAATTAAGGGCAGTTAAGACTTCTTACACAGAGCAAACACTAATGTCTGACACATATATTCAAGAAACCATCATGAACTCCATTTTACCTAAATGAAGTCTCAGCAAACTTCTTCTCTTTTGTAACTCCCCTTTCAGTGTCCAGTATTCCAAAACAAGCAAGCAATTAGCAAGAAAGACAAATAAGCTACCAAGACATGGGAAAAGCCGTGATCCCACATCTCCTCATTAACCATCCTCAATGCTTTGTGTATGTTTGACATCTAGTGTTATACATAATCCTCATATTCTCAGAAGTTCTCACAGAAGTAACTTCCGTATCAGTAAACATTTGGCTGATTTATATCACAAGCAATCTTCGGAATAAGCAACATCTTTCATACTATAAATCCCTAGAATCTCTGAAGAAGCTTCAAAGTCTCCGATTTGTAGGACCTCGAAAATTGACTAAGTTCATACTTATGGTAAAGATACACTGTTTCCTCATCCCTCTGAAAAATCACTCCAAGCCATAGTCTCGGGAAAAACATCATGTCTCACATGCTCAAGCATTTCTTGTAGGCTTAGTAGTCAGCAATGTAAAACAATGATTTCTGTTCTCAGTGTATTGCAGACAACAGCCACAGAACTCAACCCAACTGCTAACTCCAGGCAACTGGTGCCTAGTCACCACAATGAGAGCTGAGAGATTCTCCTGTAGTTTCATGGCCTCCTCCTCTGGAGTAGACTTAAGCACAACATCTAAACCAGGTCTAGATGGCTAGAATTTGGATGTTGAGCAGGGAGGAACAAAGCAGGTCTGAACAGTTCACATAGCTTGTTCCAGCAGCATCTTTATCTGCTATCCAGTGTCCTAAATAAACTGACTCTCATTCTCACCTCTGAATGCAGAATAAAATTAATCACTGGTACTGAATGGGATTACATGTGACAAAGCGTCAAGCTTGCATAGATGATCTTAATTCTAATATTTTTCTTTTTTTTTCAGATTTTCAGTTTTGCAGTCTACTTTTTTTTTTTTTAACAGCTAGCTGTATTTAACTTTCCTACCTACTTTCATAAACACCTATTAAAAAAAGATTTGTGGGGGGGAAAGATTCCCCCTCCCCTTTTTTTTAAATACAAGATTTCATTTTTACCAACTTTAACCATAATTTACTCCTGCTTCATATATGCATCTAATTTTTATCTTACAAAGAAGAAGAATCAACACTGGCAATGGGATTTAAGAGCACTGTTATATTGCCATTTTGCAGATGTGCAAACTCAGTTGATGTCTTTTGAAGATTTCAGTAAGATTTCTGAAGACGAACTGATACAGCTACAGAAGCAACTGTGAATTAAAAAAATTCAAAATAGCTCCCATTGTTAAATCACTTACCATATGTACTACTTCAGGGTAAATAGGTTCTGTAATCACATTGCGATTGTGTGTGATATATTCTACCATTTCACTTAAAGCTGCGCGTTTTACTTCCTTCCACTTTAGGTCACTTAGTGGATCAGAAACAAAGTCAAAAAGTACACAACATTGTCGTAACTTCTGGATAAAAAGCTTTTCTTGATCAGCAGGAGGAACATCTGAAAAGTGAAAATAATTGGTTATAAATGATATTGTAGTGGACTTTACTTTTCTCCCCATTTTTATTTCCAGAGACACAGACATAGCAGTGTTTAAGACTACAAGCAAACTTTCTGCATCTTCAAACTTTCAGGAATATAATGATCTAGGCTACGAACCCCAGTACCATACACTTATATGACAGGATGATTTAACAAAGTTGCAACAGTGATGCATACTTGCCTTTGCCAGAAGTACCACGTGGAAAAAAAACACACTTGAAAAAATACCTCAAGGAATTCCCCAAACAGCTCAGTTTGTGTAAAAAAAAAAAAAAAAAAAAGTATTATGCCACATTTGCAGAAATATTCTGGTTTTAGTATTAGATGTAAATAGGTGGATCTTCAGTTTCAGCACTAGATCTAAGCCAGAGCCACTTTTTCAGGAGCTGCCACCTCACAAACTCCATTTCTATATCAAGCGCCTCCTACAACACCACACGCTCCAGTAACCACATCTAGGCACAGAACAGCTATTCGAGATTTTTAAAAACTCGATTAGCGCAAGAAACATTTAAAGAAACTGGAGCAACGCACTTAGCATCTTCAACTATTTGGTCAATTTGTAACACTGTTTTGAATGTTTGTTCCACATGTACAAGTGTTAGACTTGCATTAACAATCTATTTAAGAACTTACAGGAGGCTGGTTAACTGTGGCCAGAACTGCAAAATTAAACAACATTGGCCTTCTAGAAGAGGCCATAGTTAATCACCAAGATGAATATAAGATATGAAAAAAATTAACCATGAATTTTCAAACAAATTGAGTAAATATCTCATTTGCTGCTGACCCTCCGCAATTAATTATTTAGCACTTGCATGTAAAT
This sequence comes from Opisthocomus hoazin, assembly GCF_030867145.1. Lineage (NCBI taxonomy): Eukaryota > Metazoa > Chordata > Aves > Opisthocomiformes > Opisthocomidae > Opisthocomus > Opisthocomus hoazin. Next base: position 62,042,536 of record NC_134420.1, on the reverse strand, counting down.
TGAAATTAGATTGCACAGTTCAAACTTAATACACAGAACTGATAAGCAAGTAAGCCAGCACTACTTTTGCCATTAGTATTTTCCAAAATAATGAACCTTCAAAAAATTAAAAAAATATTCACATCGATACAAACCCACCAATTATAATTTGAAACTGAAGTAAGCCTAAATCACCTACTCCCAATATAGATGTAGAAGTTTAGGTTACTGTTATGAAAGAACTAACACTAGATTGCTGTTTATAAACATTCATATGTTGACAAATTAAAATATGTCCTATGGCTAACATTTCAACAGTTACAGAACAGAAGTTACACCTTTTAAATTCTACAGAACTTTAGCCTTGATTACGCAAAATTCTGCATGTGCTTTGTGTTTCGCTGAAGTAATCCCATGAGCAGCTGGCTAGTGTATGTGAAATTACAGATCATTATACACAGCAAAAACTTGCAGGATCAGGACCTTAACTTTCAATACTTAACAAATACTAAAGTAACTGGCCAGAGGTGAAGAAAGCAGTACCATATTTTGACAGCAACAAAAATCCATATGCAAGTAAAATGTCCACAAAACTACAGCACTAAGCTTAAGACAAGAAATGTGAACACACCACAGACAGCCTCCGTAAATTAACACAATAACACATTTCATGTTTCTGCATAATGACTTATTTATTGTTAAGATATGAACTGCTAAGACATTAATAACATGTTAAAAAACAGAGTCAGACTAGATTGACTTTGTAAATATTTCTGCATTTACTCCCACTACTTCTAGTTGATGACTTTTCTTTCTCCTTAGAGTATCATAAAATGCTAAAATTTTCTTCAACAAGCAGCAAAAGCTACCGTCAAACAAAGGATTTCAAGTGGTACTACTGAATACAAGCACCCACAACCTAACACGTGCATGTACAATCTAATAAACTGAATGCCTAACAGATACCTACAGTCCAGCTGATGAAATACAAGTTCCTCTCCTTTAAGTGCCTGACAAACTTCTCCTTAGGACAGCAAAAGCTGAAGTAGTTCTTCCCCTCCTAAGAGCAGCTGCTTTCAAATGTACTTTTGTTACAATGAACCTGGAATACGTACTTGGCTTAAAACAGCTAGCAATTTTTTTTTAAAGTTATGTACACTGAATTGCTCTGAAGATTAACTGCAGAAAAAACCCTGTACGGTAATAGCCCTGAAGAACATACAGAATAAAATGTAGTATACATGAACAAAGCCATAACCAGTTACATACTTCAGTGTCACCAAGACACCTGGGATAGTGAAGACTTCGAGAACTGAAAAGAAGGTGCTAAATGGCAAGTGTCCCTCAACAGAGCAACAACCTTCTGACAAATAAACCAAAATTCCTGTCTGGTGCTGTGAACAAGTTGAGGGTACTTTAAGCCACACAAATTTTGTATCTGAATACACACGCTTTTCTCTGTTTGGATTAAAAACTATAGCAATGAACAATTTCTCCTGGAAAAAGAGTATTTAACTGAGTAGTTCACATACTGAAAGCCAGCTGAATTTATGACCTGAATGTAAAAAGTCTCAGATGTACCAAGTGGTTGGAGTGGGTACCTTTTCCCAATTAACTGTGAAATTGAAAAGAGTTCAACTTGACGTGTAAACAACATGATTTCACTTAGGGATAGCATATTATGAATGTGTAACTCCACGAAATCCAAAGCCTAACTAGAGATTATAATCGTACAAGTAATGGACACACAATTACAGTGATTTATAGTACACTAACCTGAAAGGAGAGGAAGCATTAAAGCTGTAATTACTACTAATCTTGGAAGCTAAAGACTGACAACTAAAAGGGTCAAGAAACACCCTCACAAGGCAAGCCACCTTCCTCACCATTTGTTTTGAAATGGCTTGACTGTTTTAAGTACCTCAGTCATCCCTGCTATCCTAGCAGAGAGATGTTCTTTATACAGACTGAGAAACTCACATATTTCTAAGAAACTGTGCTGTGTTTGCTTGGGGTTTTTTTCACCCCTTCATCAACAGCTTTCAACTGTCTAGACCTCAAATCTCTTCTGGTACTTGTCTCGAGTACCTGCCATGAAATCAAGCCCACCCATACCTTTAAGGTTTGAAAGGTTGATTTAAGTATGACAGAAAATAGAAGGTAGTTAAGAAGCTGACTTGAGCAGACCATAATTTTTGTGCAGAGAACACATGCACATCTGCAGACCAACTCTGAGATGCCTCCAGAAGTCATTTATCCTCAGCCACATGCCAGTAGCTATCTGGCTATGCTCTTTTAGTTAACTGCATGGTGACCTTCCATTTCCATACAAGTGATAACCTCCGACTTCCAACTGCTGAAGTTAACTGACATACTTGAAGTGAGTGCCATCAGGTAAAAGTCTCCATAGTTGAGCAACTCTGGTGCTCCATTCCCCAATGACCACGGGAAGGCCACAGTTATTCAGAAGCTACTCCTTACAATTATTCCAAAATTTGCGTTTGGAGCTATTCATTGAGCAATTTAAAAAACAAAAGACAAAAACAAACCGCAAAACCAAACCACCCTCCTATCAAAACAAAAACCCCATACACCCCCCCCATTTGCTAGTCACCCTTTACATAATTTTCACAGAATTTGTTTCTGAACAGTGGCACTAGTGTAGTCTTAAGACTCTATTCAATCCAAACACTTATCCCTATCACTAATTATACTTCAAATGAGTAATTTCTAGTCTCTTACTGGAACAGGAGCATAGTTTTTCAGAATCACAAAGATAGAGTCTTACATTTGAATTGGATGTCCAGCAATTCCTGACACAGATTTACACAAACAAAAACTGTAATGGCATATTTTATGCCTCCATCTGCATCATTTATCTTACACAATTTGTGGTAAGTAAAACTCACTGTTACGTCATTTTGAAAGCCAAAAACGAGACATGGTTGACTCCAGTGATGAGTGGTGTCCCTCAGGGGTCGGTACTACGACCGCTGCTGTTTCACATTTTTTCGGTGACATGGACAGCAGGATCGAGTGCACCCTCAGCAAGTTTGCTAGCGGCACCAAGCTGTGTGGTGTGGTTGACACGCTGGAGGGAAGGGATGCCATCCTGAGGGACCTGAACAGGCTTGAGAGGTGGGCCTGTGTGAACCTCATGAAGTTCAAGAAGGCTGAGTGCAAGGTCCTGCACATGGGTCGGTGCAAACCCCAGTATCAATACAGGCTGGGTGGAGAATGGATTGAGAGCAGCCCTGCTGAGAGAAGGACTTGGGGGTGCAGCCCAGCCTGGCAGTGCATGCTTGCAGCCCAGAAAGCAAACTGCATCCTGAGCTGCACCAAAAGAAGCGTGGCCAGCAGGCTGAGGGAGGTGATTCTGCCCCTCTACTCTGCTTTGGTGAAACCCCACCTGGAGTCCTGCCTCCAGCTCTAGAGCCCGCTGCACAGGAAAGACATGGACCTGTTGGAGCGGGTCCAGAGGAGGGCCACAAAAATGATCCAAGGGATAGAACCCCTCTCCTGTGAGGACAGGCTGAGAGAGTTGGGGCTGTTCAGCCTGGAGAAGAGAAGGCTCCGGGGCGACCTTAGAGCAGCCTTCCAGCATCTGCAAGGGGCCTACAAGAAGGATGGAGAGGGGCTTTTTACAAGGGTGTGTAGTGATAGGACAAAGGGTAATGTTTTTAAACTAAAAGAGGGTAGATTTAAACTGGATATAAGGAAGAAATTCTTTACAATGAGTGTGGTAAGGCACTGGAACAGGTTACCCAGAGCAGCTGTGGCTGCCCCCTCCCTGGAAGTGCCTAAGGCCAGCTTGGATGAGGCTTTGAACAACCTGTGCTAGTTGAAGGTGTCCCTGCCCACGAGAACGGGCTTGGAATTAGGTGATCTATAAGGTCCCTTCCAACCCAAACCATTCTATGATTCTATAATTTGCAGGAAATTCATGCACAAGATAAATTTTCTCAGCTGTGCGAGCCCTTTCTTGCTCACATATAAAGGCTCAGTAGGGGTACCAGTTTTGCTCTGCTGACAGTTCCCCATTTCATTAAAATAGCACTTTTTCTTTAAAACTGTCAGATACCCATAGCTACCAGACTATGTACACACAGCAATAAAAAATGTTCCGCTCGTTTTGAATGGGCAGCTAGGTTTTTTCATATAAACAGAGGTTTAAGTCAAAGAATACACAGACCACTACACAGAGGAGAAGCAGCATGTGCAAAAAAAAAAGTCACAGAAGACTAACTAAAAACCGTGCTAAAAGTAACTGCTTCTTTAAGACACAGGTATAGAACAAAAGTCTGAGTAAGGTGACTCCTACTTCCAAGTAGACAATACATCTTATGAAACATGTCTGCAAACCTACTGAAGGGCTAGGGTTTTTAATGCTATGGAAACCCAACACTGAACTGTGAACTAGGGCGCTATGCAGAACATGTCAAGTGTATTGATAACTTTGTTCCTTCTGCCAGCCAAAAGCAAGTATTAGCGTATTTCAAATTTTATGTCCATTGGAAAAGCAAGCATTATTAAAGCTTCAGTGAAGCTTTGTAATTCACACTCTGTAGTTGTACTTGAACATGTGGAGTCCAATATCTTGCAATGTTTTTTAGTCATTTCAGTTGATAGTACCATGGTAGCATTTTTTCAAAGAATAAGCAGAGTTCAGTATCATAAGAAAAATGGAAATTGCCAGACATGAAGGCAGAGGGACTGCAAGGCATGGGAAAAGGACATAATCTGTCAAAGCATAGATTTACCAGAATTAGCACTTTTCCCAGAACTAGCAATCAAGCCCTTCAAAAGAGAAGAACACAGGACAATCACAGGAAACTAGAAAGAAGATTACAAAACCTTGTCTAACACTTGATAAAATTCCATTTAAAGTATTTACCTTATTTTGAAACAGTTAAATTACTCCTCAATCCCAAGCAAGGAGTACTTTTCTGTCTTCTAGAACTTACGTTTTCATTGCATTTCTATTACTTCATAGTCTCACTACTGATTTTACTGAAATCATGACGACAACAATTAACACTACTTACAGATGACATTTTGCCAGTTAAAAGTATGCTATTCTAATACATGAAATTGTAAATAAGTGGCCAGCGCAGGGAAGAAATCTTCCAACTCATGCATGGAAAAGTTTAATTAAAGCTATTACTTCTAGCAGCACTTAAAAATAAACTCAAGGAATACAGGAAAGTACTATAATTATATACAATACGCAATACATCTTACACTCTAACTAGCAACCCTGGGAGTGGGAGTTTGGCTGCAGATAACTCAAGGCAGGCAAGATACTGTTGTATGCATACATTGGATCAGAAAATACATAAAACATACTGCTGTTTATGTTGTTTCCTTTGGAACATTATTGATCCTGTAGAAGCATTTCTTTGCCAAAAGAAATGTTTAAAACAAGAAAAAAACAACCACAGCAATCAAAGCCACAGGAACACTCAGGGAAAAATAGAGTGCTTGTATTACACTGAAGAGAGCATGATATATAAACATTTTAAGTGGCATAGAGAGGAACAAACTTCAGCTCTTTATCTCACTAACGAATATAAAGGAATGCACATGTAAGTGATGTGAAAGACCACAAAGGAACCCAGACTTACTCCAAAAGAACTGAGCTGTAAGTTTAAGGTCCTTCTCTAATTACCACGTATTATACCTGTAAACATTCCTATAGAGTAGTTCTCCACATCTTTTTTTTTTTTCGTTGTTGTTTTGAAACACTTAACACACTTCCTGTCAGAAACAGGACATTGAATCATTGAATGCTTTGGGTTGGCAGGGACCAAAAGGTCACCAGTCCAACCTCCCTGCAATGAGCAGGGATATCCTCAACTAGCCCAAGTTGCTCAGAGCCTCATCCAATCTGGCCTGGAATGGTTCCAGGGATGGGGCGCCTACCACCTCTCTTGGCAACCCGTTCCAGTGTTTCACCACCCCCATTGTAAAACATTTCTTCCTTGTATCCAGTCTAAATCTACACTCTTTTAGTTTAAAACCATTACTCCTTGTCCTATCACAACAGGCCCTACTAAAGATGTCCTGAAGATTAGATGGACTTGGTCTGATCTACAACAACATCCATGGTTCCCGAACAACTCCTGATCAATAACTAAAAATACTTTGCAGGTACTTAGAGCTTCCATAACGATTATGGGAAAATCAACCAGCTATTATCACAGTAAAGTTGTTTAGCTCAAGGCCAGTTATGAAGTGAGCTGAGAATGGTAGGTGGATGCACAAGTTGCACTGGAGTTCCCAATCTCAAGCAGTGCTTGTACAGTGGACTGAAACTTCCAAAGCATGACCTTCATCTACATCAGCTGCCTTTATGCAGCACCATGGCCCAGGCATTCAGGCAAGAGGGGAAATGAGAACCAGCTGTAATTACTGGCTATGGTCACTCCTTTGCTTTCAAGGAACTGAGCTTCTGCCAGAACTACCTTTTGGCTGTTCTTCAGATAACAAATTTGTAACTGGAAATTTTCATTTCCCTGCATTTGGAGAAACTACACTGTTCCTAGCTGCTGGCGTTTCACATTTGGTAATGAGCCTGAAAGAGACTGGCACCCAAACCATGAGAACTGCTTTCCTATATATTGACAGAAAATAAGGTTTAAAAACAATGCTTAAGTCATACCCACGTGGCACATTTTCTACCTAAAATTCAAAAGCAAGCTGCATTTTACTTTATTTTCAAGTAGTTCAGATTTTTTGGACATTCAGGTACTCCAGTGGTTTTATTTCACGCAGCTTTATTTCCAGCAAACAAGTCCTGGTTAGTAGCGAACATTCAAGCTTTATGTTTTCAATAAAGCATTAGCACTGATAGTGCTTCTATGTTACACTCTCCTGTATTTACAGGCTGGATGTAGAGGTAACTCTACGTAAGATAAAAGTTGTTTCATCTATGACAGCTTGTGTATGAAAGTAGTCTTAATCATGATACAGAAGTGAGGAGGGAGGAGGCAGGAACAGATGTTGGAATTCATTAAGTAGAAAGATACTTAACGTTTAAAATTCTCTGTTTCTACATAAAGAAATCTCTTGGCTAAATTTTCATTCAAATGAGCAGCTTTTCATTGGATTATGAGTCTCTTAAAGCAATAGACTCTTCCATTTAATGGAAAGAAAAAAGGGCTGTTAGAAACAAATGAGCCATTATCAGAGTAGTTAAACAGCAACAACAAAAAACAAAGCTACCACCCAAAAAACCCCACAGCTAAAGAGAGCCTGAAAGGAATGGGAGCACACATGTTGTGAGTCCTGGAGGGAAGTTCAAAACAGGTGCTTCACAACACCAATTCCCTCCAAAAGCTCCAGTCCTTGGGGAATCCAGCACAGGCAGCTCTACTATTTGGCATAATTTTTACATACTAAACAACCCGAGCCACTGAAATTAATTCCGGTAAAATCTTTTCCAGGTGTACATCATAAGTCTAATGATGATAAAGGCAGATCAGCAGTGAATAATCTCTGCTCCTAATTATCTAATGATGTTTCCAAAGTGGACCAACACCACCCTGCCCCCCGCTCCTGCTTTACAAAGAGTTTTATCAGAAGTCAACTATTTCCCTAGCAGATATCTAAAACTTTAAAAAACCTTGAGAATGTACTTATAATATTTAAGAGAAATAAGGATTTTTAGACTATACTAAAATGTTTAAAAATAGAAAGTGAAGAGTAAAAGTGGTAACTGTATAAATACTTTAAAGGCAAGGTACCATAAAGAGGAAAACAGGAATGCTTATACAGGAAATGACGAGTGAAATAAGTTGAAATGGGCTTGAACTAATGAAATAAAAAATCCACTTGAAAATTAGGGAGAAAAATGACAGGGAGGATAATCAAATAGTCAACAGAAGAAAAAACCCCCTGTCTTAACAAGAGAAGAGAGAAACCAAACATATAAAGAACTCTAAGTAGAGCTTTTTGGCATACATACAGTTAATACAACAGCAAAACCAATTTTTAAACACAAAGCCCTTTCTAGAAACCTGAAGAGAAAAATCCTCAGTTTCCTAGCCATTACAGTGTACTTGAATCCATTCTCACGGCATAAACCCTACTGTGGTGAGACCAGACCCCAGTTACATTACAGAACATAATTCAAGTGCATGGTGTAATTCAAAAGATTTATATTAAGTAAACTGAAGAAACCCATGAGCCACCGAATAAACGCTGCTACTTTGGACACTTGGTTGAAATAAGTATCTGCTAATCAAGCGTAACCATCCTGAAACACACTCGTAATTCTAGTCAGATACCGCTCACAAGTCTGAGTAACTTGCCAATCAATATTACCTGTCACCTCTGCACTAAATATAATTCAAGGAACAATCAATCACCAAAATGTAAAATAACTTGGTTACTCCCCCAGAGTGTATCAGCCTGCTTCTTCCTCCCCTCACTTCCCGTACATACGCTAAACCCTGGGGGCTACTGCTTGCTTCCTACTGAGTGCTTCTGAACAAACAGATGAACTTAATGATGACATTTAGAATAATTATCAACAGATATCACAAGCATTCATTGAAGAACGCTGGGTCATGTGTTGGCTTAGAAAGAGATGACATACTAGATTAGAAAGTATGAATATTACTAGATTTTAATAGACAGTAAGTCCCATTCCCTCTGTGTGGGTTTTTGCTTGTTTGTGGGGTTTTTCTGAGAGGTGGATGGTTGTGTTTGGGGTTCAGTGTGCTCGTTTTTTTATTTTATTTTATTTAATATTCCTTGAAAAATCCTACTTTCCAATTCAGTCCATAGTCTTCCTCATTTTTTGGCACAAGCAACAATTACTTAGTCCCATATGCCTGTGAAGTTCAGGCACGTTGTGTACTGTAACAATGGTCAAGCATGATAGCAGCGATGTTTTGGGAAGAAGAAAAAGAAATCATTTTAGAGCTAGGTCACAAAGTTGCTTAGCAGCCAATGCTGGCCGTGTCAAATGCTAACAACAATTACTTCAAATGCCAACAGCAGTTACTAGTAGTTCCCTGCTAGGAAATAAAAAACATGTTTCAGCAAGGAAAGTTTTGACTGAAATACAGCAGAAAGCCAATTATGCCCATTTCAAAATGTACTAGAATACATGCTTTCAACGTATCATATTTTAAGAAGATTAAAGATATAATAAACCTGCCTGTTTTGTCAGGAATTAAACATCTAAGAATTTTCCATTTAACTAAAAAAAAAAATCATTCCTGCACAATCCAACATTATTTGCCTCATATGTCTTAAAACATGTACATTTCCTTCAAACAGATGTCTGCAGTCTCACAAGGGAATTCTAGTAAGAACAGAAACTGTAGGTATTAGAACAGTGACCCTGCTTAGCTGCTTGAAAAGCTGACATTCTGGTGATTTGCACCAAATTTCCACTCCTCTTACAGCAGAAAGAGTGGAGAATTTCATTATGCAATACATTTAAATTGGAGCCTCCAACAAATTGTAAATTTACAGGGCACAAACATGTCGCTTGGCTTTATTAGCTCTGAATCCAAGACTAACCCATTACTGCATGGCCAGAAACCCTGGACGTGTTTACACATCTCCCAGCCCATTTCCCAAAATATCGATTATTTTATTTACCATTTTCTTTTTAAACAGGAGATTAGATGTACAATGAAAGCTATTTATTTTAATTTCTTCCATTTAAAAATAAGCTTTAGGATTCCTCATCCCTTAAGCCACATTAATGAATGCCGAGTTCTAACAAGTGGGAGTGAGAAAAGTTATGCAGTGAAGTATACACATTTTACTTTAGAGAGGATGTGTGTATTCTGATTCAAAGGTCAATAAGATCATTTCCTACTGGGACAAGAACAACACAAATGTTTATAGCATGCAAATAACTTGAACAGACAGTCCTCAAAAAAGCCTGTCCACCAATTTTTGTATTTTAAAACACTTTCTACAGAAGATTAGATGTAACAGGAGCAAAAGACATAAAAATATTCTGGGAATAGGTTAGAAGAAAGATTCTAGTGTTTAGACTAGTTACAGTTTGTTTGGAAAATATTTTTAAAGAAAAATTACTACACCAAATGGACAGAAAACACACTTTCCCCATAAATGAATAATGGGATTTCAAGCTTTGATTATTATTGTTCATACATGACTTGAATGAACATAAGACACCTTTGAAACATTCCTGACATTGTTATGCTTTCACTTACATACAAAAGCAGTAAGAATTTAGTTCCAGAGGCTGTGTGAAGACACACAGCTGGTAGCTTTAATTCAAAAATGAACATCAAAAACCTTCTATAAAACTCCCCAAAATTAAGAAGTGTGTCAGCTTAGACTGCTACGAACAACTAGAAGTCCCAAATTAATAGTTTTTTACATATTTTACATTCCACACATGACTGTGTAATTTATAAGGAAAATATTTAAATAATAAAATTCAGATCCTTATCAGTAACAAGATCAATTATGAAAATTGACGTAAAACTGTCACTACTGATAACAACCCAGCATTAGATCCCAACCCTGATTTTAGCTGCATTTGAAAAAGAAAACGTAAGTGGCAAATTATAGCAGAAGTAGTGTTGCATGATTTTAATGTGCTTTAAGTGGAATTCATTAAAAGCGTGCCTGTGGCTTTAAAATATCACACACTCAGAGCACCATGTAACTGAGTTTTGTCATTTGAGACACAAGTATGTGGGCAGAAGCCAAGCCATAGGCTCTGTTAAGCTGCAAGACTGTGCTTTCACTGGTATAGAGTGTTTATCTTGGGCATACAGGTTAGAATGTAGAAGCCACCACCACCAGAGGATCACCTTGCCTGCGTACAATGTAAACATTCCTGTATCTATGAAATAATGCTGGTGCTCACTTACTCGGTGTGGTTTACAATGCAGCTTCAGTAGCTAACAGTATATGATAGCACATAGAGAGAATTAGCCGACTCTACAGAAGTTGAAATTAATTATTAAAAGCTTTGAACAGAAATGAGAATAAAAATTCTCCTCAGAAACAGATCACACTGAATTTTAATCTTAAACTGTATTTCATATCAAGTCACAAAACAGAAGGTTTGATGTACGCATAAAAAGTGAGGAATATATGCACTTACACCAATATAATTTTGCTTCCTTGAAAGGGCACAGAAATTACACCATGAATCAGTAAACCTCACTTAAAAATTCCAGCTGACTACCTTCCTACAATTTCACGGAATTTTCAGCTCAGCAAAAAGTCCCCTCCAGAGACATTTTACAGTCATACCCTTAGAGATTTCAAGTGCAGTGTGAACACTTAACATCCTCATTGCTTCCAGCAGCAGAACTTATACATATGTTCTTTGTATGGGCAAAGGATCTATACAAAGGTAAAAATAACCCAAAGTGAAGTAAGAAGAATGACAGAGTAAAAGCAGTAACAATGTAAAACACATCATCTGGTACAAAGTGGTACTCAGTAAGTGAAGGGTTAATAAGCATGTCACCATGTTAAACGCAGCAGGAGTGATAACTAAGCAACCTCGCCTATATTCGCTCTTGGTCAAGTATTAAAAACACTCCTCATGAGTTGATTCAGTATATACTATTAAAAAACAATTGGTCTATGTCTGGCTGTGTACTGGTGGCTATGTCTGGATGCCCTTCAAAAAAATCTAGCAAAATTGTACAAGAAGCAATACAGTAACCATCATCTGTACCAATATCAGTCCTTCAATAATTCAGATGATTAACTAAACATTTCACAATCCTATAGATACGAGAGGCCTTAGGTTCATTAAGAACAGAACTGCTGCTTGTTCTTGAGGAAGATGGTCTTGTTTCTCCTTTTTTGAAGCAACACTTTTCGAAAGGAACAGTGGACGGGTTTCAAAGCTAATGACTCAGTGTACAAGTGGTTAAGCAATGTTAAAGAGCAGCACTGGCTGAGAACTTGCTATGAGGATATAAGAAATTTCTGTCAAGATGGATGACTATGAACTCCAGGAATCAAGCTGAGTATTGATGGAGTCTGGGTGGCTTGGTAGGAAGGCCACCATCAGCCCAAACAACGCAGCTGGTCCTCAACTCCTCAGATTATCAAATGACAATTCATTCATATGAGAGAAAAGGGAAGAACAGGAATTTTTATCTCCTTTGAATCTCAGCTGAGGTTCATCCATTTGATTCCAAAACCAACAACAACTATAAGCCACAAGCAGGACAGATGATGTGTGCTGGCCATGAGAAAACCCATTTACTGGATTAGTAAGGGTGAAAAGAGTTTTGAAGGTCTTTTGCAGAGGAATATTTCCACAGAAGTAAAAACAAACTTGCGGTTTCACAAGTAGCTGTATTTTTTAAAATTTAAATTCACTAAAAGAATTAGCACAATTCATCATTGTGATGGAAGTACTTCTGAAGAAAATGATTAAGATACCTACTCTGTGTACCTTTATTCTCAGGAAGATTTTGCTCACTTCTAAAAGAGTCACTGTACCTTAAATGTTTACTAAATTTAAACGTGTTGAAGGATTAAAGGAAATTAATATTTAAATAAACATACATGCTCAGACCCGTTAAATTCATCATCCTTAACAATACCCACTTAGGTGAAAAATGCAAGATGCATGTGAAGGTGACAATTATCATTACACAGAAAACACAGAAGGAATAAAACAGATTCATTTTTCCATTGCAGTATTACACTAACAGCAAAAAAATCAGTAGCATGAAAGGTGACTTCGTGAGATTTTTAGGTACGCTTTCACAATCAGCACAGGCCAATTTCATACTATAATAAAATGTTAATACCCAAAAAAGGCAAACTGAGCACATCTAAAGGAAATTATGCTTGAAATTTATCAAGTTCTTGGAAACTATTAGACAGTTGGTAAATTACAATTATCCCTGGATTTTCAGACTTTTAACACAATGTTTTTATAATGCAGGAAGATTACCAGAAACATGTTGTAAGGATCTGTGGTAGAAATTACACTGTTCAACATTTTCATAAACACCACAGAAGATGAATAGCAAGGTCACACAGTTTGTTAGCGCTGTATTCATTTCAGTTCAAAGCTTGTTAAAAAAGAGCTACGGAAAAATCTCACAATACTGAGCAAAAGAATTCAATCTATTATATCTTTCCAAAAGCTGCTAAATGTAAAGAAATGTGGGTGACATAGCTGACCGCGTACGTTCATGAATCTTAGCTTATTCAGAAGATACTTCCAGTTACAGATGTTCTGCAAAAAAAACACATACCTGCCATAGTTTTTTTCTTTTACTACTGCTGAGCTCTTAACAGAATATTAAGAAATGAACAAAACATCCTGTCAGTGTGCCAGTATTTTTAATACTGCATGCGGTTCCAGTCACTCACCTTTAACAGTTTGCAAAAACATGATAAGAATAATTTAAAACACCGTAACACCAAAATTAAGTGCTAACACAGAGGTAAAAGTACTACTAATAGGCATGCTGGCAGCAAGCATTAAACAGTCTGCTTTAGTAACAGAAGGGAAAAGAAAAAAGAAAGTTTACAATAAGAATGTTACTCTCTGAATTAAAAAAATACATTAAAATTGACACTGTAACATTTAAGTGACAGTAAGGCCAGCCATTTTTTGGTCCCACATGCAACAATGACAGAATCATAAAATAATTTTCACCAGAAGGGACCGTCTCATTTCTGCTAGCCTAATCCCCCACTTGAAGCAGGGTGAGCCAGATAAACCTGGTTGCTCATGGCATTGTCCAGTCAACTTTTAAGCGTCTCCAAGCACAGAGAAATCACAGACCCTTTTGGAATCTTGTTTCAGTGTTTAACCACTTTCACAGCGAAAATTTTTTCTCCTTGTATACAATTGCAGTCTCCTGTGTTGCAACTCATGTTGGTTACTTCTCACTGGATCACTGTGGACTTCTGAGAAGAGCCTGGCTCTGTCCTCTATACCCTCCCATAACTTAGCTGAAAACAGGATCTCCCCTTAGCCTCCCCTTCCACAGGCCAAAAAACTTAGTTCTTTCAGCCTCCTTTTGTACATCACAAGATTAATGACTACTGTTCTGCATGCTGAATTTGGTCTGTATTACTTCTGAAGTGTGAGCTTTGGCCTCTGCTTCCCATTTAATTATGGAATGGATTTTTTTTTTTTTAGCTCAGAAACAATTCCTGCAAAGTAAGAACTTTCATAATTTTTAGCAAGTACGGTTAGACAAAAGTATCTTCAGGTCAATTACTTTTCAAGAAAAAGAAAACACATGCTGGGTTTTTTTCTAAAATGGAAGTGCCGAGCTTTTCTCCTTTAAAAAAAAATAAATTGCATGCTTGAGGATTAAATACAATATGCAGCTCACTCAGAAGTTGTTTCCTATGTTTACACATTGTCAAAAGGGACTTGACCTTTCATTGCCAAGTATGAAAGTATAAAGGAAGTGGAAATGCCCCTTGCAATAGCTAGATAGCACTTGGTTGCTTCAAGAACCTGACAGCAGTTCATCCTGACCAGGTAATGTTTCAGCTCCAGATCACAGGTGAACCAAGCTCAGGGAAAACACCACTGAGAGGTGCTTGATGCTAGTTTAGTACCCAACCTTTCTTTCATTTGGCTTTGACAATAATGCAAATTTGTATCTAAATACTCAGATATTTACATCACAAAAACATTACCATTGACATTTTAGCCATGTAGAAAAGCACTATGTCAAGTTGGAATATGAACTACCTTCCATGATCCCTTACTCAAGATTAATACATACGAGAAGCACACTGAAATAATGGACAAAGTTAACATCACCTACAGCTTATTTGAAAAAACAGCCAAAGCATCTGTCAAAAAACCTGAAGTAACTTAAATAACGACAAAGTTGAATCTGTGAAAAAGAAGTTTGCTGCTCTGGAAGGCAGAGCAGAAGGATGGACAATGAGATACTTGAAACAGGTTATGGCCTACAGGAAGCATCAGTTCGAGTTGACACAGTATCAGAGTGTTCTCACCCTCCTTTCCACACAACTTTCAGTATGTCTTGCAAAACATCTTGAAAATAAATTTTGAAAAGCATGAACAGACATTACCAACTGCAGCCAGTCAGCCGCTAAGCCACTAAAGCAACATCCAGATTCTGCTAATTCTGCCACTGCAGATCAGAGCAGAGTTTTATCTGTATTTTATTCAAATATCTGTGTCTTAAGTTCATAAAAACACTGGCATTTAGGCTACTTCTACATTACTGGTAAAACAGTATTAAGAGATTTTTCTTAACAGCATTGCACTGTATTACTAATAAGCAATGTGTGTCCCCCCTAATGAATAAACATTTGTAATCTGCCTACAGAATGAATTACAATTATTTTCTACCTGCAACAGCACTCTGTACTACAGCTGCAGTTTTCACCGAGACAACTCAAAACAGTAAGTATGAACTAGCAACAAACATTTACTGTTTGTTCTATTCCATGCTGCTTTTACAGCTTCTTTCTGTGCTTGAAGTGCTGGAACAGCAATCCAAAGGTCCCAATTCCTTCCCCCAGGCCTCATCTCATTTATGTGGATCCTCCTGTTACAGACTTGAGTGCACTTCCATCACCCTAGGGGTTCAGCTGCCAGAAGGGCTCCAGAAGGAGAAAGATGTATCCTGAAAACAACACTCAGGGCTCCGCTTCCCTCTTTGCTGTAAAAATTCTAAATTCGTAACACCTAATAACCCTCTTCTCTGCGCTGTCCTAATGTCATCTTCACAGCTAGTGACCTGTCTACGCACAAAGACCCTAAAGGAGCTCTCCACGCAGATACCCTCCGACAAGGTGCTCTGGCCACACCATTGTTTCACAGTCAGCTACAAGCTCAAGCCTCTACCCAGGATTGCAAACCACAGTGGTTATTCCATGGCCATAATGGCTGCTCAGACTGACACTGCAGTTTTTCTTGGAAGCTCTGGGTCATTCCAACACAAGGTAAGTTTTCAGTTCACCCTGATAACCAGTGACAAGTAGCTCAGATGACCATTATGCACCATCTTTGTACTCTGGAAAGGTCAACGCAGCAGCAGCATAGCTCAGATCTCCTGGAAAGCCTGTTGTGGGTGGAACGACGAAGGGCTCACTACTCCAGCAGACCAAACGCTCTGACTGAGCCAGTGCTCTCAGCACAAAGAAATATCACACAGTAATGGCTCCGCGCTACTCGCATTCAGTGTGGATTAGGCTCTTTTGGTGCTCGGTATTTTCCAACAACAGGTCCAAAGTCATCTTCTGCAGACCCGATTTCTACACACTGGTCTTGAACTCATCTGCCTACAGTCTATGGTTGTAACCAAGGGCAGTCTCACAGCACCTGAATGAGGAAAGGAGAGCGGGTGTACTGACAGTGACCAGGGTCAGCCAACAGCCCACTGGTTGCTGGACAAGTCCACAATGAAGTAGCATGCCAAGCCAGGCAGTCAACACATTTGCATCCAGATCAGGTACGTGGCCGGACAACCACAAAGCCACAACCGAGCTGAGGCAATGACCAAAGCCAAGGACATCAGCTTAAAGACAACTCCTGAGTGAAAGGGGAACCCTGACAAGACTTCTCACAGCTCTTCTCACAGCAGTCTGACTCAAGGTTACACGGCTGCACCATATCCAAGCTAACTTTGAGCACTGACAGCTGAAAGAACTGCTGAGGAACAAGGTATCTAGGGCCCTGACACCTCCTATCCTACAAATACCTACCACTCCTCACTGGTGACGCTGCAAATACCAGTGACAGCAACAGCAGTCCATAAAATTTTGACACCTTTATTTCCTACTCACAAGACTCATAACATCATTTTTAAAAAACACCTGCATCTATTTTTCCAACTGCAATGTTTTGCTAAAGCTGTAAGTAGCCCAGACAATAAAGCCGTCTACAGTTCAGGAGGTGGAGGAGGAAGGGGAACAAGCTCCCCTCCCATGCTATATCAGATTTCCTTCTTATTCTGCAAACATTACATATTCCATATGATCCAGGCACAGAAAGTGCCTTAGAATTAACTTTAAAAGCAAGATTGCAATTTTTATTTTCAAGTAAGTCTTGACAGCATAGTCCACAAAGCTTCAGTTTTTTTTCTAAAACTAAGATTAAGGCCAAATATAGCAGCTACTTCATAAAGGTAAAATAAATACACCATCTCAAAACATTAAAGATGATATGAAATTGGTGATACAGCCGTATCTTCTCTATTACAACAAACTAGACCTACTAGAAACGACTGAGGGCTTGTGTTCCCTCACCTTGACACTGAAGCTTTAGCTCTTACAGCGGCAAAGAGGAGTACTTCTACTAGAAATTTAATCCTATACTGCAACAGATGATGTAAGTAAAAGTAGCATGGATTGGGACAAACAGTAAACATTGTCATTAGGGTTCAGTTACCAGCTGATTTTTAGTGCTATTAATTTTGCTTGCATTGTTCTGACAGGCTTCATTTTGGAGGCAGATGAGTACCAGTAACATCAGAGCAGCTAGTGAGATGAGGTACACACACACACAAAGAAAAAAAGACCAAAGCAATTTCTGTATACATATATGTATGGAAGAGATCCTTTTCCCCTCCCAGCATGAAGAAACTCCTCTGGGCTACAATATCACAGACCTATCCATTTTCTTACCACCTGAAAAATGCAAACCAATCTCCTAGTTACTGCTTAATTGCTTACAAGAAAGTCCACCGTCATCACTCATTTAAAAAAGGAAAAAAAAAAAAAAAAATCAAACACCAAACCAAACCACAAAACCCCTCAACCTCTACTTTACCACTGTATTATCCAGTACACCAAAAATGCAGGTTTTAGGAAACTAAATTTCAGAACAGTTTAAAAATACATTGTTTTCACAGTTACGTATTTGATTGGAGCAACAGGGATAACAAATTCACTGACAAGAACCTCGTTATCGTATTGAGGCAAAGGATTATTAAAGTTCATCATTATAACATTTCATCATTCTAATTCCAACCTTGGTTTGTTTCCCCGACTTGCACCTGTAACAGATGGTGCTTCTCTCCTTCCGAAAGGCAGCACCCATCAGAGAATTACGGTGATCTGCGCAGAGTGAAAGGTGACGGCCTGTCTACAGGTCAGGCAGCCGTATTTGAATCCCCTCGACAACAAGCACTGTCCCTACTCTAACTCCAGGGAATTATATCACATTTCCCCCACTCATAGACCAAAATTAGAGTCTTCTAGAATACATCCAGTCCCACTTCAGACAGAGAAGGATATGGCTCTTTTAAAAGAAAGGTAAAGAGAAATCATGATTTCTTAATACTTGAAGACCAGTGCTACTGCTTAAAGAAGCAGACTGCTGGACATTTTGCTTTTAAAGTTCTAAAAAAGCCCCAAATGTTTTCAGTGTATGGAATATTAATAGAAAATGCACTTTTCAGTACTAACATCTAGTCTACACCAGTGAAAGCTAAGAAGCAAAGGTAATTGAGAACTGTATCAGCTGTGTTTCTTGCATACAAAATGCCATTGTGCTAGGTGTACTGATCCCAGCTAATACATGTTCTGCTTTCACAAGGTGGTTTTGGTTTAGAACTTTTAAGGAAGACATTAAAAAAGCTACGGTTTGTTAACAGTCAGCTAAAAAAAACCACAAAAAAAACCCTACAGCAACACAAAATCTTACTAACTGCAAAAATACTGAACAAAAGATACACACTCAGTATTATGCATACCAACATGTATTTTCCCAGTGAATGATATAAAAACGTGGGATTCGCAATGCACTAATTCTATAAACCCAAAAGAACACGTTCTATGAAGAAATGTGACATTCAAAACTGCACAAAGCAATAAGCACATAAGAGCCTGCTTGTTGAAGCCGAACCGCATCTCTTCTAGGAAACGCTTTCTGAATACATAAAGGATATTTTCATAATAAATGTCACGTCTCTTCCCGCCCCCCCCCCCTTCCTTCCCAACCACACTCCCAGTTCTTTCACAAGCTGCAGTGCGTTTTGAGCAAGCTCTATCTCAATGATTTGGACAAAAAAGGCTTCGGAGCACACCAAACGCTTGCCCTTCTTCTCCAGGAACTGTATGGCGAGAACTCGGCTCTTCCCTCCCCCCGCTCAGCACCTTTCTGGGGTAGTGACTTCACATCCTTTGACATCAGCACAGCTTGGAAGGGGGATGGGAGGGTTACGGCAGAAAGCAGTAAAACCAGCTTTTAACTATGCATGCGATGCCTCCACGAATTCTTCAGCCTTCCCCCAACGCATTTAGCAGCTGGCGGTTTCGGATCTCCGCCGGTTTTAGGCAAAAGGGCCCGGGCTACACAGGGCTCCCCGCTGCCCCCGGCCGAGCGCCACAAAAGCCATTTGTCAGCTCCTCAGAGGGTCGCGACTCCCTGGCACACGCACAATAACTCACCTCGGATGTGCAAGAGGGCCACGGGCTGGAACGGCCCATTGGAGCTGGCTGCGTCAACCACCATCCTGCTGCCAGCTCTGTTACATGTCAACATCGAGGCTCCAGCGGGCACGGCAGCGCGCTCCTCACGGCAAGGAATCAGCCTCCATTTTAGTTTAAAAAAAGACAGAAACTGAAGCGCTCTGCAGCTGGAGGGAACGGGCTAGCCGGTGATGTCAGCGGGCGGGAGCAGCCCCATTGGCTGACGGCAGCAACTTCAAATGACACGGAGGCGGCCGCGAAGGAGCAGGGGCTGGTGCGAGGCCGACCCGCGCCCCCCGCCCGGGGTGGGGGGGGGAACGGACACACACACGGGCCTTCGGCGCCGGGCTTCTACCCCTGCCCTGGGGCTGCCCCGCAGTGACGCTCGCTACGCACCTGCCAGGAAGAGCGCATGCCCCCCCCCCTTTCCTGAAGGAGCCCAAGGCTGCCTCTTCCCCCCCGCGCGGCCGCCAAGGATTACCGCAGCGCACCGCACCTTCGCCGCGCACAGCCACAGCGTTCAGGGCAACAGCCACAACTTCAGCCGCCCAGCGCCGTATTAACTAGCGATTCACAGTAAGAATCGTTATTACTGGTGATTTATAAATAGAAAACGTCATCAGCGTTCACGCGAAGTGTTTTATGACTGGTTGCCAATATGTACGTTATAAGTAAAAACGTATACACACTTGGCCTTCAGGAGACGGAAACACCATGTTTCATGCTCATTTGAATATTTCAATCTAGAAATGGATCTATTTTAAGTTTAATATGATGTTGGTAAACTTTGATATTGCAAAATTGAGGTTGTCCTTGCTAGGCAGTTCAGTAATTACAAGTAACTTCATTATTATTATTACAAACTAAAGTATTGCAGCACTAAGAACCAATATATGGGCATATGGAAACAGCTTTGCTGCATAATCCCAGAAATGCAGAAGCAGCACAGCATAACAATTTCTATTTAGTCAAATTACTTGAGGAATTTGCAACAAGACTGCAAGCACCCTTTTCTTCAACACGAGAGACATGCACGCTTATTTTTACCGTGAGCTATCTGAAGGACCATTTGGCTCCCAGGTGCTGCACCTCTGGGAGCGATGTTCAGACACACCGGCAATGTCGTACCATCTCCAAATCCGTACTTCTCCCCAGATACTATTTGCACCAGCATGTCACCTTAAATACTTAGATTACTTGATCTATGACACTGTCCTTACAAGTGCTCAGAAAAGGAGTACATAAAAAAGAGGAAGAGGCTTTTCAATTAAGTAATTTGCTGATGAAAATTTGGAACAAAAAACATATGCATACCCGGTTAGAACAAGTATATTGCACTACAATAATACACTGTCAAAGGTGAGTTAAGCTGTGCTGAATATTGTTCAACTGGATGAAGGGAAAAGACTATCCAGGATAGAAAAAAGAGGAATGTTACCCACAAGACATATGAGGAAATCAGCTGGGTTTACTGATGGTTGACAAGGCCCCATTTGAAGTAGCACATCCTGGACATCACAGCTGAAGCAGGATATAAACCTGATGAGAAAGCCTAAAGACAACCAACCTAGAAAATACTACTCAAGAAAAAAAAAAAGTAAGGCTGCTCTGTTTGGTGTGGGTGGTTTTCGGTTGTGTTCCCCCCCCCCGAAAGGACTAGACTGAGAATATCCAAGTATCTTAGAAAGTCATTACAGAGATGGAGGGAATTAGCTGTGTTGTGTTTTTTTTTTTTTTACATTCACTACAGACAGTAAATTCCTCCTACATCAGGGAAGATTAGGTTGGATATTAAATCCTCTCACAAATAAGCATAGTGAAACAAAGTAAGAGACCACAAACTTTCTAATAGTTTAAAAAATGGTGAAACATAATGAGTGATGTAAGTGTAGCTGATCCTGCTTTTGAGAACATCAAAATGGACTACATGAACTTCTGATGCCTTTTTAAATCTTATCCCTAAGACTACAGAGATTCAAATAATTTGTCCTTTCAGTTTAGGCAAAAACAAGGGAGGTGTATTCTCAAAAATGTCAGGTTTTATATCTGCATATCCCTTGTGTACACCTTAGATATGGTGTTTTAGTCTTACAAAAAGCTACCATACAGATGCGCCTTTAACAAAACTAGATTTGAAAACAAAACCAAGACTGAGCTCAAACAGTCTTCTACAAGATCTTGATGGATGGAAAACTGAAGAACAACTCAGATAATTTTTCGCAGTATTTTCATATGCAGAATTTTGTAAGCAAATATGTTTCTTTTCCCCCCATCTACAGTACAATCAGACTGTTCTATAGTGGTAAGTCACAGTATGAAGCAGCCAAAATTAGGTTTAAAATTCCAATTTATCTGGTAACCACATCTTTAAGAGGCAGCTGCTCTCTCTCCCCTCCTCTCTACTCATGTCTTTGCTTTAATGATCAACTGCTGCTTCTGCCTCTTTGAAACTCTCTGCAAAGATTAAAATGGATATGAAGACTGCTGGTCCAACAGCACACAACTACTGTACTGGAACACAGCAGAGCAAAAAGGGAATGTTACTTTAGCTACAGTGCCATTTCCTATTTTATACATAAGCATGGCTTGAATAGTTGGATGTTCGTTAGCAAATTTTAGGTAATGGTTCAAGAGTCAACCACCCTGCATTGTTCCTCACTGAAGACAGTCAATGTGACAGGTTCGAAGGGGGAAGGGGATATTGCCCAGCTCACTAGGGATGAGCCCAGGCTTGGCATGCCAAGGCCAGGGGTGAGATTGACAGCCCAGCTCAAGTGTGTCTACACCAATGCACGTAGCATGGGCAATAAACAGGAGGAGCTGGAAGCCATTATACAGCAGGACAGCTACGACTTGGTCGCCATCACAGAAACGTGGTGGGACAACTCGCATGACTGGCATGCTGTCATAGATGGCTACAGACTCTTTAGGAAAGACAGACCAACAAGGAGAGGAGGGGGAGTTGCTCTATATGTGAGGGAGCAACTGGAATGCATTGAGCTTGGCCTGGGGGCAAATGAGGAACAAGTTGAAAGCTTGTGGGTTAGAATTAAGGGACAGGCTCATACGGGTGACATTACGGTGGGTGTATACTACAGGCCACCTGACCAGGAGGAGGAGGTTGATGAGGCCTTCTACAGGCAGCTGCAAGCAGCCTCACAGTCACAGGCCCTGGTTCTCATGGGAGACTTCAACCACCCTGACATCAGCTGGGAAGACCATACAGCTAGGCAGGCGCAATCCAGGAGGTTCCTACAGAGCATCGATGATAACTTTCTGATGCAAGTGGTGGAGGAACCAACAAGGAAAGGCGCGCTGCTGGACCTCGTGCTAACAAACAAGGAGGGACTGGTGGAGGATGTGAAGGTTGGAGGTGGACTCGGCTGCAGTGACCATGAAATGGTCGAGTTCAGGATCCTGCGTGGAGGAAGCAGGGCGATAAGCAGGATCAAAACCCTGGACCTCAGGAGGGCTGACTTTGCCCTCTTCAAGGAGCTACTGGGAGGAATCCCATGGGCCAGGGCTCTCGAAGGAAGGGGGGTCCATGAGTGCTGGTTGCTCTTTAAACAACACTTCTTCCATGCACAGGAGCAATGCATCCCCCTGAGAAAGAAATCGAGCAAAGGAGGCAGGAGACCTGCATGGTTAAATAAGGAGCTTCTAGCGGAGATCAGGCAGAAGAGAAAGGTCCATGGAATGTGGAAAGAGGGACAGGCCACTTGGGAAGAGTACAGAAACGTGGTGAGAGCATGCAGGGATGTGACGAGGAAGGCCAAGGCTCACCTGGAATTGAAGCTGGCAAGGGATGTCAAAAACAACAAGAAGGGCTTCTTCACCTACATCAGCAGCAAAAGGAAGGCTAGAGACAACGTGGGGCTGCTGCTGAATGAGGCGGGTGTCCTGGTGACGGAGGATACGGAGAAGGCAGAGCTACTGAATGCCTTCTTTGCTTCAGTCTTCAGTGCTAAGACTGGCCCTCAGGAATCCCAAGCCCCGGAGGTAAAAGAAGAAGCCTACAAAGAGGACGACTTTCCCTTGGTTGAGGAGGACTGTGTGAGGGATCGCTTAAGCGATCTGGATGTCCACAAATCCATGGGCCCCGATGGAATGCACCCATGAGTGCTGAGGGAGCTGGCGGATGTCATTGCTGAGCCACTCTCCATCATCTTTGAGAAGTCCTGGAGGACAGGAGAGGTGCCCGAGGACTGGAGAAAGGCCAATGTCACTCCAATCTTCAAAAAGGGCAAGAAGGAGGACCCAGGGAACTACAGGCCGGTCAGCCTCACCTCCATCCCGGGAAAGGTGATGGAGCAGCTTATCCTGGAGGCCATCATGAAGCAAGTGGAAGAAAAGAAGGTTATCAGGAGTAGTCAGCATGGATTCACCAAAGGGAAATCATGCCTGACCAATCTGATAGCTTTCTACGATGACATGACTGGCTGGGTAGACGAAGGGAGAGCCGTGGATGTTGTCTACCTTGACTTCAGCAAGGCTTTTGACACGGTCTCCCATAACGTTCTCCTAGGGAAGCTGAGGAAGTGTGGGCTGGATGAGTGGTCAGTGAAGTGGATAGAGAACTGGCTGAATGGCAGAACTCAGAGGGTTGTCATCAGCGGCTCTGAGTCTAGTTGGAGGCTGGTGACAAGTGGTGTCCCCCAGGGGTCAGTACTGGGCCCAGTCTTGTTTAACTTCTTCATCAACCACCTGGATGAAGAGTTAGAATGTACCCTCAGCAAGTTTGCTGACAACACCAAACTGGGAGGTGTGGTAGATACACCAGAAGGCTGTGCTGCCATTCAGCGTGACCTGGATAGACTGGAAAGCTGGGCAGAGAGGAACCTGATGAGGTTCAACAAGGACAAGTGCAGGGTCCTGCACCTGGGGAGGAACAACCTCATGCACCAGTACAGGCTTGGGGTGGACCTGCTGGTGAGCAGCTCTGCGGAGAGGGACCTGGGTGTCCTGGTGGACGACAGGTTAACCATGAGCCAGCAGTGTGCCCTGGCTGCCAAGAAAGCCAATGGGATCCTGGGGTGCATCAAGAAGAGTGTGGCTAGCAGGAGGAGGGAGGTTCTCCTTCCCCTCTACACTGCCCTGGTGAGGCCTCATCTGGAGTACTGTATCCAGTTCTGGGCTCCCCAGTTCAAGAAAGATGAAGAGCTACTGGAGAGAGTCCAGCGGAGGGCTACGAGGATGGTGAGGGGACTGGAGCATCTCCCCTACGAGGAGAGGTTGAGGGAACTGGGCTTGTTCAGCCTGAAGAAGAGAAGGCTGCGAGGGGACCTAATAAATGCCTACAAATATCTGAAGGGTGGGTGTCAGGAGGATGGGGACAAGCTCTTTTCAGTGGTGCCCAGTGACAGGACAAGGGGCAATGGGCACAAACTGAGGCACAGGAAGTTCCGTCTGAACATGAGGAAGAACTTCTTCCCTCTGAGGGTGACAGAGCACTGGAACAGGCTGCCCAGGGAGGTTGTGGAGTCTCCTTCTCTGGAGATATTCAAGACCTGCCTGGACGGGGTCCTGTGCGGCCTGCTGTAGGTGACCCTGCTTCGGCAGGGGGGTTGGACTAGATGACCCACAGAGGTCCCTTCCAACCCCTACTATTCTGTGATTCTGTGATTTGAAGTGCTAGCAGTAGCAACGGCAGAACACTAAGTAACATTCAAGTAAGTTTTCTCTTGCAAGATACAAATATCCTGTTCACATTTCTTCCTCTTTGCAGGACTGTTACACCTCAGGCCAGTACTCAGTAAACTACCATGAAACTAGTTCAACCAGCCATAATTCAGTATATTTCTGGTGAGCTTCTCACAGGACACTAGCAGAGTTGAAGAACTTGAGTCTTAGAAGACCTTCTGCTCATTAACAAAATCTTCTATCTTCTCACCAGTCGTACAGACTGAGAAGTACATTCTGCTCAGGAGGTTTGTATACCCTCCCTTTGTTTCAGCCTTAAACTATTTGTCACCAAATGAAAATATTTACTTAAGTTGAATGATTTTGAGCAACTTAATTTGGGTGAAAAATTGCAAAGAAAATTGAGTGAGGAATTGATTTACTAATAGGAAAGGAAAGAATACTAGCGCAAGTGGAATGGAGCTAATGAATATGAATGGTAGGAGGAATAGGTTACTTGAACAAATTTATGAAGACACTTCTGTTGCAAGAGAATCAAACACCGTATTAACTTCAGCTATCCATTTTTAGAATTAAATGAATGAAAAACCTATTGACAGTATAGCAAAACTGTAGCTATTACAGGTTTTCCGCTGAACGCTGCTGATCACTTCTAACTTCCTGATGATGGGAACAAAGGAAAATCCTATGAAGTTCTCAGGATATGATTACACACGTTACGTTTGGGATCCAGCACTATAGTTGGTGAATTCTCTTTATACAGGGAAGCTATGCAGCATTTCTTTCAAAATACATATTCCATTTTTTTGTGATTTGAAAAAAAACCAACCACCAACCCTATCTCGCCCCCCACAACAAATTCACCTGCCCAAAGGTTGCCTTTATTTCCATTCTGAATTAGCTACTATTCTAACCAACAGTGACAGAATCAACAACATATAATTAAAATTGGATTAACTTCTGTGTACATGAATACACCTTGGACACAGTTGATTACCTCTAGGACTGTATGAGGAGTTTCATCTTTGGATTGGAGGAGAAGGGGGCTATTTAGTCTGAACTCCAAGGTAACTAAAGGGGTAATTCCACAACTGCTGAAGTTGTTATTCCTCAGCGACCTAAACCAGCCTAGTTACAGACTGCTTCAGTCCCCTTCCTGCATTCCCCCCTGCTTTATTTCGTGCTCTGCTTCAGTCATCATCAGACTCACAGCTGAGCTGGTCTAGTCCATTCTTCCAACAGAAATCCACTTCCTTTGTCAGGTTGGTTTTCTGTTAACTTAGACTGTGTTCCATGGCAGCCTTGGCTGAGCTAAGTCTACGTGAGCTATTGCTGCAGTCCCACCTCTGAGGCACATGTGCACAACCGTCTGAAGTCACCGTACAAGGGCTTCTGCAGCTGCATGGTTGAACCAGATCAGGAAACTGAGCAGGGTTAAAATGAGAAGGATAAGGGTAAGTTTGAGCCACGCTGATTCCATTATCTGGTTCACCAGACAGCTACCCAAAAAAGGGATGGGAATAAGCATGACTCGCTTTTACCAGTAGGACCAACCTAGTTTACTTTTTCCCCTCCAATTATAGCTCAATCAAAACTTAACCATTCTCACAAATGATGTCAGGCTATAGAAAATAAGGATCTCTCCACAACCCTGAACAATGAGTTACTAGAGGACAGTAACTTTGTTTCAGGGGATAAAAGGCACTGGATACTACACTATGGTGGAGAAACTGCAGCAATAAGAAGGATACTGGACTTCTGCAAGGTTCTGACTCAATTCTAGAGGACAGCCAAGAGGAAATCCTTCAAGGAAGCAGAGGCAGTAAACACCATGCTAATACCTAGCTATCAAAAGAAATACACAGATAACAAAAAAAAATCCTTACCTGCGTGAAACGGGTATGCACTATCATTTGGCTTCCTTAAAGAATTCCTAACACTGAAGCACAGCAAAACATAGTATTCCACGTTGAGAATTTTATAATATCTATTCCTTCTATTATGGGAGAAACTGATTAAAAGGGAAACTGGCAAACATCTGCCTGTGACTGGATTTGTCTCTATCTGTATTTCCTAATATTTGCATGGTCACTGTAGCACACACAGACTCAACAGTGCCAAGTTTTTCTTCAGCCAGTATTGCACACTCAAAATGCTGTGTTAGTGAGGAGTGGGGGGAGAAATCAGTAGATAATCAGTTGAGTTCAGAAAGCTGTACAACACAAAAAAATCATTAGTTACCTTAAAAGAAATATATTTTAATAGCAGCATCTGGTACAAACACGTATTTCCCTGGCAGATCGCAGAAGGTCATTTCAGGTATTGGCATGTCATTTTAACCAAGCCCAGTATAAAAGCTAACATGTATACCACCAAATTCACGTCTGTCTGTGGCCTTATTACATAGGTCACATGTCACTTTCAAGAAATGAAGTGTAAAAAATTACATTTAAGAGTGAAAACTTGGCAACTTGCTAGTTATCCAGTAAACACTGACTTCTGTTTACACATATACATACTGCATTCAATGTTTGATCAGTAAAGGTCTTACGAAGTGAGAAGTTTAGTGCAGCAGCAAAAATGCTTCAGTCCGATTACAACTCAAATCTGTGCAATTGAACACAATGCTCTCTCTGTAAATAAGAGCATAATAAAAAACATTAAGGGAGATCTAAACTCTGAATTTGGAGATGGGTTAGAATCTAGAAAATAAGACAATACAACATTTGAAATCCCATTTTTATGGATTCTATCCAAGCTTCAGTGGAAACAAGTTTGGTAGGAAATGCTGCCAGTGACAGATGTAGAGCATTCTTCTAACACTTTCAGCTGCTGACTAATGAGTAGGTGTTTGATAGGGCAGTTGAAATGAAAAACAGCTCATTAATCCAAACCTATGATTTCATGTAAAGCTAAAGAAAAAAATTCACACACTCAAAGCATTTTTCTCTATAACCTTTTTTGTAGTTATTCACTCAATAACTATCATGTTTCTTAATCTTTAAAATGTTAAAGTAATTCAGACTGCATAATTGCTAAATATTTTAATATTTAATGATTATAGATTATATTTACTCATTTGATAGGTCATATTTTCCTGTATGAACACCAAACAATTGCCAGTTTTTGCTTTAAGAAACGTAAATGTTTACCACATTTTAATAATTCTTCTAAACATTTTAAAGAAAATTAAATACAGGAATGTGTTTATGCAACTCGATAATAACATTATAAAGATCAAAGTTCATAAACAAGTTACTAAATTAACATGGCAAAGAGTCTCCACAGTTCTTTCACATGCTACAATACAGACAGTCACTGACACCTAACCATACTGACACAGAGAAGAGCAAGCTTCTGCAGTATTTTCCTTTATGGACTTTTTGTTTCAATAAATTCAGTACAACATCAGGCTGACAAAACTGAAGACAGCTAGGATCAGAAGGATAGCACTTAGCATACTTAGGTAGCCCAGTGTAGTTTGTGTACAAGAGACGAGCATCATCTGTTTCACAAAACTGTATTCATCAATGCTTTGCATGAGAATTAATGTTTTGCCTCAGTGCTTTGCCTTTTAAATACACTACATCTTACGGCAAATTATCTTTTATAGTACCATTATCTTGCTTAATCTACCATCTTACTTTGCATATAAAATACTTTTAGCTGAACAGTGATGCTACCACCTTGCAGCTGGACAAAATTCCTTAATTGCCATGCACACACACAAGCAGCACGATTAAACTGGAAAGGGCAAAGTACTGCACCTTTGTTCTCCACCTAATTTTAGTAGGCATGGTGGTGCTAGGTTGAACGGCTGAACTTGACTATCTGAGAGGTCTTTTCCAACCTATGATTCTATGATTCTAATTTACACCTGGCAGGAGTAGATTTCTGTGGTGACAGTGACATTAAGCACTGAGATCTCCAATCTCAACAGCTGATAAGAAAAGGGCTGCTGAAAACCCTAAAGCAGTCCATTATCGCTATGATTCCTATGAATTCAATTATATTGCATATGTCCAGCCAGTCTCTTTTGTATCACAAAAACAGACGCTGGTTTTAAATGAACAGGTAACGCACTGTGCTTGAGTTTGAACTTACCCCGATATGAGTTTGTGGAAATTACCAACGTATATGGTTGAAATTCTCTGCAGCACAGAACAGTATTTTATTTGCTTTTTAATTTGCTTCGATACCAGTTTTGCTTACTTACCTGTACTCTACAGTTTACAGAAACACACAACCACCTACCATTTCTGACCTCTTGAGAAATTCTCACTTTTTCCTCCTTCGTCATTGTTACAACAGTTTCAAAGAAATTTGGTCCAATTTTTTAAGCATCAGAATCTTAAACTGGAATCACCTCTTCTGCAATCTTGATTCATCAGATTTTAATATTGTACAGACGATGAACACAGAGCTCTCCCTTAGACAGCCATTTACGACTTAAAAACATTAGGAAAGCTTTAATAACACTTGCCTCCCTATCAGAGTCCTGTATCACAGGCAGACAAGTTGAGACACCACCCCGTCGTTCTCCTCTTGAACAGAACAGACTCAAAATTTGGCATAGCTCTAAAGTCAAAAGAAACCACACACTCTACATGAAATGTGCTCAGAAAAATGGCACCCTTATGACCTGTCGTGTTTTGGTGTGGGTTTTTCAGAGATAGTACTGATAGTAGTATCATGCTAAGTCAGAAACAGACATTTCCACCAGAAGGTCAAAACCAGCGCTGATCAACACAGCACAGCAAGATCTCCAGCAGTGGAATACCACAATCTGTTTAGTCATACCACATGCAGTTATTCTACATCAAGAAAACAGCACAGTATTCCATATTCTATAGTTCTTAGCACTAAGAATTAGTCTAGATGTCCACATCTGTCAACATAGCCAATTTCTTCCTACCTTGATAGATACCTTTATAAGAATACTGTATCCACATTTTTGAATCAAAAATCCAACTCCAAGAGGTAAATAGTAATTCTGTAAATAAATTAGGAACTGTATTTGAAAATAAAAGCTCAATTGCAATCATCATCTTTAAGATTACATAAAACAATGTTCACTTTTGCCTAAAAAAAAAAAAAAGAGAACAAAAAACCAACCCCAAACTCGCTGGCATCACAGGAGTCCTCTATAAGGCTATAAAAGGACTTCTATCCAGCTTTAAAAAAACAGAAATGCTACAAAAAAGCACGTATGTTTGAATCATGCCCAAGTTTACATATGCATGACTAACACATATTCGTTGCGAAATTTTACAGCTCTCCAGAATATTAAGAAGTACTGACTCTTTTTTCTTCCAAATTTGTTATTCTAGGACTGAGAGAACATTATCTTTCAATGATTATTACTTGCAGGTTAAAGTTAGACTTGTGACACAATCTTATCTGACAGTGTATAAAACCTTTTATCCCAGTCACGGCATCTTAATACTGTATTTAAGAATTCTCATTCCAACATCCTCTTACATTTTGTAAGGATTCAGACCATATCCTTAAAAATCTCAACACTTAGTACAACAGTTACCTCTAAACGCTGCACATTTACACAGTTTACTAAAATGAACACATTCTTGCAAAATAACATGCACAAATGCAATTATGTTGACCTGTTTGTACTGTTAAAAATCACAGAATCACAGAATCACAGAATAGTAGGGGTTGGAAGGGACCTCTGTGGGTCATCTAGTCCAACCCCCCCGCCGAAGCAGGGTCACCTACAGCAGGCTGCACAGGACCTTGTCCAGGCGGGTCTTGAATATCTCCAGAGAAGGAGACTCCACAACCTCCCTGGGCAGCCTGTTCCAGTGCTCCGTCACCCTCAGAGGGAAGAAGTTCCTCCTCATGTTCAGACGGAACTTCCTGTGCTTCAGTTTGTGCCCAAAAATCCCTTATAGCATTTAAACTAAATGTACGTAATGGGCAAAGGTGCATTATTAGTGAGACTATACCATGGGGAAAACGCCTGTCAACCTGGAAGTATTACTAAAATTATAAATTCTTATGAATATAAATTTTCATTTCAATAACATA
Organism: Opisthocomus hoazin; assembly: GCF_030867145.1. Taxonomy (NCBI): domain Eukaryota; kingdom Metazoa; phylum Chordata; class Aves; order Opisthocomiformes; family Opisthocomidae; genus Opisthocomus; species Opisthocomus hoazin. The sequence continues at coordinate 62,011,471 of NC_134420.1, read as the reverse complement.
CATTTTTGAATCATTAAACTTAAATTTTACTGTTCTGTATTAATAGTCTTGAACAGAAGCGAAACACATGAACATATAAGTTGCCAGTTAACCAGTTATGAAATATCACACTGCTGGCTGTTTTATTTTGTGATTCCTTTTTGATCTGGGTCATTTATTCAGTGAGTTCATCAGAGTAGCAACCTCAGTCCTGCAGATGCCGTTACTCACACACTACTCATTTGGTATGGGACAACTATATTCTCGGAGAAATCAGAGAGTAAAAATAAATTTTTTTAAAAAAAATTTAAAAAAAAAAAAAAAGGTTGCAAAAAACACTCCAGGAAAAATTCGGAAAACATTAAGTCTGATCTCCTAATGGTTTAGATGGTAAACTAAGCTTATAGAATTTACAAGTATTTGTATGGTAAGCTTTTCTTAATACGCATTTAAGAGAAGGAAAAACAAGGCAGCTAGACCTGGAAGTAAACACAATTACCTCATAAAAAAAGAATAAGAAAAAAAGATAACTTTCTCCCTCAGCATTAAACCCAGGTCATTTTTTGGTTTAAAATTTTAGAGACTTGATCTGTATGCTGGTCTTCACACACTAACTCCATGACAGCTCAAGTGAAAACGTATTATTACAGCTGTCAAGCACACAAGCAACAAGCATGCAATTCATGACATGCCAAGACACTCTCAAAAGCTTCCTCTCAAAACTGAACAAACACAGGTGGATCAGTAGCACATATACATCACATATTCAAGCTCCAGTGCTTTTTCCAGTATATAATATATTTGGGTGTCAGAAGTTCATAGAGGTAACCTACAATCAAGAGCTTAAGTAAAGACAACTGATCAACATCACCAGAAATACATGTCAGCACAAAACATACTAAATCACAGACACTGTGGAATTATTTGCTAATTAACCACAAAAAATTATCCATAATGTAACAATGAATTTAAGCTTCTTGTGCAAAGCTGGGAGTAGGAAGTTGCAAAGAACAAACTACTTCAGTGTGTTAGTGGTCAGGTACATACAAGCTCAGATATGGTACTTTAATATGTTTATTAAATATTCACATTGAACACTTCCACTGTTTATCTCACACAGAATACAGTCCTAAAATTGAAAAAAATTTCAGTATATCCTCAGTTATAAGCTGTTTTCTTAAGAAAGCAAAAATGAAGAAACTGATAAGTTTCTGAAGGCTGAAACACCCTTTGCTATGTGTATTTGATACAACCAAAGCCTTAATCTGCAAGTTTTCAAAGTTATAATAAAAAACCCCACACCTTTAAGGTCAGTAAGTAATTTTTTCCCAATAAACAACTGAAAAAAAAAAACCAAACCAAACCTACTTTCTGTAACTGAAGTACCTGTACTAGAAATGCCAGCTAACAAGGAGAACCAGATAAGCAGAAATTAACATAATGCAAGTTATGTTGGCACAGAATTTTTCTGTTTTGGTAAAAATAGGTAAGGTCTTTTCAAGACATTTGACACTGTTCTGAAGGCACTTCCAGAGATACTTCTGGGTTACCTTTGGGCAGACAAGCTGCCTATTCTGCCCAAACTAAATCAGGTTGTATTACACTGCTGCAGGGATCTTCATCGGCTTGCAGCTTTGCTAATATATGGATCTCTATGCTCCAAAAGCCAACTGCATCGCAGACTTCTCTTTTCTATGTGCATCTCTATTTTTAGAGCCTCTTAAGTCATAATTTATTTCCTTTTCTTTTTGCATTATCTGCGCTACCCCGCTCCTCCATTTCCGGCATAAACTGAGGGTGTACAATGTTAATCACAAGCTGCTCCAATGAATATAAATCACATCACATTAACACCAGTCACCAGGGCAAATAGGCTGATATTTCCAGAAGCCTATCATCAGCACTTTTGTGCAACGCCCCAAAGAAGCTCGCAACATGCCTGAAGACCACAAATTTAGACTGTTTCAGATTAAAAGGCAAAGCATTTCCTAAACAAGAAATCTGGATGAAAACTCACTTTGGCAGCTCCTCCTTTCCCTTCCCAGTATTTCAGGTGATTTGTTGACCTCACCTCCAGCACTATGGCACAGAAGGATGGTATCTCAGCAATACTGCAGGCCATTCAGAGCTTACCAGTTACACACTTTCACAGATCTAATACAGATCTTCAAGTACACAAAGACAATCCCATTCTATATGCTGCCCTTAAAGTACAATCTCATGTAAAGTCCACCACACGGCAATCAACGTAACATCTATGAAGAAAATACACATCTCGGTGTACTACAGATAGAAGAAATGTTTCCCAGGTATTGCAGCCATAGAAATATAGCCACCCATTATGAATAACTGGAGTTTGAAAGCTGGAAGCTGGTTAAATACATCTAACCTGAACGAATGCTACATTCTTCCCAGTGCTTTGTAAAAGTCAAACCCACCTTAATCATCTCAGTCCTTTAAATTACAGCCTGCCAGTTTGCTTTAACTCCTGTCTGGACACAGACATTAAACAACACACAGCCATCCAGAAAGAAAGTTTCCCTGCTTCACTTGACCCACTGAACGCACATCAAGTCATGTATCTATCTACACATTCAGAGGACAGCACAACTGGCCAACAGCATTCTCAGCAACCCTAATAGGTGGGAATTAAGTCATGAGTGAGCACACGTAGTGAGTACAGCAACTATCCAGGCACCTACTGTGATTCCTGAGACTGGACACAGCTTTATTAGTAAAGGTAGTAATTACTACCCATTACTAGATCAGCAATTGCACCAGTGTTTCATAACAAAGTTTGACCCGCGACAGCCTGGGGACACACATACAGCATCAGACATCCACCACAGATAAGGTCAAGATCTTTTCTTTCTTTTCACTTGAGAATGGGTGGGGAGTGATTGCAGACTGAAAGGCAAATGCAATGCATGCACACAACAATACTTCTACCATTTCTTCACGTCTAGGTGCATTGTGCAAAAACAGTAGAACAGTCTAGGAACACACCTTACACAGTTTTTAAGATTTACTTCCCCACCCAAGTCCAAGCAGGCACTCTTCTGCCCTTCACTTGCCTACTAGTTTAAATCACAACAGAGCCGAGGTGGAAACAAATCTAAAACTTCACCCCACCCAGTGTAAGATGAATTACTTTCCCCCTCTTCCATCTGTGTTCTTTTTTCTCATTTCCAGCTCACTGTCCACTCCGCTTCTACTCAGTTCTAGTCTCCCCGAGCTGACAGTCCCAGGCATTACCAGAAACATACTATTTCAAATAAGGCAAAACGGAGGTTCTAGACCAAGTAACAAGTGTTGTTCTTTGCAGCTGAGTCTTTGAACAAAAGGTTATACCAATGAGGCCGTATGCATAACTTTTTATAAAAATCACTACTTTAATTCAGTGTCATTTGCTTATGTCACACCCTGGGTGTGACAGCTTGTGCATGAACCTAAAATGTCAGTTTAAGAGATAGGACATATTATTCATAATCTGTGGTGCTAAATATTCTTACTTACAAATCTAATAAATTAGATTGATCAAAATTTTTCAAGACTTAACTGCTGTTTATTTAATTAGCAAATTTCAGTGTCTTGTATATAGACTGCTGTACTAACATGATGAACAATATTTCATATTCTTTTTGTAAAAACAGTATGTGTGTGAAGAGAAGTATGTTGCAGTCTGTCTGACTTGGTCTGTATGAAAAGCAATACAATTCACAGGGGCTGAGAAGCTGGGTTTCTTATTTTTAAGAAACACTTATGCATTATATTAAGACAACAATGACTGGAGGAAAAAAGTCCTATCCCTTGGCATTTTCACACTGCCTACAACAGTACTACTCAACTTTTTGGCAGTCTATTAGGCTTTCACTGCCAACTTTGACCACTGGAAAGGCAGTATGCATTGCACTTTTTTTTTTTTAATAAACCTTCATAGCAAATCAGTTGCTCATAAGCAATAGATCAGTACATCTGATCCCACCTGGAAAATTCTACCCTAACACTACTACAAACTACTATAAGCACACTATGTAAACATGTATCTACACAACAGACAGTAGCTAATATAAAGATGACAAAAGCCATATTAGTAAGAGAAGACACATCAGTTGGCATCATCTTTTCACCACAGATGGCAGTAAATATAATTCTAAAAGATCACAAAGCTTTAGAATTAATAAAGAAAAAATTCGTATTCCCTAAAAAGATGCCCCTACACTTGACCCATGCTCAGGAAAACCAGACCAATAAATAGCAATAGACCAGGTCATCTCACAATGCCAACAGATATCTAGTACAAAGTAGTGCATGCTGCACCGAGGACAGATGACTGATGTTTTGCATAGAGAGCCCAAATATTCTGCTTTTATGCGAGATGAGTGAATGTACTTTAACACAGACATTTCTGGGTTGAAGAAACTTGGCTATTTCTTATACAACACACTGGAAGTCCTCATATAAGGAATGAAAGACAAGAAAAAACAAACAACATGTTTGAGCATGCAAGTATCTGCAAGTCTGCACATGTGTATACTTGATATATAATGTATGTTATCCAGATACAAGAAGTATGATGGTTGAGATGCTTCTCTGTCTCCTGCCCAAGATCCCTCACAAGAGTAATTCTAATTTAGAAAGACATACCTTTTAAAGCTGGCAGTTTTTGAAGCTCCCTGTTATTGCTAACATTAAACCTTGAAGAACTCTGCCGCTTTTCCTTCTTCAGTACTGTCTGTGGTGCTGGTACTTTGATTTTAGATAGTTGTGCTGGGGGAGGAGTGCTGTTTGACTTTTTGTTTGACACCTGTTTAAACAGAAATGAAAGCAGTTAATTGCAGCTGAACTTACAGAGAAAATCTTCTAAAAAACTATTTTTGTTATAGAAATAAGCAAAATAAGCTTTTAATCAAATTGCTCTATTCATCACCCTCTGAATGTATAGCTATCTATTCTTCTGTTCCCTCTTTTCAGTGTTCATTTCTGTACCATAGCCCACATATAGATAGGAATAGATCAGCTTGTTACATGCACCAGCCCATTTACTTGATGTTATCAGTCAATTGAAAAGAAGTTTTCAAATAGTGTAGTTCCTTAGCTACTTTCACCTTTTCCCTGAGAAGTCCGGGTCTACAAGGTATTTGGCTGTCTTACTTCAGCTTCAGAGGGATTACAGGACCTTTTCTATTTACAGAAGGTAAACCTTTCACTGCCTATTTGTAGTGTGCCTTGTTGGTATAGTCCTAAGCTTGGCTCCGAGCAAGTTGCTTTTGCTGTAATAATCCTTATCAGATTGTCACTGTACCTCTGTATGTGGTAAATAACATAAAACCAGAAAAATGGCTCCCACCTATAGGTTTTCAGTTTGCTGCTGTTTCCCAGACTACACTTGACAGTGCTTTCTCTCAAGCTGAATAAAATGCATCATTAACAAAAGCCTGTCAGAACTTGTGATGCTGCCTTTCTCATTCCTTTTCTGAAGTAGGAAAAGCAGGTTTAAAGTAGGTAATAGTTAACTTTTGACGTTCTTTACAAGAATGATAAAACATCTAGGAGTGACCTACACTAAGAATACAGGAACAGCTGAGTAAGAAATCTTACTGCAAGTAATTCATTTTACAGGAGCTTAATTTGCTGTAGAAACCTTTCAAATTTGCAAACTATTTTACACTGAAGCACATACATGTGAAAATACACCTTGGCACTTTTCTCTTACAGGAAAGACCATATTCTCCTTTTCAGTAAGTGCCCATGTGATAAGAAATGGGAAAAAAAAGATCAGATGGAAACAGGATTCAGGATGGAAATCAACTTGTAATGCTGCTACTTTGGCAGCTTGAATGGATTTAATTAGAGTTTTGTTAAGAATAGTACATAGGAAAGTAGTGTTTCTTTCCTGCATGAAATAACATCAATGGAATTTTCACAGGGATAATGCTAAAACAACAGAAACCACTTTTCTTCATGTTCTAAAAAGCTTTCTACAATAGCTTATTCATCAGCAATTTCCACATGGTCCAGAATTGTACACATTCAGGACACGTGGAAATGTTACCATACATAAATTTATCTTCTTCTAGAGTCTAAGACAGTAATTTTATTCAAACTTTGTTCTACTAGCATAACCGGGAAAGAAATGTATAACCTTCAAGGATAGAGTAACAATTGTGTTATATTATACACACAGTGCTTAATATATCAAAGACATGACTGAAAGCAGCATTTAGTTTTCACTGAATACATTTAAGATGACCATTTTGCCAAATTTAGTATTATAATAGCAAAAACCCTTACAGCCTTATAGAACAAATAAGGTGAGACAACACACTGAACATCAAAAGTCTTAAGTTATAAAAAATACTCTAGAATTGGTTTCAGTAAAAATGGCATACATTAGCAAGTTAAAGCATTTATGTACAAGTAATACCTGTTACATTGCATTTTTCAGACTATTTCAATTGTTAATCCCAAATACTAAATGCTTAAAAATATTTTTGCTGAGTATACATGTGATCTGCAAGGTAAATTCTACCCAATAATCCAATTTTAAAAAACACTCCAAATAAAGTTATGAATAGACGAAGCAGAAAGAAAACCAGTACTAAAAAATAGAATGCAATGACTTACCATGTATTAAGTGATAAAAGCTAATTAAGATGCATTATAAATACTATTACTGCACAGGATTCTATACTTCCAATATTGTGCTTGAGCCTAACAGTGTTTTTCTGAACTGGCTATCTTCCACTGCCACCTGGTTTTTTGTGCATTATTTGGAACAGGAAAGCTACTTTCCTGTTTCCTCTATTCCCAAACAAATTCCAATTTCAAATTAAGAAGTGCTCACGTGTGCCTGTACACATGCGCACACTGCGATATCCTAAGGTAACACACACCTCAGGGAACCAAGTATTCTAAATTGCAGATAAATTCTAAAATTAGCCAAAAGTGGTTATTTAAGAGGATGGGTAACATTCCTAATTAGAAATGTTGAAAGAAAGCATTTTTTGTTGCTATGGCAACTTCCCATCTAGCAGTGATGACTCCAGTGTAATTCCAGCCTTGAATCATCGGCCAATTTATCCAACAGATTTCCTCCTCCTTTCTACCGTCAACCATGATCATCCCTGCTTTTCAGACATGCTCCAGTCATTCAGACAGCACATACCACAAAGCTGCCAAAACAGTTTTCATTTCATTATTATTTGAATACTACACTACACAGCTGTACCCAATAGCCTCTCCAAGTGGCACTATGGTGTTACCACGAGAGAAGTGGCCTCCAGGGCTCGCAGATAACCAGCCCTTGGACAGAAAGGCACCTGGAGCAAGTGAGTCAAGTCAATTTAAGTCACACAGCTCAGCAATTTTAACCTCCCCTCTAAAAGGAAAACAGACTAACAATTCTGTGTATTCATTTGCTAAAGGTTTCACGGTAACATACATTTTATGAAGGTAGAGTGCTCGTTAGTTCAGACTGAAGAGCCAACCAAGCTCAGCTTCTTCCTCCCAGTAATAAACCAAATTACTTCAGAAACCACAACTCCTGATGGACATTTTGCTACATCAGCGAACAGTTCAATTTATTTGACAGCAGAACAATCAAACTACAAATGCATTTTTAGCAATTCTCCTCCTATGACTAGAATGGGAAATACCTTTTCTTCCCCTTGTTCTGGCAAACAGCTCCCTCCCACCCAAACGTTTATACCCTCATAGACACATTCAATTCCAAAAGTGTTGATAAACCCCTAAAAATATTAATAAATTCCTCTGAAAACACATCATATTGAGAACATGTTTCTTCAGATCACAACTAAAACACAATCCTCATGTTTTCTAATCAATTTAGTTTCTGAAAGATAGAGCTTTACACACTTTTATGAACAATAAGACAAATAGGACCAGTGTTATTCTGACTTTTAACAATTCAAAAACAGAGTAGAGTTCATGTTCCCCAATTCCCTCGAATAAGCTTCAAATGAATTCAAGAGAGTGAAAGGCAGGCAGGAGAAGCTTTCTTGCCAGCCATAATAGTTCAAGATAAACATTCCTTGCATCCCTTCTTCCCGCGAGTCCTCCTGCATCAACCAGGATGCGGTACATGCCTTGTCTTAACACCACTGTTTGCTCAAAGTTGCATTCTTCATCACCTCAACTTGTACACAGGCAATTATAGATCCGAGCACAACACTAAGTTTGTGACCAATCTTTGGGAAAGATAGGTATGGGTAGACCAAGCACATCTACAGTTACAGTCAATTTTTCTCTTTGAATTAAATTGATCATCAAACAGCCCACACGGCAACTTTTACTTTTGGCCAGCCATCTAAGACATGAGAGAGAGAACTGGGATCTGGAAGGAGGGTCCACTCCACACCCCACAGATGTCAACGAGTCTTTCAGAAGACCCTATTCTTCCTTTTCTGACAGTCCCCCAAAAAGCTGGTATTCAAACTACCTTGACCAAACATGGGCAACCAGAAGAACTCTGTCTGACCTTACCTTGCAAAGCACACTCACTAATAACTGAATTAGAGCAAAGCACACACTCTTCTGCATCACAAAATCAAGAGGGCTTCCATGTCAAGCATTGAGTGGGGTTAACTCTACAACGACACAGCAAGCTTTCCTACCACTTTCTAAGATAAACTGGTGAGAGCAGGGTAAGGATTTGAAGATCATAATAAAATCACATGGATGCATCTGTCATTCATGATTAAAAAACACTGGATAGCTTACTAGTGACAAAAAAATTAGATCACCTCCTAAGCACAAGGCAAGAGAGACTGTCTCTCTCTGCCCGAAGAAAACATGGTGCTAGGCAGTATCCTACATGGCATTTCTTGACACAGATTTCTTCCTTCTAATGAGTATCACCACTGAATTCAAGTTTCTATCAGTGTGTACACCATCCCAGGATGGCAGCAGCACGCCACATACCAGCTAAAATCATGATAAAAACTCTGGACTACAGGATCTGGATAGGTGAACCTTGTACCAATTAACACGTAATTAAGACTCCCTGTGAAATGTGGGTACACAGAGAAAAAAAAAAATCACAACACAGAACACTTTTTGTAAGAATCATTAGTCTGAATCCAAGAAGCAAGGGAGAATGCCTATATTAATTCAGAATTAATCTCTTCCTTCTTTTCCTTTTGGTACAGTAAGTAGCCTCCATGGATTTGTTTTTCATTAAGATAAACAGAGGTCTGATCTGTAGCACCCAGAGCAACTCATTTCTTGCCAAGGCAGCCTCAGAAGGAGCTATGAAAGCATTCTGGATTATATCTAATATGTACTTCCATTGAAACCGAAATACAATTTACTGAAACTAAATAAAGGACATGAGAAAACACCAAAGCGACATTTACAACTTCATTTTCAAAACTGTATGAGCGCCCAGTACGTAATCAAAATAATTTGGCTAAGAGGTTGAGGTCCAATATATATTCAATGTAATTAGGCTGAGAAGTTGAATTTAATTTAATCTCTTGAGATGAGAACTGAAATCAAAGATCAAGGAGTCAAAATGGGTGGAGAGCAGTTAAGAGCCTTCAATGCAGGTTTTTTCCCCTCTGCAGTAACTTCAAAGTAGCGTGAAAGTCTCTGAACACTCCAGAAATCTTCAACTCTGCCACAGAGCTCTCTGCTGATCTTCATTTGCTGCTCTGATCTGGGGGAGGTAACAGGGACAGATCACATCTGCCATATGGCCCAGTAACCATCAACCTGGTAAATATATCCACAGCATACCTGCAGGAGGTGGGCTGGTGGTGTTAATTAGCAGTTGGGACCAAGGCAAGTTGTTCAAGAAAAAACGCTACCAGGAGAACAGCATTTGTCACCCGATTTCAGTGCTGTGTTGTTAAGACCACCAGTTCAACATGCCTTCCAAGAGGACAACGTCAGAATAAACTCTTGTTATTACGGTATAAAAAGATGCAGCTTAATAGAGCTATCCAGACAGTCTGCAGTAATTCCAGTTCATACAAGTAGTGCCTAATCACTGATAAAGAGTTTGTTATGGAGCAACTAACTACAACCTCAAATATCAGCATTTTCAATCTATACAAAGCTTGATACGGATTCTTTATCATCTGGAAACATAAAAAGGGGCCATTTACCCACAAACAACCCAGTTAAAGCAGGGAAACAACATGACTGTTGGGTACCATTTTGGATGACACACAGTTTTGAGGTTCTCGCTTTGTTCCTACTATGCCATTATTGTTCACTTGTCTCACTACCATAAGATTGTTTGGACAGACAACTTCGGAAGGAGCTTCTGGAGATGCAGCTTATGGTGCTGAAGGCTTTGGTTGGTTTCACAGAGACCACAATTTAGATTTCTATTGTTTTTCCTCAACAAAATCATTTGCCAGAATGATACCTGGATTGGCTTGCTAGAATGATCTTTGCAGCTGCCTTTCTAGCAAGTACGTTTATTATCATTAAAGATTCTCTCAACGGTTGAGATATGCTGGGACTACCACTGTACTATCCAGTGTAACTTACTATGTTTTCATTTGGTAAGATAGCAAGACCTGCATCCTAAAGCTTTGAGGATCCATGTTATTACAATGATAAACAAAAAGCTTAACTTTTCAACAGGGTGGTGATGACAAAGTTTATATATTTTAGTACACTGTAACCAACACTCACTGATTTACAATGTGTTGTTTAGCAACCATGATTTTGTAATTACATATAGCAATGCTACTGGCAGCTATTGTTGATGCTTGACTATGGAGTTCTACCAGTGTTTTGTCAGAGACAACATGGAGTTTGTTGAATTGCATCAGACTGGGAAGTTCCCTACCAGCAGTGAAGGTCATCTGACCCTCTTCACTGTGGAGAGGTGCCCACAGCAAGTTTTACAGTCACAGACCATTTTAGAAAACTGATCTATAACTTGCTGAAGCTCTTTCACGTTTCTTGCTAGCATTTATTTTTCACGACAAAGCATTGCACGCATTCCCTGTCAGCTGCTTACACACATAGCTCAAATTTTATCTTTTAAAGAATTGTATCACCCTAGATTTGTACAACACACTTGACTTGCAACACATCAGCCAATCCTGACAACTGCCAAAGATGTCTCAGCTCAGTGTACTGCATCCTAGACATTCTTGCACTGTATTTTACACTCATAGTTAAGTATCAGTAGCATCAAGCTTGATTTCCATTTGCTCCTTGTTAAATCAAAATTAAGTTTACTAGTTTACTCTAGGAACAAATTGACATTTGATTCCTTTCAGTCAGAGGACTGATCTGCAGCCTGAGGTTGTAGCGTGTTGGCAACGATGACAGGGTGGCCAGGCTGGGACCATAAGCAGATTCATGCTGTTCTGCATTTGCTGTAACACCACCACCAGTAAGCACCTGGTACTTCATAAACATCAGCAGCAAAGCAACATTTGTTTCTTAATGCATCTTCTATAATCAAACTTCAAAGAAACAAATGCCCCTGGGAAAGTAAAATTTGTTACCTGCAACCATCAGTTAGCTAATTAAATATGATTAAAACCAGATAAAGTCCTAAGCATTATTTCAAAACATTTATATAAATACAGAGATGAAGAATCTGAATAAGTGATGGCTTGGCTTAAATTACTTTAGTTCTTGATTTTCATTTGTAATTTCTCTCTGATCAGCCTGAACCACCCTTTTACTTTCAAAAAACCCAACAGAAACTACCTTTGTGCTGCTTTATATATATACACACACACATACATATAAGGTTCCCACATTTGAAGGAAAACACATAGGCACAAACTAATCTCACTTACTTCAAGCCCCAACTCCTATACTCTGCTGCAAATTTTAATTATATAAAGCTACTGATGAGCTAAAACTACTATATACGTGGCCTTATCAGTGACATCTGTATTTTTGTGCTCCCCGATCTATTCACAGCAGTTTCTCACTCCACATACTCATATTGGAATCTTCGCCCCTTGCCCCCCAATCTGGTATTTGTATTACATGCTATATAAGAGAGTTACAGCCTGTGACAAGGTTCCTGGGCATTTTAGTAGTGCAGTAACAACCTTAACCACTTCCAAAGAACTGTTACACCAAATCATTTCATCTTTGGCCCTCATCATGCTTTTATATATTTTTATTACATTATTTTATATTTTTTTATATAAACTAGAAAAGTTTACTTTTCAGTACTTCAGACTGCTAAACTGAGCAGTGATGAGGAAATGTATTAAATTATAGTCACTATAAAGGTGTAGCAAATTCTAATATTTGGCAGTTCTCTTTTTACAAGTATATATGTATATTCAGGAATTGGGCGGGGGGGATCCCCATAATTTTGTTTCTAATTGGCCCCCAAAGCCAGGGGAGGAGGGCGCAAACAACACACAAATAAAAACCCAAAGTCTACCATCCCACTTGTATAATTATTAATTTATTCTAGCTTTAAATGAAATTGAGGGAGAAAAAAAACCAAACAAGATTTAATATTTGTAAAGTCTGAATATATGGGTGGATTCAACAGGTTTTTCTTACTATTTGTATTCTCTACGGAATAATTATATTAATAATTCAGTATTACTCATATGCATTAATGAACACCTGAGTTCTCTCAAAGTTTAAGGAGCACTAGGTCTTAACCCTTATGAAAAAATGTAAGAGAAATTATTTGAAACAAAGGATAAAAGGATGTCTTCAGTTTACAAACTGCTGATATCCATTTCTGAAGACCACTTTGCTCCTTCCGATTAGAACAGTCTTTGCCTTCATTGCCGTGGTTCCGTTCAGGAAGGATTCAGAGAGTTTAAATGCATGATTAGAAAGTAAAGAATAGCAAGTACTAAAACAAACTACAAACCAAAGACCTCATACATACATGTTACACAAGTAGTCATCAGCTTTGTGTAAGAACTAGAAGAGCCTAGGATCCAGTTTTCAGAGACATCTCCTTTTAGGTAACAAATAACTTTTAGATATTTAGTTATACAGCAGTGTTTGGTACATTTCTTTAATCAAGGCAAATAGTTTTAAAAGCATAATATTAAAGTCACATAACAAACACTGTTAAGGCAGCCTCTTTCACTATTCAGTATCAAGGTGTATTTGCTTTGGATGCAGAAGGAAATTCCGATTACCAAAAGTAAAAAGGCAAGATGTCAATAAAAATTGGAAATAGGAAATACAGAAGGTAAAAACAAACAAAAAACTGTGTAGCTGCTTTAAGAGTAGCACATAGTGCATCTTTCTAGTCAGCCAATAGCACCTCATTTAGTACTAAGGCTCTGTTTACTTCCTACACTTAAGTATTTTTCAATGGTTGTATCAATCCATTAAAAAATTCTCTCTAGGAATGAAAATCAGAACTGCAGGCCACGAAAAAAAAAAACAGTTTTCAAATTATTTTTTAAAGAAGTTGGCATACCAGTTTAAAGTCAAGAAAACAAAAAAACCACCGAAAATCCACAAACTTTATTTATACAGCCGATACAAGAGAAATCCATCTTGATTTTACACATCTTTTTGGTTTAAAGTCCTGTTTTGCTAATGTCAGAAGTAAAATCCCAGTCCAACAGCCCTAGAAAGCTTCAGGAAACAGAAGTTCTACAATTATGCATTTATAGCCATTCTGAGATTAAAACTTGAGAGTACTAGTTGTTCAACATTTCAAATTCATTTCATAACACAAGTACCTCTTCTTCCAAACGAAAGACCACCAATTTCCAAATCAATTTCATCTACTGCATGCGACTGACTCATGAAAACACTGGCTATTCAGCCTATCAGTCCAGCAGGGACGTATTACTGAATACATACTAAAGAAACAGCTAAGGTACAGCTAGGTTTGTTATGTGCTTTGTACACCTGACAAACAGAGCTTATTGATTTGGCTCACTGAAAACCTGGGGGCTTGGGGATGCTTTATTACAGGCTATCAGCCATTCCTGATCTAGATGGCTACATAACTGGCATCAAAGTGACAGTATGGTAGGGAGTACTACCAAACCCCTTAAAACACCGATTTATGTTACAAATAAATTAATACTTAACTTCAGGCATTAATTAAAAGAGATAAATCAAAACTATGCTAAATGTCTAAAAGACATCTGCTTCTATGAAAAGCAACAAATACACAAAAAGATGTTAAATCTTAAAGATGCTGAACTCAGTGCATCCAAAAACGCTGTGCCACTGCGTGACAGAGATTGCCCATCTAATAACAGCAATGGAAAAGAGCTTTAATGACAGCTGCTTTATACAAGTGACAATAAATATATACACACACTGAATCACATGCATGGCAGAACAGAAGCATGGATCACTACTTAACAAAGCTTTTAAAATTGGTTTCAATAGTGATTATAGTCTCACATTGGCAACACATGTCATCAATAAATCACGCAATTTTTTGCACCACAAGAGAACTAGCCAATGCAGTTTATATTTTACTACATTTTGATTTGTCTGTATTAAAAAAAACCAACCCACCTGTAAAGCAGAAAGAATCACCCAGGATAGCACATGGAAACAATGAGGTAATACACACACACTCTCCTCAAACCACACTGGTCTTCCGTTTGCTGCTCTGTATAGCAGAAGAACTTGAAGGAAGAGTTACGATTCCTGTTCTCATTTGCTGAAAGTCACCAAGCCAATACTTTCTTAAACAACAAAAACAGTTTTTCTCTACAGACTACTCAGCACTTAAGATTCAAAATGAATACAGTTTTAAGGCGGCATGAAACTTCTAAGCTTAAACCAGTCCAGCTAGACCTAGAAGATGCTGTCGCTCCCAGTCACCTACTACTGCCTTGGATGAAAGGTTACCAGCTACTTCTGACCCTTCCATCCCTCCAGTGAACCACAACAGTGGTTCAAATAGGAGCACTCAAAGTGCTCCCAGACCATTTCAGGGATTGGTGAAAAGCACAAGTTTCAGCACATATACTCCCACAGACAAAACAGTCAGAATTACGAGTCGATAGGGTTAAAATTTTAACTTCCTTCCCCTGTGGTTGTATTTCAAAACTACTGTTAAAGTACTGTAAGAAACACTTGAATTTTTAGAAGTGTTAGGTTTTTGCTAGAGATGGAAAAAGGTAATGTTTCTCAATCATTAACTACTAGCAAGCCACCTCCTTCTGAAGAAATTAGACTGACCATAAGTCACTACTGCCTTAACGCAGAAGACCACCTCCACATCTGTGTGACATAACAGAACTCTACAATAAAGCTTATGCGTGAGGGAAGTAACTTCTGCAAAAGCCAGTTAGGTCACAGGGAATACGTCCACAAGTTATGAAGTTTTGGCATAGCCAAGACCCACACCCAGTTTGTTGTTTTGGTTGGGTTGGTTTTTTTTTTGTTGTTATTTGTTTGTTCTGAGTACATGTTTCAGGCACTGGTAAACAAAACCCCGAAGTACTCTACCAGAGCAGAGACACTATAACAACAGAAAACCCCAATACACAACAGATTAAGCCTTTGTTCACAACCTGAAGACACTAATATCCTGGACTAATTACTGAAGTAAGAAGCTGTACTTATACTTTAAGGAATAGATTCAACTTTTCTAGTAACTATTTAGTCTAATTCATTAATGTCTACTAACAGGTTAGAAACTACAGTTAAATAAATGGGAGCTTAATCATATTACCTCTTTTCCTAAGTGTTAAAAAAGTGAACAATATGTGCACCTGGAAACTTGAATAACTGCACTAGGGTACAGAAAAACAAGATACCCTCACCTCATACGTTCTGTGAAATTCTGGCAGCTGTGTCACATAAAGGAGAACAGAACACAGAGAAGGACAATCAAAGTAATGAAAGTCTTCACACCTAGGGGAGATTAAGCAGGGCTTGGGGGGGGGGGGGGTGTGAGGGAATCTACTGTTGACAATCTAAAAAATATCAAATAAATCATTAATAATATGAAAACAATTTCATACAATACCTCAGCTAAGCAACTTTCTAAGCCAGATATTGGCTTAAGGAAAAGTGTTTCAGGATGGCAGACCACACATCTACTCTGTTTCTGAATATCTCTTCCAGAGTATCAGCTACTGACCACACAGCAAATATGAAGCAACATGGACCCTCCTTACGTAGCATGGATCTTTTGGTTACTTGATGTAATACCAAGGCACAGGCAACGCAAGAAGAATTATCTTGTATTCCTTCCAGTAAACATCTGCTTCGTGGGAATGCTGGAGACAGGAAAATAGGCAAGATGGACCTTGCTTTCAGACACAACTACAATGGCATTCTTTGAGTTTTAAATGAAGAGGCTTTTCCTTCAGTAGTCACCCGTATACTGCAGCTACTCCCTACCTCTGTACATGCTTACGGGCTACTGCTGAAGTTTTCAAATTGAGACAAGCATCTGCTTAATTCACTTTCAGCCCCTTTCAGGACAGGCATCCTGACCTGGCATACCACAAATCATTTCAATCCATTTTCAAACTTGCTGTATAGCTTCACAACTGAAATCTCATCTCCCTGACTGCACAACAGGAAAAACACTTGTTCATTTTTGTAAATATTAAAATCTGTTGTACTTTTTTAACTACAGAAGTCCAAGGCATCATGAATTTAGTTAAGTGCTATAAAAGTGTCTATAAATAAAGTATTTGTAGGATGCTGCTGCTTGTGTTGTTCCTGTTCTTTGAACAGCAGACAGCTTCTAGTCTTTACAATCTGCCATTTGCATTAAATTCATTTGCATTAAATGCATCTTAAGAAAAAAAATTAAACAAGCACATTTCCAGATCTACTTATAGTCTAGAAGAGGATTTTTTAAAAATCATTGTTAAAATACACGTACAAGGAAACTTGAAGACAACCTTCTTTAAAGAAAAAAAACCCTAAAATGTATTACGTTCCAGAATATTTCTATATTTACTAATCTTCACTATGTTAACAAATAGCCTCTTTTCTGCTCATAAGCACCAGCTAACATACATCATGATTACAGTCAGCCACATTAGAATGCAAAGTCTACATTACTATTTGTGTGCAATTATTCTATTAATTAAGTTAATGAGTCAAGCACTGAGGTGTTCAAAATTGTACTGAGACTAAATAATGCCCAGTGGGAATGGCAATCATTGTATATGTGCCAGTCACACCCCCAGTCCTTTTCCCATTCTGCCCCTACTCACATATGATTAACTATCATAGATAACTTAAGTAAACCGCGTTTTTCATTGGGAATTCTACACAGAAGGACAAGTGAAAATGAAAAATGCATGGACACTACAACATATTCTCCTATTGAAATTAATCTCTCTCACATTTTAAGTAAAAAAAAAACAAACCCACATCTAGATCTGCAAGCACAGAAAGAAATTTAAAAAACTGTGTATACATTTTCAGTTAACATTTAAAGCTCTCTACTAATTAACTATGGGAGCTTTACACTCTATCCTGAAGCACCAGGAAGAAATAAGAAAATCAGTTTTGGTCTCAGCAGCTTGTCATTCAGAAGCTTGAGAAAATAAGTACTTAACAAATGTACAGAAAAGACACTGATAATGACAAGCCTTACAATTGCACAGGAACTAAAATTACAGCCAAGAAGTAATACTCTTTTTAACATCACAGCAATATACTGTAAAGACAGAACACATCACAATAAAGTATGTCTATTTACACCGATACATTTCTTATTCCATTTTAAGAGCTTTCCTAGTAGCTAAGATCCCTCCTAGAAGCTAGGTTCCCTCCACCAAAATGCATAATCCCTCTTACCTGAATTGCCAAAATACTTAAGATTAGACTTTTTAATGATCTTATTAATTTATGACAGTAGCATGCGTCTTTCTGAACAAGAAACAAATAAGAACTCATTGAAGTGCATCAGAAGGAGTAGACTAAATATCCCCAACCACCTACCCCCAACAGATATTTCAGTGAGGGAAAAATGGTGAAGCTGGATGAGTACTTTGATGTCAAACATCATCTTTCAGTATCACAACATGTAGTTTAAAGGCTGAAATACATAAGCTTTTCAGTGCAGTGTTTTACATTCAGGCTGGTATGAACGTTTTAAAAGAAATTTCAGAATCTACCTAAACAGTGGATTTCCGAATGAAACATATCTATTAATTCCGAGTTTCTAGATGAATATGCAAAATGGAGTGAATAACGATTTAATTGACCCCTTTCAAGTCACTGTATCTTGCTGGTGGGCAAAACAGAGAGCAATGCGGAAGAGGAAAAAAAAAAAATCAGCATCAACAACAGAGTAATCAGTCAGAAATGGAGCACTGCATTGTATACCTATAAAAAGAAATCACACAACAAAACAACTGGCAGCCTTTGATTAAGCCTAAGGTCTCCTGACAATGTAACAGGCTACTGACACTTAACTGACACACCAACGTCAACAGCTTGAGAGAAGAGAGTTCTGGGACTTACAGAGTACGATAAAAACTGCAACGAGCAACTAGAAAACAAGCCCAAAATCTTATAATAAGACTAGAAAACAAAATAGATGTATGCCTGATAACAAAAAGAAAACAGATTAATATTTAAGACTGTAGCAAGCACGTATTTATTTACTGTAAATAAAATTAACTTCCTCAAAAGCATCTTCTCTTAAGTCTTAAAAACACTTTTTCGTCAAATACTAGGGCAGTAGTTCCACAACCACTTTCCTCACAGCCATCTGTCATGTCAAAATCTTAACAATCTAGGACTTAAACACTCTTCAAGAGCTATGACAAATTTGCCTGGAAAATACCTACATATTTTAGTAATACTTACCTCATGTTCTTGGTTGTCTTGTCCATCTTTGCCACTTTTTCCACTCTTCACTGATTTCACAGGTTCCTCAAAAAAAAAAGAAGTTTGCAGTTTCAGTTACTTTGAAAAGGAGATTCAGACAGATTTTTCAAGCCAAGAAACTCAAGTTTTTTTAGACACTAAGAATATTAAAATTGATGGAAAAAATGATACTGTTTTTTGGACAATCTTAATACTGAACTATCAGTCTCTACATAGCTACTTTAAACATTTTTCATCTGCAGAAAGGTTTTGGAGTTTTATTTATGCCTCAAAATTCACCCATAGAGCCATATAAAGATAAGCTTTCATACAGCCAAGCAGGCAGGGACAAAGAATGCAAGCAATTTGAACTACGTTTAAGAACTTATCCTTTCTGTCTTTGGGTTTTAGCTTCAAGAATATTTATATTTAGTTTAGCTTTGAAACCAGCATGAGTGCCCTACACGTTTTACACTGCATTATTTCGCCTGCTCAAGGGGCTAGAAAGGCTAGTATTAGAAGCAGGCCCACAACTCATACTTCTCCCTCTCAGCATTATACTTAACTTTCATCCTTCACTCATAGCATATTTTTGATATTCATTATTAGCAGAAAAGTAAAGAAAACTTTGAATGTTTTTAATAATCAAAGGTGGCAAGGATATTGAGGAAAAAGTTAGAACAAACCCCCACAAAGCACAACACCCAATCTCCCTACACCCAATTATAAAACCACGCTGAAAAAGACAAGAAGAAGCCAACTGAACAGAGAAGGTCTAGAGGGACAGCAGCTGGATAGGGCAGCTCTTCTCTGTTTCTGACTTCCACTCACATCGCTAATTGCCTATCACCGAAAGCGCACCCAGTTAACTTTCTGTCAGATTAGTAAATTTTCTGCGACCATTACTCGCGCAAGCCCCTTCCGTAGCTGCCGGACAAACCACCCGGGAGCGCCGGGGGCAAACTGAGGCAAAGCAAAAGCGAGCTCCTCTCCCATCGCCAGGGAAAGGAGGCGACAAGGCTCGGAGAGGCGGTCTAGGCTCCTCGAGCGCTCACGGCGATGCCCCGAGCACAGCTGCAACCGCAGCCGGAGCCCCGCAGCCCAGAGACTCCCCGGGAGGGGGATCGGGCCGCCAGCTGCGGGGACAGGCACCGCCCGCCCGCCGAGCCCCGCCGCCATGCCGAACACCCCCTTCCTCCCCTTCAACGCACCCGGGCCGGCCCCGAAGTACGAGACGCGCCCCCCGCGCCCACCCTTCCGCCGGGCACGGCGGCGGACACGCTTCCCGCCCCCCTCCTTCCCTCCCCCGCACGCCACAACCGCGGCCTCCCTCCGCCGACTGACTCCCTCCCTCCCGCTGCCCCCAACTCCGCGCCCCCCCCCCCCGGGCCCGGCGAGACGGCACCAGGACACCCCACACACACCCAGGGCACCCCCCGGACCAGGCCCCACCGGGAGCTGCCCCCTCCCCAGCGCCCGGGGGCGGGCAGGGTCCAGCACACAGCCGTGAGGGCAGGGGGCCGCCCCTCGCCCGGTCCTGCCCAGCGGCGGGGAGCGCCCCGCCGGCCCCCTGCGCGCCGGGCTCCGCTCGCCGCTGCCGCCGCCCCCCACCGCCGCGCTCTGCCCCAGGCCCCTCCTCCCCGCGGGGCCTGCGCCCCACCGCCCCCCCCGCGAAGCCCAGGACGCCCCCCGTGCCACCCCGACTCACTTTCTCCTTCTTGTTTTTATTCGGCATGGCCGCCCCCGCCCCGCGGCCGGCGAGCCGCAAGCCCCGGCGGCCCCGCTCCGCGCTGCGCCCGCCCCGCGCTGCCGCTCCCCCCCGTCCCCGGCGGCGGCCTCGGTCTCCCCCCCCCCCCCCCCTTCCTTCTCCGCCCCCCCCGCCCGCGGTCAGCGCGCCGCCGCCGCCCCATTGGCTGCTCGCGTCACGTGACCCGCGGCTCGCCGAGCGTCACCTCGTAGGCCGGGCTGGCGGCGGGTTCCCTCCCCTCGTCCCGCCTGTCACGCTGCCGGGCGGGCGGCGGGACGAGGGCGCGGGCTCGCCGCGCTCCGCCCGGGCTGTGGGGCGGGACCCGCAGCCTGAGCCGCTCCGCCTCCGCGCCCCGAGCCCGCCGGCTCGCTGAGGGGAAGCGGCGGGGTGGGCTGAGGTGTGCTCAGCGTCCCAGGCGTGCGGCAGGCTCTCCTCAGCCGATGGCACCCCGCGGGGGGCGGAAGGTCCCCCGAGCCGGAGCTGCCCGCCGGGGCCCGCTCCTGAGTGAGGGGCTGCGGGCTTCGCCGCCGTGTGGGGGCCGGGAGCCTGTCACTGGGGAGCGGCCAATGGTTAAAGAAGAAAACAGTAAAACAATATAGAGCGTATCTGCAGCGTGGTGGCCCTCTCACACAAATCCGGCGTGGTCATCATCAGTCTGAGGACTGCAGTGTATGCTTGCAGTACGTGGATGAGGAGAAGGTGAGCTTAGTTGCAGCCTGATTTGATAACACTATCTTTATCCCGTTTGTTTTTAAAAGCCGGGGTGCCGATGTGTTTGTTTCCATGATGCCAGAGGGTCCAGAGGAGGCCACAAAGATGATCCGAGGGCTGGAGCACCTCTCCTGTGAGGAAAGGCTGAGAGAGTTGGGGCTGTTCAGCCTGGAGAAGAGAAGGCTCCGGGGTGACCTTAGAGCAGCCTTCCAGTGCCTGAAGGGGGCCTGTAGGAAAGATGGGGAAAATATTTTCAGCAGGGCTGGTTGCGATAGGACAAGGAGTAATGGCTTTAAACTAGGGGAGGGTAGATTTAGACTGGATATAAGGAATAAATTTTTTACCATGAGGGTGGTGAAACACTGGCATAGGTTGCCCAGAGAGGTGGTCGATGCCCCATCCCTGGAAACATTCGAAGTCAGGTTGGACGGGGCTCTGAGCAACCTGATAGAGTTGAAGATGTCCCTGCTCACTGCAGGGGGCTGGACTAGATGACCTCTAAAGGTCACTTCCAACCCAAAGCACTCTGTGATTCTATCCCCACCTGTACCAGAGATGATTTTTTTTCAAACAATTTGCTCTTTATTCTCTCAAAGCCAGAATGCAAAAATCAGAACAATCTTCTTAGACAAAAGAAGAAAGGTGCATATATTTCCTCTGGAAGATCTACAAACTTTCTCATGTGGCCAGGTTAAGCCCAAAATTACTGTTAGCTGAAGAAAAAGCACAGGGAATATTAATGCTCATAATAGTGCCAAGACATAAAGCATTTAAAATTTAGATTGGACATGCTTATTAAATTCCAATTGTGCTGTACTACTGTAGCATAGAAAAATTCTAGCTTAATAAATACCAGCATAAAAGTGAAATTGTTCTCCTTCCTTACCCAACCTGTGAGTATCAAAGACAGCATGAGCAAGCGTCTGTGCTCTCATTTTCAGGAACTGGGATTTCTAATAACCACTTGTGTCTGATGTGGTGATATCTAACATCAGCTTGCATCTATTATATTTGAATACTTTGCTTTTGCTATGGTGAAAGGGCAAAGAAACTTTCCCTTTTCCAGGCACTGCAAAGAAGTCTAATGACTACGGAGAGCTGCTTCCTCTTCCTTCAGTCCCCTTCCTTTCCTGCTTTTTAAGTGCTAGAAAACAAAGTATGTCTGCCTCTTATCCTTTCCCTAATCTTCTCTGGTTGAGGATTTAGAAATAAGGTGCGGTTATCACTGTTGTGCTTCTGTTAAGAGCCAGTCATGAATGAGTTACTACTAATAAATGAGACTTCTCACCAAGAGAACAACATGGATATCGAACATACTGAGAGACAATAAGGGAAAGAAATCTACCTCCATCTGTAGACTGGAGTTTGATCGGTGTATGAAGGGGTTTGTACAGCTGAGGATAAACTCAAGAGCTTCCAGTTCTTTGTTAGGTTTCATAGGAGCTTAAACTACTCTTAATTCCCAGCTGTTGTGTTCCTGTCTCCCTCCTCTGCACTGATGCTGGTACTGTGCAGCTCCTTAAACCAGTTCATAGAATTGATTGGGTTGAAAACTCTCCCCCCCAAAAGTGATGCGTTGTTTGGGGTTTTTTTTGCCTTGAACTGGCACACCAATACCTGCTTCTGTAAACACTAGCATTGGCTGAAGGAAGGGGGTGGAAATATGTGGCGGGGGCGGGATGTGACCTCAACAGCCTAGATTTAGATCAGTTTAAGCAGCTTAATGAGTTTCTCATTGGCTCTTGGCCTCCTTTGTGCTTGCTAGTGCTCATAGTTTTTCCGAATAATGGAAAAACTCAGTCAGTATCGTTGTAACCCAAGTACTTCTGAATAGCAGCAGCAAAAAATGTCTGTCCTTATTTTGATGTTAGTTGGGAAACCTTGAATCAATACGTCAGACTGAATACAGATTCAAAAGGTGGCACTGACTCAGTTAACATTTAGGAGGTTTTCTTTGTGACCACAGAAGTAGAAACTCTTGTGAAAACTTGACTCCCCCTCAGTTCACTTGCTGAGGAGTCTCATTCACCAGTAACAGAAAGCAATTGTGTTTTTCAAGGCCTGCGTATTATATGAAATAATCGGTGGGTGGAGGTGCTTTACAAGAAAAAATAGTTCCAACTGTATGCTCTAGTGTCTTCATAAAATATGACAATAAGACAAGTGACTTACATTTTCATGCAGCGCTAAGATGAAATCTTATTTTTACTACAGTGGTACATCACTGTGGGCCTAATTATTCTGCTACAGAGTAGGATTAACTGTGTAAATAATGTGATGTAATATGAGTGTGAATATGACTATATTAATATTTGCATTAACTG
This sequence comes from Opisthocomus hoazin, assembly GCF_030867145.1. Lineage (NCBI taxonomy): Eukaryota > Metazoa > Chordata > Aves > Opisthocomiformes > Opisthocomidae > Opisthocomus > Opisthocomus hoazin. The sequence continues at coordinate 61,987,957 of NC_134420.1, read as the reverse complement.
CTGAACATATTTTATGCCAACTACATGTTTTAAAAAGCTAGAATAGATTCACACTGATGGGGCTATCTCTGTAATTAAAATAGCAAAATCTAATGCATGTAGCATAGCTACCAATTTGCATTTTTGTACTGTATTGATTGATGAAATTGTCTAAACTTGCAAAAGTTAAATCACCAAATAATTTCAAGTCTTGTGTAAAACACCTGGATAATATTTAATAGCTTGAAACCAGGCCATGTGTCCAGTGTACTGATGAAAGGGGAACATTTACACAGTTAGTCCTTTCCAACTGTATTGGATATTATTTTTGTTTGTTTGTTTTTGTTTTAATCCCTTTACAGCAGTTGAGCAGTCATGATCTGGCCTGAGTTTATTGAGCAGATCACCGTCACTGTGATAGGGATAATATCTTACATCCCCAGTTGTATGATTTTACTGCTCTCCATGCACTCTCGAGTTTAATTGGGTGGTATGCCAGTTCAGCTTGCTAAAATGGCAGAAAACTAACTGAGCAGGGAGGACAGGAGACAATGAGACCTTTTGGTAGCAAGCTGTTAATCTGGCTCAGCTGAAACTGTGCAACTGCACTTGTGGACAAGGTTTGAGAAGCCAGTGAACTGCCATCGTTATACGTAATTGTCAAACATTGGCAGGCTGTTTCTCAAAACAGTTCTTTATTGACTGAAGCAGATCTCCTCTGTTTTCTGGCATTCTGTGTCAGATGTAGAGAGAGAACTGAAAGCTGAAGCACCACTGGCAGTAAGGAGGCTGGAATAGGTGGGTTGAAATTTAAACAATTTTTCCGTTCTTGTGCAGATCAAACTATTAGTTAACTTTCCTATCAGGAGTAGTGAAACTGCCAGATTATGTCTGAAGGGACTGAGGGTATAAATTGCTTCATCAGCACCTGCAATAGCCTCTGCTTCTATGCAACCTAGCATCAAAAGCTGCAAAGTCAGTATATTCAACTTCACAAAAAAGCTTAAGTATCTTTCAGAAACCGTCTCTACTAGCATGGATTTATTGTGCCTACCCTGAATTACATTAAATAATTTTGGGGCTGTTTCTCACTCTAAATTGCAAGGCTTTAATTCTCCTGAGTTAATATCTGTTAGTGTTGGATGCTCTGCTGTCATAATCTGATGTGTTGTAAAGGTTACAAAATAATTTATTCAAAGCTGTGTAAAAGTCAGACTCTTTTGAGGTAATGAGTAACGGTCAAATTTTAGAACTTCATGCTTGTAAACTGCATGATGTTTCAGCCCATTGTGTGGCAACATAAGTTACAAATGGCAGTTACTGGCATCACTTAACACAGAACAGGGATGTGCATTCAGAACCATAATTAGTCATATGTACGTGTAGTAGTGTCAGTATTGGATATATTCTAGCTGTAATATTACTCTGTATTTATGTAAAATTTGGACTGGTAAGAAATGAAAAAAAAAGCTCACATATGATGAATTATACTGTCTAAATCTCAACTTTAAGAATTTCCAATGACTGTGGAGGTATTGCATTGAAATACAGATTCTTTGAGTTTTGTCTGTTCTTACCTTTTCATTCTCTTTCTTACCTCTTAAGTTTTAAAAAAATTGACAAGATTTCATTTTGAATGTGGTGCATAACATCAGTTATTTAGGCAATTACAGCATTATAGATAATATTTGCTGGGAGGTTTGTCACTTTTGTGAAAAATTCAGGAGTCTCTTTCCTTCAGGTAAGTGGTGGAAGCTCAAGTTAAGCCCCCTTTTCGCTAAGCTCCCAGAAGCTTATTGGCAAAACCAGAAGTCAGCTTATGACTCTTCTTTCAGGAAGCAGCAAGAGTGGGGCTGCTCCGTGAGAGAGAAAGAGCTGGTGGCAGAGCGTGGCGACAGCAAGGGCAGGGCTTCTCTGACCAGGGTACCGTCCCAGTGAGGTCAGGATGGCAGTAGTCACCAGTCTGAGACAAGGCAAGGGAACAAGTCGGGGGTGCATCCAAGAAGTCCACTCAGAAACAACAGGAGACAGGGCCAAAGATCAGAATGGAGACAAGAGTACAATAATGCAAGTCCTAGCTTACAGGAGACACTCCCAGAGAGAGGACTGCTTATAACATAGGTCTAAGGTTTGTCCAGGAGACCAGAGCCAGAGACAAGACTACCTACAATGTACGTGTGAGGTCCATCTAAGAAGCTCAATCAGGAAGTCGTGCTGGAAGGAGACAGGGCTGGATACAGATACAACTCTGACAAAGCAGGCCAGGTTTGGGTGCCCAGGCCAGAGCTTAAATGAAGCTCCTGGACCAGTTGGAAATGTTGTCTCATGTGGTTGGTAACTGGCCTGGTATTAGGCATTGTCAGTAGCTATTGTCCGTATTCGTGAGCACATTGATTCTGGATTTCTGTTTGGGCGAACTTAATATTAAAATGCACATGAAAGACATAAATAATGAGCACGGAGAACTCACACAGTATGTTACTGTGGCATGGTACTTGTTTTGGCTGGAATAGAGTTAAATTTCTTAGTAGCAGCTTGTATGGGGCTAGCTGTGTTTTGGGTTTGTGATGAAAACAGTGTCAATAACATAAGGATGTTTTAGTTGTTGCTGAGCAGTGCTTACACAACCTCAGGGCCTATTCTGCTCCTCACACTGCCCCATCATTTAGTAGGCTAGGGGTGCACAAGAAGTTTGGAGGGGACACAGCTGGGGCAGCTGACCCCAACTGACCAAAGGGAAATTCCACACCATGTGGTGTCATGCTCAGCAATACAACTGGATGGAGGGGTGGGGAGGTTGGCCATGGCCGCCATTGCTTGGGGACTGGCTGGGCATCAGTTGGCTGGTGGTGAGCAATTGTCTGGGGGTTTTTTGCATGACTTGGTTTTCATTTTTTTTTCCTTTTCTCCTTTGTTGCTTTTTAAAATTTTTTTTTAATTTTTTTTAAATTGTTATTCAACTGGCTTTATCTCAACCTATGAAATTTCACACTTTTACCCTTTCCATTTTCTCCTCCATCCCCCAGGGAGTCAGTGAGCGAGCGGCTGTGTGGTGCTTAGCTACCTACTGGGGTTAAACCATGACAGGCATCATTACTGAGATTCAAGAATATTCTAGACAAATAATATATAACAAAAATATCTAATAATATATAATGATAGTTAAAACATTTTATCTGTTTTGTGTCTGAGGAACTACTGGAGAGAGTCCAGCGGAGGGCTACGAAGGTGATTAGGGGGCTGGAGCATCTCTCCTACAAGGAAAGGCTGAGGGAGCTGGGCTTGTTCAGCCTGAAGAAGAGAAGGCTGAGAGAAGACCTTATCAATGCTTACAAATATCTTCAGGGTGGGTGTCAAGAGGATGGGGCCAGACTCTTTTCAGTGGCCCAGTGACAGGACAAGGGGCAAAGGGCACAAACTGAAGCACAGGACGTTCCATCTGAACATGAGAAAGAATTTCTTCACTCTGAGGGTGACGGAGCACTGGAGCAGGTTGCCCAGAGAGGTTGTGGAGTCTCCTTCTCTGGAGATATTCAAGACCCGCCTGGACAAGGTCCTGTGCAGCCTGCTCTAGCTGACTCTGCTTTGGCAGGGGGGTTGGACTAGATGATCCACAGAGGCCCCTTCCAACCCCGACCGTTCTGTGACTCTGTGACCACAGTTTGCACAGTGGCTATTAAGTATTAAAATGAACAACATCTGGGAATTTGGATGATTGTCAAAGTAATAGACATGCTATTAAACCAGATGAACCATTTGTTTTATCCAGAATGCCAATTCCTATGAAAAGTGCATTTGTGTGCTGGTACCAAAATTCCACAGAGATGGGAATTATAAAAATAGTAACATTAAAACACTTTGTACAAATCACTTGATGTTCTTCTGCCTCAGTGAAGCAAATAAAAAAATCATAAAAGCAAGACTTCGCTGCATGTCATGTAGCTGAATCTTTCCAGGAAAATAAACTCAAAAACAGGTGTGCAACTCTGCTGGTAACATAAATGAAATTAGGATATCTGCTTTCATATTTCCACTGTTTTTCATGGGTTTATTTTTTGTATTTGTAATGAGTTCAGAGATACTTTAAAATATGGTAGAATAATCTGTTTAAAATTTATTCGATGTACCTAGCATTCAGAGAGTATAAGGGACGAGATTACTTTTGATAGTTCATCTCTTTTTGTGTATCCAAATTGAATATTATTGTGGTATGTTTTGATGCAATTTTTAGCAGTCTTTGTTGATTCCATGTTTTTGCTGCATGAAGTGCAATGTTCGTTTTCGCGTACTGCCATTCCCTCATCCCACATCATATCAAAGGGAAGATTAATTTTATATCAGATGAGTGAGACTAGTAACATAAAGGTGACTGTAAGCTAAGACTCCTACATTTCATTTTTATCTTATTTAACTTGGTATTTATAGAACGAATGAAGAGATCCAATTAATTGTACCTCCTGTTGATGCCATACAAGATTCTCTCTGTCAACACTTCATACTTTTTTCTGCCTTTTTTAGGATTTGTCATAGCTGATATAGCTGTATATTTTTATCTCAGTGTGGGAAGAGTTGAAAGACATACTCAGGAGGCATACTCAGGACTTAACCCTGCAAGTACCATAAGTCTGTAAATGCATTAGTGTCTGCTTCCAAGTATGCTCAGAAATGTCCATCTTCTCAGATGATGCATATGATGGATTTGTGACCTGCCTCGGGAGTAATCTGTGCTTCCTGGTCAGAAAGTAAGGAGTAGCTTCCATCAATACAGCTTTTGGCTTGCTCCCCTAGGGCAGGCTGCCTGCATCTACACTGTGCAGAGTTTGGAGGGATCTTGTGGTCTTCTGCAGGTCTTTCCATGGCCTTTTTACATACACAGCACAAATATCACTTCTCTGCTGCGCTCACATGCTGTGATTGTGCCAGTTCTTACTGTGTAGCTTAAGATGGATAAAGTTTGTTTTGAAGTATCATTGCCTGAGGCTACACTGAAATCCCTCAGCATCAAGCTGACCTACCACATCTCTTCTGGTACTCGGGGTGTCAAGACTTGGGCAGTCAAGATTTTGCTTTTTTTGAAGGGCTGTGGTAGCCTAGAGTCCTCTGCCATGCAAACCTCCTCTCAGCACCTTGAAGCTTGTCTTTGCAGATAAGACATTTGAACAATTTTGAAGGGTTCTTTAACAATTAATACTCTTTTTTGTTTGTCCAAGATAGAGAAATGCTTGCAGCACACCACATATCTGCTACTATAGCATGTTACCAGAGAGGCATGTTATAGGGACATACCAGGCAAAAAAAGGCTTATAAGGATGATGTCGGAGATTTGAACCAAGTAGAAGGAGACTTCGTACTCAAGCCATTTCCTAGACCTATCTAGCTACTGAATGGCTACTAGGTTTTGTCTGGGAAGAAGCCTTGTTATTTTGCTTCAAAGGGTATTCCAGGAATAATCAGGCAGGCACACAGAACAAACACTAATGGAGAGGACTTTGGAGCAGCACAGATGATGATTCAAATTGATACTACAGGTGCACTCAGAATCTCCTTACATGTTATGTTGGGAGCCTTGGTCTGTAATTCAGGCCTGTAGATTCTACTGGATGGTGAAGCACCCAGGTCCTTTCATCATTCTAGATTCAGTTTTTCAACAGAAGGATTATAACAACTTGTTAACTTCAGCAAACCAGAATAGTTTTGCTTTGTCATATTTTAGAAGATGGCAACTTGATTTTTACTGAAGGTTTAAAAAAATCAGATACTCTGAAATAATTTAGACTGAGCAATTAAACACTGGCAAATTTTATAAGCATTTCAAACTAGAACCTTATGATAGGATGTGTTAGGCAAACTTAACTACAGATTTCTCTTCCATCTGTATTTATATCATGCTGTGTACTGACTGTCTGGTATGCCTGTACAGACTTTGCCCCAAAGTTAACTTTGTATGCATCTTGTGTTCAGTATTTATCTTAAAAATTCTGCATAGATATGAGCTGTATTTACATTTATATCATAATTTCTTAGGCATGTTATGATTTCTTTTGAATACCAGGCAGATGAGTAGAAGTACTGAGACAATAATATGGAAAGATGATTACTAAGAATTAAAAAAACCCGAGGCCTTTTACATGAATTTCTTGTCTCCATGCCTTCCACAGAAGCATGACACAATTTTATAGTTGGTCCATTCCTTTTGCAAAGCTGTTCACTTTTTTTAAACTTTATGCTCTTTTTCTCTGTCAACAGTATTTTCCTGTCCATGAAAATGGCATTTGTTGATGTGAGCAGAGCTGATTAATCACAGCTGTTCTTACAGATGATAATTTCCAGCATGCTGTATGTCTCTGCTTTTGCTTTTATTGCTATGCTACGTGTTTCTTTCCAACTTTATCAGAAGACTCTTTGTTCATACTTTTCTTCGCTGTTTAGAGAAATGTTCAATGTAAGATTGATTCAAGAATCAGTTGTGAGACCTCTTTTTGCTTTCTGCCAAGGGCTGCCAAGATAGAGGGTAGGAAGGTGTTGATATCTTTATGGGCAGCCCTTTGCTTAACTTGTTTTTTTTAATTTATAGAATAGACGCCCAGATTACTTCATGGACTTCTTTATTTTTGTTTCAGAGAAAGAATTAGCAGGCATTTCAACTGAAGTTAAATGGTTTTCAATATAAATTGAAATGGAAGATCCCTGTTATTAGCATAAAAAAGAAGCAGATTGGTAACTGCCTGTCCATAATTCCCATGGCACTTTAAATTTAAAGCTTTTTTCATTTCTGTAAAGGCGATAATGATAATAAGGTAAATAAAGTATGTAAATGAGATAAGGTATGTAAGATGTGTGTGAGATACATAAAGGATTCTTTACTTATATTTATGTATAAATCCTACTCCTCAGTCCAAGTTGATTGGAGTTTTGCAACTTATTTTACTAAGTTGGATTTGAATTTTAGTTCTGCTAAATATGTTAACGCATTTTATCTAAAATGTTGGAAACTAGATGAACTAATAGCTAATCTTTTTAACATATGTATATACATGTATGTGTTATTTGCTTATATTAGGGGACCAATCAGAGGTATTCACTCAAGACTGAAGTATCATGGCACTGTATAGAAATACTAGTAAAGAAATGGCCTTTTCACAGAAAGATCTGATTTTGCTATGTACTTCCCTAAGAGCGTGCCAGAAGGCCAGCCATATCTTGGGCTGCATCAAGAGAAGCATGGCCAGCAGGTTGAGGGGGGTGACTCTGCCTCTCTACTCTGCACGGGTGAAACCCCACCTGGAGTCCTGTGTGCAGCTCTGGAGTGGGTCCAGAGGAGGCCACAAAGATGATCAGAGAGCTGGAGCACCTCTTCTATGAGGAAAGGCTGAGAGAGTTGGGGCTGTTCAGCCTGGAGAAGAGAAGGCTCCGGGGTGACCTTAGAGCAGCCTTCCAGTGCCTGGAGGGGGCCTGTAGGAAAGATGGGGAAAATATTTTCAGCAGGGCTGGTTGCGATAGGACAAGGAGTAATGGCTTTAAACTAGGGGAGGGTAGATTTAGAATGGATGTAAGGAAGACATGTTTTACGATGAGGGTGGTGAAACACTGGCATGGGTTGCCCAGAGAGGTGGTCGATGCCCCATCCCTGGAAACATTTGAAGTCAGGTTGGTCGGGGCTCTGAGCAACCTGATAGAGTTGAAGATGTCCCTGCTCATTGCAGGGGGGTTGCGTTAGATGGCCTCTGAAGGTCGCTGCCAACCCAAAGCATTCTATATATAGTATTGTTCAATTAAATGTGAAATTAACTATATGCACAAGTTGTTGGCTTGAAGTCATAACAAGACAAGAATGACGGAAAGCTGTACAATTGAAAAAAAATTACTATGTTTACGTTACTTATGAGGTGTAACGGCTCAGTAGTCACTCAGATGCAGGAGTTTAAACTTTGTGCATTTCCAGGCTGCTCAGGTGTATGTAGATCCTGTGTCATTTGGTCTGAAGAGATGATCATTTATGATACTGACCAGTGTTCCTGTGCATGCTATTGGCTGCAGAAGCTGGTATACCATACCCAACTAGTCCAACAGGCTCTGTAGGCTTGAGTGAACATGGAACATATACGGTACAGCAGGTGTATTCAACAGCCTCTTAGCCAACTTTTTCATTATTCTGTAAACATTACCGAGGAAGTGAATTTTTGAGAGGTGGTAAGTTCAGTTGCTTTGTGTTTAAAAAGTCTTTTTATGGTCTGACATTAAATGTTACTAGTAAACACTGATGGCTAAGAAAACTGTCTTAGAAAAAGCCCAGGGGAGTACTCTGTGAACTCAGCGAAGGACTAGGGTTTGGAAGATCTGTATTCTATTCTTAATTTCACCATTGATTTGCAGTGTGATTTTTGGCAAGTTAATCTCTGTGTTTCTGTTTCTTTTTCACATCTTTTATCTCTCTTGTCTATTTTTACTGCAGTTTGTCTCTACAGTGCCTAGATTAAAGAGGGAAGCAATCTTGACTGTGATTCTAGTAACAGTGATAACAAATAATATTAAAGACAAAGTAAGTTTCAGTCATTCTACTGAAGTATGATTGTAATGGGTTTGTATAGGTATACAGTGTTAAATTACATGTTCAGCCATCTTTGACATAATGGATCGAATCCTGTCAGAGAGCTGTCTTTGGCATCCATCTTCATGTTCTGTACTGAGCTGAGAGAAGTTAGACTTGAAGATGATGTCCATGGGTATCAAGGAGTTGTAGTTGTATTTATAACAATTCTGACTCAACATCTCTATGACCTACAGCTAAAAGTCTGCAGCTTTTACACGTATAAATCCCTTTCATGCCTGATATGTTTTCAAAAACATTCTCATTATAAAACTTTCATGTGATATTGACCTTACATTTGAAGACAATGATCAATTATTTCTCATGTGGCTGTTGCTAGGCTTACTCCAGATATACCGCAATGGTATTTTTCTTTGCAAAGGAAAAGTGCTTCTCCATTGTGACCAATTTTGCTGTCAGGTTCCAGGTGATACAGGCAGCCTTTTTATTGCTACTGAAAATTCTTGTGCCTTTAGTGTACAAAAGAACACATCATGTCCTTCGCGCTTTGCGAAAGCAACAGTCTGTCTCATTACATTAGTTTTTTCCATTCATCTTAGGCTGATATTCTTCTTTGTTTTATTTTTGTTTAGAAGTTAATTTCGTCATTGGAAAAAATACCTGATAGACACTAATGGAAATTGACCACTGAACAAGTGTAATACATACTAAGTCCATTGCCCCACTTGCACCTGGATTTCAGACTTGTTTTGAAGGGCTGAACCTTTAGACATAAAAGGATAATCAAGTCTTCTGGCCTGCTCAACCCTGAGTTTGAAAATAGCATGCCAGCTTTGTTAACCAGATTGTACAGGAAAAGCTAGACTAAGACCAGTTATTACACATTGACTGTTGAATACCTGTCAAATTGTAACTTTCAGTTACGATCAATATGAGGCAGATCTGAAGCAGTTACTTTGAGATGAAAAGCTGTGTATCACATTACCAGTCACTTGAGCCATTCAGTGTCCATCTGCTGATTTGAGAAGAAAACATCATTAATAATGTATTCATGGATTGTGCTCTAGCTTTTATGTTGCTATTAGTTCTTCCAGCATAAGCTATCTCAGCATTATTTAGCTTCTGAGCTCTAACATCGCCTTAGTAGCCATGGCAAGTTGCCTGGTATTTTCTGTTTTAGGGGACAAAAGGCATTAAAACATATGATGTGACATGAAATTTGATCCATGAGTATGAGGTTGCTTAGTTTTTGTGTAAGTACATTAACGTGTTTTATCACTGCTTCAAAATACTTCTACAAAACATGGAGTCTGAGCAAAAAAGAGTAAATTGTATCATAGTTTATTACAACTAACACAACTACACTAATCTAGTATTTGATAATGTAAATCACTTAATGCTATGAAATGAGTAAGGTAATGTTTTGGACTTAGGGAGCTGAATGCTGATATAAATTGGTGCAGCTCTGTCAAAGTCAGTGGAAATGTCAATGCCAGAAAAATGACCAAAAGTATCTAGAGAATTTTATTTGTTTTGGACAGTGTTAACATTTTTAATTAACAGTTCCACCAGGCACAATAAAATTATTGCATTAGAACTTAAGCCATTCAAACACGTAATTTACAGTCTTATCATTTGGGAGAGTTGTGTTGTTTTTATATTACTGAACAATATGATCTGAAAAGTTGACAGAATTAAAGCCTGCAGCCAGAACAAGACAGTATTAAGTGTTTAGTTTTTAATGTCTCTGAAAGTCATGCTCTTTTGAAGTACTGATCTTTTTTTTTGCTTAGAATGCGCAGTTTGTATACACTGGGAAAGTAATTACGTGCCTGGGAGAAAATGACATGCAGGTGTAGTCCTTGATCCAAGACATTTGCACAATGAAACTTCATTTTCAATCTGTGATTTTTTTTTTTATTTTTGCCTTTTTTTTGTAATATCTGGGAGTATCACTGGCCAAAACACACAAAGGCTTGGCCGTTTATCTCTGATACAGATCTCTGCAGTTTTCATGCCTTTGTGGCTTCAAGATTGTATTACTGCAGTACACAGGGACCAAGGAGCTATAGCTATGGCAACCAATGCCTGATAGGTAACCGACAACATGAATTACAGAATCTCTAAGGATTTGCTGCAAGCTGATCTCCCTGCTGGTTTGACTGCTCATTTTTTTTGACCTTCGGGACCAGGACCACTATCAAGGCCTTTTGTGTTCTAGTGTTCATCCTTCTGTAAGAAACTCTGAAAAGTTTGTCTAGGTAAACAGGTACAGATGGATCTTAAATTGGTATAGGAGGGGATTTTTTTGCAGTTGTGCTTATTGTAATTCTTTAAGTGAGGCAAACTGTGTCCGGTTTTTGCTGGTATCAGTATTGCTACATCTACTGTAGCACTTTTACCAACACAACTAGCTCATTCAGAAGGGTGTTTTTCACAATTCTGACTGACTTAGTGGTGTAAGTAAATCCTGAAGCCAAACCCAACCTCAGATATAGCCTTTGTATTAAAGATGAAGTGGGGAATAAGGTGGGATATTAAATTTTCTTGGTTTTATTCTTCTTTATTCTGTTTATGCAAAGAGTGTCTGAATTGGGAAACCAAGCTGCAGCCCTGACATTAAAAATCCAGGTCCTCCATAGTCAGTGGCAACTGGAGTACACGTTTCATAGCAGTATCAGAAAAGCCAAGACATTGAAAGATGAAATATAGGAGAAAATAATTTGAGTTCTTTCTTTTCTTAATACCTCTGCAACTTGCTGATTAAATTTTTAAAAAAGTTAGCTCATACGTCTGGTTAATGTTCGAGTGGTCATGCTCCAGGACCTGAAATTCAGTTTCAGATGTCCTTACCCAAACAAAACCCAAAAAAAAGGACAGTGCTGGTTAAAAATATTTTGTAGCTCAGAGTTTAATATCTCTCTTGACAATGTATTTGTACTTCTTTTTGTGAAAGCTTTGGCCATTTCTGTAGAGATCATCTGCCAGCAGTTATCTGTTTACTGTTGCTTAATAATGTACATTTAAAAACAAAACTGAATGTGCCTGGACACTTATGCCTTCAACAAAGTATCTTGTTAGCGCAGATATAATAATATTATGCAATAATAATAACAATTACTTAATTGAGCAATCCAAGACACATGTTCTGACGTTACAACAGCTATTTAATTGCATATAAAGGTTTCAGAGAAAATTAAATTAATTTGTAAGAAAGTGAGAACTGCAACTTAAAACAAGTTTCAGCAGTCAGAGGAAAAAAAATCTGAATGAAGCACTTCATAGTATAGAGATCTGATAGATTTTATGGATTTCTTTAGAGTGTGGAAATCACACACATAATTTTATTGTTTAAATATCATTAGTGAGCAGTAAATTGTAATGCTTGGATGTTAACACATGTTGCTACAAAAATCTGCTAAAACGGGCATAAAATACTTTTACAAAAACAAGCACAGTAAGGTGATTTTATCTCTACAAACATAAGGCATAAAGAAGCAGTTCACAAGCAAAGATCCCAGTAAAATATTATTGGAGTTTGCTGGATTCAAAATTACTCAGATTCACTTAGTTTTAAATTAAGATGACCTAATAAAATTTAACACAGTTATAATCACAACTGAATTTAAATCACTCTAAGAGTCCTATAATGCTTCAGTTGTGGAGTGGCAAAGTTGAAGAATATGATTTTCTATTTTTTTTGTAACTACTACTTACTTTTTGTAGTGACTGTGTTCAGTACCGAGAACAAATTTTCAGAAATTATTAGGAGAGTTCCCAAGATTCACTGTTGCCTGATGTTATTGATGAACCGATAACTAAGAAGAGATAACGGAATTACTTACATGGTGAGTTTTGCACAAGAGCATAGAGAAAGTGTGCTAAGTGTATATCTTTATAAGTAAAGAAAAATCCAAGAAAGGTGACAGATTTTTTTCTTAATGAATAGCTTTTGTGTATACCTAGTTCCGATGCCTTTTCCTAAAAGTGTCATATTACTGTTACTAATAAAATGAGTGGACCAGTCTGATGCAATACTATTTTCCCAGTCTGTACTGATTTTAGTAAGATGGTAAATGAGATTTTTGTCTTGCAACAGTTTAGGATTATAAAAGAATTATAAATATGTAGGAAAGGTGGAATATGCACGAAGAGATAATCCAGGGTAACCTATTGCTCTTGTCAGTTTATTTTCTCCTAAATAATCTATGACAAGCACATTTAAATTTACTGAAAAGCCTTTGGTAAAGAAGGTTTTACAGCTTTCGTAGTAGGTCTGTTGCTTGGCTTCCCATCCATGTTCTAATTCTTCTCAATTATTTAATTAATATTTCGTGTGTTTCTTCCAGTCCTCCTTCTAGTGGATACTTTGAGCAGTAGATCGTCTTTTTATAACTACTTTTCATGTATCAAGAGAATTTTATCAAGTCCTGAACTCTTTCAAATCCTTAACCTCTCTCGTAAGGCTCATTTTTTAAGCCACTTTTACTGCTAGTTTTCTTGTCTGGGTGGAGCTCTTCTATAAATACTAACAATTGCTAAACCTATTGACTTTTTAAATTAAAGCAATATGAAATAACTGATTAAATACACACATTAATTTAAGTATTGTCATATTAGTAATATAAACATGTATTGTGAACACATAATGGACATTAAGGAAAAATGCACTCTAGTTCTGAATGGTGTAATGTTCAGTGTGTCAAGCATGGGTCTAAATGAGTTGACTGTGTTCCACTGTAGATTTCAGTTGCTGAAAATAAGTGAGTAAAATATGTTCTGGCCTTCTATTGAGGAACATATCATCACCAGACTAAATTTAGATTTTGATCTTTTCCAGAATTTAGTATTCTTGTTCTGAACATGGAGAAACTTACAGCTCTTCCATCAGGTAGAGCGCCAGGGGATGACTGGCACAGTTTCTCCTCCTTTACTTTCTTATTTCTCATGACAGCAATTTGCTGTGGCTTTTTATTTGAAGCAGTGTACTCCTCAAACTATTGCAAGTTTATTTTCTAAGTTCTGTCTGCATGCTTTAATTGAACTCTGCAGCTGGTTTATCTCTGCTTTGCCGAAGTAAAGGTGTAAGCAATGTCCTCAGTAAACTGTCAGTCAATTTTCAAGTCTGATACCTGTGACTCTGACCAATAGCCTTACTTTTTATCAAGCAAATGAAGATATTTTAACGCTACAATGAAGTGGGAACATTCTAAAATAATAAAAACAAAGACGCTTTGAATAGGACAGAATCCCACAGGTATTTCATCCAGGTGTATGTTGAACCTTCTGAGGAGGTAGGCTTCTTCACGGGCCCTTTTTATTGTATATGACACCTGTCAGAAGGATCTATACCTGCTTTTGGAGTCAATATTTCTGTAATTAATTTTAAACTCAATAAAAACTGGATTATTTCCATCTGATTACTATATTAGCTACAGCAGAAGTGTATGGATTTTTAAGCAGAGAAGCACTTTTTCTAGACTCCAGTTACAAAGCAGTTTAATTTGAAGCAGCTTTGGTGCCACATGTTGCCGGGGCAGTGTTATTCTTGCAATTCGTCTGTGCTGAGCACTACCTGCTTGATCACAGTGAGTCAGTTCAGAGAGCTAAAATGGCAGAAAACTTACCAAAGCAAGTGCTGAAAGAGCAAGGGAGAATGCAGGACAAGAGAGTAGAGGTGTGGCAGCAAGTAGTTAGACCAGCTTAGGCTGCCATAATCTACATTATGTTTCACAAATATATCAGTAGTAGATCACGTATTTTCAGCACCCTTGCAATAAAATTCAGTTATCTGCTGTATATTGGACCACTGCATAAGGGCTGTCTCCTTCCAAGAGATTCACGGGTAGTACACTCAGTCTGAGGTAGTCGAAAACAAAAAGCATATTAAATACTGTTACTAAATGCAAACTAATAAGCAATGTGATTTTTCTCTCTAATTTTTATTTTAAAAAGGCGTCAGAGTTTGTCAGGCAAAAAAAAACCCCTCCTTAATTGAAATATAACTGTTCTCTTCTTTTTGCCAACTCTAGAAAATAAGCAACTTGAACTTTATAGTAATTTCGTGGGTGCATAGTAATATGACAACACTATCCTCTAGTGGCAGTATGTGTTAACACAATTCTCTACATCGACGTGATTTATGTGTGTTGAAAAGATGGTATGTTGCCCACACTATTATTTATAAATTCAGAGTTTTGTTTTACATAACATAATAAGGAATAATTAACAAAATGTTGCATACAATGTGATGATTATATATACTTCAGCCACCAACATCAGCTGCACTACTATGTATTTTTATGTCACTGTAAAACAGAGCATACATATACAAGTTCTTGTGATTTTCCAGACTATCAAACTTCTGTTGTTGTATTCTTCTATGGTAGCTTTTTCACAGGTATGTCACTAGTTGGTTTTTAGTCTACTCTTGAACTCTGGCATTAAAATCTAACTCTCATGGTGATAGTATCTCTAGACACTGGTATCCACAAGCACATAAAATACCCTTAATTTCTTTTTTTCAGTTTGAAATTTCAGAAATCCAGGGTATAGCTTAAGGGAAAATAAGGAAAGCCAAAATCCTGTGTAAGAGAATAAATTCCGAGATTTCAATGCATCAGTTTTTTGAACTTACCCACTAAAAGGGCCAGTCTAGACTGAAGGTGCGTTTGCTTACTGTGAAGATAGATGCTACAAAAAATGAAATGATTTCTCACTCATCCTCTAAAAATGTTCCTGCTCTGGAAGTTTGGAAATTTATATATGTTAAAAATCCTATGAGAGTAATCTTTTTTGGTGGTGTTTTTTTGGTGTTTGTGTTTTTTAATATTCTGACACATTTTGGAGAAGTTTTATCTAAATATTTCATAATGTGTTTTGGTATTAAAGAGGTCATGATGCTTCCTATTTGCAATCCAAGGCAAAGTGGAAGCAGGAAACAGAGAAGACGTAGTTAAAGACATATCTCTAGCTTTTCATGTGGAGTGATTTCTGCAAGTGACGAGCAGAACAGATGGGAATTAATATATTGATGTCTTTATTGTTCTGATTTTACTTTCAGAGACCATTTGGCATACAGCCAGCTCACTTGTGTGTAAGGTCCAGTTAGAGGACTGCGTAACAATTTACCTTCTCCATACCCAAACAGTTAGCAAACACGTTTTAAGGAGATGGGATTGTACTTTTTAAATGTTACCACTTAATGCACTATTAAATATAACTAGTGGATACTATAGAGGTTATACTGACATTGATACATATTATAGAATTCATAAAAGTTACTTGTGCTTTATAAAGTTACTTTAATTCACAAGTGTATTTGTTCCTATTTTGCCAAGTTGTTTTTCTGATATTTGTACAAAGAATACACAATAAATATTTTCTTAATTTTCATGTGACTTGTCCTTAAAAACCAAGAGCAAAAGTAAAAACATAAAAATGTATGATTCTTTTTCCTAGCATTCAATTTATATTGCAAAATATTTGCATTACATTTTTTTTTCTCTGAGGTCTATGCTTGCACGAAAGATGGTACTTGATCTGGACAGTTCATGTGCACAGAGAGTCAATGTCTTGTCGTCTTTGTTCCACAATCCCCTTGAGCAGTGTTTGCCATGATGGTATAAACTGCAGTGGTAAACTGCAATGTGAAAACATAGAATTTTTAACAACATACCTGTAGCCACAGAATAATAATTAGTCAAGAAACAATTCTCTTGAATGGGACAGCAACTGTTGTTTTGGTCAAAAAAAGCATACCCCTCCCCCCCACCCCGATGAGCAAGAGTAGCAAACTGGCAACAACGCATAAGGAGAAGGCTGAGATAGTCAACAATTTTCTTGCCTCAGTCTTCACTGGCAACCTCTCTTCCCATGCGTCTCGAGTGCATGGACTGCAAGACGGGGATTGGGGGCGCAAAATCCCTCCCACTGTAAGGGAAGATCAGGTTTGCGACCACCTGAGGAACCTGAGCATACATAAGTCTATGGGACCTGATGAGATTCATCCCAGAGTCCTGAGGGAATTGGCTGACATTATTGCCAAGCCACTCTTTGTGATACTGGAAAAGTCATGGCGGTCAGGTGAAGTCCCTGGTGACTGGAAAAAGGGAAAAATTGCACCCATTTTTAAAAAAGGTAGAAAGGTGGACCCTGGTGTCCCGTCCCACTCAGTGGGTAAGGAGAAGGTGAGCTTTTCAGTTCGATGTGGTACTCAGGAGTCATGACAATGACCCAAGAGGCTCAACTACAAACAAAGCTTTACCTGGAATTGAGTGGGATTACAAAAGATGGTAACTTCGCAACTTCGTAACATTACTTTTAGTGCGGTGGGGTTAGAATGGATATTGACTTGGCAAAGCTTACAACAACATAATGTCTGATTTCACAAAACCCCAAAATACAGCAGATGATTGACAAACTTACAACAACATTACCCTTATGTGCCTAGAAAGTCAGAGATAGAGAAAGAGAGGAAAACAAAAGGAAAGAGAAGAGAAAAGATATCACCGCCCTTGGATCCAGCGACGGTTTCTGCTGGTGGTCAGGGTCCTCCGGTGGTGGGCACACACCAAGCAGATTGCTCGCTCTCCATTTATTTCAAGGTTGCGCAAGCCTGGGTGCTCGGTGGTTCCCACAAATCAAGCACACTCACTTACAATCACATTGGATATTTACACAGTTTAAAATGTTAGTACCGCCTATTAGCCGTACCCTCGTAACTAGGATTAGTTAGTTCCTGTCTCGCTTCAGTTTAAAGATACAGTGCTCGTAAAATTCACTAGGAATGCTCAGTGAGTAAGGGTCTTTGCTTGGGCTGGGGTCTCCAGCTCAGGGGATGTGATTTTTAGTATTATAGTAACGGTAGTTCAACAAAGAATACATGAATTCTCAGTTCTTCTGCCAAGTTTGCAGCGTACACAGAACATCTTCATTAACTGTCCTTCTCAAGGTGCGGTTGCTCCAGCACATCCTTGGTTAAATATACAAAGTGTTTGTTCTTCTGACAGGAGGTGATTCAGTGTAACAATCTATCTCCTCGGTTGAGCAAGTCTGTAGGCAGGAGATGTTCCTTGTCTGGAACACTGGCTGCTGTTCAACAACTGATGGGCTAAATTTCAGAGATTGTCTTCAACACTTCAGGTATCTGTCATCCCTCCTTGGGGAGGGGTACTGTTGTGCTTCCTGAAAGTTCTCAAAATGAGTCAGTGTGGGGGAGGGTGGGTCTCGGTGGTCTCACAACACGCCCTCCCCCGCAAGGCTGGTCACTGCCTTGTGCAAGAGCTGAACTTCCTTGCCTACGTGAGGGAGAGAGGAGGGAGAGAGGTGGGTTTCGCAGGGTGGCACCCTGCCTCTGCAGGGTTCTGCTCATGTGCCACAGTCCCTTATCAAGATGAGGAAGTTCCCAAAGTACAATGCCTGATTTAGGAGTTTGCTGAATTTGCGTGTCTCTGTCTAGATTTCTCAAGACGGATGTTTGTAACAGTTCTCACTCCGGCCTGGAGCCCTACACCTGGGAACTACCTCACCTCTGTCGCTGGAAAGATCATGGAGCAGATCCTCCTAGAAACTATGCTAGGGCACATGCAGGACAAGGAGATGATTTGAGAAGGCCAGCATGGCTTCACCAATGGCAAATCCTGCCTGACCAGCCTAGTGGCCTTCTGTGATGGAGTGACTACATCAGTGGACAAGGGAAGAGCTAAGGATGTAATCTGTCTGGACTCCTGTGAGGCCTCTGACATTGTTCCCCACAACATCCTTCTCTCTAAATTGGAGAGATATGGATTTGATGGGTGGACTGTTTGGTGGATGAGGAACTGGTTGGATGGCCACATCCAGAGGGTAGTGGTCAACAGCTCAATGTCCAGATGGAGATCGGTGGCAAGTGGTGGCTCTCAGGGGTCCATATTTGGACCAGTGCTGTTTAATATCTTCATCAATGACACAGACAGTGTGGTCGAGTGCACCCTCAACAAGTTTGCTGACAGCACCAAGCTGAGTGGTGCGGTTGACATGCCTGAGGGGCAGGATGCCATCCAGAGGGACCTGGACAAGCTGGAGAGGTGGGCCTGTGTGAATCTCATGAGGTTCAACAAGGCCAGGTGCAAGGTCATGCACCTGGGTTGGGGCAACCCCCGGTTATCAACACAGGCTGGGGGATGAAGGGATTGAGAGCAGCCCTGCCAAGAAGGACTTGGGGGTACTGGTGGATGCAAAGCTGGTGTTTCAACCAAGTTGGAGTTGTTCAGCCTGCAGAAGAGAAGGCTCTGGGGAGACCTTATAGGAGCCTTGCAGTAAATGAAGGGGCCTACAAGAAAGCTGGAGAGGGACTTTTTACAAGGGCCTGTAGTGATAGGACAAGGGAGAATGGCTTTAAACCAAAAGAGGGTAGATTTAGATTTGATAAAAGAAAGAAATTCTTTACTCTGAGGGTGGTGGGGCACTGGAACAGGTTGCCCAGAGCAGCTGTGGATGCCCCCTCCCTGGCAGTGTTCAAAGCCAGGCTGGATGGAGCTCTGAGCAATGTGGTATGGTGGAAGGTGTCACTGCCCATAGCAGGGGTGGTGGAACTAGGTGATAGAATAGAATCATAGAATGGTTTGCGCTGGAAGGGACCTGAAACATCATCATCAACATGGCAGGGTGGTTGGAATTAGATGATCTTGGTTGGAATTAGATGCTCAGGACTGGTGCATCCCCTTGAGTAAGAAGTCTAGCAAAAGAGGCAGGAGACCTGCATGGCTGAGCAAGGAGCTTCTAGCAGAACTCAAATGGAAGAGAAAGATCTACAGAATGTGGAAAGAGAGACAGGCCACTTGGGAGGAGTACAGGAATGTTGTCAGAGCATGCAGGGATGTGACGAAGAGGGCTAAGGCCCATCTGGAATTAAATCTGGCAAGGGATGTGAAAAACAACAAGAAGGGCTGCTTCAGGTACATCAGCAGCAAACGGAAGTCTAGGGACAATGTGGGACCGCTGCTGAATCAGGCGGGTGCCCTAGTGATGGAGGATGCAGAGAAGACAAAGTTACTGAATGCCTACTTTGCTTCAGTCTTCACTGCTAAGGCTGGCCCTCGGGCATCCTAGTCCCTGGAGGTAAGAGAGGAAACCTGGTGAAAGGAAGACCTTCCCTTGGTTTAGGAGGATCATGTGAGAGACCATTTAAGAAAACTGTACACCCACAAATCCATGGGCCTGGATGGGATGCACCCATGAGTGCTGAGGGAGCTGGCGGATGTCATTGCTGAGCCACTCTCCATCATCTTTGAAAGGTTCTGGAGAACAGGGGAGGTGCCTGAGGACTGGAGGAAAGCCGATGTCACTCCAATCTTCAAAAAGGGCAAGACGGAGGACCCAGGGAACTACAGGCCAGTCAGCCTCACCTCCATCCCTGGAAAGATGACGGAGCAGCTCATTCTGGATGTCATCATTAAGCAAGTGGAGGAAAAGACGGTTCGGAGGAGTCAGCATGGATTCACCAAGGGGAGATCATGCTTGGCCAATCTGATAGCTTTCTATGATGGCATGATTGGCTGGGTAGATGAAGGGAGAGCCGTAGATATTGTCTACCTAGACTTCAGCAAGGCTTTTGACACTGTCTCTCATAACATCCTCATAGGGAAGCTCAGGAAGTGTGGGCTAGATGCGTGGTCAGTGAGGTGGATTAAGAACTGGCTGAATGGCAGAACTCAGAGGGTTGTCATCAGTGGCGCAGAGTCTAGTTGGAGGCCTGTAGGTAGTGGTGTTCCCCAGAGGTTAGTACTTGGCCCACTCTTACTCAACTTATTCATCAATGACCTGGATGAAGAGTTAGAATGTACCCTCAGCAGGTTTGCTGATGACACAAAACTGGGAGGAGTGGTAGATACACCAGAAGGCTGTGCTGCCATTCAGCGAGACCTGGACAGGCTGGAGGGCTGGGCAGAGAGGAACATGATGAAGTTCAACATCAGCAAGTGCAGGGTCCTGCACCTGGGGAGGAATAACTCCGTGCACCAGTACAGGCTTGGGGCGGACCTGCTGGAGTGCAGCTCTGTGAAGAGGGACCTGGGTGTGCTGGTGGATGACAGGTTAACCATGAGCCAGCAGTGTGCCCTGGCTGCCAAGAAGGCCAATGGCGTCCTGGGGTGCATTAGGAGGAGTGTGGCCAACAGGTCGAGGGAGGTTCTCCTCTCCCTTTACTCTGCCCTAGGGAGGCCCCATCTGGAGTACTGTGTCCAGTTCTGGGCTCCCCAGTTCAAGAAAGACAAGGAGCTACTGAAGAGAGTCCAGGAGAGGGCTACGAAGGTGATTAGGGGACTGGAGCATCTCTCCTACGAGGAGAGGCTGAGGGAGCTGGGCTTGTTCAGCCTGAAGAAGAGAAGGCTGAGAGGGGAACTTATAAATGCCTATAAATATCTTCAGGGTGGGTGTCAGGAGGATGGGGCCAGACTCTTTTCAGTGGTGCCCAGCGACAGGCCAAGGGGCAATGGGCACAAACTGAAGCATAGGAAGTTCCGTCTGAACATGAGGAAGAACTTCTTCCCTCTGAGGGTGACGGAGCACTGGAACAGGCTGCCCAGGGAGGTTGTGGAGTCTCCTTCTCTGGAGATATTCAAGACCCGCCTGGACAAGGTCCTGTGCAGCCTGCTGTAGGTGACCCTGCTTCGGCAGGAGGGTTGGCCCAGATGATCCACAGAGGTCCCTTCCAACCCCCACTGTTCTGTGGTTCTTTGAAAAGAAGGGAAGAAAAAGGGAAACAGAAAAAGGAGAAAAAAAGTAAATGAAGCAGAAAGGAAGGGGACAGGCAAGGCCAGGGCGTGCCTGTGGTGCTCTGTGATGCCCATGACATCACAGAAGATGCATCACAGTGGGGGGAGGGCGCTTATAAAAGGGTGCCGGCCGGCAGCGCTGCCCCAGTACAGCCTTGGCCAGTGGTGAGTGCACGCATAGGGGGAGGCTGGGCTGGGCGAGAGCCGGGGCAGGAACGCGGGGCCCCGCAAGTGAGTTCTCACCCTGCATCGAGGGCCCTGCCGCTGGCGGGAGCACCGTGGGCAGGGCACAGCGATGACAGCAGCAGGGATGGGCGCAGGCCTTGCTGCCTCCCAGCTCCCTCGACGCCTCTCCTACCTGTCCCCAGCTCCCTGTGGCTCCCGGTCCGGCTCCCTGCCTCCGAACACCACTGAACCCCGTCTCTCGTGCCTGCTGCAGACCATGGCTGCCATGCAATTCCTCACCCTGCTTGCGGAAAATATCAATCAGCAGCTGCGGATACTTGATGAGGACCTGGATGAGGCCACACGTGAGTGCAAGCAGCAGTGTGTGGAGCACCTGAGATGGGCGATGACTCGGCTGCTGCGGGACCTGGAGCAGCGCATCCGGGAGCAGAGCAGCCAGGAGCGCAGCAGCTTGGCCTGGGGAGCCCTGCTTTTCTCTGCCTTGCAGCAGTGGCAGTTCTGGGCTGCTGCTGCAGTCCTGCTCCTGCTCTTTGTTCTCTGCTGGTGGCTCAGGAAAAGCAGCCATGGGCCAGCCCGCAGCCTCAAGGAGGACAGTTCCAGGAGCAAGGCGGATAAGGAGGAACAAGAAGGAAAAAGCAGTGTTGCGCTGGAAGTGGGCAGAATTTCAACCAGGCACCTCTGGGACCTGCCATTATCGTTCACAATGGTGCGGGAGCTGGTAGATGAACTTCCCCATATCTGCCGGTCCAGGAAGAGTTTCATGCTGCAGCTGAAGCCAGCCTTCGGAGTGGGCAGCACCTTAGAAGGCTGGGGTCCCTGTGAGGACGATGCTGTCTACCGCCTGCTCGTGCCCCTGCAGCCCTCCCAGGGGCATGCCTTCCATCTGGAGCTTGGCACCGCGCAGGAGATGCCAGCCAGGAAATCCAGGCTCCGCGTGGAGCTGGAGCGCACCTGCATAGGGGAGCAGTTTGTGGAGGACGTGCTGTGCTTCCTCCACCACCTCAAGGATGATCCGAGGAAGAATCAGGGCTCCAGCCTCCTGGACACCCTCTGCACTGGTCCCTACCTCGACCTGGAAAAAACCATGCGCTTGTTCCAGATATTGGTGAAAGCAGCCTGGGTGGTTTTGCCTCCGCCGAAAAACAGCTGTCTGACAGTGCTGCCCTCCAGGCACTCCTGCAGGCTCCAGCTGATGCACCCTTCCCAGAGCACCATCCTGATTCAGCTGATGTTTGGGGTGCAGCAACGTGACTTGGATGCCTTCCTGAGCATCGAGTAGGCAGAGGCCAATGTTACCAGCTGCAGGACGTGGCCCAAGAGCTGTGCTACGGCATTCCCTCCGGGAGCTTTACCTGGTGCAGAGATGTCAATAAATCACTTGTCTGCACAAACGCTGCATCCATGAGTGTCTGTGCATCACTTAGTTGGGGAATGTGGGCACAGGGTGCTGACAGCTCAGCTGCCACAGTGTTGGGGAGCATTTTGCCAAAAAGCTGATGCCGTAGGCTCTGGTTTCAAGGTTTCGCTGGGCTTTGGCTTCCCAGGTGCTGTGAGTTAATCCCCAGAGGCAGCTGGGTATCAAACAGACAATCTCCTCCAGTGCAGGATGGGAGGGGAATGTTAGCTGTGTTAAAATAAGCCTGTGATGTAGAAAGAGTGAAAAAACGTTGATCTTAGCTCCATGTTCTCTTCAATAGGTCAGTACCACCAGGTGAATCTGTCTCCTGTTTCTCATTCCACATGCCTGATTCTCTTGATTTCTGTGTTTCAAGATTCTGTGTGTCTAGAACTAATAGCTTAAGGGCATAAGAAGATGGAATTTACTGTTATATGGGTTATTATGTGGTTTAGTGTTCCTATTGACTAAAACCAAATTATTTAAATGTTATGTACAGGCTGGGCAGAGAGTGGGTCGAGAGCAGCCCTGAGGAGGACTTGGAGGTACTAATGGATGAGAAGCTCAACATGAGCCGGCAATGTGCGCTTGCAGCCCAGAAAGCCAACCGTATCTTGGGCTGCATCAAGAGAAGTGTGGCCAACAGGTCGAGGGAGGTGATTCTGCCCCTCTACTCCGCTCTTGTGAGACCCCACCTGGAGTACTGTGTCCAGCTCTGGAGCCCCCAACATAGGAAGGACATGGAGTTGTTGGAGCGGGTCCAGAGGAAGCCACAAAGATGAGCAGAGGGCTGGAGTACCTCTCCTATGAGGAAAGGCTTGAAAGAGTTGGGGCTGTTCATTCTGGAGAAGAGGAGGCTCCGGGGTGACCTTAGCAGCCTTCCAGTACCTGAAGGGGGCCTACAGGAAGGATGGAGGGGGGCTTTTCACAAGGGTGTGTAGTGATAGGACAAGGGGGAATGGCTGCAAACTAAAAGAGGGCAGATTTAGATTAGATATTAGGAAGAAATTCTTCACCATGAGAGTGGTGAAACACTGGCACAGGTTGCCCAGAGAAGCTGTGGATGCCCCTTTCCCTGGAAGTGTTCAAGGCCAGGTTGGATTGAGCTCTGGGCAACCTGGTCTAGTGGAACATGTCCCTGCTCATGGCAGGGGGGTTGGAACCAGATGAGCTTTAAGGTCCCTTCCAACCCTTACCATTCTGTGATTCTGTGTTACTGAAGAATGCATACTCACTTGATGACCCTATCAGTGTTTCTTGGAATATGTTATTTTTTCTTCCTACATATTTTGCCTTGAAAAGGGCACCTTTTAAAATTTTATTTGGAAAAATACTGTTTATGTAGTAAGCAGCACAATAAAACAAATATTAATTACAATTTGCAGTTTCACATGTTCATAATTGCAAGAATATTGCCTTAAATACAAACATAGGAATTTAAGAATTATTCTGAAACAGTTGAAAACATTATATATGGCTATGAAGTGACATAGTCTAATAGTTTGTTATTTAGTATTCCAGTGCAATATTTTTCTCAGTATTTCATTGAATTATAGAATAGACATTAGAAGAGCTCTGTAATAAACACCGACTTTCATATTGATTATCGTGTTTTCAAATGGAGTTCGACTGCTAGCTCTGCAGAACAGAATTAGCAGGACAAATAACACAGGACGAGTAGCCAGAGCTCCTCGGGTAATGTCCTTCTCTGCTGACCTACAACACGGTTCATTTTATGTACTCATTTAAAGTTTGGGCTGCCTGCTGATATGCACAAAAAGAGTGCAATAATGGCAGAGTGTTCTCTTCTAATAGAAATTTGTAAAGAAATACAGGAAATAAAATAATCAAATGTATTTCTCACAGGTCACTGAAGAGGTATAATGTCATGTGCAGATGGTAGTTGCATGCTTATGATCTGGAGAATGTGAACTTGCAATCTAGCACAGTCACACTCTATTTCCATTAATAACCACATGAACCAGCCCCTGTTACGGTATAACTGCATACTATATGCAATGATTAGAAAATTAGATCATTCATATGGTGAATATGTCACTTTACAAGTGGCTTCACTGAATTAAATTCACTAGGGCAGGTGTTCTTCGGTGTGAATAAGGATATTGTCTTGTCCTGAGTAAGGAGCAAATGGCGTCCTATTGTACTAGGTAAGAAATTGCACAGGCAAAATGTCTCTGTTTTTCTGGTGGTTGACTGAAAGCATAAGAAAGAAAAATTCAGTGTGTAACGGAGGACAGAAGAAACAAATACATTAAAGGGATTGACTTTGATTTGTGGAGGCCGCTTTTTCACTACAGTTTCAGCTATGCCAATGGGAAGTACGCCTTCTCTTTCTCTCTGCTGACAATATCCCATACATCTGGAAGCAATCGGTCTTAAAAAAGGGCCCTGACATCTCAAGTTAGAGAAAGCAGACCAACGGTATGCGGCAGAGCTATGACAACAAATCTGAAAATCTGTCTTCATTGATTTCAGTTCCTGTCATGTTAGATTTGACGCAAAACTTTCAGTATCAGCTTGCTTGTGTGTGTATTACTGCCCAAGCTAACTACCTGGAAAGTATTAAGAATTACTTTTTAATATAAAATGAATAGACAGATTGTACAAGAATGTGCTGAGAATTTATTTGAATTGAATAGGACGCAAAAGAGCCTTAAAAAATTGAAAAAGTAGGGTACAATGAAGTGTAGTTGTAAAGCAGTCTTTATAATGTAGAACTACAGAGACCAGAATCCTCTGCTGAGTTAGACTCTTCGTCAACTGATTAATCTTTCTGGATTAGAAGTGTCTTGTGATTTCCCATAATACAAAGTCAGAAAAAAAATGTGTTTACTAAGAAAAGCTAAAGAGAAGAAATTTTATAACTAAATACTGTATTTTGTTTGATGGTATATTTTCCATATCAATTAATTTGCTATAATTTTTGAAAATTAAACTGTTTTTAATGTACACCTTCATATAATTTGCAAAGAGAAAATACTACACAATTTTTTCACTTTACAATCTTTTAAAGAAATGTCCGTAGAAGTCAGAATTTGGCTTTTGAAGGGGATGGCTCCTTCCTTGGATTCAACACAGACATAGGGTACAAGCTGATATACTCTGACGAGGAGACTTCAAATCTTATATGAGGAAAAGAGAAGTTGACTGGTGATATTGAAAAAGAAGCTATGTCCCTACTTCTCATTTTTTTAATAATATTGCTTATAGTCAGTAGTATGAAATGACAGAACTACTAGTTTGTTACCAAGTAGAACAGAAGGCCAGAAAAATAACACTATTCCAGCCGAACCCAGAACGGGCACTTAAATAAGAAATTAGTAGTCCTGTCAGCTGAATTGGAACTATGTAAGAGAAGAAGTACTCATGATCATGAGAAAGGAAAATCATTCATAATCTGGCTCTGGGAGCCATTCACTATTGAATTTCATGTCTGATGTTTTAAACTGAGAACCTTAAGGGGCGAGTTGTTTCTTCAAGTTTTAAGTGACACATTTTCTAGGCACAGGTTTCTTTATTGGCTTTCTCTGAAAGAGAAGTTGCCAACTACAGCTGGAAGGACATGGTACTAAAGTGATCACTAGGTTGGTTTGGGATGGGAGATCCTGCTTTTGTGTTTTAATAAGTTAACAAATCAAACTGATGTGAAATTAAAAAAAAATCCTAAATTAAGAGGGAATTATAAATGTTTTTGTCAAAATATTGTGTAACAGAAGTACTACCAGACAAAGGAGTCACACAGCTTTTCCAGGAAGTGCCTTTTTCTGTATTTGAGCATCTCTCTCCTGGGAAACAGTGCTACGAAAATTACTGGTAACAGAGTGTGACGGGACTTACGTGCTTTGAGAATAGTAAGCATTTTGGTAAACCAGGTAGTGCTGTAGTGGTATAATAGTCTAAAATAATACTAATTCTTAAATTTTCCAGGTAATTATGCCAGTCCCTGTTCTCTTCAGGACAGAATACCTATTCTTCATTGACATATCTTTAAAAAACAGTAATTCTACATTTTTCTTTACAGTTTGAGAATACAAACTTGTGTATAGAGAAATTAATGTTAGTCAAATGTACTTTCAAAAATATTTAGCTAAGTAATAATCTTACATAGTGCATGTGTGTTTGCTTATTAAATTAGGTTCTAAAACAAACTCATTACTACTAATATGTTTTACCAGATTTTAAAACACCCGACAGGATCATACAGTCTGCCCATTCTTTCATTAAACGTCTGTTGTTTATAATACCACTTTTCTGAGTAATTTGCTACTCAAAAGAAATACGTTAAGTAGAGACTTTGAGAAACATGTCATGCCATTTGTTGCTGACCACATTTCTTTTGAGGAATGAAGAACATGACTCCATAATGTCATTCTGTCTGTTAATCACAACACTTCAGTTTCTTCATACCTTCCAAACTGTTTCCTATGCCTGGATCCAGCTACTATGAAATTATTTTACACTCAGAAGAGTCTCAGACCATTTTCTTGCCAAATAAAGTTTTTTAGCACCTTACATTCTGTTCTTTAGAAGTATCAAAGAGGGTGAGCTGCTAGGCCAAATTCCCCATGGGATTTGAGAATGTGACTCTGTAATCTTGTGTAAAGAGGCATTAACAATATTAGTCACAGTACTCTGCTTTTTCCATATTCCTGACTAGTCCCTGATTGTGACTGTCCTTGCACAAGCAGAATTCTCATTGGCATTAACAGATTGATCAAATAATTCTAAAAAAGGATTGAGATTTGTAGAACAGTGCTCCTGTTACTAATAGAAAGAGCATAATTTATTTTTATTTATTAAAGCATGTAAGAGTTGCACAAAAAACCCCATTGGAATCATAAATCAGCAATATTTTATAGTAGAAGATGCCTGGGTAGGGACAATGGGAGGATTTGAGGCATCTGGGCTTTAATACTGTAAATAACCAATTTTTTTTGTAAGCACCGCCTGTGTGAGAATTGTATGATAAAACCATTGAAATTATGATTCACAACATGTAATGATAATGGACCAGTTTTCGTGGCAAAGGACCAGCAAGGAGATACTTAGAACTTTCAGATTATAAATTCGCTTTTACATCATCCCTTGCAGCATTACAAAAAGGGGACCACTCAAACTCCTTACTCTAGTTATGGTCCGCATGAGGCAGTCCACCAGCTGGAATTGTTTTGCCCATGTTCTGTGCTTGCTTCCCAGTTCATGCAGTCATGGAATGGTTTGGGTTGGAAGGGACCTTAAAGATCATCTAGTTACTTAGACTGTAGGAATTGGTCACACTGGATTTCAGCCGGCTGGGAGTGATGTTTGTGATCAGGGAATTCTATCTAAAGAGGGGTATCTAGTCTTTTTTTGATATTGAAGCAATGTAGTGAGAGCAGACTAGACCACAAAATATGACCCCAAAAGTGTCTTTGACTAGATGACTTATTAATCAAGATGTGTAATAAAATGTCTGTTCCATTGAGTTTTATCAGCAGAAGAAAAACACCTGAATAAGGAGTCCACGATCTGGTTCTTAATGTGCTTTCTTTACCCTTCCATTCCTTGTTTTTTTGTCTTTGTGAATTTTTAGTACTTACAACCAGCCAGCAAATGAAGAATCAGGTGCCTTTTGGACAATTAGTTGCAATATCCATTTTTCTTTCTATGGTTGCTGATATTTTAGCTTCCCTTAATATTTCTTTGACTGCTTAAATTTTTTTTAATTTGATCAGTTTACTATAATTTTAATATTATGTAAATGCCTAGGGTTTTTTTTTTCCTCAGTTGCCTCTTCATTGCTTGAGTTCCTTACTGATTTCAGTGAAGTACAAAAGTTTGTTTCATGTCACTAGAAAAATTCTGAAAACTGAGTGGTATCAAGAATGAGGGAAACTCTATAGATTAAAGAATATCTGCTTTTCAAATCTAACAACCTATGAACCTTATGTATTCTGGATATGTGTGCCTATGACATATGTAACACTATGGGTTTTGTTCCAGATTTAAGTATTTCTATTTTTATTTTCTTGTGATTGCTTTGGGCTAATTTTTGTGTGTGTGTGTTTGAGTGTGAAAATAGCCTTTTGTTTGGAAACTGATTATATTTAAATGCTATAAAACTAGTGACACATGTGACTCATCGATTTTTTTTTTTACATGGTATACACTAAAAAATACATTTGTATTAAGGTGGATCAGTTGCATGCTTTGAGATCAGCAATAATGCAATTATGTCAAATTTGAGAAGAGAGTGTTCAGCTTTTTTAGGATTCCTATTACTGTTTTATTGGAAAGAATGAGCTGTGGAGTATGTTAAAATACTATTCCCACATAGGATAAGGACATTAACTTACAGGTTGAGAAGAGCCACTAGACTATTCGGGTTTACTATTTGCCTCAAAGTCTTTGTTGGTTCCAAAACTCTGTAATGAGCATCATTAACGTCTGTCTTTTAAGTCTTTTAAAATAGATTGTAGAATTCTAGCTCTTAAAATGTACTTACAAAATGTTGTTGTAGTATGAAAGACTTTGGGAAAGTAGTGTTTATAGAGGATATTGCAACTCATCTTTTTATTTTAGTTCCTATTCCAGAGTGTATTTAATACAATGTACTGGAATGCTGTAATATCTTCCCGGTTCTGTAATGTATAACTTGGTATGCACACTATAACTTTTTCTGACACGCATGCAGGAGTCATCTACTGTATCTTACTAATATAAGAATACATCCTGATTTATTAATGCATTAATATTAAAGAAGCAGTAGATGTAGGTTATAGTGCAAATACCAGTAGTGGGGGCTTCTGCTAAGCAATTTCTAGTGCCAAATTTTCAAAAAAAGAGATGATTCTAAGAATGAAGTTGTTAAAATATTCAATTTATACATTAACATGTGGGTAATGTTCGCATTTTCTCACTGAGAATCTATTTGCTAATAAACAGTCTCATGAGTCTTGTTAAATAAGGAGTCTGCAAGTTGTATGCAGTACTTCTGATTTATTTAGTGCCAATAATATAAGAATGTGTAAGCACTTAACAAATATTAATCAAGTAAACATCTGATTATTCTGATAAGAATATTATATCCATTTTAGAGATGACTAAACAGAGGCCTGGAAAGGAGATGTGATCGTCAAACACTACACAGAAGAACTGTTAAAGAAGCTGGGACGTGTTAACCTGAGTTGCAAGTAATACGGTAGGTGTGCTCTTCTCTGTCTTGATGACTGCTTTCTTCCCATAGCTACTATTGGACGAGCGGAAAGATGTGAAAACTCAATTTGTGTTTCATTTACTTGAAAACAAAATACAAAGTGATTATACTCATGTAGACAGCAAAAAACTCAAAAGTTTTATACAATCAATGTCTCTTACATGGAGGAAGACTTTTTCTTCCTTTTACCTGTGTCCTTGAAATTAGAAATTAGCTGGTTAACAAACCAATAATGGAAAATCCTTCTGCACTGCTGTTTACACAATTCAGGTTCCTATTTGATAAGCTTCCACCCTGAGTCCTCTAAAACTTTGTGGGAAATTTATTGATTACTACATTCATAACAGAAACTTTAAGGAATTAATAAGCTAAATGTTTAAATAGTTAAATGCAGTATGATCTCTAAGAATAAAGTCCAAAACATTTGAACTAATATTTTCAAGTTAAGGTGCTAAAATGTGTTTCCTTAACACTTCTATAAGCTCATGAACAATCGAATTGCTGACTATCTTCCAAAAATTCAAGTTACTTTTATTTTGGAATCTAGAAATGCATTTAGGAATGCAGCTTTCAGGCACTGGTGGCTGATTTGCAGTAAATTTTAATAGTTCATTTGATGATCCATAAATGCAGTCCCGAAGACTCATGAATTTCCTAAGTCCTTATCACCACTAAATGTATAGAACAGCTGTATATAAACTATTGCATTCTACTGTGGCATGTGTGTGGGCTCCTGGATACAGACATACATGCAAAGTGACTGCCAGAACAAGATCTAGGTGTATACCGTTCCTGTTTCCCCATTGATCCAATACTGCCATTTGTGTTGAATGGGAACCTAAAGATACAGGCAGAGTAGTTTTCAGTTGAATAGTTTTCCAGTCAGAACAAAATCAGGGGAGCTGGATTGCAAGGGTAAGCTCTACTCCACATTTTAGGATGGCAAGCCATGATAATTCAGTTCTGTTACCTTTTAAAATAAACAGAGTACAGACTACAATACAATAATATCTCAGGAAATAATTATGACTGCATTTACTGAAGAATTCTCCAATGTTGCAAATTTTAGTGGAAATTTTACTGTCTTGTTTTTCAGAATTATCTTTATTTCTAAAATAGATGATATAGAGAGTAGAAACTACATTTAATAACTTGGGGATATAGACTGTATAGCACTTCAAGGAAAGATGACAGTAGGCATCAGTGTTTTTTGGACAGTATTTTTTGTTGCAGAACGACATTATTAGTAGACCTGGCAAAAAGAGAACTAAGCAAGTACAAAGGGGCAAATGAGGATAAAGGGCCACATCCTGCAAAGTGCTGAACGTGTTTTGAGGTGCTGACTGCCTTTAATTTCTATTGACTCCTGCATGCAAGGAGGGTGGATGGAAGAATGTGTATGTGCATGTGTGTGGAATCAAAGAACCTTGTGTGAACCTCTCTTTGGGGTACAGCCAAGTACTTTAAGTCAAGACGACAGTCAGATGCTTGGGCTATGAAGTTACTTAATGCAAAAGGAAAAAAAGGAGTATAGTTGCTTTGGTTTTGATCTTGCTCATGTGATGAAAGTTCCAATAGCTTCCGATCCTGCTGGCAGGTCCAAAGACCTTCTCTAATTATATTTATATAAATGTTAATAATTATTTCAGTATTATTAATGATGGCAAGATTTGAACTCATTAAAGGTGGGAAATTGGTGGGATTAATTTGCTCCAGCTTTTATTTGCCCGGAGAGCATTTTCCCAGCATTATTGTTTCTCCATATGTTTTAGCTTTGTAGTTGTGGATCAAAGGCTACTCAGCTTTGGTTGTATTAAGTGAATCTTACTGAAATAGAAACTCAGAAAGGCATTTTTTGCCAAAAAATGTAACTGGAGAAGTCACGATTGAGTTCAGCTTATTAAATCTGTTTACTCAGTGTACCTAAGTCTTTTTGGAATTTAAAAAAAAAAAAATCCAACAAACATGGGTATGCTTGGGCAGTGGGACATGACAAGTAGCACATTTTTAAAGAAATAGTCCCAGGAAGTAGGTTTGAGAAACATTGTCAATACAGATCAATAAACAAGACCTCAGAAATGTGTTGCCTGGAATAATATGTGGCTCTATGAAATGAAAATTATTCATAAATTGTGAAAAGTCAGAACTTCAAAGACTCATGCTTTATGTTCATCTGAATATAAGAATTCCATCTAGTCCTGTATTCTGTCTCTGAAAATTGCCAATATATTTGTGCTTTCAAAAGAAGGTGTAAGAATTTCACAGGAAACGACAGTGACTGGTCTTTTCCTGAACTCTAATTGCTAATCTGCTTCAGCTTTTAGTAGCTCTTTCCATAAAATGGATATAAATAATTATAATAATTGTGAACATCCACTGTATTTATGTTATTTCCATATAAGTATTTACATATAAGTTCTTGACCTCATTTGCTTCATGTCATTTAAGATCAGCCACATGAAATGTGACCAAAGGTCCATCTAGCTTAATATTGCCTCTCACCTGCTACGTGAGAATTTTGTTTGGCAAGCCTTATTATTTGCAGAGTAACAAACAACAGATTATTCTTCTCTGTTAACTATCTTAATTGCATGAATGACTTTAGTCATCACAACATAGATGTTAGTTGTCTTTCTCTTTCAGTCTTCTGGGATTTTTGTGAAGTGAAGCATCTTGGTGTGTTTTGTTTCTCTTTTGTGAAGCTGGTCTATGCTTCTATTTATCTTTGATACTCTTTCGATAGTTTCATAGAAGCTATAGTTTTTTAGAAACTAAAATTATAGTTTTATAGAGTCTTTTTTTTCTGAGATGGGATGTTAGAACTACATACTTTGTAGATGTTGGGAACATGGTAGGTTTATATTGTCTCAGACTTCTTTCTGTCTCTCTCCTAGTAGTTTATGTTGTTTGCCTTTTTGAATCCTGCTGCATATTGAATGGCAATTTTCAAAAAATCATCCATAATGACTCCAAGACCACCTCTCATTATGATAATAGTTAAGAGATCATTTTTTTATATGTTTTCACCTGTGTATTATGCTGCCTTTATTGATTTTATGCACTCATTATCCATTTTAAGAACATTAGAATGATTATATTAGATTAGACCAAAGGTTACTGTAGGCCAGTTTCCTGTCTCCAACAGTGGCTAAAATAAAATGCTTTTGGAAAAAAAGCATTAGAGCAGGGCAATCATGTATTGTTACTTTGTCAGAATCTTCTGCCCAGCTCCAGCAGTTTGCACTTCAGGAAATTCCAGAGTCAGAGATACTGTCTTTGTAGTTAATTAATTTTATTTCCTGTTGCTCAGTATGGTATAATTCTTCTGCAAAAACTAGCAGTAAATTTTAGATTTGACTGTCCTCAATAATTTTTATCACCAATAATACTTCCTCCTATGCTGTCCATATGCTGTTAGTCTTAATTGAAGTAATTAAGCCAATTAGTGTTTATCAAACTTTCAAGTTTGTGTAGACACTCAGTTAATTGATCATTCTACTTTTTTGGTCAGATCAAATCTAGTTTATGTGTTTTCCAATCCTTTGTTAAATCCCAAACTGTTTAATTGCCTATTTTGGTATGTTACTAGTTTTTTTCATGCAAGGTAGAAAGTAATCATTTGAGGAAGAGATGAATGGAATCTGAGCCATCCTTTGACTGTTAAAATCAGAGCATGCTGCTGCTGAAGCTGTAGAAATGCATGGTTATTCCAAGTGCATTCTGTACCAGCTGCAACTGTTCAAGTAATTCAGTAATTTTTGAGGAGATGTGATATGAATAAGGATAAAAGTGGGAAGAACTGAGAAGTGTTTTGATTTAAAATCTTTCTGCTTAACCCTTTCTTTTGCTCACCCAGGATTTTTGCAGAAATACTGTCCTTAATAAATGGTCTTTGATTAAAGATCTGCCTGAAAATATGACAATATCTTGTCTAGTGTTACATGTGGGATTAGAGCCTGCATTACTGAAATTAATGAGAGTTTCTGCTTTGGCCTTGTTTATAAGAGGCAGGACCTTGGACATCCATGTGCAGCTGGATGCGTTGAAAGAGAAAAAGTTAGCTGGGGTGGGTTTTTGTGTGATCGAGTACAGAGATAAGAACTCTAGCACTATTTACATTTTCAGCGCTTTTTAAGTGCCATACTCTTAATGTGCATTGACATTGCACAGTTATAAGGGTGATACTATGTGCAACCAGAAATAAATGTGTGTCATTATTGCTTTGAATAATTTAGGCATGTTATGTTGGTTGTGGCTTATGGAAAGAACAGGCATGCAGTTTACCTTGTGGGAAGAGGAACTGGCTGCAGTAATTTAGGATTTTTTCCTGGTATTTCCCTATTATCCAATAATCTCTTTGATGAGGAACAGTCCCAAATTTTCTGTTCTCTCCTCTAAGTCCTGACCCTGCTGTAAATTTTTATTTATTTGCAGAAACACCTCCCCCCCGCCCCCAAATGCCTTTATCACTGCTGTTTCCTTTTACTGCCTGATTTACTTTATTAGAGGCTGTACTCTTTACCTCAAGGGTTGTTGTTGCTGGGGAACAAAAGCTAAGTCCTAGATACGCCCTCTGGTCTTAACCAATACCTGCCCTGAACCACAAGTTCTTGAAATGGGTCCGTGTTAGCTATTACGATGGGTTTGCTATGGCCCAGGCATTCAAGATCCAAAATTTTGTCTTTGCAACATTAGAAGAGCTGTGCTGTTGCTCCTTTCCTTGCTACTCAGCGTGTGGCGTATGAAGTAATTCTCGTGTTGAAATAGAATGCTTTGCAGATCTTCACAATTAGTATATTGCCTTTTGCTTCTGCTGTATTGACTATTTAGTCTGAAGCCTCATTTCAGCTGTGCAGAATATGCAGAGGTTGTGTCCTGTGATCAAGTCTACATGCAGGATATTTTGGTTTTCTCAGTTAGGGCTGTGTTTCTCAGCGGTTTTCTCTTTGCTGGTTGTTCAAGATGCGAACACTGTGCAAAAGGCAGCTAGACTCCCAACTTTTCTTCTCAGATGATTTAAGAAGGCTTTTGTCTTTTTATCTTCTTCTGCACATGCCACCAGAGCCAAAATTTCTTGTGCCATTTGGGTAAGTATGTACGCTAGTCATATGGGTGAGGTGTTCATAGCAGCACCAGGGATGACATACGCCCTAGTGTCTGAGCCTCTGTAGAGTCTATGGAGAAAATGCTGGGTGTTCACACAGCGCCTGTCTCCTTACAACATCTATCTGTTATCCAGCTGTGTCAGCTTTGGCAACATCCACAGAGCGCAGTAGGACTGTGTCCATGTCGTCTCATTCGATGTAGCTTCCTGAATGTTTCTGACCCGGCGGCTCTGCTTCTTGTGCCTTTTAGATTGTTAAGGATCGTATATATGTTGTCCTGCCTGCATGGTCCTACTTCTTGAAATCTCCTCCTTGATGCTTAAAATCTCTTCAGCTATCCCTGGCAGCAAGAGTGTCGTATGTTTGCTACTCAGAGATCTAAACCAGACTGCTAGAAGGAATGGTGAGAAAATACGTTTTTGTCTGATTGTTGAAAGAACTCATGCCAGGGAGTCTAAACGATCATTGTCAGTACCCAGTGGTATGTATGTGTTTTACTCCAAGGGTGTCTGCTTCTTGAACTGGCTTATGTGGATCAACCTCCTTTCTCATAAGTCTGAGCAGAATTACTGATTTCTCCACATCCTTGCAGTGCTGGCTGCTGAACTGTTAGGCTTTGTTTTTTAGACACAGATTCAAACTGCTTGACAGGTTTCTTCCCTGTGTTCTTGTGTCCTAATACTTTCTTTTCTCTTTTTAATGGAGGCCAGATGGTCTCTCATACATCACATCACTCCAGACTCTTCTTGATGTGGCAGACATTAAGTTACCATTCTGTTGCACTACCTGTTCAACAGTGGTTATTTTCATAGCTACAGAACACTGGCCCCTTTAGGACATGCAACAGTCATTTAATATTTGCTGTCTAATCATTCCTTAATTTTGCTCCATTCAACTGTCTTAAGAATTCTTAGACCAGTTCTGTTTGCCAGGAGTCTTCTGTTGCAAAGGGAACAATGTTTTACCAATCACTAATATTAGATTGTCTATGCCTCCACAGTCTTTGGAGATTGCAACCCTTGGCAATGTGTTTTTCATTTTAGGTCCCTGATTTAGGTTTTCTCCCAGCCAGGGAGGAACCCCAAGTTTTCTACTCTGTTTTTGGGTGGAGTATCTGGCTACTGAAGGAGATATTGAAATAACTGGTGAGATAGGCATTCTGGCTTGGACATGTTTAGCGATCCAAGTACTCAAGAGAGCAAGTGAACAAGTATTTCAGAATTAATAAAACATCTTTTATCAGACATTAATTAATTACTGAAAGGGAGAGATGGTAGTGCCTAATGGTAATATTCTATATGATGGTGTAACAGGACAAGTTCTGCCCTTGGAATGAAGGGGTATTGTTTATGTTTAAGTAGTGTTCCTTTGAGCAAGTAGTAGATGATGTTAACGTTTAACCTAAGCTTAGAAACAGAATATCTTGGCCATTTACACTATCCATTTCATCAAAGTCAAATTCTCCCTCTGGAAGAAACAAAGGAAAGTTGGCAGAAGAAAGTAGCCTGAAGTTGTCCTTAGCTGCCATGTGACCATCTATGGATAAAAAGAGTTAGGGTACTTCATCTGCAAAGATCACCAAGGACCACCAGAGACCCCCAAAAGGAGGAAAACATGCACAGAAGGGTCTGAAAACGAGCCAAGAAGAACAACTCCACATAGTTGCACACCACATGTAGATCAGAATGACTATGTGTTTGATAGATAGAATATGCATTAATTTTATGTAGAAATGTGACGAAGAAGCCTGCATTGAGTGTACTTGATTTGTGGAAAATCGACCGAACACCGAGGCTGGAATAAAACGGTATGTCTCCTGAGTGTGTGAGGATTGGCTTGTTGCACACCGGGTAGAGAATCCGCTTTTTGGACAACAATGGCATTGCTGTTAACCCTTAGAAAACACTTAGTTCTTCAGGGCGCACAATGTTTTTGTCATTTAAACATAATGGAATCTCTGTATAATGTCTCTGGTCTGGGCAGTGCTAAGACACACACATAAGTTCCCCATCTAAGCCTCCACAACTTTGCTGCGTAGCCACTGATTGCATTTTAATTTTGTCAGAATCTCAGCCTTTGTGCAAACTTTAAAGAAACTGGTTTAGATATTTTCTCGAGATCTAAAGATTGTGAGGGTATTTTTCCAGACAATCCTTGTTTATGGAACGTGGCAACTATGGTCTTCATCCAGAGTATTTAGCTAGCATTTAGTAAGGTGTCAGTATGAATTACAGAAGAAGCTTCTGTACAAAACTTTCCTAGAAGTAAAATCCTCAGAAGAATTAATGATTCTAGACTGCTTTGCTGAATTAATTTTCTGTGTGTGTCTTGTAAACAAAAAAGACAATATTTGCATGTTTTGGTGCCTTATATTTTTCTTTTATTGAATTACACAATAGCAGTATCTCTTCATTACTTGGCAAGTCTATGTTGTAGTGATAAACAATTCATCTATTCTACAATATTTATCAAACCATTGTCTATTAAAGATAAACATTGCTCCAAGAGGGAAACAGTGTATATAGTGAAAGGTGATTGTTTAATAACTAATTGGGAATGTGAAATTCTAAGAGGCAATAAAGCCTTCAGAACATATTGATCCTCAGTTTAAAACTGTAGAATGAAAATCATAATGATTATCTTTAAGAATTAATCTATCATCATGAGCACACAGAGCTGGGAATATCAGATTCCTAACAGAGAACTATCTTCACATTGAAAAAATACATCAGTATTCACCTTAGTATTTTCTGGAAAAAAATTTTGGCTTTTCTTTATTCACTCGAGGCTTTCTAAATACTTTACTGTATATCATTTATATTGTTTAGGCTTTTGGTATAAAAATAATCCAAAATTTATTGATATAGTTTTGTTTTCAGAGTCTGCTTTTTCCTAGGGAAGAAAAAAAAAAGTTTTTTTTGCTATCTAGCATCAATTAAAATTTGGCTAGAAGGTTTTTTTTTTATTGGAAATGTTAGTCTGTTTCCATTCCAACTGCAGGCTAACATCCGTGCTTTGGGATAAACTTGGGTTTTTCAGAAGCTCTTTAAATAACCAATATTTGTGTATGATAGGCAGCAACACCATTACAACCTGTTGATGTCAGAAGTTCTTTTTTTTTGAGACATTCAGTCTCTGCTTTGTAGATCAATAAGTCTTTTCCAGATAATGTTTAACAATCACTAAAATATATGTTTATTAATGACATATAGTATGAAATTCTATGGGACGGAGCTGTGGGAGGTGGCATTATGATTTGCACAGTGTGTTGGTGAGTAGCTGAATAGTGCTAGGTATGTGTCTCTGGTCTTGCAGACTGGAAAAAAGCCTGTAGCTTAGGAGACATCAACTGTGTCGATGAAGAGGTAGACCTTGACCTGCAACTGGGATGTATCATGGGACTGCCAAAGTGAAAGGGAAGAAAGTTCTGTTGAAGTTCTCTGATAGTAAAAGAGTGGTCTCAGTTGGTCTAAGTCCCAGGTATGCCAACTGCCAATGGCTCCGGGAGCTGATCCAACAACCGCTGGAAAATCTCATTTTGTGCCTTTTGGTGGTGCCCAGAGCCTCATTAGTGGTGGGTAAATGAGACAGAGGGCACTATGCTGGGGTTGCACCACAGGAAAAAATCTTCACTCTGCATTTTTCTTAGAGAACTGCAGGTGTCACTAAAAATCACAAAGACAAATACATTCTCTGGGAGCCAGGACACTGGGGAAAATCTGGAGACGTGGTGAAAAAGATGACTACTGTTCCAGCTGCGGGGTGTGATAAGCCAACGTAACAGAAAATGGTTTTGGTTGGGGTTTTTTTTGGTGTTACATCTGTCTCAGTGCTTTATGCATGTAAGTCCTTAAAAAGTGCTAATTGTGGCTATAATTGGAGTTAGTAAGTTTTCCAAGTAGTCATTATGGCAAGAACAGTCTAAGAGGTTCATTTTCCATCTGTTACCAGATCCATGGCTTGAATAGCAAAATGATTTTTTTTTTCCTTAAAATTGGCTTCATTTCTTGTATTACACTTGTTTATCACTGTGATCAGCATGTGGAACATAAATACATGTGACTGTAAAATGTTTTTTAAAATATTTTTGAATGCTTCTTCCTGAATAGTTGTAGGACTTCTGATGATCACCGTTTCTGATTCTTTCTCTAGATTCTCTAGTGGTGAACGTTGCTTATTTAAGTATTTTCTTTCCATAGCTCCTTCAGCTTTACTCTCATTATTTGGTGGCTCCTGCTTTCTTAGGTCATCTCATAGGATGTAAGGATATATCTACTTAGTGAAAAGATATTGAAAATATCTTGATAAGCATGTTTTAATTGATATGATACTGAACACTGTGGAGAATGTGAGACAGTCTTGCGATAGTTCTTCATTCACTCTGCATCTTTTAGTTTTCTACCTTTCACTTTTGACATGAAGTACTGTGTTAAGTTTGATCCTTACTTGGGAGACAAGAAGTCTGGAAGCATTTGCAATCAATGACCTGTCACGGTGTCAAACAGTGTATCAAGAATTTAATAAGACAATGGACCTATCAACCATATTTTTTTCTAAAACAAAGGAAAATTATTTCTGCTCTATTTAACACTTTTAACAACTAACAATCATCTTCTCACCTTTCCACCAGTAAGGGACATCAAAGAAATCATTAAAAACCTACTTAGGGGGGAAAAAAGCAGGCAGGAAATAGAGAAAGGGATGGACAGAGAGAGAGCAGCAGACTGAATCTGAAAGGTCAGTGTGTCTCTCATGGTATACAGTGTAGTACACTCTTGCTGGGCTACGGACCGGTGACTTCTGCCTCTGAATGGCCATTAAATGGTGGATTATTTTAGAAAAGCTGTCTTTCCAGCATCAAACTATTGCTGGTTGCCTTAACTTCTGATTTCAGAACAAGGATTATTTGCATGCAGTGGTGTGACTGCCGTATCCAGTTCCAGAGCTGGGGGAAACACTGATGCTTTATGCATGTGCAGAAGCAGTGTAAGGGCTAACTTCGAAACTGCTTTGAGGGAGCTGAGTGATGGCCATAGTGCAAAGTGCAATTACTTCTGTCAAACATCTGTGGCAAATATGAATTAACATCTTGTGAAATGCATTAAAAAGTGTTTTGTAGAATTTATTACTTTGCTGTTCTATATCCTACTGTGGGCACAGCAGGTACAAGGGGTTAATTCCAGAAATATTTCATATCTCTGTCTTGCTGACTCTTGTCCATCAGTGGTCTCTGGTAGCCTCTTCTGGGAGAGTCTATCCTAGGTAGTCTGGTAATGTTTTTGGAGGGTTAATCTCATAGCTGAGTTCAGCTTCCACAGGAAACAACATTGATAATGAGAAGTGCACTCTTCCAACTGAATTTTCATTTTTCCAGAGTTCTCTGTAACTTGTTTAAACATCTTCAGCATGTGTGTCAAGGACTAATACTTTCTAATTTTAATTTTTTGTTTGAAAAATGCTTCAGTTTTCTCCAATCA
Source organism: Opisthocomus hoazin (assembly GCF_030867145.1). Lineage (NCBI taxonomy): Eukaryota > Metazoa > Chordata > Aves > Opisthocomiformes > Opisthocomidae > Opisthocomus > Opisthocomus hoazin. The sequence goes on along the minus strand of NC_134420.1, from coordinate 61,947,295 downwards.
TTTGTATTGTTCCAAAGCAATGAGTGAACTATCATGCACATCTGTCTGTCTTTCTCTACCAGAAAAAGCTCTACCCAGAGCTTTCCCACTTTCATTTTTCACTTTGTCTTTATTGGCTGAAAATCAAACGCCTTCTTGTTTACTTTGGCAGTTGAAGGTTATGACTGAGCCCCTCCATTTTCTTTGTAACATTTACAGTAGCGATCAGAAGCATGAGGCTTCCTTTATGTGTTTCTTTGCTGAGAACTCCTGTCAAACAACACTGCAGACATAACAGTTCTTGGCACTTACTGCCAAAATTTCATTATCTGATGTCTGTGTCAAATTATCACTTACTCATTTCAGTCCCTTCTTATAATAGGGTCATATTGTGCCTTTAACCACATTTCAATTACCTGTCTTTGACACCTTTCTCTTTCAGCTAAACATCTTTTGAAGATGAGTTGAACACTATATTCAGGGATTCATTGCCCTATCAGTAATCTTTACACCAGTTTACCTTGGTTTTCAGCTTTTTTCTCTGCTGTGCTAGATTCTCAGTTTGATGACCTTCTATGTAAGTTGTGAGACTCATTTGTTTTCCTGAAGATATCCATGGGTTTTGCATCACACTTTCTCTAGCTACAACATAATTTATATTTGTCAGATTCAATATGTGGGTTTGGGGTTATGCAGTTTGTCATGATAATGAAACTGGACTGTGAGGGCTTTCTGTGTCTAGTTCATTTCACTATTTGGTTCTTTAAGATTATCACCCTGTTGCATTTCTAGCACAGCAAGACAATGATCAGATTTGATATAGATAGATTTAATGAAAATATTATGGCATGGGAAATATTATATACCATAGCCTAAAAATCTTTTAAAAATTAAGTAAAAGAAAATCCAATAAAACATAAATATGTTCCTCGTACATGAATGTTTTTAATTGGTTGACAACTACATTTTGTTCTGTTCACATAATAGTGTTCGCAAGTACTGGGTTGTTTAAGAATTTGTTGTGCTGCTTGGAAGATTGGAAAATGTTATGTATGCACTCATTTCATATGTATAATATGCATAAGTACTTGTTACATTAGCATGTTATGTGAGAAATATCTATGCACATAATAAATATAAGTAATTGAGACAAGTAAAGACTTCACAGTTACCTCTCTGGATAAAATGTACCACTGTATGTAGAAATATCATCTGGAGTTACCTTTTACAAACCTGAAGGCGTGGTGAGAGGATTGTTATTGCAGGTGCATCAAAAATTTTGCTGGCAACTCCCTCATCCCCGTACAGCACCACAACGATGACTTATTGCCTTAAGGAAGTACAAAGGAACAAGAAAGGGAAAGTCACAAAATACCAGAATGACAACAAACACAAAACTAAAAAAAAAAGATGAAAACCAAAATATTCACAATTTCATAATAAACTGAGAATCAAATGGAAATCAAACTGAAGAAAATAAAGAAGAAATGAAAACATACAGAATAATGTATGCGTGTACACTGAGATATATTCAAAAGGAGAAATAATGTAATTAGTGATCAAAACTTGTAGATTTCTGCCACACACTCATATCTCTGTGAGATTTTGGCCATCTTCCTGTGAGAAGGAATTCTCACAGATGAAAAGAGACTGGCACACAGATGCTCCATTGGCTTCTTAAGTTGTTGATCTAGAATCATTTCTTATTCCAGTAAAAGAATATGGTAGAGCTGCAGGCTGTGGAGCATCACCACTTTCTCCTGCAAGAGAGAAGGCTTCAGGACACTGAGTTTTCATGGGAATGCAGAACTGTGGGAGAGGGTTCTTCTCCTTCAGCCTGCCAGGGAGAGGAAGAAGAAAATGGTCAATTAGTCTGAAGTTCAATGCCATTAGTTTAGTACAGGGAATGACGAGGATGTTTTCTTCCTATTGCCTTTCAGTTATGAAAAGCAGAGCCTTGGTTCTATTCCAGAATATATTTTTGTGTGTCTTTAAGTAATCTTAAAGAGCTACAGAATTTGTGATCAGCAATGATTCCCAAGTACTTTGTATAGGTGCTAAGCATGCTGCCTTGCCCGCATTCTGCTTTGCTCGCTAGCATCATTTTGTGCTCTGTTGCTATTAAACAGTTCCAAGTGTCATCCCAGGAATGGTCGCACTTCATCGAGATAAGGGCAGCTTTGAATATAAAGTCCTGTCCAGAGATATATTATGTGCCTGCAAATCCTGTTGACCTCACTGGAAATTTGGAATCCTGTGTAGGAGAATGTTGGAGGACAGCAAGTTCATTTTTATAAACTCATTGCTATGTTTTCATTTGAGATATTGATTCCTAAACTACCCTACAACACAGTTCATTGTCTAGAATTTTCCTTAGCAGTCCTGTCTTACAGCCAACATCTGTGTTCTTCCTTTAAATCCTCATTTGAGGGAAACTGGCTTATTTGGCAGGCAGAGTTACTGGGACAAATACAAATGGACCTCAATGTAATTCCCTCATGGGCAGACGTAGGCTGACATTTTTGCTACTGCTTGTTGTTTGATGGAAGGTAATCTCTTGCAAGGCCAAGTTGGGTGTTGGTTAGATTGTGACGCCTGCAGGCGGTAGAAAACAGTAGAAATACATGAAATCTGAAAAAATTAAGAATTCAGCATGGTTTTGCATCTGTGATTTTCCACTGGTTTGGGACACAACCATTTGCTTTTGGCGTTGTACCCCTGTTCATGTCAATAAATAAGATACTAAACCTCCAGGGAATTACTGTCTCTTAATCAAGCCCATTATTAAAGTGTGTACACAGAAATGGGTCTAGAGACCGGAGTTCCTGCCAAAACCCCAGAAGCCAAAAAAGAACATCAAGATTTTAGAAAACATTCTTGTAAGACATTTACCAATGTTTATGGAATTCTTAGTCCATCTCTTCCACTCCTGCATTGTGTTGGTTGAGAGCGTAAGGTGCTGTTTCCTGTAAGTCAAAAGAAGCTTCTGGAGAAGCAGACAGGAGCAATGCCTTTTTTCACCTTGATGTCATTATAATCTTAATTTTCATCAAAGGATTCTCTTTGGTACCCCTCTGGGCTTCAGCAGTCTGAAGAGCCCCGATTAAGCAAGGCTCCCATATGTTTTTAATAGTCTCAGATTTCACTCTGTGAGTGTCACAGCATGTTTGGAGGGCCTGTGGACATTAAGATTTAAAATCTTTGTCTGAATGTGTTTATGAGATGCATATACAATGTGTGTATTTATATAAATGTTTAACATATATGCAAATTTATTTTATCTTGTTGCATTTACATGTTGCTATGAACTGTGCAGTCTAATTTGTATGTATATTGTAAGAATACATGCAAATAAATGTGTGGTATTAGCACAGACCTAAAGGGAGCATCCACTTCAAGGTCTGGATCTGCCAGGTATTTACTATCACATGGTCATTAGGTTTCAAACAGAGTGTGCACATATTACATGCACATACAAATATACTCTCAGCTGCAAGGTTCTAACATTGAAAATCAGACCTTGAATCTTACCGTTTTTGTATTTCCAGGTTTTCTCAACTTCCCTCAGTAGTGTGAACAAGTTTTGAAATTAAATTGTTGTCTTTGAAATTAAATAAATTGCAGAAATAGAAATTAGGTATGCAAGAATTATGTATTATGTATTCTCTTGTAAGAAATTTGAAACTATAATTAGCAGTGGCAAGGGCAAAAAAAAGAATAGCTCAAGAGTTAAACTGACGTGAAGCGCATTCTTTTTACTGACTTCTGTATCTTTCCCGAATGAAAAAAACAAACAAACAAAGCTCAACAAACAGTCCACACAATTGGAGCACAGATGGTGCAGAGCAGAACCAGATTCCTCTGCAGAACTGCAAAGCTTTCATCCCATGCAGTTTCTACACAGATACAGATTCTACCCATCCATCTGAGCTGTTAAGTTTTTGTGCACCGAGTGTGAGACTCAGAGATTTGGCTCCTGCCTCGACGCACCCCCACAGATAGGGGTACGTCTTGCAGACTTTCCTAGCACAGTGCCAGAATCGTTCTCCTACTCCATGACCTGAGATACCAGCTGCAGGCGGCTGGCAGCTCCTCTCGCCCCCTGCCTCTTGGCACACTGGGCTGTCAAGTAGGACAGGCAGCTGGGCTCCATGTCCACCAGTTCTTAGTGGGGTGTCTGGCCCCGAGGAACCCGCTTGCTGGCATGTTTCCTGGCTGCAGCACAGAAATGCTGGCCTCTTCCCCGCCGTAAGCCCCAGCACCCAGATATGTCTTCTGCACAGGACCAGTCCACAGTTTTGTCGTCTTCATCGGAAAAGAAGAAACGTGAGAGGACTGAACAATTTGTAAATGAAGTTATGCAAAAACTACAGTCAATTCTGTTTGCCAAAGTGTGATGATTTGAAATTTTTTTTTGCGTATTTCTTCCAGCCTGTATCAAATATTCTGCTTCTTCAAACGTCTTTTTGGTCCTCTGTTGTATCTGGATAAATGAGCCTGAGGACTCCTGTTTTAGTGGACTTCTGTACTGATAATTCACCTAATTGTCATTATTTTTCAGACACCAAAATTAAATATTTCCTTTGTTGTTTCGTAGCTGATTCCACTGGCTTCTTAATTTTTCGCTTATTTCAGGTCTGGCTCAGCCATATTTCATCAGGCAAAGCTGCGACCAAAACTTGATGGGAGATTTGTCCAAGTAAAGGCTCTAGGATTTGACATGTAATATTTTGCCGTGTCTTTGTGCTGTTACTGTCTTTCATTTGAATTGGAACATAGATAATTATATTCTAGTTTTAAAACAACACTTTGTTTTTTTATAAATAAAATATTTGTTTTACTATCCAAAGCCTGGAAACACCTTCAAAGAGGTGATTTTAGTATCTTATAATTTTCTGTACACCATAAATGGTTACTCGGAATGTGCTTCTAGTTGTCTGCCCTAAAAGGAAAAAAATACTGACCAAAAGAATTTAAAGTGCTTAAGAGTTTTAACCACAAAGGATACACAGAGAGGCTAGAATGGCACATGGTGCTGAGCCTGTCAGATTCTTAAAATACCAACAATTTGGTGGTCTGTAATCCTGTCAGTCTTTTCATGTATCTGAAAAAAAGAATGCTGAACATCCTCATTAATTGAAACTAGAGCTTTCAGGCAAGAAATTTGGTTTTTCCAATATCAATCTTATAAAATCAAGGAGGATTTAGTGTAAGAGCATAGGGGTCTACTTTCTAAAAAACCTAAGTTTTATAAAACGATTTTGTGAAGTGGTCTATTCAGAAATGTTCTCTTGTATATCACATTATCCACAATTTCTCTTTTCCCATTTATATTGTTCAGGAATTTTCTTTACAAGCTTCATGTTTTAAAATCCATGTGCTCCTTTTTCTTCTTACCCATGTGAATTAATCCTTTATTTGTGACTTCATTCCACTGAAATTTTTATGATGTCACAAAAGATCGGATCCAGAGAAAACCTAAGAATTGGTCGGTAGAATTGAGTGCTCAGGATTTCACAGGATTGAATCCACTGCAAGAATTACAGTCATGCTGAGGCATGATTTTCTAGCAAAAGCCAATGAGTTTTAAATATGAAGTGGTCCAAAAAATATATGAAGCATAAGCATGAATGTTTCAAAATAAAATGTTTTCCAACATTTTCTGTGAAGGGTCAGCTATACAATTCCCCAAAAAATAATGATTCTTGTTTTAAAATCTAAGAATAGAAGGATTTTAAACCAGAAATTATGATACTAAATAGCACATAATCTACAATATATGAACCTACAGACATTGTAGAATGAACTGGAGCTTTCAGGCAAGAGATTTGTTTTTTTCCAATATCAATCTTATAAGATGAAGGAGGATTTAGGGTAAGAGCATAGGGGTCTGCTTTCTTTACTTCATCTTTATTTTAATCATCTTACAATTATTTAATCCAATTCATTTATTCAGGGATGTCTGGTTGTCTTCACCCTGATCTATGTCTTACAAGCAAAAATTATATAGAGATGGTCTGGACCAATAAAGCAGGAAACTCCAAATCCCTGTCAATCTTACTTGTTGAGCCACAGCCACACATGGTTGCTGTTGGAGTTTGGGTTTCTGGGAGTGTTTGGGTGATTTGGCTTTTTTTTGGTGAGAGATAAAGTTTTCCTCTCCTTGGCAGCAACAGTAGTTACAGCAGAGAAGGACCAAGCCATTCTGAACTGCGGTAGGTTGGTTAGTCAGGCTGCCATAGCTTTTCAATACAATCAGTTTATTCTTTATGCCATTCTTAGCTTCTTTTCACTGCATAAATGGAGACAGGATAGGTCCTTCTGTGGGCAGAAGACTAGATGAGGAGAAACTACCTTTATCATTGTTTTGTATTATTTTTTCTGCTGCATAGCATGTGCTTACAGATGTCCTTATTCAGTGCTCAGCAATGATGTTGTAGGAAAATAATTGCTGAGGACAGGTAGCTTGAGAGTTTATAGTGCGCATACTCTGTCCACTTGGTCTTGAGAATAAGGGCAGACCTTCATTTTGCTGAGGAGTACGTATATTCTTAGAAATGTTCTCCATCTGACAGCAGCAAGGTATACAGGAGAATGAAAGTGTTTTTCCACCCAAGAGGAAGAAGGACATCCTTAGTTTAGCACAAGATATTCATGTATAGTGGGAAAGATGAAATCTTAAAAGGCTCTGTTGACCTTCATCACTAAAATGAGAAGGGGATCAAATAACAAATGTGACACTTGCCTCATTAAAGTCTGACCATAAATTCCTGTATGCAAATGGTTTGTACCTTTCATCTTTGTAGGTACTAGCAGACTTGTATCTGGGAGGAGAGCTGAGATATCTGTGGTTTCTCAAATGGGACGATTACTTTTAGTGTTGTGTTTTTATTTGATGCTTGGCACATTATAAATTCCATGCAAAACAATCTGTGATATCCCTGGGACTTCTGCTCCCTAAAAGCGTAGAACGGGTTGTTTTCTTGTCTCTTACATTCTGTCTTCATTCTTAGACTAATAAGCTTTCAGAAACGATATAATCTTGTAACAGTGTTCATAAGCTCTTGTCACGTATCATATATTGCACAAAGTCTCCTAGGTATTCTTTGATATCCAGGTTTTCCAAACATCTCTCTCCCAGATACTTTTTGAATGATTATTTCCTTCAGCTTGCGTTTTTCCAGAATGAATCTCATTTTGGGTGATATCCAAGGCCCATTGAGGTCAGAAGAATGTCTCCTATTGACTTCAGTGGGCTTTGGATTTGTTCCTTTATTTCCTATATCCAGGAGCCAGATTCTGCACACCTTATTGTTTTAATGGGATTTTTGTATAAGCAAGGCGAGCAGTATTGGCTTCCATAGTCTGATATTTTCGGACTCCTTTGCACTATATTTCACTCTTTTCACTAATATTCATAATGGTACAGTATAATTTACAAATGTAAGTGCTGTTTATCTGTCACCATGGATAGCTAATGGAAATCTTAACTAATACTCAATGAACTCTGTTGTGTCCTGCTACCACCTCTTTCCAGACTTGATATATGTTCTTCCATTACCTTTTGTTTCAGTCTTTTAATTGCTTTGCAGTTCATAAGGTTTTGTCAGTATTTGGGAAAATGTGACTCATTTGTGGGTAAAGTTTTGAAAGGCACAGTAATCAGATATAAAGTCCAGTTACAGGTTATATTCTACATAGAATAACTTTTGCCCAGATTCAGGAAAGCACTTTAACATGTGCTCAAGTCTATCCCTGTTAAGAAATGCAAGTAGATTTTTAAATGTAAATTGTCTAAGTGGGACTTTGGTCTCACTAAAAGTTTAGCAAAACTTTATATTCAGTCCTGAATAGGGAGAACTTATCAAACTGTGTCTTTTATATAAATCAGTTCTCTAAGATGAAGGATTCCAAACTATTCTACAGAGTTGCTACCTGTAAAGACTATTCACCACTACAGTATGGTTATCTCTGAAGTAAGTGCGCTACATATCTTACCCAGGATTTGTCATTTAAATTTAAAACTGGACTGAGTTTAGCGGAGGGCTAAAAGATGGTCAGGGGGTTGAAGGATTTGCCTTAGGAGGGAGAAGCTGAGGCTTGTTCAACCTGGAGAAGATATGGCTTTTGGAGGACCTGATAGTAGGAGGTCACCAAGAGGAAGGACCCTGGCAATTTGCAGTGCTGCGTGATGGGAGGGCAAGAGACAACAGACAGCAGTCCTTGAAGGTTTTCAAGACCAAACTGCTTGTGAGTAAGTTGGTCAGATCTCATAGCTGATACTGCTTTGAGCTGGAGGCTGGTCTGGATGACCTCCAGAGATACCTTCCAACCTGAATTATGCTATGATCTTTTGATCCTATACATGTTTTGTGTTGCTTATGGTTCTAGTATTCTCTTCATCTCTCTCTGGGTTCACACGTTTGTTTCTAATTTATTCAATTATTTTTCTGGAAGGAGAAGTGAGAGATGCTGGAAAGTAAGTGCTAGAATTCCTTGGACTTCCATAGGAAAAGCATTAATCCATGTTTATTCCTTTTGAATTTTTAGATTTCTCAGTACCTGCTTCTCTTGTCATACCAATTTAGTTGTCAGTCGTTCGTAAATTAACTACCTAATTCCTTTATGATCAGGGGATGCATATGTCCTCCTTCTGGTTTACATTTTTTTTCTAGCTGTTTTATTAAGTACTTGTTATAAATAACTGTACCAGCAACATTCTGCTGCTCTAGTTGCTCAGGCATCTTTTCCTTAGTTTTTTTGTTAAAGAATATTTTTTTTCCTATTCCTCTGTTCTTCATTTTCCCTCTTTAATCTTTTATCAATTTGAGTAATATTTCACAGAATCACAGATCACAGAATGGTTGGGGTTGGAAGGGACCTCTGGAGGTCATCTGGTCCAACCCCCTTGCTCAGGCAGGGCCACCTGGAGCCGGTTGCCCAGGCCCATGTCCAGATGGCTTTTGAATATCTCCACGGAAGGAGACTCCACAACCTTCCTGGGCAACCTGTGGCAATACTCAGTCACCCTCACAGTAAAATAATGTTTCCTGATGTTCAGATGGAAACTCCCTTGTTTCAGTTTGTGCCCATTGCCTCTTGTCCTGTCGGTGGGCACCACTCAAAACAGCCTGGCTCCATCTTCTGTACACCTTCCCTTCAGGTGTACACTGAGGGCATCCCCCTGAACCTTCTCTTCTCCAGGCTGGGCAATCCCAGCTCTCTCAGCCTTTCCACATGTGAGGTGCTCTAGTCCCATATGATTTTAGTGGGCCTTTCCTGGAATCTCACCAGTAGCTCTATATCCCACTTGTACTGCAGAGCCCAAAACTGGACACAATGCTCCAGGTGTGGCCTTACCAGTGCTGAGTACAATGAAGCCCATCATTTAAAATTGTAGTTCAGTGCTGTTACTTCCACAGACTTTAAAATTTATATCAATGCCTTGATTACAATCGGGTAAATTTTGGCAGTATTTTTCCTAATTTTCCAGTGTGATCTTTAGTTTCAACCTAGGTACGTCTGGGGCAGGAGGCATCTAATTTTTTTTCAGTATCCCCTACACACATACAAACCTCTCATAGGATGTTTCAGGGAATGTTAATCAACAGGGACCTACTCTATTCCCAGAAAATTGAATCTGTGAAGAGATACTACTAGACAGATGTTGTTTCTACACAGAAGGTGTTAAGAATTCCTCAGAGGTAGTTCTTGTGTTGTTGTCAGCCTGTGGCATGTAAACTAACAGCAGATCTGGTCAGGTAATGAACTTTTTTGTTTCTCTTTCTCAAAAAAAAAAATAGCACTTCATAAAACAAAGTGATCCCAAGTGGGAACAAAAAGACAAGTTGCTGAATATCTTCAGGGAAAAAAAGATTCAAGTTCAGACTACTTTGGGGCATTTTAATTGTAATGTTGGGCTAAAATAAAGATATTAGGTTTAAACTTTTGTAATTTAAAAAATATAAAATATTGTAATGTGAAAATTTGAACATTTCTTGTCCAGAAATATCTGATTGAAATATATCTGCATTTTAGAAGTGTTTTCCACTTTGTCAAGAAAAGCTTAAATTAAACTATTTTAGGAAGATCTTGGTGGAAATGACGGTTTTCTAGTGGAGAGATGCTCAACACATTTTTAGCACTTAGTGCAAATCATTTAACTGAAATACCTTGGTTTTCTTCCCATGTGAGAGGTGAATTACATAGTTTATAGACCTCCAAGAGTGTTAGGATAGTTAATTTGTGTTTATTAAGCACTGTAAAGACAGAGAAGCTCAATCCCCAAAAGGAATTATAAAAAAGACTCTGGCAGTCTAAATGCCACCAACTTTCAATGAAATTAAAAGGCACTATCAGGCGTACTCTGAATCATGGATAGGAATTAATTAAAAGCAATAGTTTCATTAAATCATTAAAATCTCTGTAGACTTTGTTGTTCAGAGTTACATCAGCCAGTGATTATGTGCAAAAATGTATACACAGCTTTTTTCCCAGCTTAGAAATGGCATTTAATTTAATCTGTCAGTTTACCAGCTAGTCATTTGGTACTGTGAGATGCTTCTATACTGTGCCTCAAACAATGTTAGTTTTGACTACCCTGGGTAATTTCATATCATCAGCAGAATGTATACAGTTTCTGTTTACTCTGTATTTGAGATTACTCGCGAGTATGCTGAACAGCACAGATTCCAGCAGAGACCTTGTAACGCATTGCGAGTCACCTTCCTCCCTCCTGGCAATTGACCGTCAGTTGCTTCTTTTCTTTCCTAACTTGGAAAAATCTAATAATGCACAAAAGGACTGTTCCCCTTCTGCCATGATATCTTCACTCTTTCAAAGGCCTGTGAATTTTCCCAGAGCTTTATGGAAATCCAAGCCGTATGCAGCCGAGTATCCAAGTACAGAATTGCAACACCGCAGTTAACAGGTCGTCTTATCCACATGTTCCTTTAGACAAGCCTGATACATTTTTGAGACATGACTTGCATCTGCAAATCTGCATCAGTTCTTCCCCAGTTAAATCTCTGTCACAGCTGTAACTCCCATCACACTGCTGTGGTAGGGTAAGCTTGTTAAAATACGCAGTCTTTGTCTTCTAAATTATTTGGATGCTTACCCTTTGATTATTCCAAGTATTATTTTGCCTTTTTTCATAAATGATACTGAGGGTACATTTTATGGACTAAGAAGGTAAGAGTGAACAAAATAACACTTATTTTTGTGACTAAATCATTAACGTTGGGGAGGTCATTAAAGAATGCTTGTAAACAAAACTGAATTCTAGAAGTATATTTTGTGTAAGAAAAAAACAAAACAAAAAATCCTTCAAGGTGAGCCAGTATCTGAACCTGTACTAATTAGTTACTAACCTGTAGCTAATTAAATATTATTTTCTTTATGAGGTGTCTGATATTGTTTTCTATGTTTTGATTTCCAGATACATATGTAGGCAAATTTTATAGAAAGTGATTAATCTGGGCTTTGGCTTTCATTCAGCTATGTCTGGCATATACAAATCTGAGATCTGTAATGGAGGAGTCTGTTTTAGAGACATGCATATTCACATCAGTATCACGTTTCTAAATTTCACAACAGTCTTCATTTTCAGAGCTTCGTACTTTGTATGTGCTAGATTTCCGTATTGTGTCAATTGGTTTTTCTTTCTGTGAAGCACTGAAAAAAGCATGTGTAAATTCTGACAAAAATTGCCTGTGCTGTTGACATTTTCTGCTGTTGAAAATGTAGCAACTCAATTCTGATTTTCAGCTTGCTTTAAACTTACAGAAATGGTGCTACCGGCGCCTGTTTCTAATTATTCCTGAAAACCCAGTGAGAGGTAGTATGAAGGCCACTCAGGAGAATGATTCAGAGTAATCTGGAACTTTCAGCTACTGATCTTTGACTGATGACGTTCTCTTTGCGAAGTCTGGCATGTGCTGCCCAGTCCAGAGGTTGTTTGTCGTGTCCGTTGCATCCTGTTCTGTCCAGAGCACGAAATCGCGGTGGTGGGGGTTCAGAGAAGATGGAGGTATTCTTTTTCTTAGAAGTAGTACAAAATAATGAAACAGAAAGGGCTTGAAGAGGTGCTCATTTGGTAACAATAGCTTTGGTGAAAAATCGCAGTCTCTACAGCTGACCAACGACAGCAGCAGTTACCAAAGATCTTAGCCCATCACTGCTACAGTCCTATGAGCGATGTTCAAAACTGGATGTCTGTATTTAAATGGGCTCCTGAGTCTATAATGGTAGTGAGTTTATAAATAGTTTGATGTTTAGCTGGTTGTATCTCACAGCCATTCACTGAGATTTATGGATGTCTGTCACTGAGGTATAACTTCACTGGCACTAGGGAGACTAAATATGAATCCAAAACCTTAACATTAGTCAACTGTCTTAATATTTGGGCCCTATTTCCTAGAAAAGAATCTTTTTCTTTTTAATCTTAAAAAACCCACAGTGAGTAAAGCAATTTTTAAACGTCTTGGCCTGGTAGTTGTAGCATCCTCCAAAAGCTTAGGATTGGTACAATCAAGTAAAAAATTGGCCAAGATTTCTTAAAGATACATGGAGTAGGAGCAAAATCCTACTAAAATGAAAGACAAGTTTATTGCTTTTCCACATTTCGGAGTATGAGGCGGTGAGACAGAAAAGCCCTATATGAGCTGGATGTAAAATGAGCAGTTTCTTTATGACTGTGCTTTATTTTATGTAGACAATTAAATATATGCATGTGTGTATGTAAAATCCCTCACCTAACTTTGATTCTTTAGGAGTCTTAATCGCTTGTAGATTCCTGGCTTACAGCATTAATGCTACCATTTAATATGGATTCTTTTCTATTTCACTTAACACTGTTCTCGCCTTTTCTTAAGCAAATCTCACTCATCCTACCTCCATTTCTCAATGATGTTTTTATTTTCACAGTTCCCTCAACCATCTCTTGCACAGGCGAGCTCACTGACCATTTTTCAGTAACTTTTGAGACCTAAGAATGTACTTTCTTCATGTGATCAGCTGGCAATTTGAAATCTAGGTCTCTTTGTCCTCTTATTTCCTGGCAGCTTTTTCTGAAGACTGTCATGGGGCAGCCAGTCATCCTCGAATGCTGCATGCAAGAAGCTGATCTCGACCGAAGCTCAGATAACTGTTGTCTTTAAGGATCTTCTTTATTGAACGCTCATTGTCCAATGTTATGTGCTTACCTTGAGGCATATTTGTTCAGTGTGTCACATGAGCATCTGCACGGCAGATAACAGCAATTTGTGGAACTTCTGTCCTAAGCTGCAAATAACTCTTTGGTAACAGAAGCTGCCTCACCCCTCATGCACAAGAAAAAGGAGAAAGCATTGAAACATACAATGAAAATTAACTGATAACTTTACCACAGCTTAGTAATGTTTCTTTTTTCTCAAAATTGAAAGCTCTTCAAACAGTGAAATAAAGACTTTTATTTTTATTATCAGGGACAGTATTTAGAAGTACAGCTCCTAAAGATAACCAGCTCCTCTGTTCAAAGGCTTTTTTGCAAATTGCTGCAAGGAGGAGGCAGGAATTCTCCCCTTCCTGTGCAGGAATTCTCCCCCTCCTCACTGTTGCACCAGTGATTTCTGTGCTGCCTCTGACACGCCAGACACACAGTATTCAGGTACAATGAATTATGGCTCAGACCTGATGTTTCTCTGTTAGTTTTATGGTATAGCATATACTTTATTTATTGAAGTATAAACCCTAATAAAACTCTTACATAAAGAAAGCTCTCAAATGGTCATAGGCTTAATGTCCCTCCATCCTTTTTACAGGAAGAAAAATGACTAAAACTTGAAGTCAGACTCTGGCATGCTTGAATACCATATGCCTGCACTATTGAGACACTGGAGCAGAGTATCTGGAGAAAGATGAGAGAGTGTGGGTGGCAATAGAAAAAACAACCACGACTGTAAGTTAGCAAGATAATATCCTTACTTTCTTCAGTGGGTCTCAAGAGTGATTAAAAAAACATTGGTGTTTTAAAAATATTGCTGAAGACTACAGTGTGACTCATAATGCTTCAGAGAATGGAATTCTTGGAAGTTTCACTGTAATGCCAGATTTTAGAACGGAGGGCAGCAGAGCTGCAGAGAAGTAACACCACTCTATGTTGACGGAGAAAGAACATCTCTGAGGAAATGCAGGCAAGAGAGGAAGAAAGCAAAGAGAATGAGCCTGGGGAGAGATGACAAGACGGTTATTTATGCTGAGAACGGTTGCTTGCACTGCTGGGAATGTTTCACTGCTTTTTGAGATTTTATTGGCCAGCGTGCTGCCTACACAATGCTCGGTCATATGCACAGCAGGGGAAGATATGTAGACGTGTTGACCAATCAGACAACGAAAGCAGTTGCATGCGACTCTGAAAGTCCATCCTACAGCTGGCCTGAAACGTTTGAATGAAACATTTTTTTGGGGGGGGGAGGGTGACTAAATTTCTGGTAAATTCATCTATTTTATGAGTGAATGTGTTGGCTAAAAGTAAATTTTCATTGGGAAGGTTTCTCAAGTCAGAATAGCCATTCTGGTCAGAATAAAATGAAGAAGAATGACAATTAGCTGGAATTAAATGATAGCCTCACAGTTATGGCATATACCTGATTTTTTTGCTTGATACTGTAGCGTAATTGTTTTATATCCTAAAGAAGTACCTTTGCTAGGAAAAGTGAGGAGTCTTTCTCCCGCCATCCCCCACAAGTGCTGATCAGCTCCTATTCCCCTAAAGTTCCAAGGAAATGGTTTGCATATTTGACAGGCTACAACATTGGCAGGGATGTGGAAATTCCAGGTTCAGAACCATGAACATGATCTGGGCTTATACCAGAACCTCCTCCTTTAAGTGAGTGCCCTAACTATCTGGCAGATGAGGTGTGATTGTATTCCCACTACCACTTACAGGGGGAAAAGATATTGTTTATACTGGAAGCCTAAATAATGACTTCTAGGTGCTTTTTTTTTTAAGCATTCTTATTATCTAGTCTCTCCTATAAACTGTATCTATATTTTGTGTATATGGTTAAATAAAAAATGTTGGTTCAGTGCGCTGAAAATGTGTCAGTGGCTTAAAGGTGGATAATGCTGCTTTCTGGATAGAAACTTTGTATACCTTTTAAACATTTAATGATGAGTCGTCTGAAAATTCACATCTGAGTAATGTCATGACTTGATATTTGGTACTTCCTCTCTTAAAAAAAAGAATAAATCATTGCCAGCAAGGCAACAAGTATGACACCATTCATATAAGTGATGGTCATATATCACAGTTAAATAAATACCCTAAGTGAACAATTAGCTGATATATTCTTGGCTGAAATTTGTTCATGTAATTTGATCGATAAAGTGTGTGGATAAAGAATAGATTAACAGGTCATAACCAGTTCATGAACAATTCGTGAACAGGAAGAAGGATTGCAGAGCAGGGAATTTGAATAATGTATATTTTATTTCACTTGTATATGAGGAAAATGTAGATTTTTTGAGTTGGCCAAAATGGAAAATGAAATTTTCCATTTTTTGTTTATGTATTTCTTCTGGAAAATCAAATCTAGTTATATTTAGAAATGAAGTATCTTAAATGAAAAAGGTGGTCTATTTGAGTATAGGTTTTTTTAGTGTTTATTATAATGTTTTTATGTTTTAATGGATTCTTGTTGGAATAATTTTGCAATTTTCAGCTGGATGACATGTGGATTTTAGCCAGGTTGAACAGGCAGCTTGGGTGGATAAAACATTCGATCAAAAATTTGCCTGTCTTTCCTGGGCTTAGAATTCCCAATTCCCTTGTTTTGCAAAGCAGTGAACTGAGAAATGTTTACACATTACAGAATTAGTGCAACTAATTTGCTCTCTTATTGCTTGTCATCCTGTAGATTTCAGAAACGTGAACATAGCCAGACTGTTACGATCTCAGAGTCAGCAGTAAAATCTACAATGCATGATGACAGTAGGTTCTCAGATAAACAGGATCTTGGACAGAGTGAAAAAATGCACCAAAAATTTAGGTAAACAACAGCAAGACAATCTGCATCTTCTCAGTTTGTGTAGGAAAGAAGTCGAAGCTGGGAAACATTTTGTGATATGCCCATAATGGATGTACAACTCATCCAATCACTCTGGAGCTAATACTGCACTTTTCTGTTCTGTGCATAAAAAATGTCATGCCAAATGACTCTGAGTGGTATCCTTAATGATGAATTTACAACCATCAGTAAGGAGCCTTCTTCGATTGTCTGCATTAAAGCAGCAGTTGATTATAATCCCATCCAGTGATGCTTTTCCTTGGCCTTATTAAAAAGAGCAGCGTACAAGACAATCGTACTCTGGGGTGTCTTTTGACTTGCTCAGGAGTATGGCTTAAGTGTTGATTTCTTTTCAAAAAAAAACCCAAATTCCATTTTACAATGATGACACATCCATCGTCTGAAAACGAATTATACGGGAATGACAATGAATGCCCTGATTGCTCACCTGGCATTAAAAATAGTACTGGGTTTGACAGACAATATTTAGCTGGGCATATCAGTCAACTGTCAGTGCTGTGCATGGGAAATAGAGAACCATCTCCCTCTTTTCATTGTCCTGCAGTTTGAGCCTTATCTCGTGCCTTTGTAGTGCAGTGCTGATGTCTCTCTCAAAGGCCTGATGTGCTCGGTGGCATCTTCCGCATCCTCCGGACCATGAAGCCTTACTGCATTGAGCACGAGAAGCTTGACAGTTCTGGAAATCAGTTGTGAGTCAGTGGGCACGTTCAGCAACTGGGAAGATAAAATAAAATCTGATTTTCCTTTTTGTCAAGTCCCTTTTCTAAGGGTTAGATTTATTAAACAAACAAGATTCCAAAGCAGGTCCACGATAACACAGAATATGTGGTAAAAGACAAAGGAGATCTTTCCAGCTTCCAGCAGCATCTGCAGAAAGTGCCAATATGCATCTCTCTGGACAGCTTCCTATCCAGCTTTAGAAACACAGATGTATTTCTATAGTACATACCAATATACTTCGGTTCTGCTGGTAAATCACTACTGAGTTTCTCCAAACCACTCTTTGTGTTGATGAGAATGCAGCTGAAGACTTTAAAGCTCAGTCGGTAAAAAAAAGAAAAGCAAGATCAATGACATTTCTTCCTCAACCTGCTCTTTTTTTCTTCCATTCTGTTCCTCCCAATAGGTCATTTCTGGAAATTATTTCAGCTGAGTGAATCAAGTGAAGACATCTCGTGGGAACAGGAGGGGTCTTGCAGGTCAGTTCTGGGGAATGGGCCCATGTATTACAAATTCTTTTCTTGCTTTTGCTTACCACACCTTTGCTCTAATCAGGTAGTTAAAACTATTGACCTAGTTTGATGGCATGGTAGATTATTTCGTATCAGAGATACAGCCAGCTAAACACTAACTAAAAAATTCTATAGATCTGCGTGAACATCAAAAGACCTAGAGCTCAGCATAACCATTCCAGTGGTATGCGTTCTAGAGAAGGCAATATTCTGTTAAAAGAAAAAAAAAAAAAAGAGACAATGAAACAGAGGAAACAAGACAACTGAGTTCCATCTAATTTTTTCCATTTCCCAAGAACTGTTCATTATTTACTGACATAAATGCAGTGGATGCATTCCACTTAGAGTGAGAAGAAATAGCAATGAACTTGGTAATTGGTTTGATTTTTTGTATAATTAACACTTTTTGAAATAAATATTTCATTCTGTAAAATGCACAGCTCCCTGCCTCTCCCTTTCCAATGTTCCAAACCCACGTTGGACTACTTTTGATCTCTGTTTGCAATTGTACGCATGTGTCTGTGTGTTAGTAGCACAGTGTGTTCTCTATGTCCATGTGCCACAAATCCAGTTGACCAGCAGCCTTGCGCCCTGTTCTTTTCTGGTTGTCCTTCATCACGAATGGGAAGTGATCAAATAACTACAATTTTTTTTTTCTTGCATTGAATTTTGCAACTTCCAGAATTTCTTCAGTGCTGTCCCATAGTTTTTACAAGTCAATTCCCTTATAACAATTTTTAGAAGTCATAACATATACCTTTAAATTTTATTTATAACTTAATAAAATATAATGTTTCATAAACATGTGTTTTAAATTTTATCCTTAGGTTATGTAACGATTTTTATTCTTAGAAATTATTTCCACTATCAGGTCTTTGACACTAACTATATCTTTGGCATATTTGTGCTTATGAAGTTACATGAGCTCTGAGAAAGCTCTGAGAGCTCTTTTATACTTGAAGCGAGGTTCTGTGCTGTGGGACCTTGTTTAAATTCCACAGAACGTCCCATCATTTGAGGAACTGTGCGTGATAAACCTAGAGTGATTAAATAAATATGCCAAATTTTGGCTACTGCAGGGAATGTACATCCTGACTGACTCTTCAGGCAAGAAAGGCAAAAGTCGCCAAGGAAATAGAAACATGACCCTAAAAATCCCACCTGGGGTACCTTGGAAAGAATGTGAAAGTCCACTCAAATGCAGACTGCTCAAGCACTGGTTGCTTTATAAGCCTAAGAAGGTGAGAGGGACAAGATACACAGAAGAGGTAGAAAGCTTTGCTATCATCCTTTTACCCTCCTTGCTAGGGATTTCAGTAAGATTTTAATCTGTTTATCATTTATTGTGGTACCTGCTACTCTATAATGGATAATGGGATCCCCTTCTGCCAGGGGCCATGTGCCAATTCATCCTTGAACATCTCCAGTAAGAACTGCAGCTCATAAGTGTTGTCTTTATCAGACATTCAGGGATCGCCTCTGTGTCAGGGTAATTCTGGGCGCTGGGGGAGCGATGCGTAGGAGGTCGAACTACCTTACTCCACCTGGCCACGTCCTAAAGGTCCCTTCGAGATGGAGGATATTTATTACTTAAAAGGAAATGGAAACTGATGCTTCTATAAGCAAAGTCAAGAAGGTGCAATTAACTTGGAAGAGCGAGGAAACATCAGATAGGCCTGATCTTCTATGTTTGATGGGCACAGGAACTCCATGGACCAGACTGAAAGACCCTCACTTTTGTGAGCATAAGCGTTACACCCTGAAAAGACTTCTTATACAAAACATATTAGCAGAAGGATTTTAACCTTGTCTCATAAGGTATTTTCACACAGGAAGGACTGAATAGTGCTTACTCTTTAACTGTTCTAGTTAGGATGGTTTTGGCCGTTGGCTGTTAGTGCATTTACCACAGTGAACCGCTTCCAAAATCTCTGAAGAAGCAGGTGGAAAGCCAAGAAGACAAGAAATACATGGAGTAGTCAATTAAGCAGAGGTCATAAATGAATCCCTTTTCAAGAGGCATCGTCAAGAATTTCTCTGAAAAGAGAAATTTGCAAAGAAGGAAGCAGGTGTCAAATTCCTTTTTGGCAGCTGGATGCTTAAAAGCATTTATAATGAAAAGCTACCTGATTTAAAGCTCAGGACAGCGAGAGGATGTGCCTTAGCAAGTGGAAGGGAACGCGTATCGATGGGGTTTACAGCTCTCGGGCTGTAGGGAGGGTGCGGAACCGTCAGGAAATGTGCTGATGTGACGGAGTTTGGGCCGTGTTTGGGACACTGGCACTGGGAGTGAGGAGGAACTTGAGAATGCTTTTTGAGCTCTGTATTCAAACAGCTGTCTGTCTTCCGCAGCGTGCTGTAGAAAAATAGAGGTTTTGAACCATTAGAAAAGCAAAGGAAGTGCGATAGCCCAGATTTGATCGTAATTACACCCAGGTGGTCCTGAAGTGACTACACCTGTGTCATTGAAGTTACACCAGTGCAAAACTCGTGTGAGAACTGAATCAAGCCCTTTGTTTTCTTGCATTTGTGTACTAAAAGAGCACTCTAACAGCTCTTAGTAAATAATAAATTAATAATGATATGATGATCTCCCTTCTGACTGGAAGAAATACAGAAAAATTAGTGTCAGAGTGAGGATTTGCTTGCAAGTTTATTTGAAAGTGTCATTTCTAGATTTGTGTTGGATATATGATGCCTTGCTGGACTGATTTTAGTTTTTATTTCAAACATCAGAAGCATCAAAATTAGTCAGTTTGTGGTGAACAGTACGAAACCTACAACATAAAGCTTACAGATCAAATGAGTAAGACCTCTGGTCTGTTCATCGTAAAACACCTTTAAATCCCCAGCAGAAAGTAGTAATGAAAACAACTAACGAACAAAGCAAGTGCTTTCGCTGTCTCCCTGCTGTAAAGCAAATAGTATTTTAGCAGTTGGTTTCGTCTATGTTTCCCCAGTTGTGCCTCAGAATACACCAGATTGCGAGGTTACATCACATTTTTAATGACTGGAACCATGTCCTGAGATCCCCCTCCGACCACACCACAACTTCCTTCTTTCTTTTCCCCTCGCGGCTAGAGGACTGTATGTCATTATGCTGCGGACATAATTCGATTAATTATTGACAGAACATGTAATCACCACTCATATCTCTCTGATAAATCTCTTCGCTGCTCTCTGACTTCTGTTTGTCGTGCGCTAGGGAGGTGGAAAGGCAGTAAAAATGCGTTTGAAGGATAGGACGTTGCTCAGTGCTATCAGCCGGACAGGCTTCTGACAGCCTGAACTCTTTAGGTGGAAAGTGTATTGTTCTCGTCTGTGCTGAACCAGTGTCCCGAGAAAGCTCAGTGGGATGGAGGCTTATGATTCATTTGAAGTGGAGGATATAACGGGAGCAGATAACTTTGATTCGTGCAAAGGAGAAGTGTGATCTCTGTCAGGGATTCCGGGCGTTCACAGCAAATTTTTCTTCTGCTGATGATTAAAGAGAAAGTGATAAATAAGAGCTAGCTCCGTGTTCGGTTTAAAGGAGGAATGTAGCTTAAGAAACCTGACTTCTTTAGGGAGGGGGAAAAAATTAATCCTGACCTCTGTTAGCCTTTGACCAAAATCTGCTAGTAGCAGAGATTAAAGAGGAGGCTGTTTCTGTAACTACGAAAACCCAGGTGAGGAGAGGGATCGTTTCTGCCCGCACGACCGGAAAATGTCCTGGGGGCCGGGCCGGGGACGTGCCCGGGGGTTGCCCGTGGTTTGGGATTACAGCTAAAGCATGCCAGCAGCGGATAAGGAAAAAGAGAGATAACGAGGTGAGAAAGCAAAGAAGGGCATGAATGTAAAGTCAGGAAAATTGAGCTGTGGGGGAAGGACCTCGGCTGACCCGGTGCCGGCTCTCAGGACACCGGCGAGGGCCAGGTGGGCGCCGGGCATCGCCTCCGGCCCCCGCCCGCCTCCGGGAGCCGCGCTTCGCGGGGTGCCCCGCCGCCACCTGCGCCCACCGCCCGTCCCCCGGGGCTGCCGAGGGGGGGGGGGCACCGACCTGTGTGTGGCTCTGTGCCACCCCCCCGCCAATCCCCATCCCCCCTTCGCCGAGGGCTCGCCCGACCCGCAGCCGGAGGAAGCCGCAAAGCCCACCTCGGGCTCCCGCCCTGGCATCACCGGAGGTGCCCGGGGCGGGCGGAGTCGGTGCAGCCCCCAGCCCGGAGCCGCGGGAGGCCGGCCCGGCGGCCGAGAGGCGAAGCGCTGCGGGGTGCGGGGGCCGGAGGAGCGGGCACCCGAGTCTGGTCTTTTGACACCTCGGCCAGCGTGGCCTGGTTTCGCCGAGGGCAGGGGCTGCGGGGAAGAAGGGGACCGGGGAGCGGGGTCGGAGCCGCTGGTTTAGCTCCGGGAGACCGCCCGGTGCTGCTCGTCTTGCGGGGTAGCGGCGGGAGCGGTTGCACGGGCTGATCTAAACCGTGAACATTGAGGGACAGGGACGTTGCGGGGAACGTAGTCACTGAGAAGGCAGGGGCTATAACGCCTTTAGAAACAGCTTTCGGCGGGTTTAGCTTAGCGCTGCGGGCGCGGCTCGGTCCCCCGGCTTGCCTTACCTGCGGGCGGTGCACCCCTCTCCAAAGCTGACTCGGGGGCTGAACGGCCCGGGGGCCTGGTCCCGCTGCCGTCAAGGGCGGGGCGGCACAAACCTGCTGTCTCCGGGCGGCTTCGCACAGCCCCTGCGGGGGTTGCGGGATGCTCCCCGCGCTCAGCTTCACCTGCCGGGCTCCGGGGGAGGGAGCTCCCGCACTCCGCACTCTCCGAAATGCAGCTGCCGGCCCCCGGGGGGGGGGGGGGGGGGTAAGCCCAGCACCGCCAGGCTAGCCGCTCCACCCTGGTCCTGCCCGAGCCCCGCAGCTGCCGTCGCTCCGCGGGGGCGGTCCCGCCTGGCCGCAGGTGCGGGTCCCACTTCCCGCGGCCGGGCTCCGGCTCCCGCACCGCCTGCGCGCCCTCGACGGGGCGGCCCTCCTGGCCAGGGCGGCTTTGCCCACCGGCTGTTTTTTTGGCCGGCGTTCCCTTGTCCGCACGGCGCCGGCCGGCCCCGCACCTTCGCCCTCCCAGGGGCGGATGGCCGGGGTCGGAGGGGGAGCGCGCAGTCCTCCGGGCCGGTGGTGGGACCGCCGAGGTGCCGCCTCTCCCCGGAGCCCCGGAGGTGTGGATTCCCCCCTGGGGACGCTCGGTACCCCCCCTTCTCGGGGGCAGCGACCCGGCCCCCCCTTCCCGGAGCCTCCAGCAGCGCACCCGCCGCCGCCTGCCGCTTCGCCTTCCCTTCCTCGCCTGCGGGGCAGGCAAAAGGGAAAGTGGATGCACCGGTCTGAAGATAGAGAAGGGACAGTCAAGGTTAGACGTGTATTTACTCAACCTTTATTATTTAAAAAAATTCATTAAAAAAAAAGGTGAACAAACTTCTTACAAACCCCCCCCCCCCCCCCCCCCCATAAATAGGACATTCCGTTCAGCTCTGGCTATTGGCAGTTCTAGTACTTGACAACATCAGACGCGATTTCCTGGCATTAGAGAAACCCATTTCAAAATCGGTCATCACAAAGAAATACTAGAAATCCCAGTTAGCACTTGCTAGGCAGTACGGAGCACTTGCACACAACTTTTCAGACACACACCCGCGCGCACACAGCTGGGAACAGATCCCGTAGGCAGAGAGCCTCCTTAGAAAATAGTAAACGCTTCCCCCCCAAAAAAAGAAAGAAAAAAAGAGAAGGGTTATTTACAAAACGCACATGGAAATACAGTATTGACAGGAGCGTGGCTGGCAAATCAACATGATTTGAATAGAGAAAGGACTATGGCACATCTTGCTCGAAAGCTCGCACAGCAGCCTCCTGCAAGTGTCCCCGTGGGAAGGCAGCTCCCGCCACCCGCGTCGCGGAGCCTTCTCCCTCCGCACCCCTCCTCCCGCACTCCCCTCGCCCCTCCGCCCCTGCGCTCCTTGCCGGGTCCTTTTTACACTTGGATGACCACCGTGCTGGGGCTCTGGAGCCGGGTTTTGTACTGGTCTAGCCAGCTCCTGAGCTCCGAGATCTTGTAGCCCTCCGGTCCTCTGCCTCCCTGGTACATCACCTTCTCCTCCTGGATGACGTAGAGCCTCTCGAAGTAGGCGCCGTAGGCGGCGCTGGAAGCATTGTCCATGGTGTCCACGGCGAGGGGGCAATCGGGCGCCCCTTCCCTCATCAGCCGAGCCGCCCGCAGCCTGTCCTGGAGGCACTGGTGCTTGGGGATGTTGTAGGCTGCGTCCGAGCTGACCCAGCCGTCGGAGGGGTGTGCTTCTTCGATGTACACCAGCAAGAAGTCGGCAATGTCCACGAAGTGCGCGGCCAGGCGCTGGAAGGACCTCAGGCGGGCCATGAACGGGGGTCAGGTGCAGCTGCCGAAGTTGAGGATGAGGGGTCTCTTGCCGCGGGCGAAGTCCAGTATGCGGAGCCTCTTCTGCCCGTCCAGCTGGATCACCTCGGGGTTGGGGGCCAAGGAGCCCACGTGCGCCGACTTGAAGAAGTCCAGCTTCTGCCCGTGCCACACGGCTTTCAGCGACTCCAGCGTGAACATGCGGTTGGAGTCGGACACGCAGACCGGGGGGTCGTCGGGGGGCGGCCCCTCGCCGGCGCCGGCCGCCTCCTCCGCCGCGGGCATCGTCAGCATCTTCTTCCTAATGCACAGAAAATCCAGGAGCCAGAGCATCACGGCGGTGAGGAGGAAGCGGGGGAAGAGGAGGATGCAGGCGGCCGCCTGGGTGAGCAGCTGCAAGGTGTGAACGCCGAGGGAGTGGAGCATCGCGGCGGCTGGTGCGGCAGGGCGCTGCCTGCCCGGGCCCCCCGCCCCCCGCCCCCTGCTCGCCGGGGTCCGCGCAGCGCAGCCGAGAGCCCGCTTCTCTTTAAGCCCATTTTATAGTCGGGGATTTAAATGAAAAGTGACTCCACCTCCGGCCAGAACCCGCCCCTCTGGAACTTGAGCCTGGGGATTACCTACCCCTCCACTCTAATGACCTAAAAATACACAGACAAAAGGAGAGAGCCCCGGCGGGAGCCGCGAGGGACGTGCAACGAAGCAGGGAGCAGCCGCTATCAGGCAGCGGCAGAGAGCCCGAGATAGGGCACCGCCGGGGTCCCCGGCCGCAGATAGCGCTCACCAACAGCCCCGCCAAGGACAACGCAACAGGCGCGGCCCGGCCCCCGGCCCGGCCCCGCACGGGCTCTGCGAGTGCGGGGCCGGCGCCGCGCCGGAGCGGCAGCGGGGCCCGGGGCCGTCCCGGCAGCGCCCGCAGGTGACAGGGACGGGCCGCCCGCCCCGCGTCCCTCCCTCCCCGCGCCTCCCTCCCCTCCCCGCCCCGTCAGACCTGGCGCCCGCGGGCACGGCCTCCGCCCCGCCACACGCCCCGCCGCCGCCGCGGGGGCACCCGGGGCTCGAACCCGCGGACGAGCCGCGCCCGCATCCTCCTGCCGCGGCGGCGGGACGGGAGGGAGGTGGCCGCCGCCACGGCCCGCGGGGACCCCATCGCCCGGCGGCGGGCGGCCCGGTCCCCGGCGGCGGCGGGCCCCGGAGCGGAGGGTGCCAGGTGGGCTCGGGCCGGCGGGCGCTGCCCCGCGGCGGAGGAGGGGCGCGGGGCGGCGCTCCGGCCGCTAGGGGTAGCTGTTGCCCGAGAAGCCGCGGCAGCGGCGGCGGCGGGGAGCCCTGGGGCCCTGCCGCCCCCCGGCCCGCAGGCGTCGGCGCCCCGGCCGCCTCGCCCCGGACCCCGAGTCGGAGGGGGCGTCCCCTCGGCGGCGGGTCTCCCCCCGCGGAGGGGCTCACCGGCCTCCCCCGAGCGCCCTCGGCAACGACCGTCGCCGCGGGGGCCCCGGGGCCGCGGGAGGCTGCGGGGCGCCGGCCGGCCCCGGGACTGCGGGCGTGAGCCGGGGTGTGAAGGCGGGGCCCGACCACGCTGCGGAGGCGGCCTGCGACCGCGCTCGACACCGGCCCGCTCAGGACGGCCCCTGCGTCCTCGGGGAAGATCCTCTCTCCTCGTCCCGGGGACTCAGCCGGGATCTGCGGGGCGTGCGTCACCCCGGTGTCTCCTGCCAGCCCAGCCGTGACCGCGCTGTCCCCACCGAGCTGGGGCCCGGCCAGTGCTGCCAGGGGTGCCGCGACGGGCGGGCGGCCGGGACGGTGGGGCGGCAGCAGAGACACCTCCGCCGTGTCCCCCTGTTTGCTGAGGGTCCCGCTGCGTCCCGGTGAGCTGTACGTCAGGGCGGACTCTCACTTACAGCAACCCGGGAGGAGGCAACAATATTTTTTTTTTCTATTGCCACGTGAGGTAGAAACCCAAGTTTCTCGCGTGAGCAGGTCTAGAAAGTCCTTCAGACAGGTAGGTGACGTGTCACCTCACGGACACGGTCAGGTAGACCTACGTACCGTCCACAGAGCGGGCATGCATGGGCTGGTTTTAGGTCTGGTGGGCTGCGTATCAGTAGCAAAGTGCTTGCAGGGCGCGGAGCTGAGCGCAGACTGCCCACATTCAGTCTTCGCCCGGTCAGGGGGAATGTACGGCCTGTAAATTCCTTCTTGCTGGACTAGATGGAGACCTGTCCCAGAGTTACGGAGCTTAAACCCAGTTTGGTGTATAGACGCAGCGCTGGACAAAACCCGCTGGCTCTGATCGCAGCCTTGCCCCTGGGTTGATGTGGGGTTCTCAGCTTGCAGCGTGCACGTGATTTCCTCGCTGGCTTCTTCAGGACGGGATATTGGTGTTGTCCAAAGCGCTGAACGCTGCCCTCTGCTACGCGCGGGCAACCCGTGCATCCCTGAGCTGCTGCTGCTGCGCCTGCCGCTCACCGGGCTGGCTGCCGCGCTGACTGCGGGGACGCACGACCCGAGCATTCGATGTGCGTACGTGTCCTGAGCGCCCCATTTCTGCCAGGTCTCTGGCTGCAGATTCCCAGAGGTCCCGCAACTCCCCCTGGGTGCTGCCCGCGCCATGTGCGAATGTCACTGTGCGTGTCTCCGTGCCTCCTGTCTGACATCTGCAAAGCGGAAAAATGAAGGCTGAGCCTCCTGATGGGAGTCTGGGCGGCTTAGTTCATTTTTATGATGTCACTTGTTACGAGAACTCTGAATAAAAGGCAAAATTAAAATTTCATTTTGTTTTTTCTTTATCTGCTTCTGAAGAGGCTGTTTTAGAGCAATCTAGTCAGGTGCCTGGTTCAGAGCCCCCCAGTGCACTGTCTTTGGTCGGAGTCAACAGCAAGTCAAGGGAGTTTAAGCATTTTAGCATCTGAATGGAAATGTGTGCTCCAGTCCTCATAAAGCCACGTTCATACACTGGCCTGATTAATAACTTTTTTGGCACTCTGTGGTGCTTGGTCCAGGGAAAATTACTGAGCAGATATTTACTACATTGTCAAACTTATTTTGAACTCTTCATGTGGGCCTCTCACCACCTCTCTGTGCCATTACGCAATCTTGAAAACCACAAATTAAATCCTCTAAACAGACGCAATAGCAAATTGTGGTAGCTCTGAAGAAACCCCCAGGAAAAAAAAATTGATCTCTCAAAGCGACCTCTTCAAACTGTGCTGACAGACAAAAGCCTGAGTAAACAGATGGTTTGCAACCCTGAATATCAACAAACTTTGCTCTACTAGATCAGTGAGAGATACTCTGAGGTGAAAAAAGTATTCGGTCTTACATAGTGTATTCATAGCTGGACAGGGACTGTGGAAATGACTTTTTTTCCATTCCCTGGAAACAGCTTTGCTTTATTTTTGTAGCTCGAAGGAAACTTTTGAATTGGGGTTTCCTATTCAGCTGAGGATAGAGTAGAGAACAGAAGCATTTAGCTACAGCGGCCCGCCGCTATGCTTTCCTACCACAGGAAAATTCGAGTGCAACCTGAGGCCGCTGTTTCATAGCAAAATGGTGGCTCTGCGTAGCTCTGCAAGCCACACGTCGACGCGCTCAGTCGAAGTACAGCGCTTGTGTATTTACACATAACTCCGTGGGAAAGGGTGGAATTCCTTCCGTGGCCCTTCGGTTCTTGGGAGGTTTGAAGTGATGTGTCACTGTTGTTCTCACTTCTGTGTTGTGCTGGACGGTTTTCAAAATCATGTGTTTTCACTCCGGTAAACCCTCCCTCTACTTCACAAGGGCCCTACCTCCCGGTCGGATCTTGGATTGTTTTTAGGTATGTGAAGGTAGTTGGTCTTTCTAGGAATCCATATCGCTGCTACTAATACTGTGGGAACTTCTGTCTTCCAGTGCATTGAGGATTTCATAGAATATATCCTAAAATACGCGATTTGCAGTGGCACATCTGGTTATGGGTGGTTTTTACTCTTTTGCATGCGGTCTGTGGTTCAGCAGTTACTAACTTATATATATATGTAAGTTTGTGTGTGTGTGTGCCCGCATGAGCGCTCATACAGGGTTCACACGATCTCCTTTTTTTGAGAACTTTATAGCTGTAGTTTTTCTTCGTTTGATAAATGTAATTTATAACTCTCTTAAAGTTCTTTTCATAAACAGGAGCTACAAAATCAATTCAGCAACTTATAAAAACAAAACCTCACAAAGCTGAAATTGAAACCATCAGGTCTGCTTTGATGTAGAGGATGTGTTGAAATGGTATATTTACATGTTTGTTTTCTATTTTATAATTTCCTGTGTGAGGGCACGCAACGCTTTCTGACAGGAAACTAAATATATTTTGGAAGAGTTCCACTGCTCATGTCATCTAAGCTACATGTCATTAATGTGTTAGAACAGGACTTTATGTGAAGGAAATGAAAAAGCCTTTGCGGAAGTTTGGATCCATCCCTGAAATAAGAGCTGGACAATTTCTGCTCGTGTAAGTGGCTACCCAGTGACTACAGAGCCATGCAGTAGTGCAGTGGTAAATTACTCACCTGTCTGGTATCTGTAAGAAGTGGGTAAATATTATGTTGCTGAAATCAGAGGTGGATAAACTCCATTCACAGTGGTTTGCTCTTAGTGACACCTCTGGAAAAAGCTAGCATAAACTGGAGTCTGTGCATGGCTCTGGCTGTCTCTGGACCTACATTCCTATTAATCTTTCACCGCTTTTAGATGACGAGTTTTAGTTTCGGTGATGAGTTTTTTCTTTTCCTCCCTCCTTTTTTTTTTTTTTAAGTATATATATGGCTCAGAAAAAACCATGAAAAGTTAAAGCAGCTACCCAATACTTTGAGTAGCTTTGAGAATTGAAAGAAAAAAGTGCCATGCGGCAGACTGGTCTGTAAAATCACTAGTGGAGCCGCGGACTTTGGCTCTCTTACCCCACCCTGGCATTCTCATCTTCGAATACATGACAAGTACGTCAGATGTGACAAAGAGGTTCCCTGCACTGAAGCTCTTTGAAATTTTTATTTCGCCCATTTATTGCTGACTCTGGGTTGAACTGGGAAGGAACTGTTTGATTTGAGGGGAGGACTGATGCCACAGCTACATGCCCGTTAGTGCAACACTCAGGTCTCACCCTGAGTAAGCAGAAACCAAAATTTTCTGGAGTCTGCAAGCCACCTACCAAAGCTTTGTGACGTGACCAAGCGTACCGTTCCCCTGATGTGTTCACAGGGTTCTGTGCCTGCCTCCATGCTGCCGGTCGCGAGTGCCCCTGAGATGCTAGCAGCCTGTCGCAGCGTGGTGGTATAATTATAGTCATCTGAATGGCTTGCTCTGTAGCAAAGGCAACAGTCTAGTCCAGAAGTGGAACCCCATGGAGTTACACTTTAGCGGTGACTTTCTACACATTGAATACAGATGAAGTCCTTGGCAGAAAGAGGAAATACTTCTTCTGTTGCCCTTGCTCCTACTGGTTTCAGGTGTGATGCAGAGGAGGATGAGGAGATGCATTTTGCTTGAATCTAGATCTCCTCTAGGAAGATTGTAACAAATTTCGCCACGTGCAGTGTTTTGTGTTTTGGCATATGACAGTGAATTTCAATACACCATACACTTTTAGAAAGATGAGAATAGCAGGCCGACAACTAAGGTTAGTTTTTCATCTGTAAAATGGCAGCAGGGCCAGGGCGCTTTCTCAAAATGTTAGGAGGACAAAGACACTTGTGAGTTGACAGATTCAAGGGTTAGTCGGGGTAAAGGGAAACACTGCTCCTCTGAGCTCCATCGCCGTGGGGAAGCCTCACTGCCGCCTGGCAGTCTGTGGTGCAGGCTGGGTCTCCGAGCCCCGAGGGTTGTCTGGTGAAAGCCGTGAGCGACCAGCGGCAAAACTCCCGGCGCCTTCCTTGTGGAGCAGGATTTTGCCCAAGCTGTGTAGCATGATAGCAGACAAAAGGAGGGCTGAAGACTCAGGCTGCCATTTCCGTCATCTCACTTTCCTTAGCAAATGCAGTAAAACATAAAGAATTTTAAAATAACATCATTTAATAATTCTCAGGTTTTCAGGCGATTGCATGTGCCCTGCCTACATACATGTTTGAATTTTCAGTCCGTAACAGACTCAGGTGGGAAGGCAGCTGATAGCATTTAAAAAAACAATTATTCAAGAAAAATCTTTAGGGATCATGTGTAGGATAATCTTTTTCAGGGTGACCCTCATTTTCTACAATATAATGGTTTTACCCAGCAGTGGTTTAACGGTTTTTAATAAGCTGTAGAGTGGAGGAACAAATTCTTTAGCAAGAATGGAGGAGTTTACCCAGACAGGCAGGAGTATCAGACCACTTCTGAATATAGAGTGGAGATGATTAATCTACTGACGTTTTATCCCCAGTGCCACTCAAATGTATATTACATACATAACGTGGTCTGGTTTTGTGTAAATAATCGCTTTTAGCATGACGGATGTGTTTGAAGCACGCGACATGCCAAACAGGAGGCTGGAAGGCACCGCTGCTGTGCACTGAGGTTCTCATCAAATAGCTCGCTTGCTTCAAGTCTTTTCTTTGAACACAAATGTTTGAAGTTTTCCAGTGATCTTTTTTCCTGGCATTTGCCCCCATGACTCTTATTATTTTTAGCCGTGTAAAATGGCATTATGCAGTTGCTGAAATTTATTTCTTTCAGCCCATGATGATTTATAAGTCTTAATTTCCAGGATACTCCCTTGAAGTTACCTTCTTTTTGTGACCTCAGGATTTCTCTTCCCAGATCTTTGGTATTTATTTTTACTATTTCTGTGGTAAGGGTTTGGCAATGTTGTTTTGGATTAATGACTAAACATACATAAGAGCTGGAATACATGTCTTAATCTAAATCATGGCTTGTTTATCAATAGTAGAAAGAAGTTTCTGGACAGGTTTGAGACATCCTAATAATAGGCTTCTCCAGCCAGATAGAAAGATTTTGACAAATCTGAACTGCACGTAATTCTTCACTTGTTCCAAAATAGATGCAATTTGCTTATTTTATATTGCAGTGCAGTATTTCGTGCTCAAACTTCGCCCAGAAGGAATTGGAAGTGGAAGTCAGTTAGTTTGGAACAGTATGCATTGTTTATATGGAATATTTTAATTGACATAAAATTGTGCAAACCTGCTAGCTTCTCTGCTCTTGGATGAAAAAAAAGATCTTTGGCATAACAAGGGCCTGGATTTCTATTCTATCTTTTCCTTTTATTCAGGAAACTGCAAGTAATTTAATGCTTAGCTGAAATTACTCAGCATTTTACTCAAATGTTGAATTGTCCTCCTAAGTGGTATATTTTGCTTGTGTCATATATCCAGTAACTTTTTAACTGGCATCTTCTGATGATCTTTTCACTTTCTCTGTGTATTCTTATTTACCTTCATTGTTTATTTACTTAGGCTTAATTCCTTTCCTACACAGCCTACTGTGAATAAAATGTTCCTCTGAAAATGATTAATTTTGCACTTTGTTTACAGAGTAGTCTTGCAATGTTGTATCTGATACTCATTAGCAGGAAAACAGAAATAAAAGGAGAGACATTAGTTCTCACCACAAGTCATTTTGAATTCGCTGGGATCAGGAGCTGACCCAAAATGTTTAGGTTAGCTCAACAGCTCAAGTTGATTCGAAGGGTCTCAATGTTTATGCCTAACAGCGCGTCCTGCTGTGACTTTTTATTTTTAGCTGCTCAACAGTTCTTACTTTTTGTGAATTTTAAAGTTGTTCTTAGACTAAGCAATACGTTCGCTTCACAGGGAAAAACTGTGACAAGCATAGCTATGTGATACAGCTCATAATTTCGTAGGGCCCGTCATTGAAGCTCCGGCAGAAAAAAAACAACGAAAGATGAAGTGGTTACTTTAAACTTAGGTGTTAAATTTTGAGTTCCAATTCACACTTCTCAGTGCGTGAATTACTGTGGATACCTGGAGCAGTCCAACATCCTCTGTGAAACTTAATTTAAGGGCCACAAATTGCCTCTGAATATTAACATATGTGCAAACCTGCTTCCTGGAAGCCAATCATACTTTTATTTCTGACTTTTTAATAAAATTGATTTTGTGAAAGTACTAATCGCTTGCTAATAGTTCTTACCTGAAACCATGTTTGAATTTCTTAGAACAGGAAAATGATAATTTTTTAGAAAAGTTGTGCACAACCCCTTTTATAATAGGAATCATGTACTTATACAAAGCAGGGAATACATATGCAAATAAAATGGATCAAAGTGATCTAAGCCCGTTCATAGAAAGAGGAAGGAGTTCTGAGATGCATATTTATTGCAAACAAACTCTGTATTTACTAGGTACTGAGGGAACATTTTTCAAAGAACAATTATGTTGTATTTGGAAAAACTGACATTTTCTTTCTTAACTAATTTTAATTGGCCTTATGCTCCCACTGAGCCAAAAAAAAATGGAAGACAGCAGCAAAATATAAATCAAAGTAGGAGTGAAATATCTTAGCTGATGAAAGCACAGATAATGGGCTCTGAAGCTTTTCTTACAAATACCTTCTTCAAAAGGGGGTCGTCCTCGGGGAGTGGCAGCCCGTGCCTATTCCTTGGCCGCTTTTACAGTCATTGATGTTGCGCTGCCAATGAAGCAGCTGTCACTTCTTACCAGCATTATGCCTGCCAGCAGCCGGCTCGGAAGAGCTGCTTTTAATTAAATTTCTGATTTCAATTGGATTTCGATTTGCAGTTCACAGCTAACGGAGATTTTCGGGATGGGGTCTTGCAGGGCATCTAGGACTATTTCAGACACCTCTGTGTTACAGAGTTCTGTTCAGAAACATCAAGCATCACCTTAAAATTAGTCACATTTTTACCCGCATTATTGTGAGAGTTCTTCCAGGATCTTGCTGCCAGAATAGCTAGAATTATTAATATTTCCAGCTTAAATGTATTTATGGCAGAATTACACCCTCTGTTTATTTGCCAACATTGTCTCTTTGGTGAGGCAGTTTTCCTGCCTCCCCTTTCTCCACGTGTTAAAGAATCACAGAATCATAGAATCGTTTAGGTTGGAAAAGACCTTTAAGATCAGCGAGGGCAGCCCCATCCGCTTGGACACTGCTCCGCTGGGGCCAACAAGCCAAACTCTTGTGGGGTGTATCGGCACCGATGGGGACAGGCAGATTCAGGCTCTCTCTCAGGTTAGTGATCTGAGTGAGCTGGGATGCAAACTGGCCCTCTCCTGGTGCCTGTAGGGCTATGGCAGTGTAGTGCTAAGCCTGAGCTGGTGAGTTCTGCTGGAGACTTCATTAGCACCGTGCTAGTTCAGCCTACACGGATTCTGGGCCAGTACGAGGCCAACTGAGGCTCACATCGGTCTGCACCTGTTTATTCAGATGTGCTCACAGTATTGTCTCATGAGATGGATCGTCCTTTTCTCTGATACACCTAGAAGCAATCTTCTGCACCTGTTCCATGTCAAGTCCGTTTTCCTGCATCATATACGAAGAGATTAATTGGAGAACAAGAGATAGCTCTA
Organism: Opisthocomus hoazin; assembly: GCF_030867145.1. NCBI lineage: Eukaryota > Metazoa > Chordata > Aves > Opisthocomiformes > Opisthocomidae > Opisthocomus > Opisthocomus hoazin. The sequence goes on along the minus strand of NC_134420.1, from coordinate 61,914,115 downwards.
CCCTCTCCTCTTTTCCTTGCGTTAGCACTGCTTGGCACAGCATATGGTCACTGTTTCAGCACAGTCATTCTCATCAGTCTGGTTGACATCTGGAAGTCACGAACAAATACATATGCAGCTTGACAGCTGAACACCTAGACAATGAGCGTGGCATGTTAGGGACACGCTGGGTGTACCATACGTGCACTATATTATTTGATTGATGCTGTGCAATACAGCTTGGACCTACCTGAAACCCAAAAGGACAAATGAAAAGTTTATGTACGGTAGCTCTAGATCCTCTCTGCTGTACCAGCCAACGCACCATGGAGTCAACCCATCTTGGTGAGCCCCATGCAACCGGGGAGCATCGGGTTGATTGTGCACTCGCTGGCCATCTGTGTCGTTCACGTTTCCCACAGGCTGGGCTTCTTGCTTGTGCGGTGCGTGGCATGGGATTTCCCAGACACAATCGTGGGAGCACAGGCACATGCTCGGGGACCGTGTACAGGGCTGTGGCTGTGGATCTCCCTCATATGGAGCACAGCTGTGTCTGTCCTTGAAAGGGGTGACCTAAATTTTACACAGTATTCCAGTGACGTATGACCGGCATATCCTTCACTGCTGGAAATACCCTGTGTGTTTTTGAATTGTACTTGTTTACCATAGCTGCCTCTCTTTAGGGGCTCATGCTAACCACGAATTTGACTGAACCATCTAGAGTTTTCTTCTCCATGTGCAGCTGGCAACTGCCCAGTTTATAGTGACATTTGCTGGTATTTGCGTTCATAGTATAGTTTGCTGGCAGCTTCATGAAATTGAGCTAGGCAATTCTGGATTTCATCCTGTTTGCACTGCTTCAGTCCTTGAAGTCATTCAGTTCTTCCAGTGAAATAGCCCAGTCCTGTTCTGTACACCCACAGATTGCATAAGCTCATTTTTGCACCTGCGTTTTCTATGTCATCTCTGCCGACCACATTCTTGTAATGATGTTTGATTGCGATAATCAGCAGACAACCTTAGCTGATGTAGACTGCCACAGATTTTGCTATCAGAATAGTGCTGGTAGTGTCTCCAGCTAAGGTTCTGCCAGAATGTAATTAGAAATGTACCTTTAAGATGTGATATTTCTTTAACTACTGTAAATATCTTTTAAAAGAATTCAGAAGACTTTGCTTGAAGATACCACCGTGGTCATGAAATAGTTACCCTTAGGCCAAATTAACACCAAGAGTTTATCACAATATTAAAAATATTACAATATTCACGGCTGAGATGATTCCATGATTAAGAATAGGATTCCATGATTAGGAACATTCCCCCTTGCTTAACTCTGCTGTAAATGTGTTACATGCAGATGACCCCAGTTATTGCGATAAATCATATGCCATTTCTCAAGTGAGACGCCAGAGAGACATTGCAAGTAGCACTTGTTTCTTGGCATAACGTCAGTTCCTTTCAACACTGGCTTTGGAGCTGGCCTTTAAAGCAGTTCTGTTCTGTTACCCAAAGAACTGGGCATTGTGTCGCTATCTTCTCCGTGCCACAGGGGCTGTCGTCCCCCAGCGTCATTCCCAGCCGTTTGCTCCAGCTTTATGGCTGAGAAGAAAACCTAAGAAATACAAACCAAATGCAACAGTGCATCTCAAAGCAGTCTAGGTAACAACTCCAAGAGATGCAAACTGGGCCACGTCTCGCATATGTTCAGTACCAGTGATTTAAGTGTTGACATTGTCATGGTGACAATTAAGAAGCAAGACGGGGAGGATCCTAGAGCTGTGTGGTTTAATGGGAATATTTTGGTGCTAACAGTCACCTCCCATCAAGAACCCCCCAAGCTTAGGCCTAGCAGGCTTTGTGGGAATGACCCCATTTTAGGGGGGGAGCAAGCTGGAGGAGCGTGCTTGCTGAGGGAACAGGAACAGGTCCTGTACCAAGCAGTTCTGTTTTCAGTGAGCAGTTTCTCACCTGGGGAATCAGGACACAAGTTCTCAACTAGCGGGTGCCACCATCTCTTTGGCCATTTGATCTTTGATAAGAGATGATCAAATTTGAGCATGTGGCAATAAGAGGCAGCGATGCAGCCACCGGCATTTAATGAATCACTTCTGAAGGTGTTTGGAACTTTTTCTAATTTCTAAGCTATAGTCAGCCAGAGAAAGACTTTATAAAATATTTATCCTCCATTCTGTGTATAAAAATGATTTGCTTTATTTGGTGTTTGATGCATTATTTTTTCCATTACAAAAGCAAGCAGTAATTTGTTAAATACCTGCATGGAAGTATCCCAAAATGACCTGATAAGATGAACACTGTGTTACAGACTGTAGTTGAATAGGTGCTTCTTTTCCCAGCTGTGCGAACTGTAGAAACTGAAAATACTCTTTCTGAAAAGTTCTGGAATCAACTGTTTTTCTTATAGAGAGCTTTCTAGTATAGAATTAAAGTTGCTTAAGTATATTTCCTTGCAATAAACATTCTAAAAATAATAAGGGATGATAAGTAAGGTGACATTTATATTCAATGCAGTGCTCACGGCCATCAAATTCCATAACCACAGCCCTCTTGTGCAGACATTCAATTTAACAATACATCACCTTTGATTCACAGCTCTACATAGCTGAAAAATCCCCTTGTAATGCTTGCCCTTGGCCCCCAATAACTTGCCGTTTGCTTGAATCGCATACGATGAGTAAGCACTTGAAGAAGTGTATGTCTATACATGTCAGTAATATTTGTGCAAGGTTTAATTTAGCACCTTATATTGTATTATATTGCAGCCTCCACTTTTTGGTAAAGGTGATGTGAGGAAATTGTTTTGCTAAGTAAGGACTGCAAAATCCATTAGTTGCTGTATGTTATTTCGATGTACCATTTTTTAATTCTAGATGGATTTTTGCCATTCAAGGGCTGAACAATGTAGTGTTGGAGTTCACCCTGTGCATCTATGTCCTGAAGTACATGAGGATGGCAGTACGGAAGGGGTTACTAGCAGCTTTCTGCCAGTTCAGATATGTTGTATGTTGGGGGTGAAGTCAATCCCTTCCATGTAAGACAGAGTTGTTCAAATGCAGCATTTCTCTCCCTGTGTGCATTTGAAGAGTGGCGTGCAAATTTTTACTTCCTCTTCTGCTCTGAGCTGTGTAAAACTGCCCTAGAATTTGCCTTATTTGTAACTGGTTAGAGCTATAAATGTGTGTGCAGATTCTCAATATGCAACTCTTCTCTTTAGAATATGGGAGGGTTTTTTTGTGGTTTTTATTTTATTTTTTAGTGGGAAAAATGAAGTGCATTAAATTTGTTTACCTGGCCTGTTTGATCTCATCCTGGTATCATACATAACTTGAATATCAAAATGTCATGGAAAAATATGAGTAATCTGAGGCACTCAAGGTTTGACTAAGGCGGATTTTCAAGACCATACTGAGAGATGACATACTTTTCAAAAGACTGTTGGAGGACCTGGTCCAAGCTGGCATGCCTGAATTGTGGTGGTGTTTTGAATGGTGCATCAGAAACTAATGTAAAGGATGTGCTTATTTTTCATTTATGTTACTGTGCTCCATTAAAATGTTTTCAACATAATTTCTAACTTCAGCGGTACCTCAGTGTCCATCTTTGAGTCCTGCACTTCTTCTTGTTACACATTCTTCCCATCATTTGATATCATTTCTGCGAAGTGGCATTCCTCTACCCTGTACCATAATGACCATGGGTAGATGTAGATCTACTTGTGGAACACTGGAGACCAGTCTTCACCCAGATGTAACTGCAGACCTACTCGAAGACAATTCTGTTAGTAGCCACAGACCCACAGTTGCTGAGTGTCTTATGTGCTTGTCCAAAAGGAATTCACTGAGGCTATCAATGAACTTCACTCAATAACCACAAGTTTATAACAAATTTTGACTATTACTAATACAGTATAATACAAATGAATGTGTTAACAATGCAGTTGTTTGAAACCAGCAGTATTGCTTCAGTTTCTATTTTCCTGGTGCAATTTTCACACATTACTATTCATTTAAAGTGAAATAGAAATGAATAGCCACCCAGGCTTTGTAATCTGGATGTTTGATATGTCTGTTATATAGCTATTTTTTTACTTTAACTTCTTCCCTGCCTTTGTTTCTTCTCTCGCTCTGTCCCCATTAACATCTTTCAGAAAGGATTGGTTTTTTTGAAATACAGCTTCAAAAGAGAAATGAAATTTCCCAGCATGCAAAAATCTTGGGTAGTATACAGTGTTGTCACTACTCATATAATTCAAAATTAGCACCATTGACAAATGCTGCTTTAAAGCTTCTATTGAAAAATCATAATATGTAAGTGCAGTAAGGCTTTTCTAGTGATCTGGATTTACATTTGTATGATGTACAGTTAATAACTGGTATGATCTTGTTACAGATTGATTACTCTTCTTCAGTGTGTCGCTTGTTTTGTATCCCATTACTCACTCGAAGGGCTTAATTAAATGAAGCAGAGTATAAGCACATATTTGCTGCAACAATCGCAATTCCCCATAGATAATTTTCTTTGGCTTGTCTTGCTGGGATTTCCAGGAAAGTTCCCAGAAACTGTTCAACAGAATAGAGGGATTTCTCTTTTTAAAACCATTTTTTGGTGTTACACAAATTGGAGCCCAGAAGAGTTTAATTTTTGAGAAATAACTATGAATACTACATGCATGTGTGCCTCTATTATAAAAAAATCTTCAAAATAAATGAAGTTTAAATTGAATCTTATTTGATTTCTGTGGTTGGCTTTGGAAACATTTGGTAGTTATTTTCCATCGAAATTCGCACCCGCTTGGGGCAGCAATATGTTTAAGTGCTTCTCCTGTTATTTCTGCTCTGTGACCTTAATTTTAAAACTCGTTTTCCATTTTTTTCTGTTTGCTCTGTTGTGTGTACTTACCTTTCACATGGCAATAAATAATGCTGCATTTGCTATTGGTGGTCTTGGTCTTAGTGTGCATGTATGTGTGTTGAAGGGGTACAGTATATAGCCCTGTGAAAAGCATTGTTCTTTGATTTTGAGAAAGAGAGAAGGAGAGATTCTAATTTACATCCATATTGTGGAAATAAAAATGTGGCCTGTCCATTCAGGAACGTGGCTGTGACTTTTAAAATGACTTCTAAGTCTTAGATGACTTCATTTATGAGTGGCTAAAGAAACAAGGTTTTAGAGAACCAGGTTCAATGTTACAAAAATTTTAACAGGGCATTGTGGCCCCGAAGAGCCAGCAAAACTCTCAACTGCTGACTGTGAGTGCAGCGCAGTTCTCTTGGCCTCTGTTGCATTTGTTGTGTGAAGGTGCTGGATTCTGTAGTAGACATTAAAGGAAGGTCATTCATGCCTCAGTGTACCGACAGTCTGATGGCAGACATTAAAGACATAAGGCACATGGAAGGAGTCAAAAGGGAGAATTTGTTTTGTTATTTTGTTTTTTTTTTTTTTTATTAATATAGAGATTAATTAAAGATGAGAGCAGGTGCAAACTTCCTCTGAGCACATAGCAGACTGAGAAGGAACATGTCCCCTTGAAACCAGAATCTGTATCACTGTGTCAGCATGATACTATTTAGCAGGAAATATTAGCTCAGGCAAAGTAACCTGCTAACAGAGCTGCACAATGTTTGTGCCAATGCTGGGTTGCTTCTTGCCCACTTGGGTAACTTAGAGAGAAGAGCGGCTCTGACTTCTCACACATTTGCGGACATGCATCCATTTTTGTGAGGATCAAAGGCTTGTTCTGAGGGTCCCCAAATCAGCGGAGACATACTGGTCACCTCTAAGGAGGTTTGTTTAGGACCCCAAGAGCTCCAACTGGCGTTTGTTGCAGCGAAGTGCTATACCTAGGAGCTCCACCTGATGCACGGTTTCATATGGCAAATACAAAGGAAGAAAGAGATCCTGCTTCCAAAACATTAGCCTGAATTGAGAGGAAGCTTAGATGGAAATGATCATCCAGCCCAACCTCTTGCCAAAGCAAGATTATATCCTGTGGACTGTTTTCTAGCATTTGCCAATCTGGCTATAAAAGCACCAAGCAAATAGGATCCATTACTGGGCAGAGTCTGGGAGACAGTTCCATTGTTTAGGAGATGTTGTGCCACTACATTGTCTTCCGAAATGAAGTATTTATTTTTTTCTTATCTTAATTATGTCTTATCCTTGGTTATGTCTTGAGATACCAAATTAAGATCTGACATTCTTACAGGCTGTATAGTTGCTGGCTATTACAATTCAACTTTGTGTCTTTGAGCTGACCAGCCTGGGTTGTTGGTCACGCCAAGCGAAAAAGCTGCACAGCTGCATGACCGTAACTATTCTACGCCACAGGGACCAGGGCAAATGATGGCTTCTTTGTGTATCATCTGGCCTGCTCTTTACTAATAAATCAGTTCCTCCATCCCATCACAACTTTTGCCGTTCTTCAACAAATGCTTTCCAGCAGCTGTATTTACTTTAGCAAGTGGTGTGGCCTAGTAAGAGTGTGGGGAAATGCAAAACAGGACCTGTAGAGTAAAATGGTTGGTGCTGAGGGCTTAACATACACAGTCATACATACTTTAAGGTTTTGGAATAGTTCTGGGCTGGTCCCTCAAACTGGATGTATGTACTGGTTGGAGATCATTAGATGCGCTTCTGGAATGCACTTTCTGATTTAGTTTTTTCTGAAAGTCTGTGAGTCTGAGACTGCTTTGTTGCGTGAACCAGAGTGTCCTGCACAGGGGCAAACTAAAACACTAATGCAGATACAATCCAGATCTTTTTGGGATTGTGTTGACCAGAGCTGAATGAAGTTTGCAAGAGAGATTTGAGTCAGACCTCAGGAAAATATGTGTGATGATAAGGGCAGTGAAGCCCTATGGAAGTTGAATAAAATCCATGATGAGATGTTTTTAAGAAAAGGCTAATCAAAACAGAATTTGAGAATAAGACAAATATAGCTGATCCTGCATAGAGAATCAGAAATGGATTTGGTCAGTTTATGACATCCCTTCAAGCCACATTTCCCCTCTGATTTCAAAGTGCACCACCATATCTCTTCTGGCTTAATGACCTTTGCACAGACAGCTCCAAAGGGCTTTGTTTTCTTGCTGTGTGACAGCGCAGTCCCTCATGCCGTACTTGTGGTTTCTTTCCATACTGCATCTCCTTGCATTTCTTCTACCTGATGAACATGTATCCCTTTTTCTTATGAATATTAGTTTCAGTTTTTCCAGTTTTAATTTTCTGTCCTTTCTCCTGCTATTTAATATAATTTTTTTCTTTTCCTCGGCTGCCATGTATAACTTCTCCTAGTTTAGCTACATCATGGAGTTTCACTGATGGAAATTTACTCTCCCAGATACTGAAAGTTTTCAATAAAGTTGAATCAAAAATTTTGTCTAGCAAGTAACCTACATTGCCGGCGATAATCTACTGTTAGCCAGATTTCAAAACACACAACTGGTTCTCTTCAGGCCAGTTTAAATTCAGGTTCAGGAGAGACATAATGGCAAATGCTCTACCAAACTGATGGCATATGATTGTTTCCAGCCATTCGTTTATAATTTGGTCAAGCAGGAAACTTCAAATTAATAAAATTGCAGCCATTCCCTTCCTCTGTGTTGTACAATATTGTGAATTATTAAGTGTCTTGAAACAGAACTGCTCCCCATAAAGTACGCATTTCAGAGCCAAAACCCAAACAAGTCCCACTCCTATGCCTCAGATCACTCAAAAAGAGCATTGATGAATTCGGGCTCTTTTGCCATTGAATTTAAAAGGATGTTAAGGACCTTAAGTCACTAAGGTTGCTTTTAAACTCCTCCCTATTGTATAATGATTTGTTACTTTATGCATTTTCTGCTGTGGCTTATGCAGATCCCAGTGTCCCAGGAGTACTGACCTTTTCAGTGGATGCTACAGGTGACCAGCTTCAACATAGAGTGCCAGTTTAGCCTTGACTCTTGGCTGCTGCTTAACGCAGTCTCTGCAGAAAGGAAGAAGTAGACACAAACCTACCCTTCTAAAGAGTTTTAAAATCCAGGTCACTCATTTCCCAATAATTTATCTCAACTTTGACTCCTGCTCAAAAGGTAACAAAGATTTAGAACTCCGAGACCGTTTTGTGCTTTCTGATGACATTTTACTTAGAAAAAAAATATGTTTTTATTTCTCAGATACTTCCCTTTTGCTAGGATAAATAGTATTCAGAAAGCTTTTTTTTGATGTCCAAAATTATCTGTATACCCCTATCCATTTCTGATACTGAATTGAGAAATGTTAAAAAAGAACAATAAAGGGTAACTGTTTTGGTACAGATATCAGTTTTGGAATGAAAACATTTTCAGCTACGAGGCTCCATTAGTTCTGCAGTTAGCAAATACTTCAATTGACACTGTTGTCAAACCAAGGACATAAAACTGAGAGTGTGATATGTTATCTGCTGCCAATTACGTAAGTTCATGATGCATAAGTTATTGCAAAAAATAGGGTCATGACTCCTAAACCAACTCCTTTTGAAGTTGTAGTTCTTCATAAAACCTCCTGTATATTTTAGTTGGTTAACTCTTAACTGAATTTATGTGAGTGCTTAGGAAAAGGAAGTATTATATGACATTAAAGAAAAAGCAGAACCCTGTACGGTCTACAGGAATATCAACTTGTTGCTATCAAATGCTTGTAGAGAGGTGAATCTGTCTAAAACATGGATTTTAGTTCCTAATCAAAGAGCTTAATCAAAGTTCCTTATCAAAGAGCTTTTTGAAAATCAGTGTTTTTGACCACCAAACATAAACATTAACGTAATTGCTGAACAGTATCTAGCGGGTAGGTATGATGATTAGGACTCCACCTCCCTAGTTCTTGTCTTATCTTTTATATGGTCTTTTAAGGTAATCGTACACTCATCACTGAACTTTTCTGATTACCTTGCTTTATCTTTCTGTATGACTAAATAAGACTAAGTGACATATTTGTCATATGAAGATAGTATGTAAGTAATAGACTTACACCTTCATTTGAAAAACGCCAGCAAACCTGGGAAGAGTGTCAGAGGAAAACATCACTCCATTCAGAACAGGGACAGTGAGATCCTTTTTCTTGTATGAGGCAGAAGTTTCAGAAACTTTAAGAATCAAGCTATCATGATGCTAAAGATGCTTAACATCTTTATCCTAATGCAAAGGATTTGTTAGAGGATCATGTAGCTATAGGATTTTTTTTTTCACTTCAGAAAAAAAATATGACTTTCAAATATTATCTCTTTTCAAAATTTGATGGAAGCATGACCTTTGGAGATGACTTGACAAAGCTTCTCCTGGAACAGCTAGTAGTCCTTGTTCTGCCTCATTCAGGTCAATAACAAAAAAGTAGATGTTTTGTAGTCTACTAAATGACTTTACCACATGTATCTGGGTTTTTTTCTTGAGTTTTTGGGACCCCCTCAGCTATCTCTGTTGCTCTGCAACTTAACAAGTTTGTAGAAATAGTTACCTATTCACCGACCTGGAGAAAGACCAATGCAATAGTCCAGTGGGCAGCCGAAGTTCAAGTCCATGTTCCAATCAATGTTTAATTATTTATACAAAGTGAAACAGATCCAACAGGAGAGATCGAGGAAAGGGTTCTTCAGAATAACTGACAGTTTGGTGGCCACAAGTCTTGCCTGGGATGCAGAATTCTGACATTCAGACATCTTGCAGAACAGAAACCTGAAGTCTGGACTCCTGTGCCACCAGTCAGTGTTGTGATCATAGGATGGTCATCTGGGAGGGGTGACAGTACTCTTGCTCTTTGATATATTTCAAGTCTCATCCTAGGCATGAGAACCTTTCCCAGGTAACAGCTTCATAAGAACTGGTAAGTACCTGCAAAAAAGTTCTGGTCTCAACAGAATGTAATTTGTCAGTGAAAAAATGCATCACTGTAAACTCTGATGGGGGCATGACTAGAGTTTTCACAACCATGTAGGTCCAGAGTGGTTTGGCCATTGTAATGATGCCTCAAAGTCCTGTATTTGAAGGAGAGGTCAACAAGCAGCGCTGGAGGGCAGGAGTCTCGGGAAGCCTGTGGAGTGCTGAAGCATATGTCTGCATAAGTGTCAGACTTGTAAATCAGCTGTTGTTACAAAAGTTTAACAATGGGGAAATGGTCACATACAAACATTGGTTTGGGCATTAGGCTTATGAGTCTTGCTGTTTTTAAACACTTCAGCTGACACTGATATGAAACTGGGGCATAAAACCCGGAGCCTGACATGTGATCTGTTGCCAGTTGCTTTCAAACCACCACATCTGATGAGGAAAAAAAGAGAGGAAGTGGATGGAGAAATGGGACAGGTCATCTGGACTCCAATAATTAAAGTTGCTTAGAAAATAAAAGTTTTGAAACTTTCCTGGAAATGAGGTTTTATGACCTGCTACAATGGCCCACAGGGGGGATGCTGCAACCTACACATATTGACAATTGTGGTATTACCAGACAGTTCATTTTTACGAGTAATTTCCAGAGCAACCCTCAACCATGCAGTCACGCATACAGTGCAACAGCATGCCATAGAAGAAAGGCTCAGCTAGAGGCCAAAGATTATACAGATTTATTAATATTCGGGAAAAAGATCCTAACAGCAGCAAGCAAATTGAGCAACAGAAGGAGGAAGAAGGAATGGCCTTGACAACAAAGCGAGCTCTGTAAGGATGTGATGCAGAGCACAGTGAACTCAACGGAAAGATTTCCATTGATTTCTTAAGATCTTGGATAGGTCTCAAGGGAAGAGAGACACTTCGTCTTATACCTTTTCTCCTCCTTTCTCCATCTGAAAGGAAAATATGTTCTTGGTGACAGAGCACTGGAACAGGCTGCCCAGGGAGGTGGTGGAGTCTCCTTCTCTGAAGATATTCAAGACCCGCCTGGACAAGGTCCTCTGCGGCCTGCTGTAGGTGACCCTGCTTCGGCAGAAGGGTTGGACTAGATGACCCACAGAGGTCCCTTCCAACGCCTAACATTCTGTGATTCTTCCTTGTTCACAGCTAGCATCATTTATTGACCAAGCATCACAACAAAGATGTTGATCATACTTGGGATGTTAGAACCAAGAATCCTTACCTAAGCAGCCCCAGAAGTAGCTTGACTTTTCCAAGGGCTGAGCAACTTGCAAATTCTCTCTGACAGTACCTTCATCTTTTTATTAGACTCAGAATAATCTTATACTGTACTTAACTTTGCAAACCCACTCTGCTTTCTTTTTTGAAACACAGAGAATAATGGAGCAGTTGGATCTATAATCTTATTTCTCTTAAATCCTTCTCCATAAACACTTTTCTTGTAAAGGTAATGATCTGTTTAGTCGACTTCTATTTGTGTCTAGTCTAAGTAGTTATAGCTGTTACTTTTAAACAGCTATTAAATATTTCAGTAGTTCTTAGACCATGCCAAGGAATATTTAGAATAAAAGAACAATGAACAGAGGACTGAAAATGAAGTTGTAGGACTGAATTAGGTTATATATCATTCAGAAGAAAAAAAATAGCTCTGTCAAAGTCCCTGTTAAGGGCTGTTAGAGAAAGTGATCTACAATGCACTAAGTGAGGCTGCATAGATCATGAGTCATAGCCCTAAGTGATACATCCCTAAGATCGGCTTGGTTATCTGCTTTCAAAATCCTTGCTTCTCTGGGAACAAAAGTGTGCTTAAGTAGTGTTTGACAAACTCACCCTGCTGTGATAGCAAACCTTAATTCATCCTACACACTGAAGAACATAATTTATCTTAACACTAGGCATTGAGAAAGGCTAGCTGTGGGGAAGCAGAACTACTAGGGTTTCCTTTTACTGCTGAACTCAATTGAAATTTGCAGTCAAGCCAAGCCTTGTTTAAGTACTCTGTTGATTATTTTCTTTAACATGGTGTGAAAGACCAAGGTTGCTTTATTGCAATGGGTGGGTAAGTTACCAGCAAGACATGCTGAGATGAGGAGCTGGTGACAACACGCAGAAAGAGAAATCTACATTACTCCCCATCACTTTGGAAATACAAGAATAAACTTCCTTACAGAGAAACCCAGAAAATCCTCAGTGGAGACGCTCAACAGAGAGTCCTGCTATTTGGTAGACTGCAGCTTTCTTGGTGTCCAGAAGGTCAAGAGTGAATGCTTCCTAAGCACAAGCCCCTCACCTTCCCCTGGCTGTGCAGGATTGGAATGCCTGCTCCTCATCTTCCTGCCTACGGGGATGCCAGCTGCACCAGAAAGCCCAAATTCTATGGTCTGAGGATTTATCCGTTCCCTTCACTAGCATTGAAGGTGCTGGCTTTGGCAGTTCACTCTGTATTGCTTCCTCCGAGACCTTGTAAGCTAGCGTCTGTGGAGACAACTGTCCTTCACCCGGCCTAAACACATACACACACAAGATAACAGGCACTGGCATGTCTTTCAGTAAGGTGATTCTCACCTAAGGGGCACAGCACCAGCACTGTCTCAAGCTTTGCAACAGAGTAGAAAAAATATGGTAGAGTTAGTTTAAAAGAACACAAATGAATACAAAATGCAGTTCTTTGCTATTACAGCACACTGGACACTGACTGTCAGTTCCAGTCTGAAGTCTGTCAAATGATGAAGCACAGACAGTGCATGTGGAGATTTCAGTTTGACTCCTGACCCAGACCTCCCTGAGGACAGTGGGAATCCCTTTGATAAGTGCAGTAGAGGCTCTTTCCTCAAGGACAGGTAAACACATAGTCATTAACAGGTTGTAAAGGAGAATGGAGCTTACGAAAGGACTTGTTTGCTCAGATTCATCCTGCACTATCAGCTTGAACACATCTGTCCTGCAATTTTCTCTCTTTGGCTTGTTTGCAGGATTTGTTTTAGCAAGTTCCCTGTCCACAGAGCGGTGTGGCCGAGTGATGCTTGAAAACCTGGTTCTGCTCACTCTGTTTGTGTCACAGTAGATCTAGTTTGTTTACGAGGAGGCCCCAGTGTTGTCACCTGAGGAATGAAGGGGACACAGAATTTATTTGTAGAAGGTATTTTAAAAGCTTGGCATTGTTGCCACAAATACTGTCAAGATGGAAAATCCCGATTCACAAATCAGGATACAAAGGTGAGTATGAGTTTGTTGGGCAGAAACAATTACTTAATCTGTGCTGTGGAACAAGCCTGCTAGCATCCTGAGCTTGGTTAGATGCAAAATTGATGATGATGGTAAACATGATATAGTTCTATGTCTATGACAAAATCCATAGATTTTTCTATGGACCCAGTCCAAACGCTATTGGAGTCCCTAGGAAAAAAAAAAAGCTCCAAACAGAAGGCGTTTTTCTGTATGTGCATACTGAAGGAGATGTATATGGGTTTTGCTCTCAAACACAGGGGTGTCAGGATGTATCCAGACACACCCAGCACACCACTACACAGCTGATGCATACATTTCTCCTTTTCCCACTCTCATCAAAAGAGTCATCAAAGCTGTGGAGATATTTGATATTCCTGGTAAGATGAGGTCAGTGCTCCTCTCTTGGAGCTGAATCATGTGAAGTGGAAGCTGAAAGGGGACAGAGGGCATGGGAGAGAATTGGTACTATTTTTACTACAGCAATATTCTTCAGTAGCCCTGGCATCACTGGAAATCTGCAAGGAGAGGTGTCTGTTGGGGATGTGATTCACGAAGTAACATACAGAAGACATGCGGAGAGTTGCAAACAGCAGGCTCCCCTACAGCCATGTCGTTGACTCCTGTTTGCATTTGGATTTTATCATACTAGTGTACCAATATTCCAGGCTTTTCTTTTCCCTTGGTCTTTTAGGGGGTAACACAGATAGAGACTTCTCTTGTGTGTTTTGCCATTTACACTTGTTTCTAGTGACTGTCTAACTGCCTTCATTGTGGTTCTGTTCTTTTCAGAGCGCTATTGATTGTATTCCGCGCTTCGTGGGAATCTGGCGTAAAGGAACAGCTTTATGAGCCACCATGGGCTCCAGGTTTCTGTTTTTATCAACCTGAGCAATTGTTGCTTAGAAAAAGAGACCCCTACTTCCCGGCCGTGTGTGGCTGACCTCGGTTAGTCCGAACTCCTTTGACCTCTGTGCAGCTTAAGCGATGTGACAGCCGAGTCATCCCCTTTAATTCCAGTCTTTGTGAGGCTCATGTGATAATCACGCACTTGCTCTGTCAGAGGAGCCGGCAAAGACCGATTCCATCTGTACTTGCTCCCTGCAGCAGACCTCTTTCTTGCCTTCTCTCTTCCACCAGATTGCTTTCGTTTTGTTGGTTCTATTCAGGAACAAAGAGGACTTTGTTGAATTGCCTCTATGGTTTATTTTCCTGAGCCTTGGAAGATAGCACACTTTTGCCGCTGTTTTATCCAATCCTTTATCATACGCACAATGCCCTGAATGCCTGAAGGAGGCTAGTGTGTGTTAGCCTGACTCTCTGCTTTTTTTTTCAGGTTCGAAGCCAGGGCTGACTTCTGAATGCCAAGTTAGAAATAACTGCAGGAGTGAAAACTCGGGGAGGAGTCCATCCACGCAGCTGCTATAAAGGCTCCAGTCAAAGGAGCTACAGCCATCAGTAGATTTCATCTTGTTTTTCATATTCTCTGGTCTTACCTGGTCCCAGTGTCTACACAGATGTGCTCATTTCCAGATGTAGAACACATCCTCATCGAATGATCTCTGAGCATGTGTTCAAAAAGGGGTAAAAATGCATTGACTGGCAACTACAGCTGCTAATACTTAGCAGTTTTTATCTGAGCCTGGAGAAGTGTTTTGGCATGATAAACTGCTACAATCTTCACAGATGCGGAAAGGCAGTAGCAGAAGAGGTAGATGAGGGACCCTGGTTTGTAGACTTTACCATGAAAGTCTTCTCCAAATCTCAGGACAAGTCAGTAGCGTGCAGAAGGCAAAAAAGCAGCTGACTCTAATCCTTTGCCCTAACCGCTGCCCCAGCTGCCTTTCACATGACTTGCGACTCTACCTATTTCCAGCACAAAGCTCCCAACATGTTTCCTTTAATGCATCAAAACACCATTTTAAATGATGGAAAATGTAGCCATTACTCAAGGCTGCCCTTGAGTGATAGCTTTATCTATTTTGTCTGTTGCCAGAAGGACACAGTGTGGTCCTGCAGAGTCTCTGGACAAGGTAATAGCAGAGACTTGCTTCATCAAAGCTCTTCCCATGAAGGATGAGATCTGTAATCTTTGTTTTTAGTGGAACAGACCAACATCTCCGAAGGCGTAAGAGGCATCAGAATACAGTGCTTCTGAGCTCTGTATGCAAAAGTTCAGGCAGTGTTTAATCCAGGGGGTGACCTCATGGACCTTGGGGGAATATCATCAAGGATGTAGTTGCTCTGTATTTTGCAATAATCTGTAGGAAATAAGCTTGGAATTTCAGAGATAAAATTCGCAAGCAGTACCATTCCGGTCACCGAACGTGCTTTGTAGATGGGATTTCTGTGACTGTTTATTTCTTAAAAGGTCTTGTGTTCAAAACTGAAACTTTCAGCCCTTACTCAGGCAAAAATTGCACAGAAACCAGTAGGAATACTGCCTGGATCAGAGTGAAATAGAAGCTGGAGGATCTGGTGCTGTGTTATTTGGCTCGTGCTGCAAAACTTCGGCAAAATTGTCTCTAGCAAGGAAAGTGAGCAGTTTTGACAGCTTTTATTATATTGAATTACAATGACAAATAGGGGCATTGATTTGTAGAATGTTTGAAAGTGTGATAAACATAGTCCTAATGAGAAAGATGTTTCTTTTTATATGACAGAACACCACTGTTTTTTCTCATGCATGCTCTAGGTGCACCAATAAAAATTAAAGACCTGGTTATTTGAGGCAAAATTCCTGAAATATTATTCTCTAAATCTCTAAGCTTTCACTTATTACTTTTTATTCTCAGAAGTATTTGGTGATTTTATTGTCCACAAAAACCGTAACAGAAATAAAAGAAAATAAGATAGTTAGTGCAAACATAGAGTACCTTAGTGTTTTCTTATGAAATCAAGCATGAATTTAAAGTCAAACATGCTTTTTAGGATTAAAAATCTTATCATCCAGAGGATAAATTGTGCTCTTAGTAAGAGGGTTGCTCTTATCTCCCTTATGCAGTTATAGTCGTTTGGTTGTTTAACTCCAACTTCACCCACCGTGATGGTTTTTGAACTTTGAAACCTACAGTGGGTAACGTGTACTATAGAAGAAAACAATTTTGCGTCCACATCCACATAACCATTGTAGCGGGCTGTTTGGAGAACAAGCTGTTTGGAAAGCAGCTAGTGTGTTATGGGTGCTGCCATAAATAGCAACAATAGCAAGATAATTTTGCTTATCCACCAGTAACACTTGCAAGTGAAGGCATTCTGCCACAGCTGTTAGCGATTCAATCACTTCTAACAAGGTGTTTAGTCCAGGATGTTGGCATTTTACATGAGTGTTGATTTAGCTGAAAACTAGTGCTTCTGTCTGTTGTATTTTTAACTTGCATCTATCTCTACCTAATCTAATATTTTCCTTAAATGTCAAGAGCTGCACTGAGCCTGTGCAGATTCATCCTGTTGTGCCAGTTCCCACACAGAGACCCATATTTTTCACCACCTGCTTTACTCTTGATATGGCATTAAAACGGAACTGGGACGTGACTGCTATTCACACAAGTGTACTTGCGCATTCAAGCCAAGCCCTCCTCACAGATACACATGCACATGCATGCCCTTCACTCACACACACGACCCTGAGAGCACATGTGCTCCTTTGGTGTTTTGAATCTTGCTCGTTTTCTGATTTTCTGAGAAACTTTCAGGAGATTTATCTCAGCTGTGTCTCTGCTGACTGAGCCGTCTTACTTACTTCTTACTTACTTTTCCCTTGCCCGTTTCTCTATTTCCTCCCTGCATGCCTGCCTCAAACACTGGTGCAGCCTGCAGAGATCAAGCCCATGAGCTGCCTGGAGCAGGGACGCTTCTCCTGGTACACCCTGAGAGCGCTGCCTGTTCTCTGTGAGTTTATCAGCCGCAGAACTCGCTCTGTGTGCGTGGATGTGGTGGGGTGCAGGACCAGATGAGAGGGAGCTGCCAAGAAAGCCACAGGAGCAGAAGGCATGTGGAAATGAAGCACTGTATAATAAATATATATTCCTGGTTTAGGTGGGTGCACAAGAAACAGCTGCCACTGGGGCAGCCTCAGCTCATCCAAACCGTGCTGAGAAGCGGCACAGCTAAAGGAATTTTTCATGTGTTGTCACATATTCAAAGCTTGTTTTTCAGAGCACAGAAAAGCTTGTTATTGTTTTGGAAGCCACCTCCTGCACATTTACAACTTTTGAATCAGCCTTACTTAGATTCAGCAGAATTAGGGATAGGGAAATCCTATTAGGTCCTATTATCATTTGAGCTACCAGAGCCGTACTATTGTATATGTTAATTTGCCGAGAACTGTGTTCATGTTTAAATAACTCAGTGTAATATCCATGTAATTATTGTCTATGCCTCTTAATACATATTAGTATGTTTGAAAAAAGACTTTTAATTTCTCTTAGAGTTCAGACACCTTCCCGCCTCTTTTTAACACTTTCAGCCATTCCTCTGCTTCAAGAAGATCATGTGCTGGTGGACGACAGCTTGACCATGAGCCAGCAGTTTGCTCTGGCTGCCAAGAAGGCTAATGGGATCCTGGGGTGCATTAGGAGGAGTGTGGCCAGTAGGTCGAGGGAGGTTCTCCTTCCCCTCTACACTGCCCTAGTGAGGCCCCATCTGGAGTACTGCATCCAGTTCTGGGCTCCCCAGTTCAAGAAAGATGAGGAGCTACTGGAGAGAGTCCAGCGGAGGGCTACAAAGATGATGAGGGGACTGGAGCATCTCTCCTACGAGGAAAGGCTGAGGGAGCTGGGCTTGTTCAGCCTGAGGAAGAGAAGGCTGCGAGGGCACCTAATAAATGCTTACAAATATCTCAAGGGTGGGTGTCAGGAGGATGGGGCCAGACTCTTTTCAGTGGTGCCCAGCAACAGTCCAAGGGGCAAAGGGCACAAACTGAAGCACAGGAAGTTCCGTCTGAACATGAGGAAGAACTTCTTCCCTCTGAGGGTGACGGAGCACTGGAACAGGCTGCCCAGGGAGGTTGTGGAGTCTCTTTCTCTGGAGATATTCAAGACCTGCCTGGACAAGGTCCTGTGCAGCCTGCTGTAGGTGACCCTGCTTCAGCAGGAGGGTTGGACTAGATGACTCACAGAGGTCCCTTCCAACCCCGAACATTCTGTGATTCTGTTAACTTAATTTTGTAGATGAGGCAGTGGAGGGAGGGGGAATCTACATTGATTGCTTATGCCCTGTGCTATGTCCTTTTACCAGGTTCCTTTCAGACTCTCTTTTGAATTAACCTATTCCCTTTAAAAACAAAATCCAAGATGAGAGTTTGTTCCTGGAGCCTCTCCAGAAGCACAGTGTGGAAGGCAATGCCAAGTTTGACTCCTTGCACCCAACATAGACTATACACAGTGGCCGCTCAAAGTGGTGTTTGAGTGAGTACATGTCCTCGCATGAGCTCCAGACCTTGGAGTGGTAGGAGAGGTAGGAATCAGCTAGCGTGACAGGCAGAGGTGCAGTTTACTTAGCTGAGGTGGTGTTATCCCAACACAGTAGTGGAGTCCTAGTCCAGTGCCCTGTCCCCATCCAGCAGCCTGCTCTCTTGGCTCACACTCCCATGTTGCCAGAGACCCCTTCCTCCTGCTCTCCCTCCTTCCAGCCATCTCCGTCCAGGCACACTCTGGTAGCCTGCCCCCATGACAGACCTGAAATACAGAGGTGTATGCTCAAAAGTAAGGAGCCTTCTCATCAGGGTGTTTGCCTGGTGTAGGAAAGACACCAGAGGCCAGTGAAGATGCTGGCCTGATGCCAGGAGATAACTGAGTGGAAACCTTTTACTCCCAGCTGAGAATGAAGTTGCTGCTCTGAAAGCAGAAAGCAAGCCCCTAGGAGAAGGTCTGACAGCTCTCTAACACCATGGGGACATCCTGCACCCCCCCCATGTTGCCACCAGTGTCCTGAGTGCTCCAGGCAGCAAGGCCCTTCTCCAGCTCCTACATCAGCTGCAGGGGAGCAGCAGCAGCAGAGACGCCAGCCATGCAGACCTCTTCAGGGCACAGCTATGGAGGAACTGGGGAGAAAGTCTGCTTTTGCTTTTTTTGTGCTTACTACCACTTAGGCTTTGTACGCCAAATACTCTATTTCGATAGTATAGGTGGTGTGAAATCACACTGTGCTGTTGGGACGTCCAGGGCCTGTTGTATATGAGTCAGAGCTCTCTGCAGGGTGGTTGATGGGCAGGTATCTTTGTAGTGATAGTTTAAAAAAAAGAGAAAAGATGTGGGGAAACACTTCAAAGAAGCAGATGAGTACGTAGGAAAGAAGAAACTGGGGGAGCAATAGCCGTGGTGTTGATGTAGAGATCTGGAGACATGTGAGTATAATTGGTAGCCTCGGGGATACCTCCCTGATCTGGAGAGGGCCTGAAGCTCCTGCTGGCTGGAACAGGAGTGGAAAGAAACCTCTGTACATCCTGTGTGACTGGCAGCAGTGCTGGAAAGGGACATCGCCTGTGAGCGATATGTGGGGAGAGGTGAGGAAGACAGACACAGCCAGCACAGGTTTGTTCATTACCTGTTTTATGAGTGGCTTGTTGGTGAAATGGCGCAGGTTATGCAAGAGGTAGCAACTCACTGGCCAGCCTGCCTCCCCAGGCTTGTCATCCTGAGGTCAACTAGCTGAACACATGCTGTGCTGAGAGCTTGCAGGCAGTCAGACCCTCGCTTGTCTTGATACAGTGCCTGAATTGCTGTAGGAGGTGGTAAGCAGAGTTTGCCCAGGTGCCAGAAAGTCCTGTGGCACAGAGCAGTTTTGGATAGCTGCTCTTTTGCAGTTGTCTGGTGTAGCTGGTGGTTCTCTCCAAGTCTTTTGCTTAGGGCTCAGAAACAGGAGAAGCGGCAGTGTCTGGCTGAGATATTTGTGAAGGATATTAAGGAGTTTAATGAATTTGCTTGGATATCTGGAGAGTGCGCTTTGGGCAAGCACCTGCACTAGCCTCCTGGTATTTTCAGTGCAGATATTTAGTGAGAAGACAAACCGGATAGTCTTGCAGACCTCTGTCACAGCAGCTGGTGAGAACTGGGAGTGGCAGAACTCCAAGGTGACAGCAAAAGATTTTTCTCTCACTATGGGTTTCTAGAAGGGGAACTGCTAATGCAGGGATCCCTGAGACTGGTTTGATGTATCCAGAAGTGTTGCCTCCATTGAGGGTAATCCTAGGTGCACAGCACAAACTAGTCTTCCAGGGGTAAATGATTGCTAAGATCCAACACCCCCTCTGAGTGTGAAGAGACTGACATAGAGAGCAGATGCTACTGCGTCCCATGTCAGTGCCATCAACTTGGGATAGCTGCCCTTATCTTTGCCATCAGTGTTGTCTATGCTTTAGAGGTCCTTGAGGAACAAGTCTGCCCATCTGAAACAACGCTGCAAGCAAACGGAGTTTTCTTTTTTGAAGAAGGAATATCTACTGATAGCTATGAAACAGCAGCAAGGGCTGAAGGGATGAGCACAAGCAACTTGTTCATTAGTGGTGAAACAAGTGGGAGCAGTGGTGATCATGCTGCTGCCTGCATGGTGGGCAATGGTGATACCCGTAAATGTAAAATTTCCACTTACTAGAGTGATTGTAATTAAATTAAATTAAATTCTTTCTGTTTTGAGAAGACGGGAAAGCTCTAAGATAAAGAGACTCCTAAATAATGTTATTTGGACAGCTCAGCCTTGGTAGGGCAGATGCACCAAGCTGTAGAGATAAAGAGGCACCAAGAGGGCAACAAGACCAGAGCAAAACAACCTGGAAGGACACGGTATATGTGATCTTAGAACGGAGTTTGCGCAGAAACAAACGTCAACCAGTGGACACTGTGATGAGGAGTATAAGCCTTCATCTTAAGACCCCCAAAGACCACCCGAGGACGCTAACAGACATGTGTGAAAGACATTAACATATGCTATTTAGTTCTTGGAAAAGTCTTGAATATGCTAAACATTTCTCGAAAATATAATGAATATGTATATTGTGATTGTATTTAACCTGAAATGACAGGGTGTTTGGCACACACGTTTGGAGGAGAGATTGCCTGTGTGCCCGGTGCCGTAATAAAGAATACCTGCTTAATAGTCTTCTGACTATTGAGTCTTCAATTCCGGCTTTTCATGGCATCAATGGCTACCAGAAAGCTTAGAGCATGGCCCGCTTCTAGTGTGCTTCCTAATGCTATAGGGCAAACCAGGGTTGAGGATGATGTGTGGGTTAAACTGGAGCTGTGCAAGGGTACGTTCAGAGGCCACGGATAGATATGGGGCTGGGGCTCACTCCAGTTGCTGTTTGGCGCAAATAACCCTGGCCAGTGAGACGTGGGCTGTCTGCATTACTTGTCCCAGGCATTTGTGACACTGCAGAGGGAGACACTGAGAGAATGACTCTCCTATTACATTAACAGGGAATGGATTTGAACTTCGTAAGTCCCAGTGTGTCTGTTAGACCCTACTGAAACTCCAGCACTTGGATCTGTTTCTCATATTATACATTAGTTTCCTTTGGGGAATTCCTCTTTCTCTGTATAAGAAACATGAAGCACAAGCTGTAACACGTTCTGTTCAATTATCCAAGAGACGTTGTGCTGGAGAGCATCCCTGGAAGTCATCCCTTTGCTTTGAGGCAAGATCACATTTAGCTAGATGGTCCCTGGGAGAAATTCCTGTAACTCTTCCTTGACACTTCCAGTGATGCAGCATCAGCTACAAATAGAGGCTGCAATGCTTCACTCCCCTTGCACTTAATTAATTTTTTTCCCCCTGACCTCAATGTATCTTCGCTGCTGTACTTTCTTGTTCAACTCTTGCTGCATACAGCAAAGCTTTCTTTTGGTAACAGTCTTTCCTTCATATTGGACAACTCTTTGGAGGCCTCTTTCTATCAAGGCTTCTCTTTCCCAAAGCACTTAATCTTCCTGCTGTGCTCTGCCGGCCTCGCTTTGGCCTCCCTGCACTGCTCTTCTGGTGTGAACTTTGTGTCCCTGCTGACCTTGTTGGCAATTTAGGTCTAGCATTCAGTGTGTAACAAACCTGGGAGTGAAGTGACTTGCTCCAAAGACCAGGACCCTGGCTGAAATCTAACACCTAGTTTTCCTAAAGGATAATAACTTTACGAGGATTTGGTGACCGCTCTGTAATTCTTGGGGAGGAGCGTGCTGGCCAAGGCCTGGAGAGTTGTCCTGTGGCATGTTGGCCCTCCCTGCTCCATCTGCTTTATATTGCATTTGAAAAGGAAATGAACTGAACTAAATGATTTCAAAGTGACATTCCCCACACTGCACTCTAATTCTGTAATTGCCAGCTCCATGCAGTTCCCAGTACTAAAACGTTTAAAATAATAGCCTTTGAAAAGAGCCAAGGCTTCGAAAGTGCCGTACACCACCTCTGCTGGAGCAGTAAAATGGTGGCAGAATAATTTCCATATGCAGAGGATGGGTGTTTGGATATCTGGGGGTCGAGCATAGTTTCTTCCTTTGCCAGGAATTTCTCTAAGCCAGGAGTCAAAATTACTTTTTTCCTTTGTGAACTCTTTTTAAATGCTGTGTTGACTGATATATCAGCCGCGGTTTCATCTCCAGTGGACCGCTCTACCTTGCTGGTGCAAATATTTTGAACAGACAAAAGAAACTTTCTTTTTTTTAAACATGGAGTACGCTATATCTCCACATAGATAGAGGGGTGAAGTAAATTTTTTCTCTCAGCCCTTTGATCTGATTCACTTCTCATAGGCAGTTATGTGAATGCCTCTGTGGCAGTGATAACAGCAGCTTGGTTTAGTCTGACATCCAGTAACTACATCTTTAGAGGAATGTAACATCTGGGACAAGAAAGACAATGCTCAGCCAGCCGACAGTGGGCAGCCACCGAAAGATTTGTTGGCCAGTGGTGGTTTGTACACCACAGCTCAGGAACTTCTGGCTTAGAGACTTCAGCGTGCAAACCTGTGAGACTAATTGTGTTTTTTACCAAACCATTAGCTGGTTTGGGTTGCATTCATTCTCTAATGCTATCTCCGTTTGCTCCATGTGCACCTCATAATTTCCCTCCCCTTATATTTTTGGTCAGATGTTTTTATTTCTTGAAATCTACTTCTGAAACTGTTCTGCACTTTTTGGCATAACATGTCTAGCAGCATGGTTGACTTTGCTGTATAGTATCGAGTCCACTTCTGGAACTCATCAGGTTATAGTGAAGACTATTGTATGTATCCCATTAAATGAATATTTTATGTGTATATCTTGCCGTACCTTTAAACAACACTTCTTTTGGTTTTGACAGAGTTCAGCTTTTTTCTTAGAGTAGAAAATAACCAGAATAAAAATAGCAAGTGATGTCTCCAGCAATGAGCAGTCAGAATTTATATTCTCAGTGTGCACAGCTCTGAAGATGTGATGATTCCATTCAGCTGAGCATCAAAAAGATCAAAAGACTTTACTGAAGTGTAACTGTCACTTTGATCAGAAAGCTGTATTGGAAACTTAATGAAAATTAGTGGCTGTTTTTGACAGTCATGGTTCTTCCTGTCTCTTGTTGTGGTGTTGATACTTTGGGAAAATAACCTGACCCTACTGAGTCCAGACACTGTGGCTGGGTTTTGGGTGAGAGATTAGATCAGGCTTTCCTTTTTCTCAGTAAATATAGTTGCCTTGAATTTTTACTCCATCCAGCTGATTTCTGAAGTAGGACTTTTTAAAATTTTTGTACTGATCGCAAGCTATTTCATTCATTCCAGATTTTCCAGCTTTCTCAATGATTCCTGAAATGGATGCTATTTCCTACCCTGGGCAGGAGAAATGATCTGATAGCTCAGGCTCTAGACTGAGACTTGGAAAGTTTTTGTGGAATTGTGTGGAAAAAGCTGGCCATATTTTGTGGGAGAGTTCAATGAACTGAAGTTTGGTTTTGTTGCAATTCCATTGCGCTTGACTTTACAGAAAACACTGTAGAGGCTAGAGAAGACTGTAGTATGGAGGTAGTTGGGGAGGTTGACTGTTGGGGTGGTGGCAGGGAACGAGTCGGGAATGAACAATGCAGGTCACTCCACGGAAAGCTTTTTGTCTGACCCTTCCTTTCCATTCTCTCACTCAGGTAGTGACAATATGGCTTTGAAGTGATTTTCCCCCAACTAAATATAAGCGGTTGGGAGCAAATCAACCTGTAGGCAGTTGAACTCAGCTTTATAGAAGTATGCAGAGAAGGTCAGTCTGACCTAATTATTTAGCTAGAATATGTACTCTAGGGTTAACAGAAGGCCAAGATGTTGGCAAGAGTGGTTGATACTGAAAAAACTAATCAGAAACTACTGTCCTTGGGAACGAAGTACATCTTGGAAAAATACGTGAGCTAATTAAGAAGTTTTTGAACTGTTTGGAACTAACAGCAGGAGAATGATGAAGAGTGCCCTGAAACAAACTGTCCTCATTATAATACTAAAAATCACACCGCTTGAGTTGGAGACCCTGGCCCAAGTAGAGACCCTTATTTACTGAGCATGCATAGTAAATTTCAGGAGCACTGTATCTTAAAACTGAAGTGAGAAGAGAACTAACCAGTCCTCGTTAGGAGGGCATGGCTAACAGGTGGAACTAAAATTTTAACTGTATAAATGTGCACTGCGATTGTAGCCAGGTGTGCTAGCTTTGTGGAGTTACCACCTAGCACTTGCCTCTGCACAGACGTGAAATAAACTGGTATCTCAGCAATGTGTGCGTATTGGATGTTGCGCACTTGGTAATGAACTCTGTTTGTGAGATGACAAACCCGCTTTTCTCAGCTTCGTTCTGAAGTTACCTAGAAAACTCTTGGTTCAGTGTATTCTGCATTCTTTCTTGGGCTAGGATCTTAGTTACTCTGGAAAAAACAATTTTTGTTCTTTTGCTACTGTGCTTTTATTTTTTAAACCCCTCTTAAGAATTCTCAAATTTAAAGTTGGGCATTAATTTCTGTAACTCTTTTCTTTTACTTTATGGTCTAATCCTCAGAGCATTAGCATATTACACATGATCAGATGGTGAGCTCAACTTTTTGAAAAAGAAGATCTGTGAGTTAGTCCCAGTGAAGGGTCCTAAATATGTGCCTGCAGATGAGACATTCCAAAGCCTCTTGTCTGCGTCCCTAGCCAGCTTCTACAAACACCAGCTGTAGTCATGCTCAGAAGTTAAACTGACCAGATTTGGGACAAATTAACATATTGAATTTGGAAGCCCAGCTCTGAACTTTATAGGGTTCAAAGTGTTTATTGCATACTAGATTTGAAGCCTGACGGTGACCAGTCCACATCTTCCCATCGTTGTAATTCTGCTGCTCCAGACATGGTGACCATCTTCAGAGCAGATGGTGGAAACCAGGCAGAAATGTCCTTAGACACCTGCCCCTACCCTTGCAAGTGATGGCAGCAGCTCTCATCCTCAATTTTTGTTTTTTTTTGGCAGAAGTCGTCTGGCAATTTTACTGGTGTTGGCTGTCTTGTGATGCAGAGAGCTGTCTGCCTTGCCCAGAGCTTGAGCCATCCATCCCCGGCTCCTCTGCAGAACCAGCTTCGCAGGTGAACGTCTGTGTTTTTTTCCAGAAAGTGGACGCTTCCCACAACGGTCAGTGCCAGCTTGCTCAGAAAAATTAAGCAGGTGGTTAAAGATTAGCTTGTGGCCTGAAAGCTATGGCCTGTTGAGAGAATCTTGTTTAAAACAAAAAAAACAAACAGAAAAACAAAAAACCAGAGGAGTTGTTCTGAGTTCCCTTCA
Organism: Opisthocomus hoazin; assembly: GCF_030867145.1. Lineage (NCBI taxonomy): Eukaryota > Metazoa > Chordata > Aves > Opisthocomiformes > Opisthocomidae > Opisthocomus > Opisthocomus hoazin. Next base: position 61,888,281 of record NC_134420.1, on the reverse strand, counting down.
GTGAAAGGAGCAGTTGATAGCAGAATGGCGTGTCTCTTCTGTGACACCTCGCATCACTTGCAAGGAATATATCTAAATTCTTGTTTCCTGAACCCTGGAGAGGAGTTAAGCGTCCAAAGAGAGTTTCTTTGCTCCCGGGCCCAATACTTCTGCATTCAGCATGCTGGGCAGACAGTTTGTCTCTGCTTTCCTCAGGAGCACGTTGCCAGGACTTGCCTGGCTGCTTCTGACAGCCAGTATTTCCCACTGCAGAGCAGGCTGCTGCCTCCTCCCTGGGTCTATCAGCTGCCTGGAAAGCCCAGCAGACAGCTTGGACCCTGCCATTCTCAAGCTGCATGCACTAGCCCATGTGCAATGTGGGCCATAATCCCAACTTTTGCTAAACAAAAGAGAATATAAATGTTCCTGCATTTAGCCTGAGCAGCCGTCAGCCACGCTCCCCTTGGCCCCAGTGAGGCTGGCCTCAACCATCGCAGCAGTGGGGATGAGCCATGAAGTTTTCCTTCTAATTCCTAGGTTGCTTTATGCCCTGAAGCTTGAAATCATAAAGCATTCCAAATCATTTGGCTTTATAAAAGGCTTGTAATTCTGGGTATTTTTATTATCCGTGTGAAGGCTTCCACCAGTATAACTTCATGGATATCTAGCAGAATTATTCTTGATTTCTATCCATATGAGAAGAGGATCATATTCCAGGACTTTTCAGCCTTATATTTTTGATTGGAAACATCAGCATTTTGTCTATAGATATTTCCAAACCTAAATTATTCTGATCTTTGAGTTCCATCAATTTATTCCATTGATATTTTGATTTCCTGGCCTATTTTAGGACGGAAATGAAAGTTGAAATAACAGGATTCCCTCCAGATTCGAAATTCTGCTTTTTGAGCAGGTCTTATGCAGCATAGGATTCTTTTGTTGCCTAATTTAACATATATATATATGTATGCATGTATATATACATCTCTCTGTAATGAACACCTTGGGACTCTGAATAAAATTTCATTGCAGCTGAGTGTTCCTTGTAACAGCATTTGGCAATCTACCAATAAACAGAGAAATGTTCAGTTTTAATCTTGCAGGAATTGTATAGTAACTCATGAATAAGCTTCATATTGATCAACTTTTAAAAATATCTTGTAAAGAATACAATAAATACTTGAGAATAGAAAACTTGTGTATCTACAAGCTAAACACAGCTTATGGTGAAGAAAGCAAGAGAAGTACACCCATGATACCCAGGTCAGTCTCATGTCCTTGAGATTTTTCTGTGTGGGGATTTGGCACAAGCAGTTCTACTATGGCAAAATTAGAGTGTTTTGAGCATGCTGAGCATCCCTTTTAAGCTCCCCCAGGCAGCTGTTTCACACTCCCCTCTTCTGCCTGCATGCCTCCTCTTCATCTCTGATGTTTGGAGCTGTTGCTCTGCTGATCTTTTTATTTCCCAAACCAACTTCTCTGCCTTGCAGACCTTTCTTTAAACAAAAACCTACCTATATATCTTTACACATTTAGTTTCACATTTTAATTTCCCCTCTTCCCTCACTTTTCTCTCTATCACCAGGCTTTTCACGACTGTGGCAACTGCTTTTGGAAGGAGCCCTTGGAGGGAGATTGGGAGGCAAGAGGGCATCTTCGTGGCTAGGAATACACATGGGAAAGTAATTTAATTTTGTCCCTGCCCCTCCATCTAATACCAGAAGCTTTCTGCTTCTGGATGGAGACAAAAAGAAATTTTCTCTTGCGATGTTTTCTGGTTGCACAACAGCTTAAGTGTTCCTGTTCCCTGGGGGTCAGTGGGGACAACAGGCATCGAGCGCTTCTGAAAATCCTTCTCGTTAGGAAGCCCTGCCTGGAAAGGCTGGGCTAGGTCAGGCTTGGCCACGCATGGTTACAGATTGGTGCTGAATTGGGCCTGGACGCACCTGACATATGCCAACCCAATGGCTCAGCTAGTCTTTTGCTATTTTTATCTTTTCTTTAGGGAGACAGCTTGACTGCTTAACACAGCGCTTAATTCTCAGGTCACAATCTGCATGTCTTCAGGTCATGGGGGAATTTTGGCTTGCCAATTGTTAAACCTTCTGTGTTTATAAGTGTTAAACCTTAATGTGGTTGCTGCTTGCTGCTATATGTGTTTTACTGCAGTGTTGTGAAGACTGTGACATGTAGCTTAAGGGCACTGCAGACAGTAACTCAAGCTTTGTCTAAGACATCACAGCTAAAAATGTTTCATGCTACCAGCACATTATGGTAATGTGGTATGCTTTAAGCTGTGTAACTGTAAAACTTGCATGTTACTAGAATGAGATATTTTATATTTTCTTGCTAAGGGATATATTTACTTTTTTTTTTTTTTAATAGTATTGATTTGCACATCATTAAAAAACCACCATATTTTGTTAGCTTTTGTGTGAATTAGGGGATGGAATCTTAAATTTATTTAAAAATAGAAACCACATCATGCAACCATTTCTACACAATGTGGGAGTGATGACCTCTTTAGTCACTTACAAAGCACAGCATGGCTGAGTAGGGTTGTCTCGTTGGGTTTTCCAGTCACTGCAGCCCTGACAGCCTGCAGGTGAATGACATGTGGGGAGGACACACTCTTTTCAAAGTCTTCCCACCTTCTTACTAATTTCTCTGACAGCTTTGGATCAGCACAAAATTCTTGTCCCAGTGAGCATCTGCTGACCTCAGTGATCTGCTGAAGTCAATCAGCCTCTGCTGACCTCAGTGGTTTCCCTAAGAACTACCTTGTATATGGAGGCTTTCCTGCCCTTATGACCTATATTTTAAGGGCCTGTCCCAAAACACACTGAGTCAATGGCAAGCCTTAAACTGAGCTAAATAGGCTTTGAATTGAGTCTTATTGCAGAATTTTCTAGTGGAATACAACGAGGATTTTGTGTTCTGGCATGTTTTAAAGGCAAGCGCCTTTCTGCTGCTGGGCAAAGAGGGTAAAGCTGTATTTGTGTGTGACAGGGAAACGGTTCCTAATGTGGCTCCAGGGAAGTACTTGTATGTAAGAGACCATGAATAACTCTTTTGCAAGCATTGAGAATTGTTTAAAAAGCCACCTGGCAGCTTTTTAATCTAGTTACAAAAATGTGTGCAAATCTTCTTTCAAGGTAAATGGTAAAAATCAAATAGTGAGCTATGAGATTCAGTCTCTATCCAGAGCATTGTAATAAATAAGGAAGAAGAAAGAAAATACCTAACTACCAGAACCACACAAACATGTAAGTTTGTGTTTGCCTGGACTCCAGCCAATGCCTGGTTGCACACTATAGGTTTGCAGATGGTATTTCTGTTTGATTTCATTCAGTCCTCCAGAGTTACCTCTTCTCTAGGTGGATGACGTGCGGAGGTGTTACTTTACTTAGCTATATGAGAAGGTCTTACACACACACTTGGATGAGGTCTCACTATAAAACGCAGTGATTATTTTGCCTTGTATGTATTGGTTAAGGGACAAGACCTATATAACAAGGCACTTTTGCTATTTCGTTGTTATGGAGCAATTGCTGGCAAGTTACAATGTGTTATTATAGGAAGCCAAATTCTGATCTCATTTGTAAATATGCAGTCTTTACAGAAAATAAGAGGCTCAGATGCATGTAAATGAGAGCAGGAATTAACTTCATTCTTTAAGAAATTTAAAGCAAAGTACAATCACAGAAAAGCAGGCGTGAAAGAGTCCTTAACAGATTCTCAATCATTGGTGTGGATCAAGGTAGGACCAATTATGTCTGTATCATTGCTGTCAGCTGTTCATTTAAATAGTACTAGAAGATAATACAGTATGGGAAACTCCATTCCTTCCCCAGATGATATACTCCAATCCTTCACAGGTTTTCCTTATGCCAAACCTGAATCTTTTCTACTGCAGTCTTTATCCATTTCTATTTTGTCCTATCTATCTACCATGCAATATTGCACTACTAATCTGATTTTTATTTTGCTAGTAATATGTTCCTGTGTTTTCTACCTGGAGATGTTCACAGACATGTTTTCCAACAGAACAACTGTAATTTAATTAAGGTGCTGTGGGGCAACAAGAATAGAAACTATTACATCTGTTAACAGCAGTCATCTCTCTGCTTATCTGCATAATAGAAAAGCAATTTAATGAAATGCCTCTGCTTAGTCAAGCAGGTTGGCTGTCTGAGTTTGCCATTCCTGATAATGGAGTCAATTTTTTTTATTTTTGGGGATTCCAGAAAATCGTTTTCTGAGAACAGCTTTTGTCAGCAGAATGATAGTAGTGTTGAATCATTCATGCTAGGTTGTGACAAGGATTTCCATTCCTGAAGAGATACCAATTGAAAGGCAGGAATACGTGCAGTTACAAACTATGATGGGCACGTACAGTGTTGATGAATGTGAAGAGGACAGAAGACCTTTTAAGAGACCAGTCAGCCAACAGAGAGAAATGGGATTGTTCAAGGTAGGGCACCGCGGACTTGGCAAAGGAGTGAAAACTTTGTCCCTGTAGAGAAAACTTTCTAAAAATGCTTCACTGTTGGCTCTGCTCCACTGACATTAGTGAGGCTGGAATATCTAGGAATAGCCTGAAGGATTAAAAGCATGAGTGGGAGTTCTTTGCTGTGCCATACTGGTGGAGCTGGAGAAGTACTCACAGCAGTGGGAAATCCTTAGTGAATATCCCTACTGTAGACAGGGCCCCATGGAGCCGTTAGGAGTTAAATCTGCAGGAAATAAAAAGAGGGTGAGGGAGTGTGAGAGACGCAGTACAGACCATTCCTAATAGGAGTAAAACTGCACATAACCCAGAATACAATATATGGAATATAATTGAAAAAGATGTTTTGAATGAACAATAACCTTTAAATTCTTTAGTGTGTGTTCTCTGAGCTGTAGAATGTTCTGATTGTTAAGGCAATTAGCTTTTATACATAGTTATTTTTTTAGACTTTAATTACATGCTGCATTTTGCCTTTGTTATTAGATTGGGTCAGTAAGGTTACTGAAGTAATTATTGCACTCTGCTTGGCACGGGTTAAAGCATAACTGGAGTAACTGCATTCAATTCTGTATGAAAAAAAGTGGACAAATTGAAGAATCTAGAGGAGTGGAAGAAAGATGGCAAGAAGTTTGGCATTCAGTTCTAAGAGAAAAGGTTAAGTTAACTTGGCACATTTAGCCTAAAGGCAAAAGAAGAGTGTGGGGAACATAATAGCGGGAGACATAAAGGAATATTATAAAGAGGACAAGGATCAATTATTCTCATTAGTCAACAAGGATGGGTCAAATAATAATTGGCTGAAGCGGAAGGGAAGTTTTAGGTTAAATATTCGGCAAAACTGTAGAAGAACTGTTCGACAGTCAGACAAGCTGCCAAGAGCCGTTGGACAATCACTGTCCTTGGAGTTACTCAAGGCCAGACACCCATCTACAGGAACAGTTATAGGATAATTAAATCAATCCTGCCACAGGCAGAGGGGTGGGCAAGGGGTCCTTCTCGCCTCAGTGACGAAGATTTTGTTACGGATCTACTTTTTCAGGATTCACGCCCACCCCCTAGTTTGTAAACTACTGAATCTGCTTCAGCCTTTGATAAAATCGAGGGGGAGAGCAACAGTTTAAAGCTGCTCTTCATATGGTCAGAAAACATGTGAGACAAAATTATCTCCTGATCTGTGGCCATGCTTTTCTTCTTACAGCTTCTTAGAATCAGACTTCCTCTCCTCTGGATGTCTCTGCTTGGTCCCTTTGAAAATATGAGCTCTGGGAGAATAAAGGAGTAACCAAAACAGAGTATAATGGCTTTGGACTTGTTCATTGCTATTCACTACTTTATGGCAGCTTTTAGAAGTTGAATTGTAAATAACCTCAGCGTTTTATTGCCAATATGCTCCTCGTCTTCCCTACTACTTACATGGAAGAAACTGATCATGCCAAGTGCAAACTCTGCCTTCCTAGTGTCAGCAGACCCCTCCCCGTGGATTCTTTGAGATGCTGACAACAGACCAAACCAGGAGTAACTCTACAAAAAGTTGCTCTCATATGAAACTGTTACCAGCCAGATTTGGCCCAAAGATTGGCTTGGACTTGTTCTGCTTCCAGCTGCATGGTGAATGTCAAGGGATGGCTCCAAATACTGGTCGCTGTATTTGCAAGCGGAGCAGATCATTTTTAGCGGTACATCACGCTGTTTTGGGCATATCTGAGATTAGAATCTGACTGCCTGGTGGACAAATATGAGACAGCTCACGTGCGCTCTGAGAGGTACTGCAGAGATGATATAAATGACAGCGAGCTAATTTGTATTGCTAATAGTGGTCTTAAAGTGGTAATTACATATGCAATTACAAACCATGAGCCCAGCCTGTTTATTTTTCCCCTCTAGTGCTAATGAAAAACAAAGTAGTCTTAGTGTTTTGTGAGATCCTGTATGCAATGCAAGCAATCCTTCAGCTGACTAGCTGGAAGGCAGAGGCACAGTATGACACTGCTTGAGTTAAAAAACAAATGGGAAAAGGCAAAAAAAGAGTGCTAGCAGCAGAGATTTTAAATCCCTGAATGGCAAAGTCACACAAGATCCTTATATTTGCTAAGCCTGAAAGCACTGAGAAATCTCTAGGGTCTGGAATGCCCTGTCCGGCCATGCTCTCTCCACTTCTAGCCAGTAATAATATCTCAGATACAGGGATATTTCTGCCATGAAGATTACCTCTCTTTGCCAAATCAAGAGACTAGAAAACACAGAGCAGTAGATGCCATTGCAATGTGATGCGTGACCCCACATGCAAATGAAACAACCCTATGACCATAACCATGAGATGCCTTCATTAAGCTCCATTGCCATTTTTTCCTCCTCACTCCTGTTTCTCTTGACATAAAGCGAAATGTGCTGGGATGCTTTGAGGGGGACCCCGTAGGAGGGCTCCCTGTGACTTGTGAGCCCTGGGAAGGCTGAGCTGGTGAAGTCCGCCCCTGGGGGACCTGCAGCGGGTGGGTGTGCTGGCTGGTTACTGCCAGCCAGGGGGAAAGAAGGGCCGGTGGGTTCCCACCTTGCTCCTCGTTGTGGTTCTTGTATACCCAGGGCCTCTGTGAGGAACCACGGCCATCTCATCTCCAGGCTTCACTCTGCCTCACTCTGAGGATGCTCTGATTGTCTTCTGCAAAGAGCGGAAAAAGAAAGGGGAAATGTTTTACGTGGGCCTGTTTTTCTGTTCTTGTGGAGTCAAGAGACACTATTTCCCAGCATTAACTCTGTATTTCTTTTCTAAAAGCAGGCTGTACTTTTGATGAATAACTAATATTTAACGTCCGTTAGAAACAAGCAAACAATGGTCTTCGAATTTTGTTATCCCTGGCAAAAATTACTGGTACGTATATGTCTAATAGGTCATGCATCTAAGCAGGGGGGGAATGAACCTTTTCTTCTGTAATGTCTATTAATGAGTCTACGTGCAAAACTTCATCCAATGGTTTTTGGAACTATAAACCCTTCCTTTCTTGGCTTAGTTCTTCAGGCTCTGCTAACTCTTTTTTTTTTTTTTGCTGCTGTCTCATCCTGGACTAATTCACATCTGAATGTGAGGGGGAAGAGTACCTTCACCACCCCTTCTGTGCTGAATCAAAGCAGTCTGGAGGGCCAAGAGGCCAGGCAGTTCTACCTACAAAAGGGGTGGATGTATTAGTGCGGAGGGCGATGCAGTCCTAACAGCACCGGTACTTAATAACTCAAAGCTGCTTCGTGCAGCCGTGCTTTTGCTGCTTGTGGGTGTCCTCGCCTGCTAGCACCTCTTCGTAACCTCAATCACCCTCGAGACCCAACCCCCTCACTTTTAATCCACTGCGGAACTTGTGACATAACAGCATTAAGGCTCTGCTCCCTGTGGCTTTTTCTGTGATGGGGATGTTTTAGACAAGATTCCTGCTACGAAGTTGAAATAGTAGAGGAAGAAATCCGGCATGACTTTGGGGTAGCGCAAACGAGTCATAGGAAACTACTCTAGAGATATCTCCAGAGACTAGTCAAGACAAAAGTTACAGCACAAGCATTTGGAAGGGGGCCACTGCAAACAATTTGTCCTCATTCCAGTTGAGCAACTGTAAGCAGGGACATTTTCAACACAGGCCATTTAGGGACAGAAGGAAAGATTGGATGGCACTAAAAGAAACTACACAAATACATGGTGATAGGATGACTCGGCCACCCGCCACACATACTCTGCTGCTTCATTGTTCTTTCTCCTATCGTCCCGACATCTGAAAAGGTCCCACCCCAGCACAGCGGCACAACACATTGGAGACGGCATAAATTAACTCCAGGTGGCAAAATTACCTTCCTCAACTGGTCTCCATTTGACGGGGAGGGAGGGCAGGGGTCATACGTGTGGCAAGAGCTGAGGACAACAGCAAAAAAAAGGCTTTTGCTTGTCGAAGTGAGCAATATAGCAAATAGAGAGAGAAAAGATGCTTTGCTCTCCTGCAGCATATTTTGCTTTGTGAGTCTTGGGTTTAAAAGGCCGCACTCATCCTGCTTTTTGAGGAAATGCTTGGATATGGTTATTCCAATTTCTTTAATCCTTCTTTTCCCCCTAACTTACAAACTGTACTTGCTCTGCTATTTTCCCCAGCATGCCAAAGGCACCATAACTTTCTGTGGAAAGTTTCTGCCGCCCTCTCTGATTTTGTATTCATGCTGCATAAATAAGAACAAGACCTCCCTCCAGCACCTTGGCATGGGGTGGGGAGTTGGATGGGAGGACGGTACATGATAGAAATATTATGTAAGCAAGGTCTGAATGTCTGCAGCCCCAGCACTAGACAGCCGTTGTCCACAGATATTTTAAAACTGCTTTTTTTTTTTTTTTTCCCTTCTGAGCACCACATCACAATACAGTTTCATTCTGTGAAGAGCTGGCATTCGAGGGCTGGATGGCTTAGCTGGCCCATTTCGGGATGGGCGCCTTTCATCTGTAGGTCACAGCTTTGAATTCTGCCCACATTACTGGCAACAGGGAGCCCTTCTCTTCTGGTGGCAGCGCAGCAGCATATGCAAAATTGCTAGGAAGTCTCCGATCCTAGACACCATGTCTAGATCGTAAAAGCTACCGTAACAATTGAGTCTAAATGGCACCCTTCTTGGCAGCTGAAGCAGAGGCCAAGCAATAAAAGGGCTATGGAGAACGGACTACTGTCTAGCATCTATAAGCTAATAGTGAGGAACATTGGTGAGGGACTGTGAGAAAGTATGCATGGCCCATGAAGGCTCTTTGGGGTGAAGAAGGAGGATTTCAGTCTCCTAGGCTGCAAGGGCAACACCTTTCAATAGCAGAAGAATAATTTACAAAAGTGAGAACAAAACCATTGTTAGTCCTCGTGCCTTTAACAATGCTGCTTCCTGTTGGCACCTACTCCTTACTAATAACACAGTCCCACGATTTGTATCTTCACAGTGCTGCACGAGCACTAACGAATTAATCCTTTCGCCCGCCTCTGAGGCAAGTAGCTTTTTGTTTTTAATGGTCTATAGTGGAGATGCCTTCCTTAAAACTGTTGCACATGTGTTTATAAAGGCTACATAGTACTGACTACACAGCCTACGTTTACCTTAGGGTTTCTGCATTTGATACAGCTATTCCAGTTCAGGTAGGCTACACCCAGTCATACGTTTCGCTGGACGGAGGTCTTCATCAAATAAATGAGAACTAATTCTTGGAAAAAAACCTCAGAGTAGGGCAGGGTTTCAGTATAATGATACGAAACAAACAAACAGCCCCTCCTTTCTGCCCCCCAAACAAATCAGCTCCCCTTCACAGGAATAATCTCTGGCTGTCTGACCTTATTTATTCAGATGCTGACATGAATCATCATCTGAGCAAGCATTCCCTCCTACACCTGCAGCACTTGGGGTTATAGGTCTCCTTGGTTTTCTGCAGCAATAAGAGCTCAGTGTTACTTGGAGCTGTCTCCATCTGGCAGTCCATGAAGTCCACAAAAGCACAGAGGTCTTTCTGTAAAAATGGAGACAGCCCAGATTGCTTTCTCTTTACACAACATCTCAAGAGGACTCCAGACTTCTCTCTTTTGCAGTTATAGTCAAGTGTGCATTCTCCTTCCCTCCTATCTACGTTTTGTGTGATGACCTCTTCTTAGGGTAAAGAAATGCGTGGGTGAGTTTGGGGGAGGGGTTGTTCTGCTCAGGAAAGCCAAATTGCAGGATGCAGCACATCTTGAGCTTGGCAGCCTTTCACGCTTCCCCAAGAGGCAGCTGAAGGGCCCGAGCAGGGGTAAGACGTTATCAGCTCACTTCTAGCGTGCCAGAGCATATCCTTACACACAGATAGTGACACACTGTGTGCACCACAATTGACCTTCGCAGACCAAAGGAGATCCTTCGGTGGTGGCTAAGGGAATATCTCATGTCATCTGTACGCTGTTACAAGGCTGAGCACTTAACAAACGAGTAGCTCCACAGAGTTAGCCATAAAGTGTGTGCAAAAGTGAAGGCAGAAGTTAAACATTATGTTGTCTGCCAGTCATTCATTGTTTGGAAGGAATATCCCAAGAGCATGGCTGAGCATTGGTGTTGTAAACATCTATACATTGCTGTTGGAATGGGGTCATTTGTCACCATCTGGGATTATACCACTAGCAATATACGAGCGCATTCAGAGTATTATGCAGCTCCAGGTTTCGGCCATATGGAAAACTTAACATAGTGAGAAATCCAATCCTTTAATAGAATCCAGAGCACCCTCCAGAATGTTTTCCTTAGTTTTATTTCTTTGCAATGTAGGCTTAGTAACGACTGATGTAGCATTTAAATTGGAAGAGATGCGGCATGTAGATAAGCTGGAAGATCTTCTGATACCAATCGCCTTCTGATAGGAAAATCCCTTGCCGTTTCAGTGGGAAAACCCACCAGGGTTACTAGAGCCAGAGGAAGGGTATGGCACAGCTGTAGCACGCGTGAACCTCTTTTGGCTTTTGTCCTATAGACACCCAGAAGGTCTCCCTTTATCCCCAAAGAAATGCTCACAAGTAGTTTTCATTCTGGAGATTGTCTTTGCACTTCCCTCTTTCACGCATTGCTCAAGCAAAATGCTAGAAGCATGGAAGAATTGTGACTTGTGACAGGATGCTGATGGTGCACAAGAAAACAGAAGGCCTTGTCTCCTTCCCTATAGTCCACCCCTCTCTCTACACTGCATTTGTGGTAGAGTAGCCATATTGATGTGATCTCACTGCTTGTGTGAAACAAGGTTATTTTTGCAAATCTGTCAGTGACTGCAAGACACGAAAATGGTTATACTAATGAGTCCAGAAGCCAAAATTGCATTTATGCAGTCTTGCCTGGTAGTGCCTCACCAGCTTCCCCAATGCTGGATAGGGTATATGGAACTGGACGCTATGTCATTAAGCATTTGGCGTGGTGGTGAAAACAGGAGGAGTTCCTGTCAGAAATTAGCTCCATTGATTTAGAAGCAATGATGTCTGGACCAGACATCTGGTCAGACCAGCTCTGCTGCTGGCTGAGCATCGACAGGAGTGTCTGAAGGAATCTGATGTAATTCTGAGCTTGATGTCTCTAAAAAAGCCTGTTCCTGAGATGTACCTGGCATGGCATTATAGCCCAATGCCAGAGAAATGCAAATGTTCTCTGAAAGAAATGGTGGGGTTTTCTGAGGCCAGGAGCAAATAATATATGTTGCTGTCTGGGAAAGGTACAAATAGCTACAGCTCAGTGCAAAATACTACATTATGGCTATATCTGGCTTAAGTGCTACATAGTTCTGTGGGCTGTTAACAGATGTTGCCAGAGCAACTTGTTATGACAAGCTATGTTGTATTTCTGAACTCACTAGCGTTATTGGCACCACCTCCTCCATCTCCCAGTGAGTGGGAGTTACCTTTGGTTGAGATCAGTTCACAGCCCATCCCAAACAAATACCTTTGAAGTTCCATATGAGGAACTAATGAGGCTCTGAGGTAAGTTCCAGGTGTGTGACAAATAGTCCTTCAATAAACATGTCTTCCTTGTCACTGTACAGGTCCATAAAGCAGGTCAGGACATTTTAAGAGCTACATTTTTAGAGCTAGACCAGGGGAGATGACAGTGGGGAGAGAGTACAGACCGGCAGAAAATGGGGAAAGAGGGCTGAAAGCTCTGCAAAACAGACAGCAACTGAAGCAGTTGTGTAGAAGCCCCAGTCCTACATCTACATTCTAAATGGGACAAAGGAGAAATTTGTACCCAGGTGGGTGGCCAAGCTGCAAAGCAATTGGATTTAGTTGGGTAGATCACTCTGTGTCTCATTTTTTGTAGAAAAGTTTCAAGTCACCTCAATGAGTCCCAGCGAATTTCATTAAAAATCTCAGTTTTTAAAAAAAAGTCAGTCCAGTTACAGCTGTCTTAGCCAGTTTTTTTTTCTCACCTGATGAAAACACTGCAAGTAAACTCTTTGGGAGAGTATATGAATGTTGTGATACGTGATATCTCAGTGAATCAGGCTAGTAGTGGATGAGCTTTTCACATAGTGAAACAGATGAATCAATGGCAGTGATGCAGGGCAGTAGGAAAGTCTGTGGAAAAAAAACCCTGGCATTTTGTAAGTCAGAGGAAAAAATCTCCTGTATTGTGTTGCTTCGTTACTTTTCTTTTCTACTTATGCAAAAGAGAAAACAATGCAGAAGATCACCTTGAAGAAGATTCCCATTTCATTGGCCCTTCCTGGAGAGTAGCCAGAAATGAGAAGTGAGCAAGGCTGCTTCTAAGGGACAGCAGCGGGAATGGGCGCAGTACATGACAGCCACCATTGACCCAACTTTCTTGGTTAGTGTGAGTCAAAGCCAAGTCTAATTGTGACATAGCCCTTCTTCATCTCTAGATTACTTGACAGAACAATAATACTGAAAAGATAAACGAAGTGATAAAATAAACAAATCTTCTAAAGCTTTTATAATCTATCTGATTCTTTTCTCCCAAGCACAGCCTGCCCAGTGGCAAGATGGGGTGTTGTAGTTTGTCAAAAACAACAGTCTACTGAGCCTGGAGAGAGAAATGCTTTCAGTGAGAGGAAAAAGGCATTTCACTCACCCTGCAAAAACTGGGCCCTTAGTCTCTCTGTGTATTTGATATACTAAAAACAACTGTGTGACATGGTCTGTGATCAGGAGCCGTGCTGATCATGGCTGGTCAAAGCCAACAAGGAATGGCTTGGATCATTACTGCCAAGAGGACGGGCTGATGTAGACCACAACTGGCTTATTCCAAAAAGCAAATAACCCTGAGGGTCTGATCTGCAAAAGTGCTGAAGTAAATGGGAGTTGTGGTTGCTCAACACTTACGCGGATCAGGCTGCTCTGTCCTCATTAGCCACGGCACTGCTAACTCCTATAAATCCTGGAATTTCTTTTCATGCAGATAACTTATCGTGCAGGAGTATCCCAACACCTGGTCTCTGCTGGTATCCTGCCACCTCCCAGCTGAGCTTCAGCCCTGGTCCTGGCTCAGAAACTGCCCCAGCTGCTCTGAGAAAAAAGAAAGACCTTAACAGGCAGCTTCAGCACTGGAGCCGGGGCAGAGGCCCTCCACCTTGGCAAATTCTGCATTCCCTTGCAGAATGAAAGCCCCTGAAATACTTTCACAGAATTGGTATTCATTTTTGGTAGCCTAACATCTGCGGATGCCTAATTTTACTAATCCTGCCTGTGACTAGCTCAGGCAGGCTGGCTGATGCATTTGCAGTAAAATGGAGCTAACATGCGCAAGATCAGGAAAAAAGCCAAACCCTCAACAGACCAATGAAGTCAAACGAGCAGGTTTCTGCGATTTGGACATGTCGTGCCTGCCATCTAGTTACTGGTCAGGGCTTGTTCCCTATAGAAAACGAAGAGTAAATAGTCCACTACCACATAAAAGGGGAATAAACTTACTGGGACTTTTGACAAATGAGAGAAAGACTTTCAATGGTATTTTAATTGAGGTGCTTGGAAAATAGTATCATTAATAATAAAAATATGTGAATTCCTGAACTTATTTTATTTGGCTGTAAAAATAATTGTATATGTTAAGCTAATAGGCATGAATACAAGCAATGAAGTATTGCTGCAATAATGGAGTTGAAAGCTCTGAGTCCTACTCTCAAATACAATGAGGTTGTTAGCATTAGGTCCTCTTGGCTTGAGATGTGATCTGGTAAAAGTTTGACCAGTGAAGTGGAAGCCAGGACATCATAAGTTCTGTGCTGTTTTGTTCTCTGATTGACTGGGTAAGGCACAAATTGGCACAAAAAACCACTTTCAATCTCAGTTTACCCATCTGTAAATGGAGACATACATCACAGTGATGTTATCAGACTTAATTATTGTAATGTATTTAAAGCTTCTCAGGTGTAAGGTATTACAGAAAAACGCAAAGTTTGTTGTTCCTAAAGTACTATGTGAGATTTTCAGTATTTGGAATCTTGTATTTCATCTGCAACTTTAGCTGTGAATAATGTTTTGCCTTTATATTCACACACGTGTTCTAGCTGAAAAATAGCATTCTCTTTGCTTTCTAACAAAGCTTTCTGTAGTGTGATTGGGCATTCAAAAATAAGGCTGCAGTTCTGTTGAGCATTGACTTAGTTTAAATCTTCAGTGCAGTTGATTGTTCTGGGCTATGTAAGATGCTGATATTTGCAGATAGTTATACAGTCGCTAAAATACTGCTTACAGATATCATACTGGTAAACAGTTTATTCATGATGTAAAAGACCCCTTAACTTTACAAGCTAGAGTTGTTCATGACAATGAACACGAAATTTTTTTCACAGGAACTGTTCATCTTTAATTTTAGCTTTTTGTACATGAAAGAGGATGCCCACAACTTTAGAAGTACCCATGTTTGCTATGTATAAAAGGAAGAGTGAGTTAATTGTCTTCTGCTGAACATGTTACTAGTTTTGAAGTACTGTGGCTTCTCATTAGAACAAGATACTGGGTTTATGTAAAAAAAAAAGATAAAACGGCTGGATGACAATTCTTTTAGTCTCTCTGAGCTCAGAAGGTAGAAGCACCCTTTGAACAGAGTAGGACATGACTCTTCTGGCCTCAGAGTCTGGCTCAAATATCAGGTCTCAGTTCCTGGTGCTGGACCAGGTCTCCCTGACTTACTGTCAGATGATGTCCTGGAGGGGACCTTGTAGCAGGGGCTAGGTGGGCAGTAAGGGGGATGTGGCACGACAGTGCAAAGGCTGCACATTTCAACAAGCGCCATAGAGGTGAATGCAGCACACCTAAGGAGGAGTGGAGCTGATACTGGACCGAGAGTTTCACCAAAGGTTAAATCATGTGTATGGGTAACCTGCAGTAACACATTGAAGTAAACTTGCCTCAATAACCTGCACTGAATACAGGGAATTAGGAGCCGATGCCAGAAGCAGCCAATGGCCCTCTGCTGAGGCCAGCTGTGTTTGTCAGGGAGATAGGACAAGTGTCAAAAAGAGAAAATATCTCCAGTATATTCACCACAACCTGCGTGTCAGCTCCCTGTTGAGGCAAACTGGCTTGGAGCAGCCCTGCACCTTGGCCTGGGACAGACCGAGGTGAATTGGTGTCACAGTAAAATTCAACACCTGTTCTTCCCAGTGGCTTCCTTTGGGGTGGCCCCATCTTCTTGGTTTGTCTTTGATCCCAACTCCACCAGCTTCTTTCGCTCTGAGCAAAGCTGCCATGGGGTATGTGACAGCAGGGCTGCTGTGGTCCCCGCCTCAAGCACAACTTGTTGGGGCTGCCCTTATCTCAGATGGATAGGGCCGGGGGTCAGTGACACCTTCTTCCTTTTCACTGCTTGGAGAGGTCCTTTTTAGCCCTAATTCTGCCCTCACTAATATTAGTCTTATATCATTCAATTACCTTAGTGAAGTTGCCTCCTGATTTACGTCAGTGCGAGTGAACAGAGTGTGAGCCCTTGAGTCTTTTACAAAGTATGATGTTACACTATTTCTGGACATCATCATGTGCTGGTTGTGCAACAGATAAGAGTAATGCTTGGTAAGTCATTAGTACTTGAGTTCAGTTTGTGCTAAAATCATCAGCTACATCCCATTTAGCTTCTAAAGCCTCCTCATAATTGCTGCAAACATCAGACCCATGACCTGCTTTCCGCTCTGTGAGAGAGGGATAAGTGAATTTAATGCGATCTCTGCGTTACAAAAAGTCTGCTGCTGCTCCCTTCAAATCAGGTGATGTCTTATCATTGACTTCAGTGAAGGTAGGATCAGGTCCAAATTTCAGACACTTAGTTTTTCAGCAGAAGAGATCACGTTTAAACTGCTGCACTTCTTTGGCAAATAATGAATGGGACCTCATTATCTCCGATAGGACGTGACTTTACAGACGATTACATGCTGAAAGTATGCCACTGCTAGACTGGCTCTGTCTTGAACTGTGAAACTCGTGCAGAGGATCGGAGGCTGCTGACTTTCAAGACACTTCATTCATTCTCATATCATGAATGGTTTTGTCAGTGAATGGGACTAGTGACCCTGCTGACCTGCTATCAGCATTTCCTGCTAGATACCAGCACACAGTGATGCTGTGATTACCGAGTATTCTTCCTGCATTCTTTTCAGAGGAAGTCATTCACAACAGCATTTACCAGAATTTCTCTCCTCGTAAGATACTATTGTGTCCCTGTTCATTTACAAAATCTCCTATGAAACACTGTACAGATTAAGAATCTAAGGAGTTGCTCCACAAATGTTATGTAGAAAATCTTGCTCTGACTTTCTGAATATATATTTGCTGAATTGTTATAAAGGAAGAAATTACAAAATGCACTTGATATTAACTTTATCCTTGTTGCATATTAGGAGTGAAATACAAATAGCACAGGAATAGAAGTGGTTTGACCATGACAGATCTTTTTGCTCCCGCCACAAATTCCCTGGACTCTACTTTTCAGAGATGGGCCTGAAACCAGTAGTCCATGTGCGCTTCTCAAGAGCATCTAGGACGGGGGCTGCGTGGAAATCTTGTTAAGAGTACATAAGAGACTTGATGATTTATGGATTTATTCTTACAAAACTTCTCTGAGTCAGATAAATATTGTTGTTGCTGTTCTGCAGATGGGCAAATTGAGGGACTGAAAGCTTAAGTAGCACGCACAAGATCACCCAGCAAGTCTAGAGAAAATAAGCTGGAACCAGAACATTTCATTTCTGTTTTCATGTTCTGTAAGTGTTGGATCATCTTTCTCCCATGATTAGCTGCTATTCTGGCATGAACTCAGGACCATTATGATAGAGCTATTTTTCATACAATGGGATGACACTGCCGTGGCTTTAATTACAAGCATGTGTTCACTGTTTTACGGCATTGTGATTGTTATGTAAGGTGATGTGTAAAATTAATGATTTTTAAATTAGGAGTTTACGTTACAAACCCTTTGGAGTAGGGAAAATTTTCTTCCTGTCTGTCCATACAGCACTTACTAACTTGAACTCCTAGTTAATGACTGGACCTTGGAACCGGTACACCAGTGCAAGACTAAAAGTAATTGTCAGGCTATTTTTATTCAAAATATACGTTGTTTTAAGTAAATGAGGAGGAAATCTCACCATCAGGAATTTGCAGAAAAGACTCAAGTGCTTACTGTTGGCTGAACACACTTTTCATAGAATTTACAGCTGATGGGACACGTACTCTTAAACTAGAGTTTAGGAGTAGAGACATTCTAAACGCGTGCCCCACAACATATGCTACTAAATTTTGTAAATTTAACCCAACTCTTTTTGAGGACAATGTGATGATTTCAGAAATGAATAAATGATGGTACATTTATAGATTCTTTTCAAAGAAAAGAAAGGTAGCCAATCCTTATGACTAATAACTATTATTTAAAGCACAATCTGAGACGGTCCTTGTAAAATTTCAGCCAGGGTCTTGGCATGACTTAGTGCCCAAGAAAAGGATATCTATATTGGGAATCAGCTGCTCTTACACAATCTTTGTGATGATTTGGAACCACTTAAAAACAAGGAGTTGATGATATAATACATTCTTTGGATTTGGAGATGTTCCTCTTATTCCTGCTTCAAATTAAGAGAATATATTGGTGGTTTAGTTAAATGTCTCTGGGTCGAAATTATATGTCCAGATCTGCCTCTTGCTGTAAAAAAAAATGCAGGTGTGAAGAACTTTCAGCTGCTCTAAGCCTTAGGTCATTTCTATATTGCAGTGGATTTCAGACTGTGGTCTGTAGACCACCAAAGACCTTGGGGGTGTCTGCTGGAGTTCTGTAGAGGAGCTGGCTGGTCAGATATGATTGCCTTTTTTTTTTTTCTCTCTCTGACAGCTTAATTGTGTTACAAGTAGCTAAAAATGCATTACATATTTCCCAGCTAGCACTTTTAAATGTTAACAGTTGTACTTGCCTCGGGGCTGTTATTCAGCCACCAAAACCAGGAGGTGGCCTGTGTGATCAGGAGGTAGGGGTGAGTCCCAATGGCACAATTCATGAAGATGCTGTCTGTAGTCTGAACTCTTCAGGAATCTCTAGCCTATGTCAGGCTTTAAAACCTGTTTGTAAATACAAACACCTGACCATGCAGTGACTGAGGTGTATTTATATCGTTGTGAGAACACAGATAGGGCTTTAATGAATTATAATGATTTTTTCTGATGTGCTACAGTCAGCATGCAAGTTGTTCAGAGGACTTGCTGTGGGTAATGTTCTATAACAGCTAATGTTCAGCATACTGAGGACAAGTAAAACTGTCTGTTTCTTTAACCTGGAATAACCAAATAACAAAATAAAGATATAATCTATTATTTCACCACTTCATAGAACACCCAATCTACTTTTTTAATCTGAAAAGCTTATAAAGGATGCAAGATAAAAAGTACTAGTTATGGTAGGATAAGACTTACCCTGCATTTGATTAATAATTGTAAATACATGATGAGTCAGAATATTAGGCTACATTTTTCACTTTTGAAACTCCATTCAGTGTGTGCCTTAGGTGGCAGAGAAATAACCCAAAGTAAACTTTAGCCACCCATATGTATGGCATTTCTAGAGCTGGTGTTCAGAAAAGACTTTGCTGTTGAAGGCGCTATTTTCCCACAAAATCTAGAAGGCAGAAAACTGTTTCACTTGTATTTTCTTTCTGAGGCAGAGAGCTGACCACAGCAGGGAGAAGCATGGGTTATCAAAATATTTTTTTGCTATGGAATATGCTTATAAATCACAGATTTCATCATGTTACTTACACAGAGTTTACGATGGCAATTGTCTGTCCATTACAACTGGGACTACTAAAAGGATTTGTCGCTGAAATTCTAAGGCGAGAATAATCTCTGGCCATTTTAAAATGATGCAATACAAAATTACAAAGCAAAATTAAGAGCAGCTAACCCTGGGCAAAGAAATAGACACAACTTAGGGAGTCCACTCTTGGTGGCTGGTCTAAAAGAAGAAATTGATTTCAACAGGCACAGTAGATCAATCATGAATTGCTGAAACAATAAGTTAAAGCCATTACTTGGGAATTAATAGAATTAATTTTCTCAATCCTGCAATTTAAATTTCTCCGGGTGGGAAGCACTCAATGCCATGAATAAACTGTGAAATGTATCTTTAAAATAAAGTTTTAATTAGAACTGGCAGTTCTGAACCTGTTATTGGCAGGAGCCACCCTACTGAAAAGGAGCCCGATGCAATAGACTGTAAAGTGTGTCTGCTCGCTACTTTAGAATTTAACAATTAAAAAAAAAAAAAGAACAATCAAACTTTAAAACTGAAAGTTGTGTTTCAACATCAGCATTAGAAGTTTTTTTTCTCTGTGGTTAAAGCAGTTTAGAACTTTCAACTGTCGTTTCTTACAATAGGTGCCAAATACAGCTTGTTTCCTGAAGGATGCAACTAGTTTTACAGGAACTCAAAAGAAAAACCCACAGAAAAAAAGAAGTAAAATAGCACCTGCTTCAGTAGCCTTGGAGATCTAAGTACCATCCTACAATCCACTGCTGGACTGGTGGTGTGGGTAATCCTTCATCAGTTGTGACCCGATTCAAGCACTCAACCAAGCATGTGCTAAATTACAGTTTGCTTAAATTGCATTGTCTTTATTGGGTCTTAAGCATGTGCTTAAAGTTGAATATCTGCATTTTAAAATGGTGGTTATGTATGACACCTACTTGGTGGAAATTACCCATTTATTCTCAAATATTCCTGACTCTGTGTTCCTGAGAATGAGAAGTGCTAAAGCTTTTAAAAATCCCATCCTAAGCTGAGTAAAACAAGTGAATTTCTTGTTTTTGTGAACATTCATGGGGGGAAAATAAAAGCTTATGTTAAGGGCCAAAAGGTTAGGTGAATAAAAGAGCAAAGTGTCTCATGCCACCTGTCTCTGCTCATTCTTCCGAGAAGCATGAGTCTGTCTCCGCTTCCTTTCCGCCTGCGGTTTAGGGGCCTTGGTGGCTTCTGCATTCCTCTTCGTCTTTCATGTTGCTCTAACTGCACTGTCATTTAGCAGAATTCATTTTTTCTATAGCCTGGTAGCCCTTGTCGCTGACCTCACCAGCCATGTGCTCAGTGGGAGCATGACTCATGGTAGCGATGAGAAATCCTTATTCTCTCTAATTCGGCCTTCCCGAGGAAGAGGGGGGTGGAAAGGGGATGGGGGAGATTCTGATATTTCCAAACTTGCTTGCTGGAAGTATTGTGTCAGCTACGATAATTTGGTGAAGCACATAAATCCTTAGGATGACTTGCGATTCCCAGCACACCCCTTGTAGTCTAATTGAGAAATTGCGTTTCTGTCAGTCACATACTCTGGTGGAAATGCAAGAATGTGAGAAACAATAGGAGCAGGCTAGTACTGAGTCAAAACAGATAAAGCCAGATTGCTTGTTGGACTGAAAGATGGGAGCAAGCAGATGAGAGGCAAGTTGATCAGAAACCCATTGCTGCCACTGATGGCCATGTGAAGGGTACACTCGCTCCTCTTGTTAGCATGTGAGCAAAGGGGGCAGACAGGCAAACCAGCAAGAATGGCAGTAATCCTTTCTTTAGGAAAGAAAAAAGATAAAGGCATCAAAATAATAAAGCACATTACAGCCAGCCGATGGATTTCGGAGTGAGGAGAGCACTGTACAGATAGATCTGGAGGACAGAAATAGCTGGGGTAAAATAAGCCCAAAAATAGGTTGGATATGAAGTGAGGGGTGAACAGACTGTGCAGGAGGGAGGGAGCCAGGACAGCCAGGGCTGCTTGCAGGCTGCTGGCAACGCTGTGAATCAGTTCAAGATGGCTACCCATGGGGAGCACGTGGTGGGCCTCTTTCTCCTCTGGAGACTTTTATTTGTTCTCCCTTGCTTGGTGATTTTCTCTAATCTGAAGAACAAGATGTCCTTAATGAAAACAGATGTTTTACTCCCTTGCGTATGGAAAAAAAAAATAATTCCCCCAAAACAGAATAAACCCAAAGAATGCTGAGACCAGAGATGGGTTTCTACAAAGTCGGGAGAGCAAACCTCTTTGTTAATACCCTCACCTGGCGCTTATTTCCCACCAACTCACTGTGGAAGTTATCGATGCAAAGGTCCACGGTAAGACCTGGGTCTAAGTGTGGGCAAGCTGTGTGCCTCTGTAAAGAATAAACACCACACTGAGCTGGCTCACAGATTTCCCCATCCACCATCTCCCGCTGTGAGATCCTGGTCAATGGCAGTTTTTGTCATTGGCTTCAGCGTAACTAGGATTTGGTCCCAGTATTAAATTTAAAGCACAGCACACAAAAACCCCAAATCATAACATCCCTGCTACATTTATAGAGCTGCATAAGCCACTGATTAACAAATGGATGAGATACTGAACTTTGCTTTACCATCTGTCTTTAATTACATAAAATAACTTGAAGCAATTAACCAGAAAGAAACACTGTGACACAAATAAATAAATCCTATTGATAGAAACATAGAAACAGATGAGGGAATACTTAGGACATTTGAATATATGGATGAAAGTCACCGAAGCTGCATAATCTGCAACCAAAGATATTACAAGTGTTATCAAAGAGATTTACACTGCCATTGCCAATTAGTTTTGAAAAATAATAGTTACCTGTGGAGACGCAAAGAAACAAAAGGAAAGCTCTGTGTGTGTGTGACTAGAAAAGAAAATGTGTGATCCATCTAACTGCTGTGATGTCTAAGTTTTGTCTTTCATAGATAAGAGAAACTAGTGTCAACAGAAAAATATACAAAGCATGAGGTTTCATAACTGTGGACCTAAAACATAAGTCTGCATGCTTACGAGTGTTTAGGCACCAATGGGCATTAGGCTCTTTAACACTTTGCAGGATTTAGGCTCTAAATCTGTTTGTTCAGCATTCAGATACACTTGTTTGCCTTCTCTGTTTAAGCACTTTTAGAAAAAAACGAGTGCTGTATAATAGCTATTGAGTGACTGCTGAGTGGATTAAGAACTGACTAACTGATAGATGTCAAGAAGTAGCTGTCAGTTCCAAATGAAAGCTCTGGAGTCAGTCTGCAGAAATGGGTGTTATGCCTGGCAGGCTACAAAATTGTCCTTAATGACTGAAAGACAAGTAAGTCCCTAGTAAAACAATGCTTAGCAAATTAGGGAGGAAATGAAAGTTGGTGGAATGACAAATAAATTATGAAGACGGAGCAGCCCAAATTTGGTGAGCAGGACCTCTGCAGATGCGATCAATTTGAAGTCATGCAGTAACAGTGGCTGTATTGACGTACTAGAAGTTGAATCCCAAGGGTGGAGTTTGAAAAGGCTTTGGTATCACTGTGGGGAAGCAACTGGACACAGGACACGGTCTGATGGTGCAAAAGAGGATTAGCATCATCTTTGATCAAGTTAGCAGGGGCATATGAGTTGAGCGTAATGCTGACTATATGGCAGTGGTGTGTTACAGCGCTGTGGGTGCTAGAAAGCTAAAAAAGGGTTGGAGAAAAGGCATAAGAATAATTTGTGGATTGGAGAATATGCTTTGTTTCCCTTATCAAAATGAAGTGACTGGATTACAGTGTATAATTACCTTCGCAACAAGAAAAAAAGTGTCTTGCATCAGATGAATGTATTACAAGAATCAGTGGGTGGAAATGTAAGCCAAGCAAATTTAAGCAAGTGATGAGGCTTAGATTTGTAGCAGTAAGTGTGATGAACTGCTGAAACAAACTGCCCAAGAAAGTGATAGTGTACGTATCAAAACTGGATCGCTTTCTGGAAAATACGTGTCAGCCAAACAGAAATTACTGGGCTCGGTATATGGACAATGGGGCAATGCTATAGTCTGTGACACGGAAGAGGTTAGATAGGATGAGTTAGTGGTCCCTTCTGGCCTCAAAATTCATAAATCAAGGAAAATATTTCAAACATTTTAGGCCAAATTCTTCTTGTCTCATCCAGCTAAATCACCCACTAATCCCAAGGTAACAATGAGGCAAATAGTCTCAGGAGCAGCAAGCAGTAAGGGCTTGGAAAGGATAAAGCTTATGAAATGTAACTTTTATGTTAATATGCAACAGCATACATTCTATATACTATAGATTTGGAGATCAAGGCTGTAGGCTACATTTAGCATGCTCTGAGTCGGCATTCAGAGAGCAAGGTAGTATGCACAGCAAATGAACTGAGAGATAAACAGAATGTATTTTTTTTGGTGAGGATGTAGGAGCGTGGGTATAAGGAGCACTGAATATGTAATTTGCTACTGTTTCAGGTATTCACGTTGAGAGAAAGCTCTTTAATTGTTTTGGCAGGGAACACTGCTGTGTAGACTGAAATGGGAGGAAGAATGTAAACAAAGGGCAACGATCAATTGCTGTGTTATCGTAGCTTGTAGAAATGTCTTGTGGGTCAGGGCAGGGACTTTTGACAGACATCATTCTGTTTAATATCTCTATGGTAATCTTAAAGCAGAGGTAAACAGCACAATAGTGAAGTGTGCTGATGATACTAAACCAGGAAGGAATGCAAACAGGAGACAGCAGATAAATGATATTAAAGGACTGGCAGATATTAGAAAGCTGAGTACAAAATCCCCCAAACAACTCATTAAAAAAAAAAAAAACTGAAAAAGTACAAGAATATGTATTTGAATGTATATGTCCTGACCATCAATATTGTTGATAGAGTTTCAAGGTATAGTGGACAGCTGCTCAGATGGGAGTGAGATATGAATTTGCATGGCGATAAAGGCTATGCACATACAGACATGTGTCACAATGCTGGTACGTAATAATTCACATGTAAAGCTCTGTGTTATTACATTCCACTCTATGTTCAATACTGCCAGCCACTGACTGACTGGAAGGAGTTGGAAGAAATCCCACAACGATTCAAAATCTGGAAAAATCACTTTGGGGGGAAAGACTGAGGCTCAAACCCAGCATCTCGTTAAGCATGAAGTTAACTTTAAATGCATGAGCTGTACTGCTGATTTACAACTCCTTTTAGAGCCCTGCTAGGTGGCTTTAGCAAAGAAACTACATATCAGTTTAAATGGTGCACATGTTTAAGCACTTTGTTAGACTGGAGAAGAAGGGGCTTTGTTAGACCTGTGAGGAACGGTGACAAAAGTCTACGAGCCCTTGAACACTGAAAGGTGCATTTTGGCTGCATGGAAAACGGCAGGCAGTCCTAGTTTTTTGTAAGGCTGGACTACTGCGTTCTTACGCGTGGAACAAAGCTCTGCAAAGGCTTAAACCAACCAGTATTATTTGACTGAAAGAGAGGAAGGCAGCAAACTCAGGCCTTTTGGGTGTATTTTTTTAAGGTGAAAATTGGAAGGCTGTCAGATGAGCATTCAAAGGGAGTTCATATTGCTAGGGGGTTTAGGATAGGTTTGAATAAAGCACCAGAGAACGCCTATAAAGCACAGCTTTATGTCTTTACATTGGAAGGCTGGGAGTTTTTCCCTAGCCCAAGAATTCCTGATCATATGGAGTCGCCACAAACGGTCTGTAATTCAAGGTGGGAGGAATGGCTCCCTTCTGAGCTCTGAAATCATCTCTGCAACTGTTCAGAAAAGAGTTCTTGTGAGTCTAAATTTCTGATACTGATTTTCAAACCAAGGGAAATTAATCTTTAAAAAATAGGTCTGTGAAATGCTGAACTGGGATCACAGAAACGGTGGGAATACCTCTTCTGTGTAACCATTTATTGTGCTTATAACTGAGAATTATCTGAAGTAGAAAGCAGTTTGTTCTCTAAGAATGGCATTTTGGGGGAACTAGTACTTGATTCTTTTTGAAAGTTGAGAGAAGGTGAATACCCATCTCAGACTCTGTTGAACATTGCCACAGACTGAGGTTTGTTTCTTTTTAATTTTGCTCAGAAATAGTAGAAAACGACTGTCTTCTGGAAAAAATTAACACTTCAGTGTTTTACTTAGATAATGATTCTAGACTTACGATGCAATTAGTATCACATGATTTTATAATTAGTATTAGCAAATCACTGTGTAAAAGATGTAATAGTTAATTTTAAGGTTCAGAAATTTAATAGTGAAAATGAATGTTGACTTTGGCAGGGATTTAGTCTTTGCAGGCACTCTTCTGGGCTTGACTAGTCAATATCCATAAGAATTTAATAAAACCCTTGCATAGATTATGAAAAAAGCAACAGGGAAGGACCAAGGGAATAATGATTAGCGTAGACCTTCCCTTTACGATCTTGATTGAACAAATACTTGAAAGCCATGTTTGTCATCACAGGATGGAAGCCAGGATATAGGGTTAAATAATTCACATGAGTATCCACAGATCCTTCTCCTTTTTCTTCTTTCTCATTGCCCTTTACAGTCCAGTTTCATATTGCACTGCTTCATTCATTCCCTAGTGCTTTTTCTTTCCCAAAAGGATGTCTCTATAAGCTAGTTCAAGTGCCTAACTTGCAATCTATTGCCTTCTTCATACAGTTACTTCATTCTAACGTTCAGCACTCAGTCCCCTTTGGATGCTGAGTTGCTACTGCGATTGTTAAAATTTTCATGTGTAGTACAGTACAAAAGCTACCAAAAGAGGGCAACATCTGAGCCAACAATGAGAAATGTATCCTGACAAGTTTACGGTTGTCTATTTGTGACACTCTCCCCCCTTTCTTTTTGATAGATCAAGAAATTTTAGCAGATCTGGTCAGGAAACAGAATTTCCATTCTATGGGAAATTCCAACACTTGGGAGAAAAGTGAAGGTGCTGAAGTTTTCACAGATTTCCATAAAGTGGAAAGTGTTCCATAAATATCAAATCATGCTCACACCAGAACGCACAAAAGTTTTAATGACATTAAAATATTCCATTTAAGAGGAAAAATTTTAAATATATGAATGCTATAAAGTTCAAAACAAAATTAAATTAAACAAGGAACACTTACATTTTGCACTTTACGGAAGACAATACTTTAATAATTATTGAAAGTAAATATCATTTTAATTTCTCTCCATTAAAAATGCTGTCAAAATAAGTATGCTCTCCAAAAAGCAGGCTGATTGAGATCAAGCTGTATTTTCTGAAAGAATATGTTTCCGCTGAACATTGTTTAATTACATTTTTTCTTGGTGAAATGGCTGAGAGAAATTCAAAACATTCTTAATAATCCTGCAAAAGACTAAGCTAAATTGGTCTCATCCCAGGACTGTCCCTGATGCTGTGTTTGTGAAGGCAGACAAAGCGCTATGCCAAACACCAGGCTTGTGAGCTCAAGAGCTCGTATACCCTGGACAACATCAAACATGCACTCATTGGCACACAATATTTTTACAAACAAAGGTCTTTTTTCTAAGTATTCAGTAGTACTCCAAGGAGTTAGACAGTCTTGGACACATGCCAGCATGGCAATGGATGCAGTAAGCAAATATAATCTACCTCACTTACGGTAAATATTTGGCTACAAATGTATTGAGAGCTCTTTAATTCTTTGTACGCTTCTATGATGACAACCAGAGGAAAGGCAGTGGAGATGTAAAGACTGGAGGGTGATTTTTTTCTTGTCTTATCAGCTGCTCAGATAGGCTAGCTGCCAGTCAAATTAAAAACCTCACTGGAGGAAGTGAATGACGGCCTGTAGGTGTAGAAATCTGCTGTTTACACAGCTGCACCAAGTTCTGCTAATGATCAACCAGAATCGCCAAGTCTTCATGGAGATATGCAAAATTCCGTGGCAGTGTCCTGGATGTTGGCTAGGGAATTTAGAGTATCCTCAGGGTTGCTTTTATTTTCCCCTGTATTCATCTCATCTCTTTTTTCAAGACTAAATTCTGCTTTCTTCTTGCTTCTATTGTGGTTTAAAGTGCTGGAAAGTATCTGGGAAGGAGAGGGAGGCAGATCTATGGCAACAGAGGAGGGCATTTTGCATCGGAAACAATGCAAATGTTTGGAAAGTTTGGAAGTACTCACCCATCTCGAAGTCACGTTGTTCTGCTTGCAAGAGCAATGCCTTGTCTTCTCTCATTTATCCATATCCTGCTTTTGCATCTGTATTTCTGTGGATTACAAAAGAAGGAAAGATTTATTCTTCCTAGCCAGAAACAAGTAGAGCTTTCTGTCTGGAGGGTTTCTCCACTGTCTGATCTATCACATGAACAATGACTTCACATCGTTCACCTGATGAAGGGCTGCAGAACCACAAGGTATCAAATAGGATGCTCAGTATAGGAATGACAGCTGTGCACACTGTCTGTGTGGCTGGATCAAGTATATCGACTGTAATCACAATGTTTTCAGACGGCTACTGTGTTCTGGATATGCAGGAAGATATTTATACTCATCTGCTTAGCCTCCATTTCTTGTGCTGCTCATCTATTTTTGATTAATGTCATGACACTCCCTCCCAGGCAACCAAACTACTTTTGGGAGACAAACGAGGAACAGTTATGGAATATAACACATGTATTTTAATGGTATTGGGGTGTGTGTTTCATTATCTGATTCTATTTATTTGTAGGAAAAAAGATAAATTGCATTCTTAAATAGCCTTGCCTCATGGGTATGAGTCTACACATGTCTGACTGCCATCTTCTATAGCCAATTTATCCAGCAGCCCAGTGCCTGGTGTTTATTCAGGAAAGAATCAGCCCGTGCACACAAACACACTGATACTCCAAGTGGTTCTGCACAGCCTTTGCTCTTGACTTCTGCCAAATTCAAGCCTAAATTCTGGGAAGTAACAGTAACACTAAGAGGAGTCACGTCAGAGTTGAAGGCGATTGCATTAGCTCTACGAACACAAACCGGACTTCTTTTTCTTCTTTAGAAACGATTTTTAAACATGCCTTGGCTTCTCTGAGCTAGCATAGTTTTACTCTGTGAGTCAGATCTCGAAGAGGGA
The DNA here is from genome assembly GCF_030867145.1 of Opisthocomus hoazin. NCBI lineage: Eukaryota > Metazoa > Chordata > Aves > Opisthocomiformes > Opisthocomidae > Opisthocomus > Opisthocomus hoazin. Next base: position 61,859,944 of record NC_134420.1, on the reverse strand, counting down.
TCTGTTACTCCCTTCGCAGATGTGGTACGTGAGCCTAGTTACACCAGACTTTGAGGCAAATGGATCTCCAAAGGGAACTGCGGTATCCAGTCACGTGCTTTCTGCCCCTCGCTATTGATTCTTGTGGTTAGTCTGTTTCTGATTTTATTTCTCTGTGTAGTTTAAGGGCAAGTCTGTGGTTTGCCCCATGTACCCAAGCGAGGGAGCGAGGGTGCAGAAGGCTGCCTGAAAATAAATAAATCAGAAACAGTTAGGCCAATTACAGGGACAAATGCCAAGGGATGGAGAACACACAGCATCCTCATGATCAGATATGTCTGTCCTGTTGGAGGAGAGACGGAATTTTCACCATATGATGTAATACTGTACCACATTGGAGAAGAGAGCCAGAGCGTCCTCTTCCTTGCCTGGCTGAGCAAAACCCTCTCGTGCAGTTTTCCCACATGGCAAGTCCCAGCCTGGGGAGGAACAGCTTCCCTGAGGTAGGGGTGGGGGAGAGCAAGGCTGGGAAACGCGAGGCTGCTCTCGCCTCTCCTGTGCCAACCCCGACAGCCAGCAGGGCTAAGCTGACACAAGGAAGGATGTAATCTGCTCCTGGTTGTTTTATGCTCAAAGCACATTACTTCCTTCCGTGGAATAAGAGGATAGTCATGAATGTCGTCGTGACTCACGGTCTCCCGGGGCAGCATGGCTCTGTGCCATGTCTATAATCAAATGACCCAGGGGGTGAATTAGGAAGGCTTTTGATGCCGTTCTCTGAGCTCTGCACCACAGAAGACAAAGACTTCTTAATATAACGTAAGGCTATCTCTTAAACATAACCATGAAAATAACTTTGACTTGCCAGCAGCTGGTACAGGCAGTGGCCTCCCTACACTGCTCTGGCACTTAGCATAAGAAATGTCATTATGTGGGTGGATTAGGCAGAACCTGTCAAAGTTGTGTGCGTGTTCTTTGGCTGTGTTTCCTTCCCTGGGCTAATAACGCCGAGAAGATGGGGAGTGGGTTGACACATTTTCTGGCATGTGTCACATAACCCAGTGAAGTGGAGGACATGTCAGCCACAAGACTTTTCTGCTTTAGTAAGTCACAGGCAGAAGTGACATGCTGCAGCGGCTAGCAGTCTTAATCCTCTGTGTATTCACACTGCTAGCACCTTCATCATGGTTTCAGCTTCCCCAGGGCTCTCTGACAGAGCCAGATGTATGTCTGGAGGGGAAGGGTACGAAAAGGTACCCAGACAGACGTTGTTTAAACTCAGAGAAGCAGCAGTAGACAGAGGCGTTTGCATAACATGTTACCTACAGACCCCAAAGAGCTTTACAATCTCCAGAAGAACCACCGAATTTGGCACTGATATACAGGAGGTAAAAATCCAGTGGCTGTTTTGCAGGGTGCAAAAATGCTCAAAACCCGTTCAGCAGAGGACACAAAGAATACCCATACCTGACAAGATGAAATTTTTAGGACAGAAGATGCTAAAGCAAGAGAATCAGAGACTAATGAAATTTAGGACAGTCAGTATCGCTGGTTTCCTGAACTGGTGTGAGGGCAGATGGTATGGGTATTGGGGTGATGGATTTTCCCAAGGCCCAGCACAATGTCAAGGTAAATTGTCCTCAGCGGAACAGGGAAGAGAGTGCATTCATTCCCACAGAGAAGTGTGGTTTTGCACAGCTCCCTGCTTAAAGTCTGTGCTCAGGAGATGCAGCTTAGTCTCTGGGCTGAGGCAATATGCCAGGTGGGTTCCTCACAAATCGCCATCAGAGCAGCAGAAGACGGTATGGACATGTCTACTCAGCATGACTGAAATGCCATCTCCTGTCACTGCCAGTATGTTGCAGGCTGTGTTCAGTCTTTGGGAAAACACACGTCGGCTAGGGGTCAGCTGCATGCCACAAAACACACAGGTCATAGGTCTGATGTGACTTGTAGCAGGGACAGCACCCAATTCACTGGGAAGAGTTACTGTACTGTGATTTCCCTGTAGCTCACAATTTAAAAAAAAATAAAATAGGGCCAGCAGCTTCTGCAAATAACTACAGGTGAATGACAAGTCTCTTGCAGCATCTGTAGCATCTCAGGTCAAGAACTGCCATCCCCAGGTGATATGCTCTGGTTCGCTGTAAAACTGAAGAGCAGTAGTTACATAAGCATCTCAGTGGTGAAAATACAGCTTGGCGGGCACAGAGGAAGCCTGTGTGGACAGGGGAATGGCACAACAGCCCCACAGGGACGGGGAGTGCCTCCTCCCTTCACTTGCTGGTTTTGAGCCACAAGCATGGGATGGTGGTAAGGGGGTAACAGAAACTGCCCAGTATCTATACCTCCAGCAAACAGACATCCTCTCCTCTGATGTGGGTGCTGCCCCTGTGTCAGAGCCAGCTGGTTAGCCAGTCAGTCAGCTGGTGCCTGGTATGCAGGGTTGAGGAGCTGGACTGGAGCTTAAGGGACTGCACTGTCGTGCTCTGAGGAGCCAATTCTGCCATAGGGGAGGAAGAAACAGAGGCTAATGCTGAGATGGGAGATGACTCTGCCACTTAATTTGTGCTTGCCTGCACTGCTTGACGTTTGTGTGAAGTTGAGACAACCTGCATCAACATGATGCCTGACACAGAACTTGTATTGTCACATGCTCAGCGTGACCCTGCTCAGATTGCCAGGTAACGTCACAACTCCAGTTGTGTAACACCACCATGTTCTCTAGAGCCCAGGCCTGCAATCGTTATTGAGCTGACTGTTTGTGCACTGGGGAGGGAATTCAAATGTTGTTAATCAGTGGAAATGTTAGCTACGTGTCCTTTGTTGGGAGTAAAGCAACTCCATTCCTCCTACGTCCACATATTGAAAGGAGGAACTCACTGCAGAGAAAAAATATGTGCCAGGAGGGATAAAGGAAGAGCTTTCATCTCTGTACGAGTACATGACGTGCAGGGTACACAACATTGTTTAGGTAGATACCAGTGTTTTGTAATTCAAGTATCACGTAACTTAAAAAAAAAATGTTCACTGCTGCCACGACATTTTTGACTTAGAGCCAAAAAAAATTAGGCTAAACGCTGTATGTTCATTTATTGCTTTTATTTCCCCCCACCTTGTTTGTTCGCCTGCCTTTCTTGCATGATAATGTGTATTTCGATTGGTTGCTTGTTTTTTTATTTGAAATAATTTTGCATGTCTTTTTCCAAACTCTTGCAGAGAGACTAGTAAAAGTGTATGTTTACGTACCGTTGTCCATGTACAAAGACTGATGGATAGCTAATAAAATGCACATCTCTACAATCCTTTCATGCTTAAGATCCCCAAGCAGAAGTTGCAAGTATTCAAATAAACCAGAACTGATCCAAAACGTACATATTTAGCTTAGATTAACAGCAGCCCCCAAGACATGTGCCTCTTTCTGCAGCTGAAGATCTGTCAGTTGAACAAAGAGCAGGACATAGTGTGAAGCAGGCTGCCCTTAAAGCTTTATATGATAGACACACTTTATGGAGTTAGTTCCATTCCTCTCACATTTCAAAAGCAGACTTAGACCCTAATTATCATGAGGACAAATTCCACAAAATCATTTTTTGTAGTCAAGGATTGCAAAGTATTTTAAAAGTCAGAATATATGTTAAAAGAACAGAGTTTGTCCCAAGGCTTATGGTTCAACTGTACAAAACTTCTCCGTGTTCCTTGCATCTGAAAAATCATTCCTGAAAAGTCATCCTGCATTGGGGTTTTTGTTGTTTTTCAGAGAGAAAAAAATATAAATGAGCTGTGAAGCTCATGTTGTTCTGAACTCCTTCTCTCCTCTTTCACCGATGAGTTCATCAAACAAAATTCCACAAGAAACAAATGTTATTATGAGATTAGCAGAATGAATGCCAGAGTTCAGATACTAAACATTTTTTTAAAAAACAGTGGGCTGAATGACGTGAAGGAAGTTGTAGTTTAAACATCAAGGTCAATTATTTCGTTAAATATTATTTAAAAGTTACTTGCCTTGAAACAGAACCAGAGCTATCCATTTCCCCAAAAAATGCAAACAGATTATTCTGCCCCTGTTTGTCAGCTTCACTAGATAAGTTCTACTTCATCTTCAGATGAAAACAGTTTCTGTTTCAGATTTATACAACAGGCTGTCTCTAAAAAGAAAAAGATCTCAAGGTTGGACTGCTATATTTACTTTCTCTTCTAATCCTGTGAGGAGATTTGCATAAGAAAAGCAAGTAGATTTGAGCCTAGGTTTTTCTGTCTAGATCGAAAGCATCATGCTCAGCCAGTCCCCTCCATTTATTCAGAAAGAAAATGATTGCTTTTGTAAGTCAGGAGAGCAGGAAATCTTTCAGCAAGTTCAGCAAGATTCCTCTAAAAGTAACAGGGGTTACTTATCAAGACTAAATGGAGCTTAGTTAAATAGTTATAATAGTCAAACCCCGAGAGTCTAAAACCTAAAAGCTCCAGTTCCAGATATGTTTCCTGACACTGTGTACTCAGCTTTAAAACACCATCCAGAACTGGTATTTCCTGGACCTTGAAGCAGCCTCTTGTACTTGCAGGTAGCCTGCTCACAGTTTCTAACAGCATCGGTCTCATTTGGGACCTCAGTGAGCAGAGAAGTGCTGGGTGGTGAGGTGAGCTCTGGGTGTCACGACCCAGTGAGTGCCCCCAGCTTCCAGTGAGACCCCTGGAGCAAACCAGCAAACTCTGCTGTAGAATGGGATATGGACCCGTACCTACAAGAGTGCTGTGAAGCAGAATAGTTTAACGTGGGCAACGGACTGGGAGATTCTGTCAGTGTCTAGAAAGGCAAATTATTATTTTATAGGAAGAGGATTAGAAGGGATGTTTTGGATCATGGGGTCAAGTCCCTTGCTGTAGGTGGTAACCACATCTCAGAAGCTGGTTCACAAACAAGTCAAATTCCATCTTCCAGCTGCTTTGAATCCTTCCCACCTGTGGAAGGCCTTTCTGGGTCCTCAACACTCTGGTGGGTTGAAGGTGCTTTTCTGTTTCCAGCTTGAATCCCTTCCTGGCCAGTTTGTGCCAATTCTGTCTCTTATTTTATTTGGGAGGAGGGAAGGAAAACTGTCTCATAATTTTAAGATTCATTTGAATTTTCCTCTGAGCCCCAGGCACCTGGTGGAAAGACGCCAGCAATGCTGTAGGCTGGTTCGATGTACCAACAAAAATAAAATAAAATTTAAAAAAAAGAGTAAGAAAAGCGCCATTCTTAGAAAGCCTCCAGCGTTCCAGCTAGAGCACAAACAGCTTCTTATTTGGGTCTCTCCTCGGGTAAATCAACAGCCCCGGGGCGAAGGGGCCGCAGCTCTTGTGGTCTCGAACAAACCCAGAGTCCCCCGGGGGGGGTGAGGGGGGGAAAACACACGGGAGGGAAGGAGGGAGGGAGGAAAGGGGAGGGGGAAACCATCCTCAAACCACGGTTGAGACCTCGCCCGAGGGGAGCAGATGCTCCGCTGGGGCGAACCAGCGCGGGGAACCCCTGCCCCGGGACGCAGCTCCCTGCCCTCCCCGCCGGGGCTCAGACCCCCGCTCCCTGCCCGCCCCCCCGGGGCTCAGCTCTGCGCTCCCCCTGCCCGCCCCGCCGGGACTCTGCCCGCTCCCCCTGCCCGCCCCGACGGGGCTCAGCTCTGCGCTCCCCCTGCGCGCCCCGCCGGGACTCTGCCCGCTCCCCCTGCCCGCCCCGACGGGGCTCAGCTCCGCGCTCCCTGCCCACCCCGAAGGGGCTCAGCCCCGCGCTCCCCCTGCCCGCCCCGACGGGGATCAGACCCCCGCTCCCTGACCGCCCCGACGGGGCCCAGCCCCGCGTCCCCGGGCTCCCGCCGCCGGGAGGCTGCGCTGGGCGGCCGGGCTGCCGCAGGGCTCGGCGGGGAGGCCGATCTCCGTTTTGCCCCTTGACTCGGGTTTCCCCCTGCGCAGGGAACCGGCGCCTTTGCCGGCGCTGCGCTCCCCAGGGCTGGGGGTGATTTTTTCGTTTGTTTGGTTTTGACCTCCTTCCTCCGCCGTCTCCCGCAGGCCGTCCTGTCCCCGCACCGGCGGCCCGGAGGGCGGGCGGGCAGCGGGCTGCCGCCTGCCCCCGGGCGAGCCCCGGGCACCGGGAGGAGCAGCCTGCGGGGTCGAAACGGTGGGAGCGGGAGGGATTCGGGGGCACTTCCTCCTCCCCGGGGTGCGGGACAGTGGCAGCCGGTCCCTGTCCCCCGGCGGCCTGTTCCCCCGGTGCCCACGGGTGGAGGCGGTGCCTGTCCCCCGTGGAAACGCGGTGCGGTACCGGCTCTGTCCCCCCGCGGGGCACCGGCTGCGGGGAGAGGCGCGGACTGGAGCCCGGGGCCCGGTGGGCCATCGGGAAAAGCCACTTCCAGCCCCGGACCGAAGAGCTTCCAGTCCGTGGCTGCACTCGGCTCGACGGGGGAACAAACAGACCCCTCCGTCCCCCCGAAACAGCTACACCCCCTCCCCCAGCCCCGAAGCCCCGTAAGGCTGAAGCAACAACCACCAAACGCCCTCGAAAAGCCCCGGCCGAGGGTCGCCACCCCCGAAAGAAAACTAAAACCACCAAGCGAGCGAGCGAGCCGACACTGCAGCCCCCGAGCACCCGGACACGGCGGGGCGAGCCGAGCCGCACCGCCAGCCCGGGCGCAGGGGGCCCGGCTCCCGGGGAACTGCCCTGGCCCTCCACCACCGTCTGCTGGTTCCCAATCCCTACGGATTCACCCAGATCCCCCAAGGGATAACGGGGGCGCGGGGTGGGCTTTAACCCCCGAGCCCGGTGACAGTGACACCGCCGGCAAAAAGACGCGGGGAGCCCCGCCGCGAAACCCCGCAGGGGACAGAGGACAGAGGGGCCAAGGAAGCGGGGCTGCTCCCGGGGAGGGCGGCGGAGGGGGCCGGGAGAGCGCTGACACCCCCCCCCCCCCGCCGCGCACCTTCCGCCCCCGCGCAGCTGCGCCGGGACCTGCGCGGGTTTCAGGCGGGCGATCGCGCCTGGCCGGCTCGCAGCGAGCGAGCGGCTTTCCGGGAACAGGCTGCTGCGAGCGGGGACGGGGGGGGAGAATAAAAGGCTAAAGAAACAGCGCGACTTTGGGACCGGGACCAAATCCTAACGTGTTACATAAAAGCCACGGGCGGTTCTTATCAGCAAGCCCGGCCTGAAGAGGAACAATCCCCAGGAGCGGCTCCAAAACAACCCCGTTAAAGGAACAATTGCGAAATGCCAACTTCCCACCAGAGGATGAACAGCAGGAGCCGGGCATGTCCTGTCTGTAACCGGGCTTCTGACAACCAGCAGAGAGAGGGGAGGGGGCGGGGGGGATCCTCTCTCGACGAGATTTATCAAGAAACATTTAACTGGGCTTTAATCATATTAGCGAGAGCCCAATTAGGGCTGAGAGCGAAGCGAGGCGGCCGGCGGGCTGGGGAGAGGAGGAGGGGGGGGGGGGAGGAGGAGGAGCAAGCGACGGAGTCACTCGAGGATAAAGTCCTTTCATCAGGCTGCGCTCCCGGCAAGCAGAGGAGTGCGAATAATCAGTGCCCTTCACCGGGGGGACGGGGGAGGGAGCGGGCGGGGAATGTGTGTAAAGGATCATTAAGGCCAGGCAGAAGGGGGTTTTGGTTGTTGTTGTTGTTTTTAATTATTACGGCTATTAAGGTGCTGTCTGTGGGCTCTCTCGGGCGCTGTTCTCAGGGGCGGAGCGGGGAAGCAGTGCAGGGGCCCGGAGGCACCTGCTGCACCGCGACGACCTGCGCTGCCTTTACGGAGAGGGCTCTCCCTCCCGGGGGCGAAGAGGGGCTCCGTCCCCCTCACCTGCCCGAGGGAGAAATCCTTTAAAAATCCCCTCCCCTGGTCTCCTCACCCTGACACCGGGCGCTTCCACGGCGGCATCCCGCCCCCCAGTCCGGCTCCTGGGGGAAGACCTCTCTCCGCAGCCCCCGGTGGACGCCAGCCCGGTAGCCTGGGCTCGCCGAAAGCCCCCCGGGAGAATGGGGGTGCGGGGGCCGCCCGGGACAGGGGCAGAGGGCGAAAGGTGCCTTCCCGGGGATGCAAACTTTCCGTGCTTTCCAGTGGGCAGCCTTGCCCCGTCCTCAGGGACTCGCCGGCTGCGGCTGGGCGGGGACGGGGAGGGCGGGAGGCCGAGAAATAAAGCAAAAAGAGGTGACAGGTGGGGAGCACAGGCAGCCGCTGGCGACGAGCCCACCCGGGACGCGCCGGTGGGAGCGCTGGGCACCGGGGCAGCGGAGGCGGCCGTGACCCTGCCCGCGGCTTTCGAGACATCGCCGGCCGCTGCCAGCAGCTGTCCCGGGTCCCTGCCGCTCCCCGCGGCCCGGAGCGGGGCGATAAGGGCGGGGGAACGCCTTTTCGCCCGAGAGCAGCCGGACCTTCGCACCGCGGAGCAGGGGATGCTGCCGTTTGATTTTTTTTTTTTTTAACTGGGCAGGGCCGGGGAAGTGTTTGCCGCTCGCACCGATGAGCATCCCCGCTGTCGGGACCGATCCCCCCGCCCCTGCGCGGCGCGGAGGGGCCACCCTCCCCCCCCCCCCAGCAGCCGCCTCCTCGGGGACGGGCGGCCCGGGGGGCAGCGCCTCCTCCCCCCTCCCCTTCCCCCCCGGGCTCTTTTTGTGACCGTGCCCCCGCCGCACCTTCCCTGTCCCACGCTTACCTTTCCGGCCCGGCCGCCGAGGGGCTCGCCGCCCCCCCCCTCCCCCCGCTCCCGCCCCCCACCCCGTCTCCGTCGTCCCCCGCCGCAGGGCTGTCGCAGGCCGCCGTGCCGGCAGAGCCCCGGCTCTCGCCTTGCGAGCACTCGGCTGGCGCTGGCAGCCCCGCCGGGTTCACCCGAGGACAGCGGCGGCTCCGCGCCGCGGCTCGTCTGGCTGCCAAGGCCGCGGCGGGGCTGGGGCTGCCGCGGCCCGCGGGTGACTCACGGCGGCGGCCGCCGGTGAGCGGGTCCGACAGGCGAGCGGGGAGCGGGCAGGTCGCCCCCTTCCCCGGGCACCGCCGCCCCTCGCACATCTCCCCCCCCCCCCCCCCCCCGGCCCCCTCTCCTTCTGCAAAGTGGAATAAACGCCCGGTTTCCCGGCAAACATTCACCCTTCCGACACCGGAGGGGAGGCCGCCCCCCACCCCCCCTTGCCCGGCCGGCACTCCCGTCGGAGGCGGGCCGGGGTCCGGCAGCGCTGCCGGCGGCACCGGTCCCCAACGTAAGTGACCGTCGGGTCCGGGGGCGTACGGGAGGGTGGCGGTCCGTCGTGTCCCTGCCCCGGGGCGTGCGGCCGGAGGGGCCGCGCTCAGGCGCCAAGGGGGGAACCCGCGGGCTGGTGCGGGCGGGCCGCGGCCGACCTCCCGCCGCGGCCCCGAGCTCGGCCCGGCGGGGCTCAGCCATGTGCCTCGTCCGGGCAAAGGCAAAGACAGCGCCGGACCGCGCCGGGTGTGGGGGGGGAAAGGGGGGCGAAGGCCTGGAGAGGGACCCCCTGGAGAGGGACCCGGGTCCGGAGCGCCGGGGAGCACGAGGGGATGCGGGGCTGATGGCCTGCCCCGTTGAGCCAGCGAGCTGCGGGGCTGCAGCTGCCTGTGGTTTCCATGGAGTCCTCGTGGCACGTCCCAGCTAGAATGCATGGCAGATGTCTTCATGGCGAGCACGCCACGGGCCTCCCGCTTCTGCTCGGGGGTCCCTGGTGGGGCCTTCTTCTGGTCGCTTACACCGCATCGGGCAGCGCCAGCAGTGCCCGTGAGAAACACGCTCCACGCGTGACATCTGTGTTCTGAAGTGGGTTTTTGAAGTGAAGCTGTGGGAGCATAGCTCTTCCAGTCCACCCTGGATGGATGCACAGTCTTAAAAGCAGTGGCTCCCTAAAATGAAGAGACAGTTAAAAACTCGTTTATTAAGGAACTCAGGCCGGAAAGGTAATGGGAATGAGCGCTATGTTCCCTGGACACACACTTAGGTTTTGGATGTAGGAAGAAGGCATGACTATGACTGGTCCTGTACTTCAAAATACTCCAAAGCTACTTGTCAGAAATGTGCTAAAATGATAAGCTGTGGACTTACGGACAGGGATTATGTTGTCAGTGCTTCAACCTTAAGTTTGTTTATAAGTCCAAATTTCAGTCCTTTGAGAAAAGAGAGTAGGAGGAGGAAGAGACTATTATAACGGAAATGCTGACATGGCTAACCGTGGCAGTGTGAATTCACTGCTATAATAAGACCTCAGCTAGCAGCCTAATTCCAAAGAAGTGATGTTACCCAGTAATAATGTAATCAGTTTGTTGGCTGTAACATAGGAAACTGGGAATTGGTCTATTTTATTGCTATCTTAGGCCAAAATTAAAAAAAAAAAAATCTATAAGGTTCCAGGATCAACGCAGGAGAGCTACCTTTGCTATTTAAAATAATAAAACAGAGTTCTTCATGAACATTTTTCACTTCAATGCAGTTTTACAAAACCATATTTACAATGGGACAGTTAGTCAGAATGCAAGCTTTCAGGCTGGGGATTGGAGGATGAAAAGGCCCAAGGGTGGAACATTGTTAAAAGTTTTCAGAGAGGTCCCGAAAGCACAGTGTTCACTTTACAAAATGGAAGTTTTCTCCTGGGGAATGGCGGAATGAGTTCGCAGCGATTTGCAGCTGCAGATTTAAAGCAAAAAAGGAAGGAAAGAAAAGAAAGGAAAAAGACAAATGCCCTGTTAGTAATTTAGAGTTATGCTGCAACCATTAAGAAAATTGCATCAGATATATGAAAAATTGGAATTGACCACTTAAGCTTTTGAGTTTATTCAGTATTCTCCGGCCCTCGCATCTTTCTTTTGATAACTAGTATTAAGGAAGAAACGTTCGGACAATTTTCTAGGCAGCTTGCTCTCAAATGAGAAATAACAGTGTGAGTGAATTAACTTGTAAGGCGTGTGTATCAGTGAAACCTTATCGGTGAAACCTTCCGTAGAAGGTTAGTCGGTGATGTTAGTGAGGTCAGAATTTCACCCACTGTGAAGGTAGTATTGTTTCAGAACAAGGATAGAGACAGAACATATTATCCCTCAAGTTCTGGTTTAGATTTTGCTGGTGCTCTTGATGGTGTTCTGTATGTTTAACCTGATCCAAAATTCACTGAGACTGATGGGACTCTTTGGTTTGGGGTCATGAATTCTTTGAAGGATGAAGTCTTAAGTTTCGTCATGTTGCTAGGAAGCCCAGCAGTATCAAGACCAAGCTATGAAAGTATGTGAAGACAATTAAAATAAAGTAGTGAGTATAGCCAAACCATAACTGTCTGTTTTAACAGAGCGCCTTGTAAGTAACAGAACCCTACAAGAGAACTTGGGTGTGTCTGAGTCAACCGGTTCTGGAAATTCTATGATATGCAGCTGCAGAAGCTACATAAATTCTTGAAAAATTGTCAACAAAACCTGAAAGGACCCTAAGGGGTTTTATTCAAATTTGTTGAAATTTCTTGAAAATCATGTTTCCAGAGTTATATACGAGCTCTGTTCTGCTTATAAATGTATTGCATGTCGTCCAGCAACCCTTGAAAAGTGGGCTAAATCTACTACAGGTATTACCTTGTTCATCTGACCTTCCTAAGGCAATATTAACCCTCTTTTTACACTTGCCATTCAACAAAGCATTATTATAAGTATTACAACCATTTGTGAATGTGTGTACCCTGATCTGTGGAAAATCAGGGGCTGGCATTCGCCATCAGGCTCTCATCCAAAAAAATAGGAGTTAATTTGCGCTATATGACTACTGACACTACAGAGTGATGAATTGGAAAAGGTATTTTGAGAAATGTGGATGGTTCCAGAGTTGCCATTAAACATTTGCTTGAAGCTAGAAAACAGATGTTATATAATGATACTCGTTTTGGTTTTATTGTGGAAGACAACACCAGTTTGTGATTGCTGGCTGGATGTGAAACAAAACTTTATGGCTGTATGGACTGGATGTAGCACGGCAGCATACAAGATGCTGGTGGAAGCACCGCATATTAGTTCCGTGACAATATTCAAACAACAATTAATCACTGATTCTCACAAATACAAAAATGAGAGGGCACTGACAAATTCGTTGAGGAAATTAATGTATGGATACGGAGTGTCGTAGTCTGGATGCTGGCTGCCACACAGGACATCCCCAAACCACTAAGTGGTGGAAATTTTAAGACCTTGTCAGGTTAGGGATTGCTCCAAACAATATGTTTTCACATTTTTTTTCATAAGTGTTCACTTCTGGCCACCACAGAGAGATTGCATTAGAACAGAATAGACATTTTTTCTTCCTTGGTGCGTTGTTCTTGAAGTCTTACCTCCTGCTTCATCATTGCTCACGGATACTTAGCTTTTTAATGTTGATACAGAATGTCAGCTTTATTATGGAGAGATCGAGTATGATAGTGCAGAAGTGTGTCCTTGCGTATATAGGAGCAAAAGAAGCAAGTAAAGGAGGAAAAGGGAAAGGAGAGGGGTTTTGGAGAGCAGAGAAGGAATATAGGAAAAAATGTGAGGCTCGCAGTGGAGTCACTGGTGATGGAATGGGACAGGAAGAAGCTGGACCACTGACCATGCAGAAAGCAGTGTTCAGACATCATGGTTTGACTGAACTACCCCTTATTTAAAGTGCCCTGCATTTCTCAGTGGGAATGCAGCTTGTAATCTATGTGCAGCAGTGAAAGACTGAAAAAGTAAGAGGAGAATGAAAAAGCAAGAGGCAATTGCCTCAGTTGTTTCCTTCCTATTTCTGATGTCTGCCTAGCCCACAAGTGGGTAGGGTGCATTTAGAGAGAATCTTGGACAAAACTAAGCTGGAGCTAGAGCAAAGTTGGAAAGAAATTAAAGTAAGTTTAAAGACGATAAGAAGTATCTGGCCCCTCTCCTCCACCCCAGAATTTACTTAATGTGCAGCAAAATCATCTACCCCTAGTAAAATGACTGACATGAACATGGACTGCTTATCTACCCTGAAATCAGAGTTCAGGGTATGTATATGTAACTGCAATTCATACTTTGTCTTTCTGATAATATATTGACCTAGAACTTTCACACGGTCATCTTTTCCTACTACCTTTTTCACTCAGTTTTTCTTCTTTGCTTTTGGGACAGAAAATCCCTCACACGGGGTGGTCCAGGTTATACTGGATGTCTCATGCAGAGCAGTATCTTATTCCGTGCATGACTTACTCATGTTGAAAAAGCAGGGTGAGTAATGGGTGCTGGAATTTATCCCTACATTGCATTTTGCATCTGGGGTTTCTGTGATAGGTTCATGAAGTTCACAGACTACCACTAGTAATTTTTCTACTTTTCTACCTCCCATTCCTGCTCTTCTTCCTTCCTCCAGAAATTTGCTGTGGTCCTAGAGGACTTCATAACTTTTCAAAATTATATGGAGTTATATCAAAATGCTCAAAGCACTGTGTATAAACACACAGAGTGTATTTGTGATGCAAAGAGAGAAGGACCAGGGTTTGACTGGGCACAACCCCTTATGGTCCTAGGACTGTGGGTCAGCATTGCACCTTTACCAGCAGCAAGGTTTGCAGTGGCTGCAGGTCTGAGGGATACGCCATATGTGTGTGGAGGAGAAGTAGTGCTGGACTATTCACATTGTAAGCGGGATGCTTTAGATGGTACACTGCAACATCAGCCTTGGGTTTACCAGAAGAAAAACTGCTTTCCATACACACAGGATGCTCTCAAGTACGTGCCACAGGACTCCAAGTACAAGGGCAAATCTGATGTTAAAAAGAAGCTCTCCAGTGCACTAAATTGCTGACGTAGTGTTCACGGTGAGAAACAGTCCTGGTTCAGATACAACTTTTGGAAGTACACGGAGCTCAGACAAAGAGAGTCTCAGAAGGAGATGCAAAGCAAACAAACAAAAGTGCCAAAATCACAAACCATTAATTATCTGATCTGGAAAGAGAACGGAGGGGTTGTCTGTAGCTGCACTTTGTTCAAACACCAGTTGGGCTTGTGCCGTAGCTTACTGCCAGTCCACACAGTTCACGTCAGACTCTGGGCTGTGGGTTTTCCTACTGATGATTCTGCAGCCTTTCAGGGATCCTGGGGCCTGGGGAGAGGTAGCGTACAGGGGTGTGCTTGTTCAGGGATCTCTCTTCAGTGCAAAGAGGTGGAGACAGAAGTTGCTCTTAATTGTTGCTGTATGGGTAAAGTTTGGGGGTTGCTGTGCAAGCAAGTCTGCTCTGCTCTGTTTCTGTTCAAAGTCAGGCCATCTAGAGGAAGCTAGGGGAAAGTGTTAATACAGCTAGTGTTCTGTCTCAAAAGATGATAGGGGAGACAAGGAGGAAGGTAAGCATCCCAGTCTGTGCACAGGAATGGTTAAGTCTGTTGGGTCAAACCTCGAGCTCAGACCCAGAGGGCGCATGCAGTATAGCTGTGCTGAGTCCAGCCTTGTGTCCTACCAGATCACAGCGAGTTGTGTAAAAGGGTCTGATGCTTTCCAGGATAAGCTGGCCATTTAGTTTGTCTTTCTAACTAGTCAATAAAGCTCAAACAATGCTCTTTTAGAAATTCTGTTTGTATTAAAATTGCCGTATTCCTATGTGTCTAAGTCTATATTTGGATGTGAATTGTAGGACCTTGGCGATAGATGTAGGATACAGTTAAATTTTGACACAGGAGGAATGGCATTATTTTCCTATTCATTTTCCTAATCTGTAAACAAGCTTTTGTGCAAGACTCTTGGCAGTGAAAGTCTGTTTGAAATTGAGTTGTGGAAGTGCAAGAGTTCATAACCCTTCTCTTGCAGCAGCCGTCAGTGCCATCTGCACACCGAGTGTCTGCCTTAGGGAGCAGTGGTGAGGTCTTCCTTAGCTACTCGGGCAGAGCCCTAGGAGAGAGCAGCATTGCTGCCAGCTGCATGACAAAAGATGCAGATAGTGCATACGACACCCTCCTCTTACCTCTGCCAGGAAGAATTAATGAGATGCTTTATTATCAAAACACTTTCTGAGGCTGAGCTTCAAACTCCTTAACCTGAGAATGGATTCAGTAGCATGTATTCATTAGTGCTCTGCAGCTCGCTAGGTTCCACTTGTGACAGCAACAGAAGAGTTTTCCATTGCAAGCCTTAACTTTCTTGTTTATTTAATATGCATGAATCACTGCTGCTGGCTTAATATGTTAACAGTTATTTAAAGAATGGTCTGGTAAATGCTTTTGTTAATGTATGGTTTATAAAATATAATATCTTGATATATTGTCTGGTCACTGACTTTATGGTAAGATTTCATTAACATGCTTTTCTTAAATAACAGACAGCTCCTGCAGAGCTTGTTAGCCATGTGAGGACCATGTGGTGCAAGCAGTTATAAATACACCAGTAAAAAACATTCCAGAGAATTATAAATCACTGTAATGTTCAACTCCACTGGGTCGATGAATAGTATCTTTATTAACTTATTAACCACTTATCAAAATGATTTGTCTTGTACTTAGACTTAATTTCATGTTCAGTGTAAATTTTATATAAAGCCTGACTTTGTTTTCTTCTGCCAGACGTATTTGTTTCTGAGTCAAAACTCAGTCTATTTTGTGAAAAGGAGGAAAATCAAAGAGGCATGATAATCAGCCTAAACTCATCCAAAGCACTTTAAAAATAGCCAGCCCACCTACTGCACTGGGAGATTATATAGTGCAGTCTACAGAAGCACAGTGTGGAGTAGCTAAGGAACCGTGCAATATATAAGCTTTTCAAAATGTGCTTGAGGCAGTGGCTCTCTAACCAGTAACGGATTTGCTCCTGCTAGGACATCTGCCTCTCAGACCCCCACTCCCTTACAGCTTGGTGCCCAGGGCATTTAATTCTGCTTTCTGTGAGAAATGGCCTTGCATGGATCTTTGTTTCCAAATCAGCGGCTTATAGTGGAAAGAGCTGTGGCAGAAGGTGGTCGAGAAGAGCGAGACGGCATTGTTGTTCAGTCACTGGCATGGTGGGCGGTGGTTCACTGGCATTGTCACTTGGGCTGTTACACAGATGGCCTGTGTAAACTTGAGTAAAATTCTAGCAGATAGGTCTGCAAAGGAATGTAGGCACACAACTGCCCTGTGTGGGCCTTGCTAGGCTCCACAAAACCATGCCCAGCTGTCATCTCACTTTGCAAGTGTCTCGGCTCTGCCAGGGAGTGCGTTACAAACCGCCTGCGGGTTCTGGTAGGGGTCTCGGGTAAGACCGTTTCTGGCCAGTCTTCTCAGCTGAGCCCTGTACAAAAGTATTGGACTGTTTGTGGGCCTCTGCTCATACAGGGATACCCTTCCTTGATGGATCCTGTAATTATCATGGGGACAAGTAAACACATGATTTATACATACACTAATTAAATTGAATTGGTCTAATTTACAGAGACCTTTTTATCTTTTTTCCTGCTCTTCCCTCCATGAAACTTGCTCTCTCTTGTTATAAACCTCTGCTTGTCTGTTCTTCTAGCCAGGTTTTATTGGTGTTTTGCCTTTAACTGGTACACATGGTTGGCCATGTGTAAACAGTCTGTTGGTGAAAGAGCTTTTGGCATGTGAACTGCATACATTGCAAAAGATGCTGTAGGTGGAAGAGTGCTATGTATGCGTGTTACCACACCATGGCTTAGGTCAGGTGGTCACATTGCTGTATCTGAGGGGAATTTAGCACCAAAATAAACTTTGAAGTTGACTAAAACAAAGGGGATTTTCCCATGGTAGACCAAACAGAATGCACTGTGCAGGGAAATGAGGAAATGCAGTCTCATGGTTTTCGGCATCACTGATTTTGTAAGGGTTAACTACCTGCCAGTAACTGCATCTTATTAATGTAATGCATATTGGCATTTCCTTTGCATATCTCTGTTACGGAATTTGATGAAACAGCTTTTGTTTGCTCACACTTGTCTCTCTTAGAATTTGTATATCATCAGCAAATGTTATTTTTTCTGCAACAGCTTGCACTTTCTTCTCTATGCAGACAGAAGTCATCCTATTGCTGTAGAGTATCATTTTCAGCTTGATTAAAAAAGTAAATATGTAGACTTTTACTGCTCCCAACAACAAGAATTGTAACCAGTTTACGTGCTGAGATTTGTTCATGTATCTGTCTGTACAAGTTAGTCACCACAGGAATGGAGGGGTTTACATGGACCTACAACTTGCTATTAGGCCTTTAATACAATTTTAAATGCATTTTGTGGAGGTAGGAAAGCACAATCCAAAGGGAAGGAAATTCTCTACCTCTTCACAATGTTTTGAAGACTTTTGGTGCCCTTTGGTAGCAAAGACGTTCACAGGATGGGGGTTGTCTAGACTGTACACTTCAATTTAGCTGAGAGCTGGAGTTCCCTAAATGGTTGGTGGGATTTGAAAAGACCTCAATGTGCATGGGGAGAAAGGAACCTGCTGTAGGTCTTTTGGGTCCTGAGCTGCCAGACATATAAATATGGATAAAGCATGTCCCACTGACTGCAAGTGAATTTCAAACCAAGCTCTTTCAGAAGTCTTTTCGGAGTGGGATTTTAAGCAGCTTCTGTGTTAGGCTACAGTGTGGAAAAGAATATGTGCTCATGCAGTGAGCAAGTCAATACAGAGAATCAGCTGTATTGGGTTAATATTATAACCTGAAGTACAGTCAAGATTTTTTGTACTAAGAGAATACAAGAAAAAAATCTGAATTTCAAGAAAAGGTAATAATTAATCCTGTTGTGATACAGGAAAATAGCCACTGCATTTTTTTGCACCAGCATTTGTTTCCTACTAATCAAATCATGTTTAGCAGCGACCTGTTGTATTTTTTTCCAGCATGTCTTTTAAGGGTGGCAGAGAGAAAGCCTTGCAGGGAGGTTGTTATGAAATTATTGCCATATATCTTCCTGCTTGTAAGCCTAAATTCTGCTCTGATTTTTTTTGTGTGTGTGTTTTTGTTTAAATTCTTGAAAAGATACCTTTCTCTCACTGAATGTGTTTTTCCACCTAAACACAAGCTGTAAATACATACACAGATAATATTATGTGATTCTTTGAGTCAGCTGCTTGCAGTTCTCATGTTTTCTATCCTTGGCAACTTTAGCAAATTATTATCAAACCTCACAAGCTCAGACATAAAATCTCCTTGCTGGTCTTTACCATACAAATTGAAAGTTTTAACAAGTAAGTGTATATGTAAAAGAAAAATCCCAGAGATAACAGACAAGTAGAATTTTGCAGGGTTGTTATAGACACAGTGACATCTGTTTTTTATTGCAGTTAATGATTCCTAATATTATGTGCCATTTTGTGTTATGTAACCATTTATTATGAATCTGCATCTCCTATTACAAATCGGTTTTCAACGCTTTTCCCCCCTCCAGTCACATCTTGAGATAGTATGTAGGTATGTATTTATGCCTACTAAAATAAAACTAAAGGTGTTCTTCTATATTAAGAATTTTGGAAGTACTTGGAGGTGGATTCTGTGTTCTCCGAGAAGTAACTGCTGTCCTAATCACTACCAGGAACTGAACCTGGAACTACCAGAGCTAGAGGATAGCTTGGCAATTTGAGCTCAAAAAGGCTAAATCTTCTGGCTAACAGTTGTAGGAGAGTCATGCCTTTTGTGGCTCTGGCAAGAGTTACTAGTTGGAGAGGGAATTATGCTTGTGCAACTCTGAATTGTCAGTCAAATCCAAGGGAATTTGGGGGTTTGCAGGGAATGCAAAATTGGGCTCCTCCAGGAGCTTCCCAGTAAGCATGAAAGAGTTTTGGTGGTTGTTTTTTTTTTTTTTTTTCTCCTCTGTGTGTGTATGTGATGGGTAGTAAGAAATCATAATGTCTGACATCGTTCTGGCTAAATGCATTCTTCAGTATTCCATTAGTGGTGGTGGAGTCCATCAGTGAATCCTTTCAGGAGCAACCAGCTGGCACTTCCTAAACCCTTGTCTGGTATCATGTAAAGCTCAGTGTTACCACTCTAAAGAAAGACCTTGAAAAGCTAAATGCCATTGGAATTTAGTAATGTAGGCCACAGTGTAAACTGTGGTTAAGTTGAGCTGAGGCCTATTTTAGAGAAAGAACCTGTAATTGATTAAACGCTGCCTCTAGCTAGATAAAAATGAGTTTGAAGTAGATTAATATAAAAACGGTTGAAAGCTTCCTTGTCCCGTGTTCCCACTCAGTGGGTAAGGGGAGGTGAGCTTTTTCAGTTCTGTGAGTGGTGCCCAGGCGTCATAACAATGACCCAAGAGGCTTGATTAAAAACAAAGTTTTACTTGGAATTCAGTGAGATTACAAAAGATAGTAACTTTGTGACTCTATAATGATGTTACTTTTAATGCATTGGGGTTAGAACTGATATTGATTTGGTAGTGGAAGCAGAGACAGGTATCGTGGGAAGAATATAGGAATGCTGCCAGATTGTGTAGGGATGGAGTCAGGGGGGCCAAGGTGCAGCTGGAGCTGAATTTGGCAAGGGATGCTAAGAATAACAAGAAGGGCTTCTACAGGTATGTCAGCCAGAAAAGGAAGGTTAAACAAAGTGTCCCCCCCTGGGGAACAAGAATAGCAACCTCGTGTCAACAGATGAGGAGAAGACTGAGGTACTCAACAACTTTTTTGCCACACTCTTCACTGGCAACCTCTCTCCTCACCCCTCCCAAGTTGATGGACTGCAAGATGGGGACCGAGGGGGTAAAGCCCCTCCCACTGTAAGGGAAGATCAGGTTTGCGACCACCTGAGGAACCTGAACATACATAAGTCTATGGGACCTGAGGAGATGCATCCCAGAGTCCTGAGGGAATTGGCTGATGTCGTTGCCAGGCCACTCTCCATCATATTTTAAAAAGTCATGGCAGTCAGGTGAAGACCCTGGTGACTGGAAGAAGGGAAACAATGAGCCCATTCTTCAAAAGGGTAGAATGGAGAACCCTAGGAACTACCGACCTGTCAGCCTCACCTCTTTGCCTGGGAAGACCGTGGAGCAGATCCTCCTAGAAGCTATGGTAAAGCACATGGAGGACAGGGAAGTGATTCAAGACAGCCAGCATGGCTTCACCAAAGGCAAGTCTGGCCTGACCAACCTAGTGGCTTTCTATGATGGAGTGACTACATCAGTGGACAAAGGAAGAGCTAAGAATGTCATCTATCTGGACTTCTGTAAGACCTTTGACATGGTCCCCCACAACATCCTTCTCTCTAAATGGGGGAGATACGGGTTTGATGGGTGGACTGTTTGGTGGATAAAGAATTGGTTGCATGATCGCATCCAGAGGGTAGTGGTCAACGGCTCGATGTCCAGATGGAAATCGGTGACAAGTAGTGTCCCTCAGGGGTCTGTACCGCGACAGGTGTTGTTTAATATTTTCATCAATGACATGGACAGTGTGATTGAGTGCACTCTGAGCCAGTTTGCAGATGACACCAAGCTGAGTGGTGCAGTTGACACACCAGACAGATGGGATGTCATCCAGAGGGACCTGGACAAGCTGGAGAGGTGGGCCTGTGTGAACCTCATGAGGTTCAACAGGGCCAAGTGCAAGGTCCTGCACCTGGGTCAGGGCAATCCTCAGTATCAATACAGGCTGGGCGGAAAATGGGTTGAGAGCAGCCCTGCCAAGAAGGACCTGGGGGTACTGATGGACGAAAAGCTGGACATGAGCCACCAATGTGTGCTTGCAGCCCAGACAGCCAACCATATCCTGAGCTTCATCAAAAAGAAGCATGGCCAGCAGGTCGAGGGAGGTGATTCTGCCACTCTGCTCTGCTCTGGTGAGACCTCACCTGGAGTCCTGTGTCCAGGTCTGGAGCCCTCAGCACAGGAAAGACATGGACCTATTGGAGCGGTCCAGAGGAGTGCCACAAAGAAGATCTGAGGGCTGGAGCGCCCCTCCTATGAGGAAAGGCTGAAAGCGTTGGGGCTATTCAACCTGGAGAAGAGAAGGCTCTGGGGAGGCCTTCTAGCAGCCTTTCAGTACCTGAAAGGGGACTACAGGAAAGATGGGGATAATCTTTTTAGCAAGGCATGTTGTGACAGGACAAGGAGTAATGGTTTTAAACTAAGGGAGAATAGATTTAGACTGGAGATAAGGAAGAAATTTTTTACGATGAGGGTGGTGAAACACTGGAATGGGTTGCCCAGAGAGGTAGTAGAGGCCCCATCCCTGGAAACATTTGAGGCCAGGTTGGACGGGGCTCTGAGCAACCTGATCAAGTTGAAGATGTCCCTGCTCATTGCAGGGGGGTTGGGCTAGATGACCTCTAAAAGTCCCTTCCAACCCAAAGTATTCTATGATTCTATTCTATGATAAAACTTACAACAAACTACAAAATATAGCAGATTGACACACTGACAACAACATTACCATTATGTGCCCAGAAAGTCAGAGGTAGGGAAAGCGAGAAAAACAAAAGGAAAAATAAGAGAAAAGATCACCACCCTGGATCCAGCGATGGTCTCTGCTGGTGGCTGGGGTCCTCCGGCAGTGGGTGTGAGCCGGGAAGCTTGCCCACTCTGCTTCTCATTTATTTCAGGGTTGCACAGGCCTGGGTGCTCGGTAGTTTCCCCAAAATCAAGTACAGTTTGGCTAACATGCGTTAAACATTTATAGCTTTTGAGCAACAGTTACCAGTACTTTTTGCAGTTACGCTTAATCACTCTCTTTCCCTGTTGGTCCTTACGTCTCTTGTCTCTGTTTAAAGTCACAGCATCCTCCTTTGTTACTGTACATCTTCGGTGAGTAAGGGTCTTTGCTTGGGCTGGGGTCTCCAGGTCAGGGGGTGTGATTTTTAGTAATATAATGTGGGTAGTTCAGCTAAGGATACATGAATTCTCAGTTCTGCTGTCAAATTTGCAGCATATATAAAGCATTCTGATTAACTGTCCTTCTCAAGGTCCAGTTGCTCCAGCACATCCTTGGTTAAAGATACCCAGTGTTTGTTCTTCTGATGGGGGGTGATTTCAGTGTCCTCGCTAGAGCATGTCTGCAACCATGAGATTTCCTTATCTGGAACACTGGCCACTATTCAACAACCATTAATCAGCTAAAATTCAGAGTTTACTTACTTTGAGTGTCTCTGTCTCTGTTTCTGAAGATGGAGATTTGAGACAATTGTTCACTTTGACCAGCGGCCTTACACTCGTCAGTTTTCAAAATGAAACTGGTCAAGAGTTTGGCAGAAAGAGCTCGAAGGCAGGTCTGATTCGAAACTGAGAAAAACAAACCCAAAGGAGCAAACAGCAGTATGGACCTTCTTGTATTTGGTTGATTTAAATGAATTTTCTCAGTGAAGGCTGTGACTTTATGGCCTTCATTTTTACTTGCCAAGCCATTTTTCTCCAGACTACAGTCCTTCGTGAGTTGCGTCTTATGGCTTTGTCTAGCACAGAAATTTCTTCTGTGCTGTTTGGCCTATCTCCTCACGGCCTTCATGAATCTTTTCTGACATTTACTGTGTGTAATTACTATGAGAACATAAACCAAGGGCAAAACTCAAAAGATAGTCTTGGATTCAATTCTCTCTCAGACAGTTTCTTATTGAAGTGGAGACAGCACAGCCTAACAGCTAGAATGATGTCAGGCTTTTTGCTGGAATCTGCTTCCGTCTGTAACTTTGGATGGCATGGGACCTGTTTGTGGCACACAGTTTTGCCTGCTGCAGGCACAGCCCCACTTCGGTGGCAAGGCGGTGCAACTTTCTGTTGTTGATTTGGGCATAAATTCTATGGTCCCAATGATGACTGAAAAGTGAGACTTCATAGACTATCTCCAACAAATGCTACCACAGTGTTTATCAGAAGACAATGTTGCTTTTACTTAGTGTCACACTGGAAAGTCATTTTAGAACATGTTTGGGCTTTGACACCCTTTCTCAATATTTTTTCCCCATATCCTTTTGTATATACAACTAGGTCACGTTAGTGACCACAGGCATGAGTCTCCATTCCATTGCACTGGTTTCATGCCAGAATAACTCCACTGGTTTTTACAGTATAAAAGACTGATGAAATGTGGTGAAAAATTGATCCCATACATATTCCAATCTCTGAGTGACTTAGTATTTAGTGCTAAAACATTTTCAACCTTTAAAAATAACACTTCTATCAGTCATGTTACAGATTTAAAGTTTGCTGTCTCACAACTTGCCAGAGCTGCAGCAAATGCTGGGAAGTGAGCATGTCTCTAATCATGGCAAATCATGGGATATTTGATCCTTGACAGTCACTGTAGGAGGGTCAGCTGGTGCCCTTATATACTGACCTCAGTGTTGAAACATGTACCTTTTCCCCTCAGTCTCTATTTTAAGGTAAAATACTAGAATAATTTCCATAGATGTAGGCTATTTGCTCCTTTTAAATGGTAGCAGTTTGAAATCTCCGTCAGACTTGCAATGTTAAGGACTAAGCTAAGTTAATGGAGACCTTGAGAAAGTAAACAAGGCGGAAGTTAGATGCAGGATGTCTCATGGGTCTTTATATTGTTCTGGGGCTACACAAGTAAAACTGAAGTCTGCAGTTGTTTCAACAACGTACAAATTGTAAATATATATGGTTCTATTATTACATACATACATACATAGTCACTCTAACTACTAACTAACCTACTGCTCTATTTGCAATATCAGGGAAGCATTGTGGTATCTTTAAATTTCTGAAGCTAACGAGCCTGTTCCTGTTAAAATTAGCTGCAAAGTTCTGGATGAGAGCAATAGGAGTGATCTCATTATTCTCAATGATCATAAGCTAATACTGCTGACAACTAACTTGGGAAACTGAGACAGACTGTAGTCTCAAAGGACTGATTACTGAGGACGTATGAGTGTGTAAAAGGGATGTAGGGGTCTGTTCTATATGAGACTTTGTTACACCACAGACTTCCTGCATGACTTTTTGACTAGTTAATATGGTTCCCTTCTGAATCTGTAAAATAGGCATAGCAGCACATCCTTACGTTGGAAGGAGTGATATGCTCAGATAGCGATCTGTGGCATACTTTGTGGTTGGGAGAGATTTCTTGTAAGACTCAAGCATAAGCTTGGTCTGAAACAGTTGGGTAAATAGTACTAGTAGTTAATTGATTATTAGTTAATGAGTTCAGTTAATTGGTAACTGGTAGAGTAACAGCTGTTTCTCCTGTTTGTTGCATAAGAGAGTTGTGACCTTTGATCTCATGTGGTATGCCTAACGGCACTGGAGTAGAGCAGCAAAGTAATGGTGCCACAAGTCAATTATTCCC
Source organism: Opisthocomus hoazin (assembly GCF_030867145.1). Taxonomy (NCBI): domain Eukaryota; kingdom Metazoa; phylum Chordata; class Aves; order Opisthocomiformes; family Opisthocomidae; genus Opisthocomus; species Opisthocomus hoazin. The sequence goes on along the minus strand of NC_134420.1, from coordinate 61,835,760 downwards.
TCTTTTCTTACATATATATTCAAGTTGCTGCAGATGAATGAGGTACTATGTGTTGGGCCCCTTCCAACTTGAGATATTCTATGATTCTGTAGGTGAAATGTGGTTAAGTGTGTGTACATTTAGGCTGTGTCATATTTAAGGCAATGAAACTTGGTTTAGCCTATAACAAAAATTATTATGTTAAACCACATTGTCTTGCACTATTTAAGGGCTGAGGCTGTACAAAGACTGCTTGGTTCATCTGACATGCGGTAACTTGTTAAGCCTTGGTAATTTGATCTGAGCTCATATAAATGTTTAGACAAGAAATGGTCGTTGTTCCTTCTGGTATCAACATCTCTGATTATGTGAAAACAAGTCTGGCAATATAAAGGTCTCAAGAAGATTTATAGTGGTTAACAGTATTCCTGTCTCCTTTTCTTCCTTCCACTTTTTTTACTGATTTAAACTGGCTGAAGAACAGAAATTCTGGTTCATGGGAAATCTTGTTTTCTTTGATTTTTTTTTTTTTTTTTTTTTTCTGGTGGGCTGTTGGTCCAAATTATCTGGGAAAGAAAAAGAAATTTTTCTGCCAACCAGAAATTTTGAGACAATTTCATTCTGGAAACAACAAACATTTTATTTCTGAAATGAATGTGCTCCCTGGTTCCTACAGCTTCTCAGTGAAAATGGCGTTTGACAGGTGACAGACTATTAGCTCTGTAGAGCAGTTGTGGGGCTATGTGGGATCAGTGATGCTTTGGCAGATCTGCTCTGTGGGCTGCCTGGAAATCCATTGCAGGGCTTCCAAGCTCTCAGTTGGCATTTACTCATAGGTGACAGGAAAGTGTGGAAATGACTGGGATTTCCATGTTTCCTGTACCCTTAGTGGGAATTCACTTCTTTTAAGGTCAGGGTTTCCAGGACTTTCAACTTGGTGGTTAAAACCATGGAAGCTTGGTGTTTTCCCACTTTGGGACACTCCATTGAGCAGAGCTGTCTCCTGATTCCTTACTAAACTCACCTTTATTTCAAGGGAGCCATTTCACACCTCGTTCCCCAGTGTCAGGGTGGCATTCTGTGCTGTAGGATGCAGAAGGAAGGGCCTCCTGTCTGAATATTTCATCTGTCTCTGCTCGCTGGAGAAGTACCTACCTCGCTTTCAGCTAGCTCGCTGGGGTATGGGTAGCAATCCAGCTGTGGAAGCGTGGAATTTAGTGTGGGCTAATTCCTGTATGCAGTTTACCCAGCTTTTTTGGGTGCGTCCTGCATGGCTGCTAGACCACAATGGAAACTACCCACGCAGCTTCAAACAGCTAATGAAGTGGCCTCGCACCCACCACACCCAGTGTCTGGAAGATTCTGGCCCATCTTGCAGAGTAACACTATGCAGTTACAGCATCTGGCTTTGACAAGTCTGCAGGCACAGACAGTCTTTGAAACAAAAACAAAACCATGCATCCTCACCACTGTTTCTTCCCTTATTTACATGACTAAATGCTGCAATGCCCACATGTGGGTAAGAGCAGGAAGAATGCACCCCACTAGTGATTGTAGAGGAACTGTAGTGGCTCAGCACCCTGCAGGATCTGCCGCTTGAGCCGCTCCACAGCTCTTTCTAGCCACACCAAGGGTTTCACACATCTTAAGCAGAGTTGGTGCTTCCGGTGTGAAAGCTACCTAAGAGGTGTCAGATTTGGCCTTCAAAATTGAAGGAGTTCTATGAGACATTTTTACACACACATGGCAAGTGTACCTATCCTTAAACCCTGAATGTCCGTACATTTCACCAGAGATGTAACTCCTTTCCTTGTCTCCTTCATATGTGAATGATACGGATCACCTGTGATTGACATGCAGGCACATCTTGCTTGTGTTGCTACAAGTATACTTCTCATGCTGAGGAACCAAGCACGTTCATCTCCTTTTATTGCCCCCATGACCCCCATTCACAGCTCTTGGTCTGTTGATGTCTAGAGATGGCAGGAGATATCAAATAATTTAGATGAAAGATGACAGAAGAAAGCAAGGATTGTTTTCAGTCTTTGTTGGCGTACCAGGTTGTTTCTCCATTTCAAATACTTTTGCAGAAAGGCTTACCTGGGGGGTGTTAACACTGAATGTATCTGACCTTTTGTGGTTTAAGCAATTTCTGCATGAATGCATTGTGTTCTCCTTGTGCAAGTACCTGTGCCTGTGAACAGACTTGAGCCCATAAAGCCTGTTTTGGCTCTTCAGTTGGTCTTTGAAGAGGTCTGCCAACCTTAGACTTCCATAGCAGGAATCTTGCATAAGACCACATGTGCAAGAAAAGCATCCATGTAACATTTAAAACCCATTGTTTCTTCCATTAGTTAAGAGGAAAAACTGTTAGACTAGTTTCTTACCAAATGTGTTTTTTATGGCCTTCTCACAGCTTTGATGATCTTGTGGGACCTTGTAATCATAAATTATTAAAAGGAAAACCAAGCTACTCAAAGCTAAACACATCAGTTATCTTGTTAAGGGGAAAAATGCATGTGAATGGATCAGCAGGATTAAATCACTGCAAGACATCATAACCTTCTGTGGTGGCTGCATATAGAGAACTTGATAATCTTCGTTGTCTCTGTCGTATGGGAGAAGAAAGATATTTTTACGCATACATTTTATTACAAAATGAAACTTTGTGCTCTAGGCACGAAGTGGAGCAAGTGAGTGTGTGTAAACACATATGTACATGCTCATGTATACACACATACATTCTCTTGGTACATGCATATTTCCCTCCAGATGCAATGAGAGTCCTGGCTGCTGTGAGGGTTTGGCAGCTTTCTTGTGCAGAGTGGGTGTTTATCATTCTGCTGTGATTGTTCATGTTGTGACGAGTTTCCTCATGGGTGCAGTTTTCAGGCACATGTTCCTGTCAACCAAGGTCAATGCTGAGACAGAGAAGCAGTGCACAGGTGGTATGTCAGAGTTAGCCTCTCTCTTTTGGCTGCAGACAGTGGCATTTCTTAATTTAACTTATGATTAAACCATTTCCCTGATACAATACCAAAAATATTAGAGTCTTTCTGCCTGTATTTCAGAGAAATGGTTCTTTAAATAAACAAGGGGAAAAATGAGTGAATGCATAAAAATAGACTCTTCGGACCTGACCAAAAGCCTGTTGAAGTCGATGGAAAGACTCCTCCAATTTCAGCAGGCTCTGCTTCAAGCCCTTAATGTATGCTCTGGTGTCTATAATCCCAGGTGGGAGTAGCTCTTCATTAGGCAGGAGGTGGCTTCTTTCTATACTTTCACAAGGTATAGTGCTAGTGGCAGTGGAGAAAGCTCAGGGCGATAGGAGAGTTCATGGCAAAGAATGATTTTTTTTTTTCCCCCCTGCTTGGGCAGCAGCAGGGTTCTAAACAAAAAAGCCCTAAGGGGAGAAATGCATCAGGGTCATTACAACTGTTATTTGGCAGTTACTAACGTGTATTCTTGAAAGAAACTGCTAACACAATTTTGCTGTTTCTCGCCAAACAGCAAGGGTAAGCTGGCTATGTTTTGAAGCCAGAATTGGACTGCAAGCTTTAGAAATCTACTCTAGGATCAGCTGATCAAAAAATTTGGGAAAATGAACATGATTAACCCTCCTACCTGCAGAAATCCATTCTTGTCCACTCACAAACACATACTGTGTTTCTGTCAAACTTCAGATGTGTAGTAGAGATTATGGAAAGTTACACTAGATTTTTGCCTGTCCTTGAATGACAGTAATAATAACCTATGATGAGGTAATACTTTAAGATCAAGGATGTTGATGTTAATTGACTTGGAAGGAATTTATTCAGCTTTTCAGACGGTTTTGATTCCACTAGGAGTGGATAAAACCCAGATTTCAGCCTTGTTGGTCAGATTTTTCCTGTTAGAGCAGCACCTCCTGTCCAGACTAAAGGAGGAATTGCTTATTCTTCCCAAGACCTTGATGTTTGTCTGTTTGTCCTGTTTAGCCTGAAACAAACAAACCAGAGCTTGCCTCTCACTGTGTGTGAATTGCCAACATCCATGACCTGTGAGAAATTCAAGACCTGAGAAGGGACACCAGTCCCAAAGGTCTATCAGAACTCAGGATTCACTGTGACTCCAGTACTGCCACTGTGCCATGGCTGCGTCAGCCGTTTTAGAAAGGCTGGTAGTAAAGTAATGGTAGCCTGGAGTACAAAATCAGCAATAAAACCTGAAAAAGGGACAAACTCTTCATGTGGTGGCAGGAGTAATTACAATGTTCCGCTTAAGATGGAGAGAGAAGGATATATAAAAAGCGGGCTGAAATCTAACTCACTGTGTTTTCCCATAGCTGCCTTGGTTCACTTGGGCAGTTTAACTGTGATTCTGTATCACTAGGTTACGTAAACTAAATATTGCTTGAATGCTTGACTTCAGCAAGTTGAGTACAATCCAGCCCAGCCAATACAGTAAGTGACCTCCCTGGAAGCTTATAGAACAGTTTTCGTATTGCTCTGAGACACTTGTTTTGTTGAGACTGAGTTGGTACTTTATAATGTGCTTTTGAATTTGTTTGGAGCATTTGACTGTGCCAAGCCCTGCAAAACTGGAGGAAATGTAATTCAGTAACTGTACAGCATGGAATTTCTTGTATGTGCTGTGAATGTTGGCACAGAGGGAAACTAGATTAGGTGAACCGTGCTGATGTCTCAGAGTATTTCATAGATTTCTTTCTTGCACACATAAAGAAAAATATCCTGAACTCCTTTACTTTATGTCATTCTGGAATAAATCCACTTTAGTCAATGATGCGAAACTATGAAGCCATGCTACTGATATGGCTGTGTTTTATTACCTGCTTCATGCAAACCATGAATAATACAGAGAGCACTGGGTACGTGATTTTAGTTTCGGATGCAGCATGTGTGATGCAATCCACTTCGGGGTTTATGCATATATACACCGAGCATATTTTTGAGCTACTGTACTTTGAAATCTGTGCCAGACATCTATGCAGCCAGACAGTAAACAAAGAAAATGATACCTTAGGCCAGGAACCTTCAACAGCACAGAGGGCTTACCTCAGAGACTGCAAACGGGAAGCATAGCATGTGTTAAGTCCCAAAGGTTAGTAGGCCAACCAAGAGCTGTGCTGTGCTTGTGCGCTACACGTATGGGATCTGAAGTCAGTGGGAGTTTTGCCACTGATTTCACAGAGGGTAGGACTGCCCCAAGTGTTCCTACAGCACTTTCATTCCATTGGCATCAAAGGAATTTCTTCAGATTTGGTAAAGGATGCAAAAGATGAATTTGATCTGCTGTCAAAGGAGGTTGTAAAATTTTACGTTTGTTGCTTCATTCAAAAAACATTTTCCTCTGACTGTCAGGTACTTCATGAACTTTTTGTCTGCATCTGTGTAAAAGGGCTCTTAAACTAAACCCACATTCTGATGCCATTGAACACAGATTCCACTGTGTGATAAAGTATTGTAATTGCAATGAATATTAACTGCAGACTCTTCCAGATCCCAAAATGGGACTTTAAATTACAAAGTTTTGATATGTGGCTTACATGTTCCTGGAAATTCTGTGAAATTAATCAAAAGATTGAAGAAAACACTGGTGGTTTTTTTTTCTTTTCAAAGCCAAATGTAAAGTTAAAGGCTAAGCTTGAAACAATCTGGTCTGGCTGCACAATTCATTGTAGACTTCAAGGAGGCTTGAAGAACTATTTCACATTCCTCAGTTGCAAGTGAATATAGCAATGAAGGAAAAAAAATTATTCTGGAAATGGGAAATCAAGCATAAAATGTATTAATAGAAAACAAGGCTGCTGAAGTATGATAATCTGCTGACATTGTTCTGTTTTTTTTTGTGTGTGGATTTTATATTTAGTTTTCAGGTGATTAATTTATTTCTGCTCCACTTTTAATAATGGTTATTATATGAGCAAAGTAATTCAGTGGCTAGCTAATGATACTGTCTTCAGAACCATCAAAATCAAGTTCTGATGCCTTATGGGAAATGTAGTTTCAGATAATTTCTCCCCCTCATAATGAAAAACATTCATAGCGTCAGAAGTTGTTTTCCTCGTGTGCCAAAGAGTACAATGGAGAAATTTGGAGAGTGTTTAGAGCTCTTGGCTTCTTTCTTTGGAATATTTGTACACTGGCTTTACTGAAGCAGGAAAACTAATGTTCTTGAGGAGATAGAGGAGAGGATGAGTAGCAGAAGACACTGAATTGCACAGCAGTTAGATAGGAGGAAAACTACAAAATGGGCTTTTTCCTGGTGAGTGAAGTCCATAGTCCAGAGGGTTCAGTCTCTGAACATCATCCAGTATCTGAGGAGACTGACAGGTAGACTGATGAAGGGTTTGTGCTACTGATGTGCTGTCTGGGAAAATGAAAAGTGTTACCAAGAATTGGTCCTTGGATTTCAGTGGCAGTTGTGCAGAAAGAAAACTCAGACCTGTAACTGACTAATTTAAAGATATTACTCACACTGATATTGTCCTGTCTTCTTCTCTTTCCTCCCTGTATAATATCATTGGCTGAAAGTGAAGAAAATAATGATCATGATTCTATCTGCCTGCTTCACTGGGTAGGAGTGTGCTGTATTCAAAAGAATAGTGCAGTACTGGGCCCAGAGAAAGCAATGCTACAATCTCATCTTAAACTGCTAGCTCTAATATAGAAAAGGATTTTTGCTTTACAGTGGTGCCCCCATAAGAAAGGGGTTCTCTGAACAGAGTTTTGTGTTTGAGATTCTGCATTTTACTCAGGGTTCATCCAAGGGGTGGCACATCCACAACCTTCAGCTGTAAATAGCTGGATGGGACTTGTTAAATCCAAGAATCAAATTTTGTCCAAAATGTAGAAGATTGTAACATGTTCAGGACCAGAGAGGTGGCTAACCTTGCCAAGGTTTTGTCAGCTGCATGGGAGAAACTGACCCTGATTATGTGAAGAAGAGTCTTTCACTTCAAGGGCTGGATTTGCTCCCTCCTCTGTAAACTAATGGTCAAAATTCTTTTGCCAGATTGTGAGCAAGTGTTAGTCGTGAATCTGCAGCTTTCCTGCACTTTGTATACGTTGGGTTATATGGTGGTCATATGCATAGGTTGTAAAAGGATGAAAAAGGTTCTTTAAGCAAAGTACAAATAACAGAAAATTAAGAGCTCGTTGACTACAGGAGGCCTAGTTAGCCAATACTAACAAAAGTTTTTTCCCATTTTAACTAACATGGGTTCAAGTTTGTTTTAGCGGCTTTCATTACAATTCACTCTGGCTTCTTTTCAACCCTTGCCCTTTGCCTTTGTGATCTCTGTTTTCCTTCCATATGTAGTTTCCTTTCCTACATTTCTCTCAAGCAGATTCCTTCCATCCACTACAAGAATGGGTACTCAAATCAATTGTTGATTGAAATCCTGGCTCCCTGGGTGTTTCCCTCCACTGCCTTTAGTGGTGTCAGGATTCAAGATACATTTGTTTTTCTTTCTTGCCATTACATAAATACTGCTCCCCAGTAGGACTTTGAAGTTCGTATTGTATTCATTAATAAGATTTTAAATCTTTTCAAGACACTCCCTCCTAGCCCTTCTCCACCAGCAGGATGTGTAGCCCGTCGCATATGAATTGGTTCCGGGAGTGGAGCCAGGGAGCATGGGAGTGGGGCTGGGCCAGGAAGTGGGAATAGCTGCTTCCCTAAGTGTACGAGAAGGGATTTCTGAGTCCTAGCTTGTGAGGGTTGAGGAGGAAAGAAGCGTGGCCATCTGCATTAAGCATGGCTGGATCAGCTTCTCAAAGAGCTGACAGCAGTAACGGGGAGTGGGGTCTGCTAGGACCCTAGGAGGTTCACGATTTGTCAACCAGCTGTGATTTCAGAAGTTTGACCGAACCAGGATGAACTGTCTCCAGCACAGTTTTGGCTACCCACAACTGCTGTTGGCTTAGTCCCGTATTTCTGATGCCAATGCATTGCCTAATGATGTCAGCGGGTGTTTTGGGTTTGCAAGGAATGCAGGAATGGGATCTCTGAAAAACAGATTCTGTATGTAGAAATGTCCTAAACCAGAAAGATGTTTTGAAGAAACTCTCATTAAACATTTTAGCAAGAAAACAGCTTCTTCCAGTCCCTTGGCTGTTGTTTTTACAAATTATCCTTGCAGGTTGCTCATATTCATCCAGGCTCTCTTCAGATGCTTTTGTGAAATACTTCTGAGAAGAAGTAACTCAGGAGAATCTTTCTGACCAAGACAGCATTCACCACTTGCCTGGATACCATTGAAGTCTGCGAGACTTCAGAAGCTTAAGTACTTTTCTGAATTATTCTGTGTCAAATCAGCATAGCAATTCCAATGAATCTTTTGTGGAGATGATGTCTCTCAAGTGTTCAGGATTTTACCTTTACTTGATTTTTGTCCTAGAATTTAACAGTATGCTATTGTGTCTATGCAGGCCTTTGCTAGGCTTGATGCTTTCATCAGTTGACTGGGGTAGAGTTACCACACTTACTTGTTCCAAGGGTATTTCCTGCCAGAGCCAGTAATACTGCTGCCTTTAACATATCTTCTCATTCTTGTAAATTCTTTTGGAGTAGCCTTCCTTTCTTTTTTCTTGCTTTTGCTCAATGGCACATAAGTCCTGAGACAGGAGTTTAGTTCTTTGTAGCAGATGTCTCACACGGTATGAAGCAATGCCTTTGTCAGTGGTTCTGTAATGGGCTCTTTGGAGCTGCTCACAATCCACAAGCTGTTTCTAGGCCCTTGTGCAAATAACTGGTTATAGTTTGATCCAGATGATCAGTATTCACTTTTCTAATGCGATGATCTAAGTATTCAGGGGTTACTTACTTACTAAATGTCTGATGTGCTCAATAAATTCACTGGGTCCTTCAGTTATAAGCATCCCCAGGTAGCTTCAAGATGAAAGCTTCTGAAACATTTGAGTTTGTTAGATGTTAGTTTTTATACTCATGGTGTGCTGGACACCAGAGAGTTCCTGCTGTAACAGTGTGTTGAATCAATGTCCATGTAGCCTGCAGCCACTGCTGTGTATTGGCTTTTGTCAGACTGTGACAACCCCAGCTGTGTTGGGGTTTTCTTACCTTCTGACAGAGAAATGTCATTGGCCTTTTCTGACCTTGTCCTGTGGTCACACACGAGATTTTGAAAGGTCTTTTGAAATGACTTGGCTGCTCCCTTGGTATGATAATATTGCAGAGTGCTAATTCCTGGATTTTCCTGCTAGAACATAACAGTTTTTACAGTGGTAAAGTTTTAAGTAGAGTTTGAAATACTTGCCATCAGGATAGAGGTTTTTTGCATGCAATATATTAGTCAGTGTGACTTGTTAAACCCCTAAAAAGAGTGGCTTGTTGGCTTGTGCAAGAAACTTAATATTCCCTAGTAAATCATAGAAGTGTAGGAATGGGAGAGAGCTCAGGCGACCAGCACATCTCTGTGTTTTGTGGCCAAGCCAAGGACTATTTTTGACAATGATTTGCCTAACCTTTCCATAATGGACTCCAGTGATGAGGATTCCATGACCAGCCTTGGTGGGTTGTTCCAGTGTATGGCTGGTTTTGTTAGTTATTTTGTCCTAATAGCTACCAAATCTTTTGCCACATGGTAAGCAGAACTATTCTTCTAACCTTGCTGGACATGAAGAACAGTCGATCACTGTCATATTTTTAACAGCATCTTGCATATTTGAAGACTTATGTGTTCCCTCAGTCTCTTTTCTAGACTAAACAAACCAAATCTTTCAGCTTTTCTTCCTAGATTGTATATTCCAACCTGGTGTGGGGTTTTTTTGTTGCTCTTCTCTGGACTCTTCAGATTATCTGCATAAATCTTGAAACACATTGTTCAAAACTGGACTGTATTTTTGATTTGAGGCATCACTAGTGCCAAGAGATGTGGACTAATTACCTCTAAGAAAATGGCATATTTGAAAGAGAATCATACTGGTAACTCAGTTTGCACATGGTTATATCCAAGATCTTTCTGCAGTTCTGTAGCTAACTTGCTTTTCTCTGCTTTGTAATTGTGCATTTGAATTTCCCGATGAGCTACAGAACTTGTCTTTTTATTTCATCCCACCAATTTCACAGCCAATGATTAATTAATGACTCTTTGAACCTGTCCTGTGGAGGTTTTTCTACTCTTCACAGCCAGATGCCCTGCAAATTTGGAGTGTACCTTAATATTCCATCATTCTACTTCTAACTGGGCTTTAGTCAATCTTTTCAAAGCAAAGCAATAACGACACAGTTTTTGTCCAAGAATCATATTTGCAGAACTTTCTTCTACTGGTTTACTGACAAAAGTGTTGGGGGCGTGTTGTGCAGTATGTGTCACGATCTTACTGAACTTGAGATCTGATCATCTGTTTCTCCCTGAACCTATGTGCCATAAATACGGATCAAAATAGAATGGTCTGACATGATTCATTATTCACCTCCTTTAGGAAGGTTGGCCAGAATACCACCTGTGTCCCTGGTTCCCCCAGACCTTCCCTAGAGCCAGTAGTCACTTCTGGTCGGTCTGGTCTGAGTCACACCTGACAGATTTATTAGGGCTCACAAACAGCACTGGGCAATGGCTGGATCACTAGCTGAAACTTGGCAGTACGTCTGTAATGTCATGGATTTGAGCTTCTGGCAGGCAGGCAGCTAACACCTTAGGACTCTGGGTTGACAATGGATGTCTCTGTTCATCTCAGAAAGAATTGTAACAAGCAAAAAAATAATCTTGCCATGATAGTCATCAACGAAACAGACAAAAAAACCCAACCCAACCCAAAACACGGTAATTTACCTAGAATCCAGTCTATTCAGTAACAGGTTTCCCAACACTGAAATGGCTCTCTGCTTCCCAAATTATTAAGAGCAATAAACAGACTCATCAGCTGACTTGTCCTCCAACTGCTTTGAGAAAGTTTTTAAAGGACTGCTTTATTTCCCCCCCTTCATTCCTGGCAAATGCACAAATATCTAACTGAAGTCACATTACTTAAATAGAAACTAATAGAAGAGCTGTTTGTACAAATAGTTCAGGATCTGGTCACAAATATGCACTAAGCTGCTGGTCCTCCTGGGGTGAAATTCACCTTGGACAGAGACAAGAATTGCACCTTGTTAGCTCAAAAAAAGGTAACTATCATCCTTGTGCTTCAGTCAGTCCAGCTATAGGTGAAATGGGAAGGCAGAAGAGGGAACTCAAGAGCGTTGGCGTGATAGCTCGGTGGCTATTTATAGCAAAGGAGAATAATCATAAAATAAGATGAAAATATTTTGTTTTTATATTAAGTTATCCTAAAGTGAATCATAGTCTCTGAACCAATAAACAATGGAGAAAATTGTTTAAAAAGGAAAAAATATTAATAAAACCATGATTTTTTTTGGTCTCTTCTGGAAGTGTGCTGTGCCAATTGCGGCAGTAAACATACCTCCCTTGAACCACTGGAGATGAAAAACAGCCGTATACTTGAGCTTAGGTAGTTCATATGGGTTTATAACTGTTTTGTATCTTTTGAGCATTCAGGAAAATCCGGCCCACAGATTTTTAAACTATGATTCTGGCTACAGAGGCACAATGCATTCTTTTCTGTTTTTAATAACTCTCTCTCTTTGTGCAACAAATCCTTCTAAAAAATTGTACCAGCAGTCCAAACCAATGGGTAGCAGCTAGAAGCTGGGGGGAGAGGAATTGCTTTGGCTGGACAGAGACTAAGGGATTTGTACACCTGAATTTCTATTGTTTTTAATAGGAATTTGGCTTCAAAAATCTCAGCCGTCATACGTTTTGAGTCTCTGACAACTGGAGGTCTCTAACTATGTATTCCTGTCCTGCTGGATGAAATCCTGCACTGGTTGGTGCACCTGCCAGGGGAGAGCAGGTGATTCAGCACATCCTCTAGTGAGGCACCTCCTTGTCAGGTGCACTTGGCTGCTTTTCTGATCGACAGCACCTACCATCTGCTGGCTGGAGCTTACAGGAAGGAGGAACCCGTATCCCACCAGGAGTGCAGAGGTTAACTTAATACTTGAGAATGTTCACGGTGTTATAATGTGGGTTAGTTTTTCTCATTCTTTCAGTGGCTTTTCAGAAGTTTGGGAGAGACTTTATAAAAATGCAAGATACTCATGCATTCTACCTTTATTCCATATAGTCTAGCATAATGTCATTCTGATTCTCCCATGCAAATAACTGAAGGAAATTGAAAACATAAATTGAAAAAAGTATCTTTGAATAACAACAGAAATTGATTGTCTTGTTTCAGTTCAGATGGGAAACCTGAATGAAAACCCAGAATTTTAAGTATATAACAAGGGGATGCTAATTTAATTTCTGAAGACCTACATAATTATTGAGAACTCTGTAATTTAGGATTGTTTACAAGAGGACTAAGTATTACTTTATTGTATTCAATTCATCAGTGTCTTATAGGTAAAGAAAGTAACTTGGTAAGGTGGTTGCAGGCGAAAGGGAAATTTTTGCAGTAATATTTGCATTTTCACAACCTTTTCAAGTGACTCTTTAGTTTATACAGAAGAGAACTAGCTATACAGGGACAGCATTCGCTACTGCATATGCTGATAAAAAAATTCCAAAGGAGTAGATTCCTGAGCAGAACTCCAGTGGTGGTGCAGTTAGATTAACATACGTTCAGTGTAAGTTTGTTAATATCGAGGATGTCAGAGAAATGAAAAACTCTGAAACCTTGATCAAGGCATCAAGACAACGGGACATACAATTTTGACGCAGGAGTTTTTATGGATTGCATGGGACTGGCTGTACTCCAGAATTAGTTCCAGGCCGAAATGTAATTCCATTCTGTATCTTCTTTCGTGTTAGAAACCTGAGTAGTGGCTGGTTATTACACTGAACTGTATTACGTGTGCTATTTAAGCACACTGAGTACAGTACATGATTACTACTCTATTTTTAAGCACACTTCTCTTTAATGTGTTTTTACTTAGAATGGCTCTGTAGGTTAATGTTGGACTCAACACGTATACACAATGTGCATGATTCTAGAGGAAAGTCGCATTATCTGCCAGTGCTGAGCATAATGAAGAGGGGAAGCGCTCTCCAAACTGTATGAAAAGAATGTATGAACAGGCATGATATTTTTGCTTTCCTGCCCATTGCAGCTGCTGTTTTCATCCCAAGAAAATTAGTGCTCAGTGCAGAGAAGGTGAGGGCTGAAATTCTCCACCTGTTCCCGTAGATGTGCAGCTTTGTGGCAGCATAGCACAATTCTTTGTGCAGGCAGTTGAACCACCAGAGGTAGTGGGCTAGATTAACAGGAGGAATTATGTTTAAGTACCTCCTTAGCGGTTATGGATGTCTCTAGATGCCACTGGCATTCCTCTGCCTTCCCACCTACCTTCTCTCCCCCATGCCAATACTTTCTGGGCTGGTTTCTGCTAGTGAAATTCCCACAGGGCCCATCAGCCTGTGTCTGATTTTGTGCCACCTGTCTGAGTCCTGACCACATCAATCCCTGGGTCTGTAGCCCACAGCTTAGAACTGAGAAAAAGGTGTGCTCATTCCCATTCTTTGCTGTCTCACTTGTGGTTACAGCAATAAGTGTGTGTAGAGAACATGTACAATTTCATGAGAAAAATGCCTGTTTTGTTTGAACCATTCATTCAGGTTCTTACCTTTCAGACAGGACATTTTGATTCAGATCTTTCGCCTGTTTTGGTGGATGAAAAAATCTTTTCCCAGGAGAATGCTGTAACAGTAGCCAGAGTTGGGGTTTTTGCACTTGGTGCCCTTCTGCTGATGTTCCTGCAGTGTTTTCCCTATGCTGTATTCACAGGGAAAGAAAAAGAATGATTTCCAGAAAATCTATATTAGGACATTTACTATAGAGGAAGGAGAGGTTGGTCTCTATCTGTTGAGACTAACAGACATCTACAAAATGGAATAGTTTTATATAAAGAGGAAGAAAATAAAAAGGTGTGCATGTATGGGGAGCAGCCAGGACTGTGGGAGCCTGCTGTGGCAACTTGGTGGCTGACATTCTGCTGGAAGATGTAGGTTAAAATGTCTCAGCAGAGGAAGGACAGGAAACCGAGGCTGAGATCGATGAATGTCCTGACACTTGGGTTACAAAGTACAGTCTGCAAGCCAGTTTGTAAGTGTGTGTGTGTGTGTACGTGATCTTATATTGCACTTGTCTTTGTATTTCCTGCTGGCTAGCTTAAGCAGCTTTCTGCTTAGTTTGCTGCTGTCTGTGTATCCCATTTCAGTGTGCCTGAGGCCTCTGATTGATTTATGTGTTGCTGCCAGCTTGAGACAGCTAATGTGGTTATCACCTCTAGCTGTTTACCCCACCCTTAAAGTGCTAAATAACTCCAGTGGTTCAGCAGCTGGTTTATGAACAGCTCAAATATCAGTGCAGGGAGGGTGAGGGGGACACTCAGGCACAGTAACATCATCAGCTGTCTGAGGCTGAGCCATCTCTTCTCATCCATTTGAACAGGTCTCCCCTCATGTCGCACAGGCCAGAGCTCTGTGGCCAGGTGCCCTTTTGGATCTAGCTTAGTTGCACAAGAATTATATTTTCTAGTGCTGAATGTAGCCCTTCTAGTACAGTCTTCTGAATTAAATGCCTAAACTCCATGCATAATGAGGAGCCTCATTTGACAGATGCTAAATTGGGAAGCGCTGTTAAGACTGGAGAAGCCCGTTCTGAGTATACCTGAAAGTGGGCACCTCAGGAATGTCACCTGGAAATGAAGCCATCAGAGGCTGGGATTCAGTTAGCTAAATATGGCTCTGCTTCCGAACCAGTTTTTTAGACTCTGCTTATAACTCTAACTGGAGAAATGGACACTATTTTACGGTATAAAGCACCTCTGGAAACGGATGTCTCAAACAGGGCAGATGAAGTGTGCCCTGAAATGGCTCATTTATCTCTGTTGCCTGTCAGGAGCCAAGGGGGCTACCTCAGCTGCAGATGTTACGTACCAGACCCCCAAAGTGAGATGAGAGGAGTTTCTGGGTTTAGGTCCTTCTATCCAGGCACAGTTCCTCTGCATATCCAGGCCTTCACACCTTGCACCTTTGAGAAAGACATAATGTTTCTGAATGCTGGGATTACTTGGAGCAGCATGGGTTTGTCTTCCCGATGAGTCTCAGTGAAGGTGGAGGAATGCAGCCTCCCTGCTCTGCAGCAGGGGAGAGATGTAGGATCTGTCCTGGGTGTTTGCATCTGCTGAGCCTCTGCTGCCTCCCTTTGCTTGGACCCATATGATAAGGCACAGGGACATGGCCACTGAACACAGATGTGGGCTCTGCCCCCCAGCTCCCCCTTTCCCCTCCACATTTTAAGGACCGCACAATGTGAAGTGCACTCTGGTCTCCTAATCGGGCATCCTAGCATATCCCTTCCTGCTCTGATTTGCAGCTGCCTCCAGGTCATATAGAAAAGGAGATTGTTCCTCTTAGGCACGGAAATAAAACTTTGGTTTCTCTAAGTGCTCACCTGTTCCCTGGTGTTGTTTTTGTGGTGTCTATCTAGAGTCACTTGGCTTAGGGTTCAGCATTATGATTTAAAGAGAGAAGAGAAACTTCTGGGTAGACATGTCAACAATATCAATTGCTCTGTGTTTCTGGGAAATGTCTAACTCATATAAACTGTGAAAAAAAAATCTGCTGCGAAAAGCTATTTTAAATTAGAGAGTTTACATAGCTGAGGGGAAACTCCAGTTTCCTTTTGCTGTCCATATTAGAATTACAAAGGTAGATGCATGTAATCAATTCTTTTTTTCCTTGCAATTTTTATGTAGTTATTTTGCATTTATTTCTCTTTTTCTTGTTTACAGTCTCTATGATTATATAAGAGTGCTCAAGAGGAAGCTGCTAACAAGCCTATCAGATATTTCGTGCCAGCTGTTTTAGTGGAAGCGTGCTGGATTAGACGGAGCTCCACCTTCTTAGTCGAGGTATATTATATGAGTAACACTATAAACTATGGTTCAGTCAGAATGGTAGCCTACTTAACCTCTTGGCACTCTTTTCATTATTTTCTTCTTGGGTCAATTATTATGTTTTGTCTGTCACAGAACTGGGCTGAAAACTCCTCTGGGCATGGAATTTGTCATTCATTTAAACAACACCAAGGCTAACTGTTCGTGTTTGATTATTACTTTAATGCGAGTGCTAAACTGTTTTCAGTCACATCTGACAAACATGTTTTCTGGTTGCTGCCTGACCTCAAGTAAGGACAAGTTAGGCTAAGCCTTGAAATGCTGCATCAAGCTGTCATCTCAAATAGAAGTGAGCTCATTCATCCTCACGTGAACTATTATATAGATGAACTGATGGAAGCAGCATATATTAACTGTCCACCAGAAAGGACATTGCAGTATGCTGATTTATGATGAGTAAATTCTAGAGTATTCCTATTCATGATGCTTAAAAACATCTGTTCACAATGTTGCAGTAGCTAAGCTAGCAATACTGTGTAGTAGATGAAAGCCACCTGTTGATGAAGTCTTTTAAAAGAATATATATTTCTGCTGGTGCTGTTGAATCAGTTCTTTTTCAGGATATCCATTATGGCACGACACATTCATTTAGAAATGGTCAGAACACTTATAGGCCCAGTTCTAGTAAAACGTGAGTGTGTGATCAATGGTTTTGCTTTCGGTTGCTCAAAAAGCCAGTATAATGCAACATTTGGAAGTGAATGCCATGCTAAGGTCATTTTAATGACAGAGATTAAAAAAAAAGAGTCTAAGTAGAATTTTTTTCAGGATAAGGTGCATGTAGAAAACAAGGTCAAAGCTGTGTGTGTTTGAGAGACCAGTCTGAAAGATTAAGGACAGAAAACACCATGATACCTAATGCCTTGGTAGGGGTAGGATTTACTGGGTTTTGATATATTCCAAATAAATTACATTCTGAGCAATGAATTTTGAGACATCCACAATCACTTCATAAGGATGATGCATTCCATTTTTAAACTGGCTAAGTCAGAGGGCACGTCCACTTTGCTTGACCTACCATTTACCCTGATCTCATCATTACTCTGTATTAACAGTTGACTAATATAAAGGCAGCATTTACATAAAGATGCAGACCTGACTTAAAACTTCTTACAGGCATGATCCTAAGGCTTGAGAATCTCGTTTGCTTCTAAGTAACATCTGTTGGGAAAATTCATTATATGTGGCAGAAGATTTGTTTTGACATCTGAGACCAAACTTTCCTGGGTTTTCCTTTTTCTCTTCTTCCTTCCTGCCTGTCTTTCCTGTTTCTCTGCTGAGCCACCTTGCAGTCATTGCTGATGCTCATCACTATCCTTTCTTCCTGGCAGTGACAGTGAGAGCAGCCGGCAGGGCTTGGCTTGACAAGTACCAAATGAAGCTTATATGTGCCAGAAATGCCTACCTGTATTAGTGAAAGCCATTAGCTTACCAGATATCATACCATGATCTTTTGAAAGAAGACTTGTGTGAATGACTGTGAAACCAGTTGTCTTTTGTTGCCCTTGATGTAGAACCATTAAGCTTAATTTCTGAGTTTGAAGAAAGCTTTCTTTGTAAATTTCCTGGCCCAGGGTGCTCTTGCTTCATGCTCTTGCCACGGTACTCTGTTAGTTTGTCCGAGTTCGAAGGAATAAATCCTGTTTTAAATTTCTTTGGTTTCTTATAACAAAGGGCTCTGGAGGAAAGAAAATCTTTTAATCCTCCCAGCAATAACCTGACATGACCTTCTAAACACACTATTAACTCAAAAATATTAGCAATATTTTGTAGCTGTCTTAAGAAGAGCTTACAATAGAGATGGACCAGTTATTTGGAAGATTAATTATGTTTGGATCTGAGGAAATTAGTATCCACAGTACAATTACTTGTTTTAAAACGGCTAAATGTTAAAAACTGTTTAAAAAACTGTTCAGTAGCACTGGCAGAGCACAGCCAGTTTTCTGCACGCTCTTTCTAGGCTTGTGATTTCCTGACTGCCTTCGCACAAATTACTTGCCTTCTCTGTGTTCTTTAGTTACTCCAGTCTGTTTTGCCTTTCCTTCATAAGTGCTAAGCTTTTCGAAGATGTTCAGAGCTTTTTTTTTTAATGTGCTCAATAGGAGATATTTCTTAAAATTTGCAGTGGGAGACAGTTTTCTGCAAATCTGGTCTCTCTGCTATGTCAGTAGGCTGCCAACAATTGCATGCAGCTTAAATGTCAAATAGGTGTTTCGTAAAAATTGAATACTGTTGTACTAATATAAGTACATGAACCCAACTCATTTGGAAAGAAACTTGTGGCACTAAAGCATCATAAAGGTAGTAACTTAAAATTAGGTATCCACCTCTCTACTCTGACTGGGGGGAGAGAGCTATACCATAGCATGGGATGCATAGTAGAGAAATTCAGAGAAAAGTCATTAGGAAAAGCTAAAGAGAAGAATTCAAGCTTACTTTCTGGCACTTGGGTTAAGATACCTAAATTCAGACATAAAATAGGTGTTTGGAGCTAGAAGTTGGTGTGTTGCTTTTAAGCACCTCAGGTGTGCATTTTGTTATGCAGTAGGCAACAATTGCACATTCTCTTCTAAAATTACTTGATAAATCCTGAAGCCTTTACTCAATCATTCTCCACTATGAATATCCATTAGATATCTGACCTAAACCTAGTGAAGTCAATGAGCGTCTTTCAGTTGCATAAAGCACAAACTGCAAAATAACAGCTAGACCCACGGAGAGACCTGGGGGATATGATGCCCAAAATGGGATGTACACAGCCACCCCATGCTGCTATGTGCCAGCAGATTGCCTCAGAGCCGGTAACAGCCATGTTCTCTCTCTGGATAGGAGAGTACTTCAAGGGTGGCATTCCCACTTTTTTCAAATTCAGGTCTGAACCCAGATGAGTGGGCCCAGTCAGAGCATATGCTTGGTGCTGAGTGCTCCTCCCACTTGTGAGAGCATTTTTGGGTCAAGCAATACGGTATGGAGAGGTATCATGGGAGGAGAAGGGCAGCAGGAGCGGTCAGATATGAATTCCCTGTGTCTTCGGTGGCCCGTTCTTGCAGCCCAGGCCCTCTCTCATGGCAGAAGAGAACCGCTGGTGGTGTGGAGGCTGCAGCAGCGGCTCTGCTGGCTATACATCTAGCTCTAACATGGTATGGCCCTGTCATGGCTGGCAAGGTAGCTGTATTGTCTCCATTCACAGCTGGGATCAATAGTAGTCTGGTTGCCAGATCAGATCAGAGTGGCCCCTGCTCCTGCAACTTGGGTGTGGGTTTGTTCTCTTGTGGGCAAATTCTGAGTGCAGGTTGCTGTTTAAATCTCACATCTTTGGATGCTTGAACAGTTGTGCCGTCTACCCACCGTTAAAATGGCTGTGGCCTCCTTCAGTGCCTGGCTGACAGTGAGTGTGCTCTCCCCTCTCCTGCATGGGTTTGAAATACCCTCTCCATTTCTGGTTTTCAGCCACAGCAGCTAGAGTCTTGTAACTCTGCTCCTTGGAGAGTGTCTTACCAACACGCGGAGAGGTCATTTAGAGGAAGGTGTAGCAGGGATGTGTCTCTGCCCCACAGACCCTATCGACTTTGCAAGAAAGACCTCTGGGGTCTTACCCTCCTAATTATTCCCCCAAAGCTCTTGTAGCTAACCAGTGCATGGGCCTCCCATGCTGCTACTGCAGGGAGGAGATTGTGATAACCGCCAGATATGTCCTTGATAGAGCCCTGTTTAATGAAATCAATATTTCATTAGTCTTAATTTGTCTGAACACCATCAAGTGTTTCTTAATTCAGTTCAAAGTCCTCCAGCAGCCAGCATTTTGCCCAAAAAACTTTCTGCTTTTCTTTGAGGGCCATACTGCTGTCTTCACTAGCCTCTGTTGACCCATCTCTGGACTGTCTTCTTGTGCTCCTGCATGTTTTTTGCTTCTGACAAGAAGTAGTTGTTATAACAAGCAAAGTCCAACTCCCACTTCTGCATTTGACTCTGGGGAGTATCCCTCAGGCTGCACGGCCCAGCTCCTCCTCCAGTCTTGTTATGCTGATTCGTGATTTAGCCTGTAGCTTCTATTGTATTTCTTGCTAAACAAATGGAGTATTTTCTTGCTCCCTCACTTACACTGAGTAGAAGATAGATATGTCCACCAACTGCCATGCGCTTTGTGGCTGCCCACTGATCAGAAGGATTGCCTGCCAAGCACCACCTCATCTCCAGCAAGGCAGTATGGAAGGAGCTGAATGGCCTGGCAAATGTGGTGATTTTCTCCAAGGCCATATGGATCTTGTATTATCAATGTCTTCTAACGGGCTGAATGTTCCTCACTGATTTAGTGGTTAACTTGTGATGTTTTCAGATGAGTCAAATCTCTGTAATAGTGACACTACATCTATGTATGTGGTAAATCTGAAAGAAAACAGATGTCTATAAAACTCACTGAGGCTGATTTGTAATGATGAAGAGTATTATGCTTAATCATAGCTGTACAGCTAATGTGTGGTATTTCTACAGGGTGGGGTGGAAATTGCTTGTTTCACACCTACAAGACTTTTACCCTACTATTTGGATTTCTTTTTGAATTCAACCCAAAATACTCTTAAGTATAGGACTATTTAATTTGGGAGTAATGGTACAATCACTACTGTGTTTTAAAACTTCTAGTACAGTCTCGCAGCCTTAAATTTATTTCAACATTGAATTTTTCTGGCAATAACTGCGTTGTGCTCATCTGTGAAAGGAAACAAACAGTAGCCACTAAGTGTCATCTAGAAATGTGGAAAAAGAGTGTAGCGGTTGTTCCCCAACAGATTTCTTCCAATACAGTGTATATTTATTTGGTGCTGTTCTTATAAGATGTCTCAGACCGAAGCTGAAACATTTGCTGAGTGCTAGATTAAAGACAAAATCTTAATCCAGATTTAATCAGACACTCTGAAGCACAGAGTTTCAAAATTCCTGAGATCAGAAGGCAAAGAATTTCACAAATAAATATCAGCCAAGTCCTATTCCTGTAAGACTGGAGGTTGAATAATGAAAGAGCAGTGGCATAAAGCAATAGCTGAACAAAGAAAAATGAAGGGTCTGACCCTATGAACTAGCTTTAAGGTCATGAACAGAATCTTACAAAATCAACACAAATTCATTACTGGAAGAAACCAGAATAAAGTCTTCAACACAGGGCATGTGTGGTGAGTCAAATCTGATTAAGTGGTGTATACGTGCAAAATTCTGAATAAGTTGGAGTCTGCTAATCAAATTAACAGGCAGTGAAGGAATAATTTCCATAATGAAGCCTGTAATTTCCTGGAGAGACTTCTCTAGATTCCTAAGCACGGTTTGGACAAATCATGAGACAAAAGAATCACTTTTTTTTTTTTTCTTTTCAGGGCTCTGTGTGCCCTGTGACAGGATTTTGGGAGATGGACAGACAGTGCAGTGCAGACATATTCTTTTGTTGATTCACCTGTTTCAGTGTCAGGATTGAGAAACTCTTGTGCTCTGTATAACCCTCTTAAGACCTTGTCCTTTGGCTTAAATAAAGACTATAGAATCTTCTAAACGCAGTGACAAAGATCTATTTTTTTTCAGAAGTACATAAGATACAAGTTAGTAAATGGACACTAAGTGTAGGTGTTAGATATCTTTCATTTTTTCTACTAGTTTTTGAAATATGGTATTTCTCAGAATAATGTGAGAAGGCTTGAAACACTGATTTATTCCTGGTGGAAGATCATTCTGCAAATGACTCCAAATTACAGTAATTTAGAAATCTTGAGGTTCCTTCTATATTTGGATTTGTACATTCAGCAAGCTTTTAGTACAAATATATGAATCTTTGGTAATTACTTTAATTCATGAATAGAACTTTGAGCTGAATACATGAATGTACCTTTCAGTGTTCAGGCTTTGTGAGACATTTCTGTTAAATCGGCTTATGAATTTCCTTTTGATGAGCTTAATTGTTGACAGATTTTTCAAAAGCCAACAACACTTTGCTTTGCTAGCTAGTATTCACATGAACTGGATGGTCTTGTGAAGTCCTTTATTCAATTTGCATAATATTTTGCTTCTACTGTAAGATGAAGTGAAATCCTTTGTAGTGAACCTAACAATGCTAGGCATTAAAAAGAGATCAATCCAAATAAAATAATAAAAAAAAAAATTTCCTTCCCAGCTTGTCCTTCAAGATCTCAGAATATGCAATACTGAAAAAAATAGCTAATTTTTCTTTTTTTTTTTATTTTTTAGAGGACTATTTAGAAAAAGGCCCTAAATAACGAAATGTGATCTCTTACTCAGTGAAGGTATTTTGCTGGTTTCTTCAGCAGAGCTGTAACCAGCTGGCTTTTCATTTGAGATCCCTCAAGTCAGAAAGTCAGAATACGTTGCAAGTGCTAATATTTTCGATAAATAAAATGAACAAGCCATTTTGTCCCTTCATATAAAACAGGCAAACTTTGCATCTTATCTATCCAGAAATTTTTGTTGTTGTTGGTAATATTTTAGAATTTCTGTCCTTGAATACTATTTCCTGGGAGTATAGATTGGAAGAGATTGAAATGTAAGCAAAGCAGTGGGATCTTTAGCCAAAATGATGGTTGTGGATATCTGAGTGAAGTGAAGCATGTAGAAGCTTTGAAAATAACTGACCCTGTTTTTCTCAGAACATTTCTGAAGAATTCTGGTCCATTAATAATGCCTTAAAAGTAATAAAGACTGGGATCTGTGGGTTCTAGCCAAATGAGGCCGCATCCTACAGTCCTTCCTTTGTATTACTGAAGTAAATTTCCCATTTGCTCATGATAGGATCGGGACTAAGGTCTGAGTAAGGGTGGAAGGATGGGAACTGGTTTGTTACCTCTGAGAGTGCGTTTGCAAACGGCTGGAACCACAAATGAGCTCAGTGTTTAGCAATATGGTGGATGCCAGCATGAAGCTTGGAAGTGCCAATTTTAATTAAAAACTGCATTTTCCAATCAAGTTCCTAGTTAACAATGGGTGGGAAATTCTTCCCACTATGTAAGCTTTCTGAATGCTGTATTGACTGGCAAGATGGGTGCAGCTTCTCCTTCCACAAAAGTGGTGCTACCATCATCTTCCCCTTCACCTCCCCCTACCAGAAGAAAAAGACTACATTGTCTGTGGAATCTCTCCTTGTTCATGTCCTGCATTTAGGCCAGAATAGACAGATTTTATTTTGTCCTCCCCATCCCCCTTCCTTCATTGTTAACAATGGAATGAACATATGAGATTAACATGGCTCTTGACATGGCTCAGTTTTTTGCCGTTTGGAAGCTACCTATTCTTCAGTTGGATAACTGTAAAAAAAAGAAAAGTGTTAAAAGACGCAGTCATTTTCTGTTTATTCCAAAGACAGGGAGAACAGAGTAGTCGAGGAGAGATGGGGTAGCCAACAACAAAAGACAAATTAGTTTAAGAACCAGCATGTTCCCCTCACTTTAAGGAACACAGTAAACATTTCAAAAGTGCATGCCAGCTCATTATCTAACTCAGTCTTCATTGACTTCATGAAAAACAGCAGCAGTTAAGCAATGTTTGCCAAAAGCAAATTTGGGTACATGCATTGCTAAAAAAATGTGACATCCACTGTGTACAGGTTCCTTAATCTGCTACACAGGGGCAAATCAACATTTCATCATTATCGTTTCTCTCCGTTGTTTAGACCTTGCATGACTGCTCTTCTCGTCTGTTTTGATCATTGTTTATCCAAAACTGTGGTATGACGTATGATTTGAATTGCTGGCCAGAACCGAACCTCTCCAAGTGTTTAAAGATGTAGAGACATCTTCTATAACATAATCTTGAATGTAATATCTGTTTGCAAGTATCTTTTTTACAAAGTTTATTGTTTAAAAAAATCTTAAATGTATGTGGGGTATTTATGAATTCCTTCTTTATGTAAGTTCTAAGATTTAATTTGTTATTTATTTCACATTTTTTTCTAATGACCATTCTTTTTAGTTCATGAATAATGTATGTAGCTTTCTTTTTCAGTTAATTTGGTGTGGCATTTGCAGTATACAGTTATATTCTCAAAATTACCATGACAAAGCATTGTATACTGAAATATCGTTATCCCGTGAGATAACAAATGATACAGCAGATTCCATGAGTTGTTCCTTATGGATGTTACCCATTCTTTGGGAAACTCATACCTCTGTATGTCCAAAACATATAAATCTACAAATATTTTGAATCCTGTTGAACTTGGTTTCCTTGGGAGTAACTCTTTACTCAAGAGAAATGCAAGCATCTGTTGAACAATGGTTTTATTAAACAGCTTAAAGAATGGTTCCCTTTGGAAATCATGCAGGCTTTTTTGCATAGCCTTCATGTTGTCTGGTGTGTACATTTGTGTCCTGTGGCCTTTGATTTCTCTCATCTTAAGTCTTTCCCTTCAAAATTAACAGGGCAGTTTAGTAAGCTTTATTTCACTTTGGAATCTACATGCTCTTCTGCCATATGTTTAAAATTCAGTTGCTGTGCAGTTCTGATCATTAGTTATTCTGTGCCACATACAGTACATCATACTGTTTATGTGTAAAGAGTGTTGAAAAAAAGCTTCTTTACTTGTTGTTTAAATACACAATTTCTGATTTTTTTTCTTTAAAAAAAATTTTCAAGATTTCTTAATGAAATGGGTAATTCTGTTGGTAGAAAACAATGCCACTGTCTTATGGTTTCTGAAACATTTGTCTCATTTTCCTTTGGGGAAAAGTAAAACAGCTGGTGAAATTAGGATTTCAAAATGGAAAAAAAAATGCTTAAATAAACATCCATTTAACATTTTATCAAAAGCTGGAAAATTCTGGTGAAATTTAAATCTCCTCATCTTCCCTAATTCTCCCCTTCTTCAAACATTCTCTTTGCTATTGTTGAAATTGTAAATCCTCATGAGGACCACGTGACAGAAGGCAGGTTTTCTTTTTATGTTGTTTTTTTTTTTTGAAGTAGTTATGTCCAAACCAGAGTATATCAATATGTTCCAATATTTATTTCAGGCTTTTCTTTGTTGTTAAGCAGAGATTGCTTCACTCCCGTGGCGTGGTTACTTCAGTCAACGCAGTACAATCTGGAAAGTACACTGACATGTAAAATCAAAGTGTTACACTTTGACAGCAATTTTTAAACAACAGTAGGAAGGACATTGGTATTGTTAGTTGAAATAATTGAACATTAACTATTAGTGTTGATCAGGGAAATGTCAGAGGAAGACCATAAGGGGAGCAATACATGGTTGTACCAAAGGTCCTGACATCTGGTGTCTGCTAGCAGCCAGGAGAAGATGGAGAAGTGTAAGAAGCAGAGCAAGTAGTGAGTGATTCTTCCTGCTTGTATACTTTCCTAGCTTCTGACAGTCAGCAGTTTTGGGACTCCCTGTGCTGAAGTTGCATCTTAACTATTGTTTTTATGAACCACTGAGCGCAGAAGCAACAATAGGAACAATGGATCACTGTTCAGCATCAGTGGCAACTGCACTTAGAAATAAGTAACAGTGCCACTTCAAAACGCTTGACATGGACAACAGAAACAGAAGAGCCAGGAAATTATGGCAGTACTAAAGCCACACCCATGACTAGAGGCAACAGCTCACAGCTCCTCCAAGTTGTGAACTCCTCAGGAGCTGAGAATCCCTACCACGCAGAGAGGTAGTAGCCAAACTCACCATTATATAATGCAGCAGCTTCTGCCCCTGTGGGATCTTAATGGGACATGGTGTCTTGTTCTTCAACGTAGGGGTTCCTGCCTGTGTGTTCCTGCTGAGATTTTTGTTTGGTGAGAGTGGGGTGACCTTGCCTCATACCAATAAATGATGCCACAACTCAGCTAATCTCTGGTGGTTAAGACAGGCTTCCACATTCTCTCAGAGTTACTGTCTCTTTCTTTAGTTCCTGTTCGAGTGTCTGTCCCATGTAGGACGTAAGCAATCCCATGTAATTTCCTCCGGCAGCCCTCTTGGGGGGCTGTCAGCAGGGCTCCCTAAAAAGTAGCTCTACTGTAGCCTTCCTGCACAATGCTCGAACTAGTATGTGATCAGCTGTGTTTTTCTTCTGACAGCAAAGCATTTGGAAAATGACACAGCCTTAAGAAAACAGGAATTCAAAATCTGGTTCCAAGTTTCTTATGAACTGCTCTGCTCCTCCGTGTCTGTAGAACGGGACAGGTAGGCTGCTGCAAGAACACTCTGCAAGGCCCTGCTCAGCAAGCACCACTGCTAGCCAGTCTCTTGATTCTGCATGAGGCAATGACTCCTGCTGAGTTCCTGTGAGTTTTTTGCATGCAGCACTTTTCCCTGCAAAGTGGCAACGTGCTGGGACACAAAAAAGAAGGTCCTGTCCTGGTATGAGCACTATACAGAACAGGAGGGCAGTTTTGATGGATAGGAACTGAGCTGTGATAGTGTTGTGGGTAGTTCCTGCTGTGTTTTGGAGACAGCGTGTGTATGTTTGAAGTTTACTTGGGGATGCAGAGTAATACGCCAACACAGATTTCTGAACAGTCCCTTGCTACATAAATTGCCCGATTCGTTTCAGCAAGTGGCTCTGAATGTAACCCAGCTGCCAGAAGAGCAGCTCTTCCTTGTTATTGCTTAATTTTGCTCTCACAAAAATGTCACTGAACTCCACAGAAATTTTGCTTGAGAAAGGACTGTGTTAAATTAGCAAAAACTTCCAGAACCTGAGACCAGATAAGAATGAAAATTGTAACAGTGTCCACAGTAATCACAACTGAAACCAGTTTTTGCTTGAGTCACCCGTCTGCCTTTACCTCATGTTGTGATGTTGTGCATGGCAGACCTTGTTGCCTTTTGCAGTCCCATTATCTTATTTCATCCTTTGTCTTTCAGAAAAAGCAAATAAAAACAAAGTTTTTCTTTATGTTCCTGCTGGAACATAAACTGGAACATTTTAACAGACTAAATGACTGTTTACTTTTGCAGTGGTCAGGGCCAGTACTCAGGGCTGTAGCTACATGGCTAAACTCCCATGCTTCTTTTTGAGAATTTAGAGGTCAGTGTCTCTGAAAGTGTTGGATGTCTCTGAACATCCAACAACAAGTGTTGGAAGGATGGCATTGGTGGAAAGCAGTGGGTATGTTGCACACTTTTTCTGAGAGAACTGCAAGACTGAAAGAACAGAAGTGATGTAGGTCGGTCTTGGGGAATTGGCAGAGCACAATCTGTGTGAATTACATTGACATACACAGATATGTGAAGAGGCTTTTTCTTTTTTTTTTTTTAAATAGATAAACTTTCACTACCTGCTAAATTTAGACAGTTAAACTCACTCGTGTGAAGCCAGAGCTGAACCACACCCTTCAAATATGCAGGGCTGTTGCGTTAAACTGTTGTGCTACCCAGAGAGCTCAGTTGAATGAGGATAAGCTTGTGGGCAGGTGCAATTGCCTTATAGAAAATTGATAAATGGTGCTTCTGCATTCTATGATGTATTGGTTTTAGTCTCTACAAAATACAGCTTGCATTCTGTTATAACTAGTAACAAATCATGTATCTGGAACAAAGAGGAATTTAGCTGAGCAATATATTACATTTAACTGCAATCTGGTTCAGATCCCCTGGTTCATTTCAATTTGAACTCTGCAACAAATGTACTCCCAGTCTTCATTTTTATCATTTGTTGTAGCATTTAACAAAGGTTATAGTGACCCAGAGGAAGCTCAAGACGAAAGTGTTGTGGTGGATTGTGGAAATGGAGGTTGACTGTGATGATGGTGGGCATGAAGCCAAGGCCAGCTCTCCTGTGTGTCTTTTGTTTGCACGCTTTATTTTTCCTTACATTGGGATGGATTCAGTCATGCAGCCACATCTCTGGATGAGGCAAAAATCTGCAGTAATTAGTACATCTCTCTTCTCTGATGGCTTTTTTCAAAAGAATACTTTAAATTGTTTACTTTTTCTGTGGTTGGATTGTTGAATTAATAACAAAAATGTAGCCACTGTTGAAAAGAACAGTCTTCCAGTGAATGCCTGAATGTTTAATTCTGTGCTTAGTAACCACCATCTTGTCAAATCCAGTGACAAACTTTTTCTTAATGGGGGTTCACCTGATCAGATCACTAGACTCAACACAACATTTCCCATTTTTTTTCCTTTATCTGTTTAAGTTTTGCTTACTTAAAGGCTGGCTGATTAGACTGGTACAAAGCTCTTTGGGAAGTGACATAAATGTTCATATCAACTAGTATTCACTGATTGACTTTATAGTGTTTCTCTTTAGTGTAGTGAGCAATTTTTTAACAACTGAAGTAACAACTGTAAAAAATAGTAAGATATGAATGAGTGAAACTCCATTAGTTGTTCTGATAGTGACTTATTTTATGGTTCAGAAATGCCGAAGCTATCCTGATTTCCAGAATTTTCAGACATAAACCCTCACCCTTATTATTAAAATTTATTAAACTTTATGTCACAAACATTTGTGCTATGCTTTATATGATCTTTTGCAACAGTACAGAACCTATCCATAAAGTAGGCAAGTATGTATCTAGCCAGATTTGTAGCTGCAAGTGTTTATGGGTACAAAACACTCAGAAGGTCTGTTTTCTAAGAAATTCTTGGAGCTTTGATGTATCACACAGTTTAAAAAAGATTTTCTGAGTCTTTTTAAAGGGCAGTGTCCATGTCTTGCATGTTTTTTTTTCAAATGCAGAGGTTTTCCTGGCTGTGTAACACACCTTGATTCTGTGTTTATCAAGTTGTTTGTGCTCAGATCTTACTAATTTATGGATTGTCAAACTGTTGCATTCATGACAATTTCTCTTTCCTCTGGGCAAGAAATAACCTGCAGTGCCTGAGAAGTATGTGTTGAAGAACATGGCATACATTACTTTTATTGTGTCCAGTGAAAAATGTACATGTTTTTGAAACATAACCAGTTTTCTACCTTGTCTCCAGCTGCAGTCAGAGCACTTTCTCTGTTCTTCTGTTACTGTTCCTGCAGTGCAGGAATATTTGGGAGAGGGACTGGCACTCTGAGGTACTTAATACATTCAGTTTCTTCCCTGTATCCATCTGGTGTAAATATTCTCCATTTCTATATTCTTTCATGTTTGCAAGTATATATCTGGATTACTGATTTTTTTTCAGTGTTCTCCAGTGCTGTAAATAATACCTGAGGCTTTACATCTATGCAATCTCAAAAGACAAAATCTAAAAAGTAAAACCTCAGGTGAGCTCAGCTGCTAATATGCAGAAATAAGCTGGTTTTACCATGTTTTTTAATGAAGGTAGGAGTTACTTTTGCAAAGAGAATTCCTTTAGTGACTGAGTAGCTCAAAGTACCAAAATTTTGTTCTAAATGTAAATATTCTTATTTTGGTGTTTTATATAACCACAAATATAAGTATTTGCTTTTGTTTTCATTCTCGCTGCATCATATACATCTTCTTATTGCATAGGAGATACTTACTGCTATGACTGGCATTATTTTGTAGTGATACTTCACATTTAAATTGTAGAAGTCCAGGTCTTTGTGTGATGATATTCTTCCTATTCATGCAGTTAGTTCTGATCATTACTGTGTATTCAGTGCAACGGAAGGCCAAAAGCCCTTTAAAAAAGCATTTATCACATTAAAACTTGTTACCAGTCATGTTCATAACAGCTACAGGACATATCTATCAAATCATACTAATATACTTTTCCAGTATATATGACCTTTTCTACTTCCCTCCTACCATTGTGATTTGTGTTTAGCTACAAAATGAACTGTTGTCTCTAATCAAAGTAAGAAAACGTAGTGTTCATAGTTTCAGTATGCCATGAATAATGAACACTACATTTCCAGTGGTTCTGTGATTAGTTTGCAGTGAAGTGTATTACAAATGTAGCTCTGTTGGTGTCTCCAGTCAAAAAAAAAATTGTATCAAACCTGTTATTTACCAGAATCACACCAAGTAAAAGTTTAACTATTATGTCAAGGCTAACTTCTCAACAACACAACAGGCAAACTTCAGTGAATTAGAGAACAAAGTACAAATGTGTTTGCAACCAGCATTCCCACAAGATAATTCACATTTCACTATGTACATATGGAATGCCACTGTAACACTTGGCTGATGTATACATGCTGAGTAAACAAGGGAGAAGGAATCAAGTTGTAACATACTTCTCTCGTTGACTCATGGGGCCTTCAGCATATGTAACCGAGTCTTCTATTCAAACTCAACCAATTTCTGCCTGTTTTAGGTCTAATTACCCCTGTAAAAATGCTAGAATTCCACTTACCTGTGAGTGAACTGCCTAGTTTGTTGGCCGTGATGATCATGGTAGTCAAGTTGACCATGTCACAGAAGTCACCTCTGGTGACCTAGCAAAGTTGCTATGCAGTGAGAGACTTTAAAGAGACAAAGCCTGGCCCTGTTAAAGTCAATGGTGGTTTTGCAGTTGACTGCGATGGCTTCAGAACTTGTGAGAATGGTTTCAATATTTCCTAAGATTTGCTTTCTCAGAGCATTATATGCAAACAGGTTTTTTCTCCAGTAGCGCAGTGGCCCACTGGACTTTGGGATGAGGCGGTTCACACAGGGGCCAAGAGGAGCTCATTGAAAACTCCCTTTCTGGACCATAGAAATGGACAGGTGTTTCTGAGAATACAAATAAGAAGATGCCTCATATTATCTGGTGTATCTTATAATTTCTGATTAAGAGTTTAAGAATTTATCCCTAAATATGCCAATCCTTTTAACTAAATGACGTGTCACCACATTGGTTTAGAAGTAAGAGAGTCACATTTTATTTTCTTGCATGATTCTGTGAACAAACCCCTTTCAAATCTTGTAGGATGATCTCAATACTTCTTTTTTAGTTGCTGGTATTATTTTAAATGCCAGAAAAATCACAAAAGATTTTTAATTTTATTAAGGAAATATGTTTTTGAAAATATTAAAACCTTGATTCTGATTGTTAAAGTGCTCTTAAAACAAGGTGGAAATGAGTTTGTAATTAACTCCCAGAGGACCTGGTGTCAGAAGAATAATATCCCTCTGTATTTTCCTTTTTAGGAAGGTGGCCTTTACCAGATGTAAGCTCAGAAATGGCAAGAGTCATTCACGTAAATGACTAGCAGGTTTATCATGTCAGTCTCTGCAGCCGTCTTATATTATGGCAAGAGGCAAAGAGAAGGCCCATAAGAAGAAAGTAGTCCTCATGGGAATAGTAAAAATATGTTAGTATTGTTTAATTCTTTCATAACATACTAAATTAATTTATTTGTTTTTGAGTCTTTTAAAGTATAATGCCATCAGGGAATGTGTTTTTCCTATAGTTCTCTTACAAATGCATTAAAGTTTTAGGGAGAGTAGTCTATGAGTAAACACCACTGGTCTTCCACACTGGGTGACTAGGAGACAGAAGGTTTGATATTTTTTTGCTGCTTTACATTCTGTACAGTAGTTGGCATCAGTGCAAAGTGATCTTATATGTACGCCTTGCAATTTTTTTGCACAAATGTAGACAGTTGTAGAACATACGGGAGTATCAGATTCACATTGTTCATAAATTCCTGCGAATCACCCTGTCGTAGAACTTCTTGTTTGGTAGATGCTTTTCATGTTTGGTTAGTAATGTATAGTTCAACTGTGTTTCTTCTAAACCACTCAACCCACTGCATAATATGCTCTGGACTAGGCCACTAATCCCGAGAGGTGAATGAAACTTACTCTTCAGTTAACTCATTGTTCAGTTGGATTATCTGAGTATGAGAACCCTATTATGTAAGTAAATTGAAGTAGATTGAAGGGAAACATATTCACTATTCAATATACAACAGGTAAAAAAGAATCTCTCATTTTTTGTTCCCCATTGTTCCATTGGTCATTCACAAGGCAATATCTTCCAAATACCAACACTGTGAGAAAAACTAGCTTTACAGGTTCTTGGAGACGCCAACACCAGAACCAAGTATACTGTGATTGCTTCTCTTTTCTTTATATAGAGTACTTACTGGTCTCTGCTGTCTGTGTTAAAGAGGGAAGAAAACCCCCAGGTTTTTCCCAGACGATTCACCATCTTTGCCCGTTACTGTAAGCAGCTTCTGTTCTCTACCATACATCCTGGCAGGTATTTTGAAGAGAGAAAAAGAACAGAAGCCATTGAAAGCTTCTGGAACTGTCAGATCTCTCCAGATACTATCTGGCTGTCCACTTATCGTCTGTAATACATTTCTGTGACTTGTCATACGTATCTAGACATAGAGAAAGCCAGTATATCAATCATTTTTATGAATACTGCAAAAATCAGAGTTAACCTATGGGTCAGAAACACTTCATTTATTTGGAAACATAGAAAGAAGTTGATGCTTGGACACAGCTTGGCAGGTTTCCCTTAGAATCAGCAGAGCTCTGCCAATTTATGCCATGTTTCTCATTTGCAAAATCCCACTTACTGAGTCCACTGACTGTTCTTTTCAGCAGACTTCATGTTTTTTATTTCATTTTGATATTGTAATGAAATTAAAGTAGAAATAGTGAGAGTAATAGAAGTGACATACTTTAAGGTGAAGACAAAAGAGTCTTATAACATAACAGACTGAAACTAGAAGGACCTATTTCTTATGCACTGTTGAATTTAAGATCAGATTTTTTCCAGGACAATTAACATACCTATTTTCCTCTACCAGAGCTAATAACAAACATGTTAGTCTGCATCTAACAATTCCTGAGTGGTATTAGCCACCAGCATAAGTCCACTATGGCCAAATTTGAGCTTTTAACTTCTCACCTAATACCTTCCTTGCTTGATCGCCATTTTGCCTACTGTTCAGGCCTTTGACCTGGAAAGTCATATTCAACAGAAACTTTCAGACCTTGATGCCTTTTTGTAGAACTTTTCCAAGATAAGCCCTTCCCACCTATCCACATTCATGCAGATCTGCCCTACCAAACAAGAACTACTTTGGTCTTGTGGCCTTATGTATCTGCAGCCTCTGTCTCACTGCTCAGATGTTACCTCCAAGCTGGCCTTCCAGTTGGCTACTGATTCCAACCTTCATTTCTTGTTTTTGATTTCAAGCAATTACCTTTGTGCTTTCCTTTCTGCGGCTCCTAATTCTTGAAAAGAATTTCCTGTAACCAGCCACTAAACAAATCTTTATCTTGGTCTAGACCCTAAAAACTTTCTTTTTTTGGTGATAGCTAAAAGAAACCTTGGCAAGAGCTAGGTCACTACTGGTAGATCACTACAGGTGGGACAATCTGGTGTTGTATTTCTGCCTTTGGTATTTGTTTCTTACCTGCTATGATTTGGCTGCAGCCAGCAACAAAAGCACCAAACAATAGCCGCCCCTCCCCCTGCCGGGGTGCGGAGGAGAACGGAAAGAAACAGGCAGAAACTGGTGGGTCGGGATAAGGGCAGTTTAACAGAACAGCAAACAGAGGAAACAGTAACAGCAACGATACAGATAAGGAGAAAACACAACACAAACCACACAACCCAGAGAGCCGCCCTCCATGACCACTGTTGCGAGCTCCCGAGCCGCGAGTGAGTTCCCGCCGCCCAGCTCCCCCCCACCGGAACCCAGCATGACGGCACATGGTATGGAATACCCGGCTCTGTTTGGCCAGGTGGGGTCAGCCCGCCCAGCTGTGCCCCTTCCTGGATTCTGGTGAAAATTAACCCTGTCCTGGCCGAACCCAGGACATTATCCACCCCTTACTCCATACCATCTACGTCATGCCCAGGTCCCCCATTGTCCAGTTGATTACCACCACTTCTCCTGTCTCCAGATATCATTCCCTTAGTCTATGGGTCATCACTCTAAAGTGTCCGTTGAGTTCATTTAATCCATGACTTCAGGCTCCATCTGTCATAATGGTCTTCCGTGGCAGGAGAGGTGATGTGTGGTGATGGGCAGTCACTTGCTGCATCCGGAGCTCACGGCTGATGTATCTGATATGGCCCGTGCCCACAGTCTGCAGGAGTTGTTGATCTCGAAGAAGTTGCTGGTTGCCAGTTGTTGAAAACCAGGTCCAGTCCCATCATTGCTGTGCTCTGCTAGGCTTCATCAAAAAGTCCATCCTTCTTTAATCTGGACAATTCTTACTATGATACTACCGGTATAACATATAACAATTATAACAGTGATAACAGACAGTGACAGGGTTATTTAACAATTAGCTTTATACAATTAATTTGTGGACTATTCTCACCCAAAATCAAATCCCCATGAGGTACACATCGGAATTCCCCATCCTTCTGCATTACCCACCAGGTACACCCAGGTCCTTGAGCGAAAGCAATCCCGCGGATGCGCTTGCCTTTGCCCGAGGCAGGACTAACCCAAACTGTCTTCCCTAACATGTTCCGCATGTGCACTACAGGGACTTTATCCCCTTCTACGGGGCGCTGAGGTTTTGACTGGGCAGGACCAGCCCGGTTGGTGGACCCTCTGGTGTTAACCAACCAGGTGGCCTTTGCTAAATGGGTATCCCAGTTTTTGAAAGTCCCACCCCCCATTGCCCTCAAAGTGGTTTTTAGCAGCCCATTGTACCGCTTGATCTTTCCAGAGGCTGGTGCATGGTAGGGGATGTGATACACCCACTCAATACCATGTTCTTTGGCCCAGGTGTCTATGAGGCTGTTATGAAAGGGAGTCCCGTTGTCCGACTCAATTCTTTCGGGAGTGCCATGTCGCCACAGGACTTGTTTTTCAATGCCCAGGATGGTATTGCAGGCAGTGGCATGGGGCACAGGGTATGTTTCCAGCCTTCCGGTGGTGGCCTCCACCATTGTGAGCACATAGCGCTTGCCTTGGCGGGTTTGTGGCAGTGTGATGTAGTCAATCTGCCAAGCCTCCCCATATTTATATCTTAGCCATCGTCCTCCATACCACTGAGGCTTTACCTGCTTGGCTTGCTTGATTGAAGTGCATGTTTCACATTCATAGATAACCTGTGCGATGGTGTCCATGGTCAAGTCCACCCCTCGGTCACGAGCCCATCTGTATATCACGTCTCTTCCTTGGTGGCCCGAGGTGTCATGGGCCCACCGAGCTATGAATAGTTCACCTTTATGTTGCCAGTCCAGATCCACCTGAGCCACTTCAATCTTGGCAGCCTGATCCACCTTTTGGTTGTTTTGATGTTCCTCAGTGGCCCGACTCTTAGGGATGTGGGCATCCACGTGACGCACTTTTACAACCAACTGCTCCAGACGGGCAGCAATATCTTGCCACAATGGGGCAGCCCAGATAGGTTTGCCTCTGCGCTGCCAGTTGTTCTTCCATTGCTGCAGCCACCCCCACAAGGCATTGGCCACCATCCAAGAGTCGGTGTAAAGATAGAGCACTGGCCACTTCTCTCGACTGGCAATGTCTAAAGCCAGCTGGATGGCTTTCACCTCTGCAAACTGGCTGGACTCACCTTCTCCCTCGGCAGTTTCCGCAACTTGTCGTGTAGGGCTCCATACAGCAGCCTTCCGCCTCCGCTGCTTCCCCACAATGCGACAGGACCCATCCATGAACAGGGCATACTGTTTCTTATCTTCTGGCAGCTGGTTATACAGTGGGGCCTCTTCAGCACGTGTCACCTCCTCCTCTGGCGATGCTCCAAAATCTTTGCCTTCTGGCCAGTCCATGATTACCTCCAGAATTCCTGGGCGACTGAGGTTTCCCATTCGGGCGTGCTCGGTGATCAGCACGACCCACTTACTCCATGTAGCATCGGTGGCATGATGGGTAGAGGGGACCCTCTCTTTGAACATCCAGCCCAGGACGGGCAATTGTGGTGCTAGGAGGAGCTGTGCTTCAGTGCCGACCACTTCTGAAGCAGCTCGAACGCCTTCATATGCTGCCAGAATCTCTTTTTCAGTGGGAGTATAGTGGGCCTCGGATCCTTTGTATCCCCGGCTCCAAAACCCCAGGGGTCGACCTCAAGTCTCCTCTGGTGCTTTCTGCCAGAGACTCCAGGTTGGGCCATTCTCCCTGGCTGCAGTGTAGAGCACGTTTTTAACATCTTGCCCTGACCGGACTGGACCAAGGGCTACGGCATGAACTATCTCCCGTTTAATCTGTTCAAATGCCTGTCATTGCTCAGGGCCCCATTCAAAATCATTCTTCTTCCGGGTCACGTGGTACAGAGGACTTACAATCTGGCTGTAATTTGGGATGTGCATCCTCCAAAAACCCACAACACCCAGGAAGGCCTGTGCTTCCTTTTTGCTGGTTGGTGGAGACATAGCTGCTATTTTGTTGATGACATCCATTGGGATTTGACGGCACCCATCCTGCCATTTTATTCCCAAAAACTGGATCTCTTGCGCAGGTCCCTTGACTTCACTTAATGGCAAAACCGGCTTTCAGAAGGATCTGAACTATTTTCTCCCCTTTCTCAAAAACTTCCTCCGCTGTGTCACCCCATACAATGATGTCATCGATGTACTGCAGATGTTCTGGAGCTTCACCCTGTTCCAGTGCAGTCTGGATTAGTCCATGGCAAATGGTGGGACTGTGTTTCCACCCCTGGGGCAGTCGATTCCAGGTGTACTGGACGCCCCTCCAGGTGAAAGCAAACTGTGGCCTGCACTCTGCTGCCAAAGGGATGGAGAAGAATGCATTAGCGATGTCAATTGTAGCATACCACTTGGCTGCCTTTGACTCCAGCTGATATGGAAGTTCTAGCACGTCTGGCACGGCAGCACTCAGCGGTGGTGTAACCTCATTCAGGCCACGGTAGTCTATTGTCAGTCTCCACTCTCCAGGAGATTTTCTCACTGGCCATATGGGACTATTAAAGGGTGAGCGAGTTTTGCTGATCACTCCTTGACTCTCCAGTTGACAGATCAGCTGATGAATGGGGATAAGGGAGTCTCGGTTGGTACGATACTGTCGCCGGTGCACCATTGTGGTTGTGAATGGCACCTGTTGTTCTTCAACCCTCAGCAACCCCACAATGGAAGGATCCTCCGAGAGACCAGGCAAAATGGACAGCTGTTTAATTTCTTCCATCTCCAAAGCAGCTGTGCCAAAAGCCCACCGATACCCCTTTGGGTCCTTGAAATACCCTCTCCTAAGATAGTCTATCCCAAGGATGCATAAAGCCTTGGGGCCAGTTACAATGGGGTGCTTCTGCCACTCCTGCCCAGTGAGGCTCACTTCAGCCTCCAATACACTCAGCTCTTGGGACCCCCCTGTCACTCCCGAAATGCAAATGGACTCTGACCCTTGGAACTCTGATGGCATTAAATTACACTGTGCACCAGTGTCCACTAGAGCTTTATACTCTTGTGGATCTGATGTGCCAGGCCACCGAATCCACACCGTCCAATAAACCCCGTTGTCCCTTTCCTCCACCTGGCTGGAGGCAGGGCCCCTCTAATCCTGGTCAGAGAATTTGCTGCTCACTTGCTGTAAGAATGACTTGGAGGTCCCTTCCAGAGGATCGGAATCAAGATCAAACTGTCTACCTGGTCTGGAGAGCTGGCTTCTGGAAACTGGAGCGGCATTTTTCCTAACAGAATCCCCTTTTGTGATTGTTTTACCTTGCAATTCACGCACTCGTGCCTCTAGACTTGAGGTAGTTTTTCCATCCCACTTCGTCATGCCCTCTCCGTGGTCACGCAGGTAAAACTCCAGTAATCATCTGCTGCCTCAACTTATGTTGGAGAGGCAATAGAGAAGTATGTCACTGAATACTGATATTATGTGGGTTATCTTCAGCACTAAGGTTTTACGTCATACATAAAAAAAAAAGTGTAGAAGAACTGTGGAAGTGCCCTGACATAATCTCTGACAACTGAACTTTGGGTTCTGCAAGACACATTTGTCTGATAGAGATGTAGTGGGACTACTCACAGATGCAGTGGGAGCTGCTGGAGAAATCCTGCAAAAAAATGTAGCTAAATATTCAAATATAAGAAAAACAGAGTACAACTAGGATTAGATAATCCTTAGCATGACTGGGGAGTGCTAGTATTGAGCTGATGAACAATGTGCAGTATAAAAAGAACAATAGTAAGCTGCAAGATCGGGCTACACTTCTGTGAATCCAGAAAAATGTCTCAGTCTTAAAGACATGAGAGGACAATTTCACTCCATTTTTTCTCATTCCTTGCTGCAGAATTAAACTCCAAGACTTTGTCATAGGAATGTTACCTGCAGATGAACTTTGTGCTTTTATAAATAATAGATGCTTCCATGCCCAGGTTTAGTGGTTTTGCACCACGCAGACAAATGCTCACCTGGGTGTAAAACCTTGCTAGTGTTAAGAGAATGCTGACTGAGGAACCTGAAATGCAAAGGCAGTTCCACAAGAAATGTGGAGGTGAGATACTGAGAACAGAAGGGGTGGCCAAAGGGTGCTGAGATGAAGAAACAAAAGACAGAAAATATAAGCTAGAAAAGCTGATAAGTTGAGAGGTTGATTTTCTGAAGAGGGAGCAAAACAGGAACTTGAATACAAATGGCTAGATGTTACAGAAGATGGGAATGAATGATGATGGGAGAGAGAAATGGGGAGAGTATGGTTCTTGTTTTTCTCTTCTGCAACGTCTATTTATAGCTTTTCAATGCTGTGATAATGAATTTATGTTTTGGGTAAACTGCTGCAAGTCAACCCCTTTCACTTTTAGTAAATCCTAGTTTTTAGGGGAAAATTCTTAAGAATGTCACTGTTTCCACAGGTGGTCCTAAAATGCATAGTCAGTCTATCAAGCAGTAGCATACTTGCAATCATAAGAACATGTATACCTCTTCAGGAATAAGAATCTGAAATTCACTCTCTGTACTTTCCTGTGGTCAAGAAAAGCAATAGCTAAAAGGGGAATTTATTTTTCCCAGCTATGGAATAAAGAGTAGAATGTTGGAGAGTAAAACAGATTGCTTATACTCAAGAGACTTTAAAAATACTGTAAAATACAAAGGAAAACACCCTTTGCTTTGGACTTGCAAAGCCTTTGCATCTTTTCTGGTTCATAACAGACTTGTAAAACTGAAGTTCCTTTAATTTAAAGCTACTTTTATTTATTTTCACTCAGTTTTTATTAATAATTTTTATTAAATTATTTATTATTAAATAATTAAAAAATTATTTATTTTTTTCATGGGCTTAAGAAGTAAACAACAAATCTTAAAACAACTAATTCTTTGTAAAATCCTCTTCTGAGATTCCCACCTTGACTGAACTATGAAAAGCATGAGGAGTCCTTACAATACAGAGGGCAACTAACACCTGTGCCGGTTATCAGTTTGTGATGTAGTGAACATCAGTTGAAAGAGCCTGAATGCCTTCTGTAGTGGAAAGCGTTAGAATATACTTTAAAGAGTCAAATACTTAGGAAAGAAACCCCAACAAACTCTAATACGCTTTATTAGTGTTGTCAAAAATTAGTCATTAGAAACCAGCAGCAACTCAGATTTTCCCTTGTGGTATGTTGCTTGCGAGAACAGTGCAGACTGTGTCACGCAAGCCTGAATCACAGGCAGTCCACACAATATGGTATGGAATCACATTGTTCCTATACCGGCCTTTGGAAAGGATGAATGACTTGGAGGTCCTTAGTCCAAAGAGACTGCAGGCAGTGAGTCCAGGCAGAGCTCATGACTGAAGTAGGTATGTGTCCGAAACCTTATTTTCTAGGCCTGTCTCCCTCTTACCTGTGTTAGGACCAGTGAGATGATCAGTAAAAAGAAGGGAGTAGTCCCTGCAACCGTGGGGGTGTTGGGCACACAAAACTAGATTTTCTAGCAACAGAAAAATGGCAGAGGGAAACGTCTCGCTCTCACCTCCCTCCCCTTGCCAAAACCCATCACAAAACCCAGGAAATACTGTACACAGGCCAGGGACAAACTCACTGTTTATTTCAAGCTACTGTTAAGAAGCTGTTATTTATTTAAAACTTCAAACAAACTTACAAAATCATAAGCATAAAAATCAGCAAAGGATGTGCTTTTTCTCCCCGCCATAACATAAACCACAGCAAGACGAATTAGCAGGAGCCTGCAGCAATCAGAAAAACCCAAACCTCTGCTCTTTCTTCACAGAGATTTTTAAGAATAAAACTCATAAACATTGAAACTACCCAGGACAGCAGATGAAGGATCTCACAGTGTCATTGTCAGAACTGGACTTTCCCTTGACTGCACTCATAGTCAAGCTTTCAAGTTGGATCCAGAGAAGACTTGTGCATACAGAAATGTCTTTGGTTTTACTCAGTACTAGCCAATAGTGGACAAAATACTTCTAATATGACAATGATAATTTACACATTCTCCTTCACACTAGACTTTATGTACCTGTAGTACTAGCCTGACTGCAAGTGAAATGAAAGGAGGAAGGAATTGATACTGCCTTTTTTTTCCCTCAGCCTGTTTGTTTTGTGCATTTATATGCATTTTGGGTAGAATTCCTTCTTGGCAGTGATGCAGCAGCAGTGGAAAACAAGACTAGATATGGCAGAAAACATGGCTGGACAGGTGTGTGGTCATTCCGTCTACATATTATAGAAGAATCTCTGCAGACAAGACCACAGTCAATACTTAAGTCAGGATTATGTTTTGGCATGGGTGCCTAAGAAGAATCTATCACTTGGCATGTCCAAGAGGCCAGCCTTGCAGTGCCTCTGGCTTCAATGTGGCAGCCCACAAAGTGTCCTCAGGGTCATAGACATCTCCCTTACTTCACAGTCCATATCACCAAAAGGTGTTGGAGTCCTCCTTCCAAAGAAGGCCCTTTTGTTTGTCTTGTCTGCTCTTTGTGGGCTCCATGAGGTAGACATGG
The DNA here is from genome assembly GCF_030867145.1 of Opisthocomus hoazin. Classification (NCBI taxonomy): domain Eukaryota; kingdom Metazoa; phylum Chordata; class Aves; order Opisthocomiformes; family Opisthocomidae; genus Opisthocomus; species Opisthocomus hoazin. The sequence continues at coordinate 61,795,065 of NC_134420.1, read as the reverse complement.
TTAAGCTTCATGAGGTAGACATAGCTAAACATGTGAGGCCTGATTGTCGCAGGCATAGCTGCACCGGAAACTTATGAATGCTCAATCCTTTACTACTGGGCAGAGCATGCCCTGCCCAAAGCCGGAGTCTGACAATTGGCTTTGACTCCTTCATACCAGGTACAGCTGCTGTCTCATCCTATGGGCTAGAAAGGAAACTGGTAAAGGACTGAAGGTCCTGCAGGACTTGGGTATAAGGTTGGTAAGAGCGGTGAAACCTTTCACTTTAGCAGTCCTGCTGGGTAAAGCCTTTAGACTTTGGTGATGAAGAAAGGAAAACGTCATTTGGTTTGAATAGACAGTTTCTCTGCGTGCCTTTTGGTGTTAGTTTCCCTTGTTTAGTGTGTGGGTATCATACATGACAATGGGAAAGAGAGAAATACTGTAGAAAAACAAACAAACAACTCTTCCCTCTAAAAAAAAAAAAAAGGGGAAAGATAAAAAAGAAAAAGCAGTAAGCAACTGTGGTTGTAAAACCACAAAAATTGGCAATGAGGCTCCAAGGCAAGTGTAAGCCTTGAAATTTCTTTTAGCTCTTAAAACAAATAGTCCAAACCAAAAAAACCCCAAAGCACAACAACTCTCTTTCCATGGATTCCAGTTTAATGATGCTCCCCCCTGCACTTTTTTTTTTTAAGAAGATTTGAAAGAACTTTTTTAAGCTTTGGCATAAATATTTTTTACTGCTTTATGTTCTGTAAAGAACATCAAATGATTTTTTCCTGTTTGATTTTTACTTAGAAATTTAAGAAATGCCAAGTCTGCTCTGTTACGGTTTTCCCGGTGATTTCCTGGATATCTCAGAGGATAGGTATTGATTTATTTCTCAGCAGAACAGCAGGAGTGAAAATGTTGATTCTTTAACAAAGAAAATCTTAATCAAATCCTGTATTAGTTGCTAAAAATAAAGAGTAATTTAAAACAAAAAAAAGAAACAAAGACTTCAGAATACTCTTTGAAGTTTCTTTTCCCCAGTTGTTTAGTTTTTGCTCTCTTCCATTTTGTGATATCGTGGTCAATCACAAGAGTCATTGACAGCAGACTTTCTAATACAAAGGAAGAAAAGTAAGGGGAAAGAAAAACATACAAGGAGAGCTAATATTTACAGAGGAGCTGTTCTTTGTGCTTCCAGTTCTGCATGTAACACGCCCTGTGACCCTTCTGTACTTTAGTTCCTCCTTAGGTAAAGTATGGATGAGTGTGATGTACACTTACACTATTTTTTGTCGAAGTGCAATGAGATACAGGGATGTAAAATTCTTCACAAATTATTCTTCCTGTGTGCCAGAAAAGTGGTATTTGAGTCTGTTTGTGTGTGAGGGTGACGCAGCCTTATTATCCTTTGTTGGCACCTGAAGTACACGGAGTAAAAAAAATTATATTAACAGGGAAAAGCAAATCTGATAATTTTAAATTACGTCCATTAGGTAATCTAGTTTGATTTTTGTGATACAAATAAAAAATGCTAGGTACCAGTATCTTGTCTCTGTAAAGCATCTCCTTGTCACAGGTTACCAAAGGGGTGGAAAACAAAAAAAATGTATTTTCAGTTGCACCTCTGAGGAAGAGGATATCAATGGTCAGTTCTTGAAATCAATTGTGGATGAGAGTGAGCATGGTAAGAGGGGTTATGCAGGGCAAAGTGCATTTTTAACTACTGGTGATGCTGGTTTTTCAGTATGAGCTGATGAGAATCTGTAAACACTGAATGCGGCAGCAGTCACCACTGGAGGCTGAACAACAACAAAGATCCTTCATAAAATGTGGTGATTCAACTGTATGGATACTCCCTAATGGCATGGGTCTTGAGTATATGTGTCTCAAAGAGCCTAATTTTGAAATAATTGCAGAATAATTACCATATAATTAATGCCTCAGAACTCCAAAACTCACTGTATTATGTCTGAGACCAAAGGTTTATTATAAGCACTGCAGACATTAAGGTAAATGCTGCTATATGGTTTCATGATCTTTATTAAGATTAAAAAAATAAAATCCATTGTAATTAAAATGAGCTATATACTATAAGAAAAGGGCTGAGATTCCTAGAGTAGGATTTAGGTAAGGATTGTCAAAGTCAAAAGAGAGCTTGAACTCTTTCCTCCCTTCTGCCCTCAGCTGAAACTGGAGGTTCCTACATTTCATGGGCATTGATACATGAAGACAGATGGATTAAACTGATATGTTGAAATGATAGACACCTCCAGCTGACCCCTGTGCTCTACTTTTCTCATAGAAGTTGCTGTCCATCTGGCAGGAATGCCTAAAGTGCATAGGTAGCTGCTGCTGAGGAGCCAAATGTCATTGGCAAAGCAAGCAGTCAGGAATTTCCAGGTACCTGAACCTGCCAGACTGTAGGTAATTACAGTTGAGGAGCTGCTTCATGGACAATTTAGTAATCTCTGCCACTGTGGGCAGTCATTGATTTAAAGGCAAGGTGAGTAGAAAGGAGCAGTAGTAACTGGGGGCTCTGCCATCCAACTTTAACTCACTGCCATCCAGGGATTAACAGTCACTGACTGTTTTGTCTGCACATTGCCCAGGAGCCTGAGTATTGTCTTTTGTACATGCACCTTAATAGGGACAAGGTAAAGCAACTCGTTATCTAAATCATACTGACCTGAAAGGGATCTAGGAGTAGAGCATTCCTATGTTTATGTCTCCACATACCGGTACGGAAAATAAAAAAGTAGATCAGTTCTGTATGTGCCTGAGAACATAACATCTAGTAATTGCAAACAGCAAATACATATGTTTTGTATGGACTTGCTGAGATGCTTTTTTGCATTCCAAGTTGAAACACAGCAAGTCCATTAGTCCAAGTAACTTCCCTTCTCCACTCCCCCCATATCTCTTTGGTATGCATAACTTTGAAATTTTGACATGGTTGAGATGAGTACGGTTGGGTTTTGTTGACCACTTCTTTGGGATAGAGAAGGATGCTTTGTTAATTTCAAGAGATAAAAACAAACATGTTGAAGCAGCATATTTTGAAATAATGGTGTTTGAGTAATGTCAGAAGACATGTAAGATGTTGTTTAAGTTTAAAGAGGTAGATGATATGTCAGTGTGGGAAAAGGCAAAGCTGGCATGTTTGTGAATTTCAGGATAGGTTTAATCTATTAGGGATACTCACATGCTGATTCAATCATTTCACAAAACAATGGAGTAGCAGATACTGATTTATTTCTAAAAGCCACTGCAAGTGGTTCCATCCAACCTGCTGGAAGAGGTTCTTGAGCAGGAAGAGCGAGAAAGGTTCAGTCCCCTTTATCTAATGGGATAAAATTCAGCATCTTCTACTGACTGAGTTATACCTAGCCTCTAGGCTGTAAACTAGTCTTGGTTTGTGTGGCAGGGTGTACTTCATCTTATTCCATGAAGCTTTGCCACTGTGTGAGCAGTAGTTAACTATTGACTTTGTCAGAGGAAGAGCGTGTAAGTGAGGAAAAAGGACTCCTTGGACACTCACATTACACAAAGAGACCTGTGTTTCTTTGCTTTGCTTCCAGGACGTATGGTGCTGCTTGATACAGTACAGAAGAAGTCCTTGCAGAAGGGGAAAAAATTATGCCTCCTTCCTTCCAAGTAAACTACCTACTGATCTTGCTGTGCTTCTGTTTTTGATGTCTGTTTTGGGCCAAGAGCTTCTTGACTGTGCTTGTGGCATTGTGCATACTTGTAAGTAGGAAACTTTCTTTAGAGATGTGACTTTGAGCTCCCTTGAGCTGAGGGAAGAAATGAGATCCTTTACTGCCTGGGCAACCACTGGGTGATTATGTGAAGACAGGAATCCCTCTGCTTTCCCAACCTGTTTTTAATAGAAAAGCATGAACCATGCTCATTTTTTTGCAGATATGTAACATGAGTAGAGGCTTCTGGGCTCCAGATACCCTGTAAATCAAACTGCCTCCCTGAACGAGCAAGATTTAAGGCATACTCTGCTTCTCAACACTTGCCTATGGCCAATTCTAGGTGATCGCCTCTTCAGTATGTTGCCATCAGGTGTTTGCATGGTGTGTTGGCTGCTTTGAATTAAATTCTGAGGCACTAACTTATCTTGTGAATTGAACAGAAAGCCTGGCGTTCCATTCCCTTTTTGAATTTTCCTGTAGGATCTGAGATACTGAAAGATAGGTGTTACACTGCCTAGCACTGAAGTATCTAAATCTCTTACTGGATCTTGTCCAACTTAGCTACAATGCAAATTAAGATACTTATGAAGTATGGGTGATAATTTTTATGCACATTTTAAAAATGAAAAAGGTCTTAGTAATTGACATGTTAGCAAGAGGCTCCTTCTGTATAAGATTCCTGAAGGACTATGCTGCAGAAGAAGCAAGAGAACCCCATTAAACTGTCAAAATGTTCATATCATGAAATATCACCATGCAAAAAAAGAAAAGCAAAAAACTCAAAGGAGAATCAACAAAGCGCAATTGTTACTGGCATTCATCCTGGGATATTTTTTTTTCTTGCCTTCCTCATAAAAACAATAATGAAAGGACAAGTACCTTACCGGATTCATTGGTGTGCTCTGAGAAATGGTTAGCATTCAAGGCCCAAGAGCATGAAAGTGAATCCTCTTCATATATACATGCATGCTGTATGAATTGCTGTCTGGAGATCTGTATTCTCTTGTCTTGCACCTCATATTTCCCTTCCTACCATTAGAAAAATTGAGTAAATATCAGAATATTGGCAATTTATGTACCAGTGTAAATGAGTGTACAGAAGGATCTGGGTGATTTTGTGGTTGTGACACCCCTAGTGGAAATAATTATCTCCAAACACTATAAATCACAGTTTAAAGAAGTGCATGTTAGAGTAGACTTGCCTGTTTGGTGGCAGGTCTGCTTTCTCTCGGGAGTCAGTGTCTGAACAGTAGGTTATCCTGCTACTGCTTTTCCTCATTTGGCCTGTATTACTTCTTCCCAGCTTGCCTCCTGCTGGAATAATTGTGGTGCTAATAACAATGTGTGGGGAAATGACCAGATGTGCTAGTTTTCTTAGACAATTAAACCATGTTTTTCAATTTTCCAGACATTTTTTCATTTCTTTATTAACTCACCAGTGCCAGGAATTGGATTTTTCCAGAGCATAAATCCTGATTAGTGAGCCAGAGGATCGAGAGCTCCATTTTACTTCTGATGTGTCATTTCCCCTCTGTTCTTGCTTAAGTGGCATTTTGAAAAGACAGCCCTTGTGTTTTTAAGGGTAAAAAAAGAAATACAGGATTGTTTTGGGACAGAAATGGAAATCTGGTAAAGGGATGAAAAATTAGAAGAAGGTGTAGTCAGGATCAGGGCCATCTTGTCCTTCTGGGATCGCGGGACATGGAGGCCTGCAGACTGGCTGAGCTGTTTGAGACTGAGCTACCTCTTCCTGGCACCAGGTGTGACTGAACCCCATCTTGCCATGTTCATGTTGCCATCCGCTTGTCATGGCACAGAATGAGTTTATTAAATGATGCCGGCCCTGAGAAACATCTACAGATTGATTCTGCAGAGCAAAGGCAGTGTTTGGTGCACTGCTGATGTGAGTTGCTCTTAAAGGCTTTCCCTGCATCCACGGTTTCTGCTTATGAAAAGGCCAGAAACATGAGAGAGGAAAAGGAGGAGGCAGAGGCTTGTCAGGAGTGTGGATATACTCAGATTTTGAGTTTAAGGACTCTTTCAGCCTTAGTATGTGCTTAGGGGTGCGCTCAGGTTGGTGGAGGGTTGGCAGGGCAGGAGGAGTGGTTGCGAGTCCCAGGGAGGATGAAGCATTACATCGTGTGTGAGAGATGTGACAGAGAGTGGGCTAACTGTGGCAGGGGAAGCAAACTAGAGAAAGAGGTGTTTCTCTGGGTAGATAGAATTAGAGGGAACTGAAGAGGTTTGTGGGGTTCTGAGACTGGCCTGGGTAACAGAAGAAAGATAATCAACTTACGAGTGAGGTCAAAAAGGTAGTGGATTCCCACTGGCATTGGTATGTTGAGTTTTGGGGCCGAAAAGGTCCATCAAAAGATGAGACGACAAAGTGGGGGTTCTTGCCACCTTGTACTGGACAGTTTGCATCCTGGGAGGGACAAGGGGAGAGTGTGAGTAGAAGGTGGTGCTCTTTTTCAGCTTCTACCAGGGTGCTATAGAGGACAGAGGTAAGGGAAGCAAGCCTGATACATGCAGCACCAGAGCTTATGGTGGGTGTTAGCTGGTAAGAAGGGAAATAAAGAGCAAGACTTTCTGTCAGCTAGGAAGGGGTAACAGTTCAGATCTTACCCCATCTCCATAAAGGCCTGTCCAAAACTTGAATCTTTTGAGGTTCAGAAAAGGATGATTAATTCCTTTTTCATTTTTTTGTGCTATTGCATGAATTGTTTCCAGGCAGACTGGGAACAGCAGAGCCAAGATATTACAGGGAAGGCTGCAGTCCAGGTGATCAAGAGCTGTCAGGAGGCCGAGAAGCACCAAAGAGTTCATGATAAAACCGTCAGTATTTCATTCTCCAAAATGTTTTATAGGTCCAGGAGGTCTGAACGGTGCCATATTTTGGGGTGATAAGATGGGAAATGTCAGAGTACTTAGGAGTTATTCCAGCATTGCTGGCTGCCTTTAAAGGGAACCTCAGGAATTTGTCTCCTGACCCCAGGGACCGTATTTCTGACTCCTAAGATCATCCTTCCAGCTGAGCAATATGAGTCCTTAGCACTGCATACTAACATTCCTTGTCCTGAGACATAAGTATTACCTTTCGTATGACTCAGTTGAGTGCTATCATTCTTGGCTGCATACATGTGGGTGGTCGTCTTCATTAGCCAAATCTTGTGCCTGTTATCACTTTACTACCCACTTCCTTGTTGCTGGTTTAAAACCTGTCATTGCAGAATTCATGCTTACCAGGTGCTCTCCCCTTTTAGCTGTCTGATTTGGTGTGTTCTTCCAGTATGAATATTGGGAGAAAACCAGCATAACAACAGTCTTCAGAGGGTTACATCGCCAAATCCTGCCCTGCCAGTCAGCAACAGCACAGTATCACTAAACCACAAGAGCTTTTATATGAGGTTTTTATTTAAAGGAAGTAAAAAAATGCTGGCTGTAGTCATATTAATTTCTCATTTTTATTAGCTTTTAGGGAAAGAGCAACAGCTCAGTGAGTTGTGTTTGTAACAAATACAGGTTATGAAATAAGTGTATTTCATTATTTACTCATTTTACAATGAAAGGCTTTCCAAATCTGCCTCCTAAATGGTTTAACTCAACGTTAGAATTGATGCTGCCAAATACCAGCTGATTGAATAGACAATGAGTTTCAAATTCCTCTTTTACATGGGGAATGTGATATAGAACAATGACCTCAATTTTCAGCTATGTCCTCACATTCACCTCTTTTTTGGCTGTCTTTTTTTCTCTTGCAGTATCTTATCACAGTTTTTCAAGTCCTGAGGGTCTTACAAGGGCACTACTGTTTAATAATTAGACACTATGGCTCTGGTAGGTCTTCTGGTGACATCTTTTACAGCTAACGAGTATTTAATAGAATATAATTAGAAGCTCTGATCCTTAGACCTTGACCTGTCTAGACCTTGTATACAACTAAATGACCAGACAGCCCTTAACACTCATTAGGAGTTATCTGCACCCCACTTTACAAAGCTATGTGAGGAAACTGTTTAGATTTAGCCTGAAGCCACCTGCTTCATAATCTGTTGCTGTGCACTGAGTTGATCCTGCTGTCCTTATAGTAACTGGAAAGCTACCAATGATTTCATTTCAAAGCAAATATTCTAATTCAGGAAGCACAGAATGGAAAGGTGGTTGCTATATTTGTCAGCATGTGACCTTCAGAAAACCTGTAACTGGGAAACATTACTTCAGTGCTGTGGAGAAACTGGTCACATCATTGTAAAACAAAAGAAAAACATCTAAAGAAAGTTAGGGAAATCAGCTAAAATGTATTTTGATACAGTATATTCAGTTGGGATTTATTTGATAGTGCTCTTTTTACAGATAACATATATTGATTTTAGATAGTGCTCTTTTTACAGATAACATATTTGTCTTGAGTTTATTTCTGAAAGTCCCTTATATCTTTCAAATAAATTAACATTTTTTACTACCGGTTTTAAAAAATCTAAATTAAAAAAAATCTTTACATGCATGTCTGAGGAATAGCCTGTTGGGCATACCACTAAGAAACACAGGGGGCAGGCTTCTTTCTTCTTCATTAATTTTTGAATGTGTATGCGCCTATATTGTCAAATCTTGTTAAATGTCCTTTTACCTAGTCCATAGACCTGTTCCGTCTCTTTTTCACTTTGTCCCACTTTAGTTTCATCCTAATGAGGTAGACTAGTTGTCTGAGTTTTTAACTCAGACTTTGGAATCAATTACCATCCCACAAGTCTAGGGTTTTTTGAAAGATAAATGCAACAAATTGTGTAACAAAAGAAAGGAAAAATTAAATTCTTAAGATTTCTTTGATAACTTTTCAGTGGTTTAGGAAAAGGATCCAAATACATTCTTAATATATTTCTTCTTGGTCCTTTCTGGAAACTGTTATATGGCACCAAATGCATCCATATATAGAAGACATTTTGTTTAAGAATGTGTCCAAATGATCCTGTTAATGCTAATACAACATTTCAATTATCTGTCTTTTGAAAAGTGGTCTATTTTGAGATGTTAGTTGCAAATAGAGGAAATGAAGTGTTGATGTAGTAAGGAATTATTTACTAGGTCTGGAGAGTTCTAAAGCAAAACATCTGGATCAATTTGTTTACAAAGTCCCTGTAGATAAAAAGCACTATCTCTCCAAGGAATCAATTTGTGCCCTTTCTGAAGAATCATTAAAAAAAAGGAAAGTTGGTTATCATCACACACAGAAAGCTCCTGGGAATTTGTTTATTAAGGAATCCAAAGAAAGTTTGAAATCCTGTTTCACGGGAGATCAGCTAGCTACTGAAAATGTGGCGTGGTTTTGTGATCTTAATTTAGCCTGGCCTGCTCTGTTTATCTGCTTCCCCCACACCCCACATCTTAAAAAGTAATATATTTCAGAAGCTGAGAGTAAACACAGCAGTTCAGAGATATGCCAGAGCTGGATGTGGAATGGAGATAAAACCTTTGGTTTCACATGGAGATGAATGTCCTATGATAATTCAACCATTTCATAATGTAACAAATAAACATTTCTCTTAATTTTGAAGGTCCTGCTCTTGGTGCTATTGAAGTCTGTGGGAGGTGGCTTCCAATTTAGAGAAAGATGTGTATAGAATGAATCTGTGCTTGAAATATACTTTAGCAAAAGAGCGAAACAAGAGCTTTTTTTGTATTCAGGTGCCATAATCTGGAAAAGCATAGAACTCCATTTGCTGATGATATGGCACCTGCTCTTGAAAGGTACTTTGGGTTCCTGCTTTAACAAGTGTAGCCACAGCCATTAATATCATCACAGTGAAGTTTGCAATGACTTTATCACTAGGTTAAATTACAAAGGTAATTTTATTTAGAATGCTGGTGGAGTCTCCTGTTGGGACTGTAGTTGTTCTGAGAGTAAAGGGGTCTTTGAAAGTCTTCTCTTACAGTTAGTACAAGCAACAGTTTAGCTATGTTAGCAATGGCCATAGTTCCTGAGGTCTATACTTGGATTTTGCGTGTTTTCAAGAGCTGCTTTATGCATTTCTCTGATTTATGGAATTTTTTAAGATGTTTTCAGACGACTTACAGGTCTTTATCTTGAAAAGTGAGTCTGAGCCACGACAGATAAAGAGCTGATGGATATTTTCCTCTAAGAGGACACTCCTTACTGTTCTTATATGTGACCTTAACTTTTTCTGTTCTGAGTTTACATTTTATGCATCCTTTTAGTTAGAATACTGATGAAAATTCTAACACAGAAATTTAATTTTTTGCTTAGAGATTTGGCATGCTCAGATACCTCTGTTGGTTTCCTGAAAAGGTCTGAAACATGGGCTGATACTGCCTATATAGCTATCCTTTTTCAGCTCCAAGGGTCACGTCTCTCCCAGTAGTACATTTTGTCTGCTGTTGAGAGAAGTGAAATCTCTGTCCCTCCTATGGGACATTGTCCTTGGAGTGGCAAGTGAATTAAACAACCATGTAGAAGAGGAATGGCTCTGGGACAGGACGTGGGTCTAATTCCATCCTAAGTTTGGTCATGAGTCTGAAGATTGTGGTTCAGACAAACTTCAGAGCCATATAAATTCAATTGCAACTCTGCATTGGCGTCCACAAAGCCCAGCTGAGTCCTGTTGTTGTTGACAGTATACTGAGCTCATGAAGAATCTGGGCTCAACACAAACAAACAGGATCATTATATAAATCAAAAGAAGATGAAAGTAGAACCCACATCTTTCAGCTTGAATACTAAAAGTCTGCTAGGAGGAATAAAAACACTTCCTGTAAGGGTGATGAGTTGCAATTTCCTTTTGAGTTCTCTTCTTCTACATAGTAAAGAAAAGGGCAGAATGGCCTGATTAAACTGTATGGGTATGGATTCCGTCCCATTCCAACATGCAGGTTTATTTAAAATTAGCTTGCAGTTCTTAATATTTTTAGTTCATTTTATGACCATTACACCAGGCCTGTGAAATGATGCAGGTTATCTCCATCCTAGAGTTCTGAAAGGGGGAAAGAGAGTATTTCTCTTTCCCAAGAAAGTGCAACAAAGTCATTACCTTTGCCTGGAATAGATGTCCTGCTGTTTCTAGATCATATACTATTTATTTAATCCTGTGTTCTCTTGCAGAGGGAGTGTGTTTTCATCCAGATGCTGAGTAATCTCCCATTAATGTGGAGGACATTACAAAGATTTGGAGTTTTGTGCAGTGCTTCTGTTTCTTGGTGTGGACAAGTGAGGTGTGTGCATAATAACTGGTTAATGAGGTGTATTTATACATATGTTGATAAAAATTAAGCAATAAATTTTATGGTCTCAGAAGTCACTACATATATATTTTGTTAGAAAGTGGTTTAATCACACAACCCAGTGTTTTATGTTTACTTTGCAGGTGTGTTTTCTTTCACAGTTCATTTAAAACCAGAAAAGAAATGTAACGCTTTCTTTATTTTGTTGATTAGTGAAATAATCTCATGGTCTTCTGGTAATTGCTGGGGAAATTAATGGAATTTTTGGAAAAGGTTCTATGATAAGAAATCCAAAAAAAGCACTTAGATGCTGAAAGAAAAACTTTGGCAAAATCTAGGTACCTAAATCCAAGGGAGTGATTAAAATGCCCTGTGCGGAGACACAGAGGCTGCACTGCTGAGGCTGCTTGGGGTGCTGAGAATCCAGCATTCTCCAAATGCACATGCTCCACAGTGCTATTGTCTTTGTGGAGCTGAACTCTGAGCAATCTTTTCCCTTTCTAAGATAACGTGGTAGTCATAAACTAATCATCCTGCTACCTGCACCCCTTTTAGGAATTTACATCTAGTTGCTACACATCAACTTGTCGCCTGTGTCCTGGTAGTATGGAATTCACAAAACACAATTTTCATTTTCATTCAAAATGGAGTCCTCTCGTTTGTTGCTGTAATGCAATAGGATTTCCAACTTCATTATTGGAGATATGTACTGTATCTTTGTAACAATAATAACAACCACATTGTCTATCCATATCAGAGATAAATAATTTAACCAATTAGAAGCAGTTGTAAGAGATTTTTTAGCATGCTGTCTGTCCCTGATTTTGTCTTGATCCTGTTGATTATATTCAGGTGTTTTTATTGGAAGTGTTTGAATTACTCTTTATTAATGCTAACTTAAATAATATCACACTGGAACGGGTCTATCTCAAGGGAGGATCCCACCAGATTTGCTGATTTTGACATTGGCAAAAATCTTACAAATGCATTACCTCTTACTTCCATTTCCATCTTCTGTTACTCTGGTTTAACTTCCAAATCTTTGCAAAGAGGCCCCTTCTTTTTATGGCTTCTTTCTGCTATAGACGTGAGATAGTTGAAGAGAAATGTAGTTTAGATGAAGTATTGTGTTCCACCAGCCAGATGAAGGAACAGATTAATTTCCTGATCAAGGCTTGGAGATCTCCTATCAAAACACTTACAATAAGGTTTGTATTTACCTTGTAGTATTCAACTGATTTTCAAAAAAGAAAAAAGAAAAGGCAGTGAATCCCTTCTCTTTGGCCACATCTTCTGGTCTTTTAAAACATAGTGAAATGTTCCTCTACACTTCCAGTCCATTCTTGGTGCTATGCTGGTATGAAATAATTCCTATGTCCACATTCTTGAAAGTATAGTGTTCCCATCTCCCGATCTTCAAAAAAAGAGACATTAAATGCAATCTGTAGTGCTCATAGCTTTGCAGGGATGGGTCAAGTAGTTCTGTAGTATATCTGGTCTTGCTAGAATAAGTTGGGAGATACATATTGCCATCAGACTTTAACAACATCAGTGGACAAGGGAAGAGCTAAGGATGTCATCTGTCTGGGCTTCTGTAAGGCCTGTGACATGGTCCTCCACAACTGACTTGTCTCTAAATTGGAGAGATATGGATTTGATGAGTGGGCTGTTTGGTGGATGAGGAATTGGTTGGGTGGTCGCATCCAAAGGGTAGTGGTCAATGGCTCAGTGTCCAGATGGAGGTCAGTGACAAGTGGTATCCCTCAGGGGTCCGTATTCGGACCGGTGCTGTTTCATATCTTCATCAATGACACAGACAGTGGGATCGAGTGCACCCTCAGCAAGTTTGCAGATTACACCAGGCTGAGTGGTATGGTTGACATGTCTGAGGGACAAGATGCCATCCAGAGGGACATGGACAAGCTTGAGAAGTGGGCCCATGTGAACCTTATGAACCTGAACAAGGCCAAGTGCATGGCCCTGCACCTGGGTCGGGGCAACTCCCAGTATCAATAGAGGCTGGCAGATGAAGGGATTGAGACCAGCCCTGCCTAGAAGGACATGGGGGTACTGGTGGATGAAAAGCTGGACATGAGATGACAATGTGTGCTCGCAGCCCAGACAGCAAATCATATGCTGGGCTTCATCCAGAGGAGCATGGCCAGCAGGTCGAGGGAGGTGATTCTGCCCCACTGCTCCATTCTGGTGAGACCCCACCTGGAGTCCTGTGTCCAGCTCTGGAGCCCCCTGCACAGGAAAGACATGGACCTATTGGACCAGGTCCAGAGGAGGGCCACAAAAATGATCAAAGGGCTGGAACACTTTTGCTATGAAGAAAGGGTGAGAGAGTTGCTGTTGTTCAGCAATAGAAGGAACCAGGGAGATCTTAATGTGGCCTTTCAGCACTTAAAGGGGGCTTATAAGAAAGACAGGGACAGACTTTTTAGCAGGGCCAGTTGCGAATGGTTTTAAACTAAAAGAAGGTAGATTCAGAACAGATATAAGGAAGACAATTTTTATAATGAAGGTGGTGAAACACTGGAACAACTTGTCCAGAGAGGTGGTAGATTCCCCATCCCTGGAAACATTCAAGGTCAGGTTGGATGGGGCTCTGAGCAACCTGGTCTAGTTGAAGACGTTCCTGCTCACTACAGGGGGGTTGGACTAGATGACCTTTAAAGGTCTTTTCCAGGTCAAACTATTCTATGATTCCGTGATTCTAAAATAATTGAACCTTTTTTCAGCATATACTGAGAGTATAATATCATCATGCAGGCTGCTGCTGCTCCTAATATACAGTGTCCACCAGACACAGTGATCTAAAAATGGTCAGGACTGTGAACAGCATGAACTTAATCCACTGCAGCCCCTGAAAGAGTCCACTGCAGCCCAGCCAGATATTTGATAATCAGATTGGTTACAACAACTATCTGTAGCTGTGAAGAAGTGAGAAGAGCTGCTGTATGGCAAAAAATGTATTGTGGTTGGTACCTTGACTCAGAGGGCAGAGAGTGGAAGTGAACATCCAGCGCTCCTTTCTTCTTCACACTGTAGGCTGCTGCTTGCTGGAAAGAGAAAGTTGCAATACAGTTTGAATTTCTATAGTATTCAGCAGCACAGAATGGATTTCCATTGACGAGCTGAAGGAATAACATAGTGGATTTAACTGATGATTGCCATGATGTACTCGGGCCTCTGCGAGGCACTTTACTAAGTTCCACATGGCAATCTTATTTAAAAAAGATTGGTACTATGCAAAACCAGTGTAGTCCATATTGTATGAATTAAAAACTGGTTAGCTGATAGGTCATAAAAAGGAATCATGGAATTCTTCCCTGAGGAGAGCGTTTGTAGTGCAGCCGGGTTTCACTTTCTTTATCAAGGCTTTGCAATAAAATACAGTATTACAGCTGGTAAAATTTTCAGATGGAATGAAAAAGGGCAGAGAAGAAAATATGCTTTATAAGTGCAGTGGTGTCAGATTTTCCTCCAGATTCTGTCTTTATAATGCTGGCTGAACCATTGTGCAGGTCTGTGGAGTGCTGATCTGGTCACATTGTGCTGCCATCAGCATGAAGAACTGTGGTGATAATTCAGATGGTTTACCTATATGCACAACACAAAGCCTTGATAAATGCACCCCTCTGAACAATATAGATCAATAAAGGTAAACTAAGGGTGATATATCTAAATACAGCAAATGTTGCTATGCTTAGAAAGCAGAACTCTGTATTAAATATACTTGAATAATATTCACAGTAAAAAGTATATAATTAATTGACCATGAGCATCCCCTGTAGTTGTGTTACTGAAAGGGCTAAAAATGATGCTTGGATAAATGTAAAGAGGTTTATCAAATAGAATAAGAAGACTATATTACCTTTGGATGTGGTGTCAGGGAGACCACTAATGAAATGCTGTGTCCTACCCTATAATCATTATTCTCATAGTGAAGCTGGAAGGGGTTGGACTAATACAGACAAAGCAATCTTAGAGTTTCTAAAACATACGTCTCTGGCAAATGAGCTTTGTGAATTTAGTTGTGTCTGTTAAAGGTGTTATTTCCTCTGTCCACTTGAGTACTAATGTCAATGGTAATTAATAGTGAAAGAGCAATTTACCTACATTTGTGGTGCATATTCCACCTTCAAATCATGAGTGAGTTGCTTTCTGAAAGAGAGCTATAGCATCGATGATAGCAGTGTCCAGGAGTAGGAGTAATACAGGTATTATGCAATGAACTGTTATAGCTACTGAAGTGTAGAAGATCTGATACAATTAGCTTATCAAAATTTTGCTCTTACAGACCTATGATACTAAATAACATGTTTAGTCCAGAGAGGGCAAAAATTTAGTACTGGTACAACTGAGTACAGTTACTGTTTTATTTCAAATTGTAGAGGCTTGTGATTTTGTTATTGCAAGTTCTGTTTCAGCCTTAATGAAAAAGGAAAGGGGATAGGAGGAAATTCTGAGGGGAGAAAGTAGTGAATTCTTGTTTTTACCTTCCCATTGGCAAGACTCAGTTAATGATGTACAAATAAACTGAAATTCACTAATCAAGTTACAATATTCAAATACAATATTACCAAAGGAAAGATACCTAAAAATGGTGCATACATGCAGTTTGATTCTACTCTGTACTAGTTTCCACAAAATTCTAAGAGTTATGGAACATTTATGTTTATGTCCTTTGTTCCCCAGACTAGGAACAACATGTTTTTGTTTGTTGTAGCTGGATTTGTAGTAAAACAATCTAAATTAGTCTATATGGTGTCTAGTACTAAAAATGTGAGAGGAGAATCTGTTGAGGAAGTCATTGTTTAGCTGACGTGCTATTTCCTCCTTCTTCTGTAAAGTGGATGGTTTGGAGCATACCTGAACAAACTGGAAAATCCTACAAGATTTTTGAGTGGAAATGGGCATAATATTAATTGAAGGCTGATTAATTTAAAATAATTTTTTTGGACTCGTAAGATGGGCAAGTGGCAGGACCAGAGGATTTATAAGGAAGCTGACCGAAACCAGAACTGTCTGATTTCATTTGTTTTATGTACATTTAACTGACTATCAGTGACTATCACCGCTTTCAGTATGTGACATGATACAAGTGGTTTATTGCCTTCTCTGACCAGCTTTATACATTTCAAAAGAGCAAGGAATTGCATTTTCCTCACCCAAATGTCTAAAGACCAGATTAAATCTTCTGTTTCTTCCAAAAAGGCCAAGATTTTCCAGGGTTTTCACTGCTTGCACAGATTTATAGCAGGGGCCGAAGTCCATTTGCTGGACAGGAGCAACTCCTGCTCAGTATGTTAGGTATTACACAATTTCACTGATGTGTAGGTTGCATCTCGTTGACATGTGAGAAAGTGGTTAATTCTTTTACTTGAGTATCTTGTAGGAATTGTGTAAACTCTTGTGCATGAAGTTCAGCTATGAACTGTAAAGCCAGCACTGCTGGCTGAAAATTTTAGTGTGACCCTCTGCTTGGGTAACCACCATCATGCTTTTGCTCCTTCTCTAGTAGACCTTGGGGAGCAGAATCCAGTGGAGATGAGCAACTGATATTGGTGATAGCGCAGCTGGATATAGATGACGACTTCAGTGTACTGCCTAACAACATTTGAACAATCAGTCCCAGGGATTTTCTTGTAGGAAATTATTTCAGAGTGGCTCCTCCTGAGAGATTGCCCTGGGTTAATTTCCTCCACAGACTCTCGGGTAAGACTGTGCAAGACAAATGATACCAGAAGCTGCTATCTCATCAGAAGTTAAACAGGAAGATTTACTTTTGAATTCATACTCTATCTAAATCCAAGTTAGTTTCTCTGTATAGGTGAGCTTTCATGTCTCTCAGGACCTTTGAATTTATTTTCCTAGTTTGTCTTCTCTTTAAAAAAAAAAAACAAAAACAAAAACAATTTCTAAGCTTAGTTATAAGTAGCTTAGAACAGTCTTTCTTCTCTCGCCCCATCCAAGGCAATTGAAAATAGTCACTAGGGAGGGCAATTTCTTTTTTTCATACAGATTACATGGTACCCAAGGTTTTGATTAAATTACATTGAATGTTAAATTAACTGGCACCAGGAGTTAGTGGCAGCATTGTAATGAACTATTACTAGATCATTTGCAGTCAGGCAGCAACCATATGGCATTTACATGTGTATGCTTGTCCTGCATTGACGTGGAAATTGGTCTGACTCACGTGATTTATGTTAGCTGGGTAAATTCTATACTGAAGCCAATTGCCACACTGCAGATGCCAAAGACAAACCTGCTCTAATCCTATAATCCCATTTCATAATATAGACTTCCACATAGTTTGGAGCACAAAACCAGAATGTATCTTGCTGAGTTAAAATATTTGGCTTGGTCTTCATTCTGGTGGCTTCACTGCATTACAGCTGCAGGAGACAGGAACTTTAAAATGGTTTACTTGAGCCAAATTTTTCAGTCTTTAATTGAGCAAAATATTCAGAGAGCAATATAGTTTGGTATCTTCTCTCCTTGCCAGTGAATTTGAAGTGCAGTGATAGACAGAGCTGTTCCTCTTTGTCATTTTAACCTGGGGAATACAACAAAGCTCTTGCTGTGTAGCTGTATTTTCATAAATTCCCTCCCCACATCTGCAAAACTTGTATTCTTCCATGAGAACTAGATGAAAGATCCTCTATATGCAAGAGAAGGTTGAAGATTTGACTCACTGATCTTGTTCTGGAACACTACTAGGAGTCTGTGCATTTCAAGGAAACACTTGAGGACAGCAGCACATACTCATAGATTTCTCCCACTTGCCCTCCCACTCCTTGACAAATACCTAAATCTGTCATACTCAGTAAGTTTTACTCCTCATCTATAAATGCTTTTAGGCAGCAAAACATGGATGGCTTTCACCAAACCCTGAAGATTGGTGTTGAGTTTTTGGGCTCATTTAATATTCCTTTAAAAAAATAGAGAGAAAAGAAAACATTTATTAATCCATCTGCATTAATCACTGTTGATAGTTCAGGAAAGAACTGAGACTAACAGAGGCTAAAATGTTGCATAAAAAATTATTTATTTACAAAAATAAGCAGAGGAAACATTGAGATGACACTTCTTACAAGCCATTGTTTTGAGAATACAGTTCCTGGGAATTTCAATGAATCTGGTTTACAGTTATTTTAGGCATGTTTAAATCCGCCCCCCTTGTATTTTCTTCTGACAGCTTAAGCAGCAAGGTGACTATATTTTGTAGTCATTGTTTTATTGATATAAAAATAATATCCTCTTATATGACTCTAGCTTGTCTCTTAATGAAGAGGATCTCAAAGCATTTTACAAACCACATAGTATTTATAGCAAGTGCTTTGCTTCCTACTGACAAATATCCACTTCTGAGGCAGCTGCAGCAACACATAGCAATGAATTTTAGGGGTCTGTTTGGAGGCCCAAGGGAAATTTCTTTTGGTAGGGAGGGCAGGATTTCTCATGCAACTGAATTTGAGCATGAACTTGAGGATACAGGGGAGACAGGGGTCTCATATCCAGCCTCCTTCTGTCACATGTGGTGTCGAATCTCATAAATAATATGTTATTTGTTCTGTAGATGAAGTTAGCTATGCTGAGTATTCAGGGCAGAAGTTGGAAAGTATCAGTTGTTGTGTTTTTGCTCATGTAAGCATTCTTAAGAACCAAAATGTGAACCCTTCTGTTACTTTGGCTGAAGTGTAGGCACAGGGTAGAACAAGGTTAAATGTCATTCAGCCAGTTTCTGCACATTAACAGGACCATGGAGACAGCCCATGCATACTGTCTATCTCAATAGCTGGTTAAAATGTTTTAGAATAAATCACCTACATCAGGACATGTAAACCAGCGCTGAATGAGCTATTAAGTGTGTACAACACATCAAAGTGATAAGGAGAGAGCATTCTTTAGGATTCAGGCAGCATCGTGTCAACACAGCTCGGACTCACTTAGTCCACCTGAAAGGTTTGAATCTAAAACCGAGCATGTATAATGAGATGAGACGGGAGCTGGGCTTCTTCAGCCTGAAGAAGAGAAGGCTGCAAGGGGACCTAATAAATGCTTATAAATATCTGAAGGGTGGGTGTTAGGAGGATGGGGCCAAGCTCTTTTCAGTGGTGCCCAGTGACAGGACAAGGGGCAATGGGCACAATCTGAGGCACAGAAGTTCCGTCTGAACATGAGGAAGAACTTCTTCCCTCTGAGGTAGACGGAGCACTGGAACAGGCTGCCCAGGGAGGTTGTGGAGTCTCCTTCTCTGGAGATATTCAAGACCCGCCTGGACAAGGTCCTGTGCAGCCTGCTGTAGGTGACCCTGCTTCGGCAGGAGGGTTGGACTAGATGACCCACAGAGGTCCCTTCCAACCCCTACTATTCTGTGATTCTGTGATTCTGTGACAAGATCTACAGAAAACTTGAGTTCCTTGGTGCGATGGGCAGAGAGGCTCTGTGCTGGAATAGCCTTGCTGGTGTAGAACAGAGCTCCATGACTGATTGCAAGGGCTTAGGTTCTGTGAATGCGAGGGCTGAAAATTCCCGGGAAGCAGTTTGTTTGTATTCAGAAAGAGTACACGCACTAAGCGTGGTTTCTGGTTCAATTTGTATTGATTATGTAACAGCAGGTTGCACCTTCTGTTTGGCAGTCGTATATCATCCTGCTTGCTTCTATCATATACTTCTCTTGCTAAACTTACTCTTGGGTTTCATTTTAGATTTGGGGTAATGGGTGTTCCAAAAGAAAAATGAGCCATGGTCTTCTCCTGGTCTTGCTTATATTTTCCCAAAGTGTCGTCTTTCTATGTGATGGGTGGGCATCAGCATTTCTAACAGATGTTTTTCACAGGCTATTGCATAGTTATTTTTCAAGTGGCTTCTAAAAGCAGATGTTTCCATGTCTTTGTTCTTTCCCCTCCTGACATTTTAACACAAACAGCAGATTCCACTGCCACTGTCCTTTAGATCTCTGAATAAAATACCATAGCAGTGATGGTGGGTTTTTGTCAGCCTGTTTGGCAATAATAAATACATACAGGCACAATTCTCCTCCCTTTCTCCCTTGTCACTAGCATTGCTTGCAGATACTATCTCAGGCTTTCTCTTGTAGAAATGCTGTCCTTCTCCATGTCCTTAGTCCGCAGTTTAGTATTTTATCTTTACTTTCTTCCGAGACTTTGTTTCTAGTAGCATCCTGAGTGAGTAACCGTGAATCTTTCACTCCCTGAACTTCAGTGTGTATTTTTTACCTCAGGCCAAGGTGGATCACAACGGTGATGTGTGTCATCTCCATCACTGTGAAGACCTTTTGGTGTGATTTTGGATATTTTTTTTGTCAAATACCCTCATTTTCTTTTCTTCTCTCATAAATAGAGATTCAGCAACTGGACTTTCCCATTGTTTACAGAAATAGCCCTGCTTTCTTGCAAACCATTTTGTAAGAGGACTTCTTAATTTGAATACTTGTTCCTCAAAGATCAAGGGAATGCAAGTAAGAATGAAATAAAGGGCAGGCCTGGACAAGTTTCATCCAGACATAATTTATCATTACAAAAGATGAGCTTCAGCTGCTACTCTAAAATGATGATAAATGCTTGGATCAAGATAACAAAAGCTTTCTAGTAAATCTACTCTGTTTCTTAATTTAAACCTCATAGATTTTACCTCCAGCATGTAGAACATCATCTAATGATATAGCACTATAGCTACATGACAGGCTTTGTCCTGTTCTGATTCTGGGTTATTTACTAATTGATGTGGGTGTAGCGACAAAGGTTCTGCTTTCTTCATCTTCACCTTCCTTTTTACTGGATTTTGAGGAAAGCAAAACATTTTTGAAAGATGTAAGAAATTTTAAATTTCAGGACAGTTTTAGATGGAACACAGAATCACAGAGTGGCTGAGGTTAACAGGGACCTCTGGACATCAAGTAGTCCAAGCTCCTTGCTCAAAACAGGGTCAAATACAGCAGGTCATTTGGGGCAATGTCCAGTTGCATTTTGAATATCCATAAGGATGGAGACTCCTAATCCTCTGTAGACAGCCTGTTCCAGTGGTCTACCTTGACTTGCTGGTAACACTCTTTCTAATGTGGCCCAGCAGACTGTTGGTTTTTGGAAGGGCACATTGCTGGCTTGTGTTCACCTGCTTTTTCCGCAAGACCCCCAGGCTCTCCCCTGCAAAGTTGCTTTCCAGCCAGTCAGCCCCCAGTCTCTACTGATGCATGGGCTTATTCCTCCCCAGATACGGGACTTTGCATTCCCCTTTGTTGAACTTCATGTAACTGCTGTCATTTTCTGGGTTGAGGTCCCTTCAAAGGCAGCACAACCAGCTCCTCCTGATTTTTTACGTTGAGGGTGCCCTCTGTCCTGTCATTCAGGTCATGAACGAAGATGTTAAACAGTATTGGACCCTGAGGTACACTCCTGGTGATTGGCCTCCTCCATATGGACTTCCTGCTGCTGATCGCAACCCTTTGAGCCATTCAGTCAGTTGTCAGTCCACTTCCTTGTCCATTTATTTTGCCCATATTAATCAGTTTTTGTATGAGAACATTATGGGAAAGTGTCAAAAGCCCTTCTAAAGTCAAGATAAATAATATCTGCTGCTTGTCCACCAGACTAATAATCTTATCATAGAAGGCTGTCAGGAAGGTCAGGCATGATTTCCTCTTCCTAAATCTGTGCTGACTACTGCCTGTCACTTTCTTGTCCTTAATATGTTTGGAAATGGCTTCCATGATTATTTGCTTCACCACCTTCCCAGGGACTTAGGTGAGGCTGACTGGCCTGTAGTTCTCTAAGACCTCATTCTTGCCCTTCTTGAAGACAGGAATTGGAATTTTTCCCACTCAGGAACCTCTCCTCACTGCCATAACCTGCAGAGATAGTTGAGAGTAGTTTCACAACTGGCCAGCATGCACGTATGCATCTTATTAGGCCCCATGGACTCATGGGTGTCCAGTTTGTTTAAATGTTCCCTAAAATGTTTCTCCTTCACCAGGGGTAACTATTCCTCGCTTCACACTTTCCCACAGGTGTCTAGGCTCTGGGATTCCTGAAGGCAAATATTTTCCCTAGTGAAGACTGAGGTAAAGAAGACATTGAGTATAAGATCATAGAATCACCAAATCATGGAATCATAGAACAGCTTGTGTTGGAAGGCACCTTGAAAGAACATATAGTGCAATATTTTGTGGAAAAGGGAGCCTAGAGGAGAATATCTAGCACCCTTTTCAGTTGTGTCTTCAAAACCTCCAGTGACAGGGACTCCCCCATGTCCCTTAGGAGGTTGTTCCAGTGGTTGATTGTTCTCACTGTGAAAAAATTCTTTCTTATATCAAGATGAGTATGTTGGCCTTTTCGATACACCCTACCCATTCAGTAGCTGGCCCACATTTTACCTAGTCTTCCTTTTTCTGCTGATATACCTGTAGAAGTTGTTCTTGTTGCCCTTCCCTCCCCTTGCCAGATTCAACTGCTGGTGGGCTTTGGCTCTCCTAACCCCATCTCTGCATGCTTAGGCAGTGTCTCTGTATTCTTCCTGGGTCCGCCTATCCCCGCTTCCACGTCTTGTATAGTTTCTTTCAGTTTTGTGAGGAAGCACATTGTTCACCCATTCAGGCCTCCTGCCGCCTTTGCTTAAGTTCCTGCACATAGGGATGGATGGTTCTTGAGTGTAGGTGAGGTGATCTTTGAAAACTAACCCTCTGTCCTGGACCCCTCTTTGCTCCAGGACTGTATCCTGTAGAATTTTTCCAAGTAGGTTCCTGAACAGGCCAAAGTCTGCTCTCCTGAAGCCTAGTGTTGTGATCCTCCTGTCAGGATCCTGAACCCCTCCATCTCATGGTCACTGCCATCAAGACTTTCCCCAGCATTCAAGTCTCTGACCAGTTCTTCCTTGTTTGCACATGTGAGGTGCAGCTGAGTACCTGCCCTCATTGCTCCTCAGACACCTAAGTTAGGAATTTATCATCAATGCACTTCAGAAAACTTCCTGATTTGCTTGTGCCCTGTTATGTTTTTCATCCAGCAGATATTGGGGTGGTTAAAGTTCCCAATAAGGACCAAAGCCGAGTTGTCTGAAGAAGGCCTCATCTACTTCTTCCTGATCAGGTGGTCAGTAGCAGTTACTGATGTGGCACATATTGATCAGCCCTGTTACTTTACCTGTTAGCTCATACCTATATGATTTCTAGTTGTTTCTAAGTCACAAAAGCATCTTTGAAGGGAGACAGTAGAAACTTGATCCTTTAAGAACTTTAAAAATACACTGGAGAGACTATCAGGAGATGTGCCACAGGCAACAAGCATATGTTGGAAAGGAAAGGGATTGGATATCTCTTTTTTTCATCTGCTTTCTTTTTGTCTTTCCTGTTGCAATAGCAATGTTCATCGTTGCTACTACTTTTGTTTGTGACACCAGGCACTAGGATGACAGCTTGGGGGAATGAAGGGACTTTACTAATACCAGCAATCTTTGGGCCTGCTTATTTTTTCCTTTTCCAATTAAATATTTGAAGCTTCATGTAACCTCATGGTTTTTTCTCTTGCTTCTTTCCTGTGTTCAGTCTTGGTCATTATCTGGTGTATGAGTTTTCTGGCAGACTGTAGCAATCACTTTTCCTCCAACAAAAACAATTTTTTATCAGTTATGACATAAAAGTTTGGTGAAAAATGAATTTTCATTTGACTTTTCATGTTGTTTTCCTTTTCCCTGAACTATTTTTCCTGTATCTGATTTTTTTTCCTGCTGTGTAATAAGTTCTGATGATTACAAAATGGTTGGACATGACAGAAACATGTAACAGATGAAGATGCTTTTCATTTCAATTTTTCTGTTCTCCAGGTATCTATTGAATTATCTAGTCATCTGTGTACTCGTTAAGATGTCGTATATTATCTTGGCTTCCTCATCTATTTTTTCAGGCTTAAATTTCTTCTTAAAGTGCTGCTAGGCATTTTTAAGCCAAAAAAAGGACATGTTTACTTCAGCAAGTAAAGATCTAAATGTTGTCTTGCAAAGGGAATCCAGTGGTCTTGTATAACCATGGGAAACTTTCTTGCAGATTACAGAAAATTAAAGAAGCAAGTTTGCTAATTGTAGTATGTTTGTAACCATGCGAAATAGTCTAACCATAATCCTAACTCCAAAAAAAAAAAAAAAGAAGAAAAAAAAAAGTTAGTGACTGCTGCACTGTAGTATTTCTTTCTTTTCCAAAGCATAATCCAACTTTTTCTTGAATTAATCTACACACGTCACTTTAACTGCTGGCTGCAGAACTTTTGGCAGTTTGTTTGATATTCCAATGAATCTTTGTATAAAGAGCTGTCTGAATTGTTTATAGGTTTGTCCTTCTGCCCAGAGTTTATTCCATGATCTCTTATTTTGAAAACAACTGTACTTACAGGGATGCTGTTAAGTACTTTTTGCCTTGCATTGAAAGGTTGTGGTTAGTGGGCAGCAGATTCATAGAACTTGGAATCATTGGACGTGTTTATCAACAGTTAAAAAAGAATAAAGCAAATGAGGCAAGTCCATCTAAATATTCCCATTCAATATTCTTTCTATGCAGTATGACAATAATTTATGTTTTCACAACAAACTATGTTTTTGTTTCTTAAAATTCTTAGAGATGTAAAGTCACTAAGAAATAAGAAGTGATCTGTCAAATTACTCTCTCCACATTGAATGCAGGGTGAAGAAGGAACTAACTGAGTACAAGATGAAGATCAGGATGACTATGACTATTTCTACTGCTTCTTTTTCCAGTTTCAATATATAGGTTGTGTTAACTAGGTAGGCAGAAATTTTTGGACTCTTATAATTGCACGGTTATGGTATTTAGTATTAGTATGGTGTCAAGGCTGTATACAAGTGTCTAAGCAACATTTTCATGTCTTCAAGAATATACTTAGATTAACTTTGGATATGCATTATCATATCTTGGTGGGGAAAGGCAGTAGATGGAAGGAATTACCATTTTTGAATCTGACCTGGCTCTGGCTGAAATCGGTGATGCAGCACCGTGCAGAAAAAAACTGAACTGTCTTTGAAGAAGTTTAGTGTCTGGGATAACTAGCTCTGCAGATTAGTAAGTTTAATTAGTTTAGATGTAGCATTTCACTGATGCATCTACACTGCTTCCAGACTTCAATAGCTATTTCTGCGTAGTGCTGTTGTCCTGGGTTCAGCCAGGACGGGGTTAATTTTCACCAGAATCCGGGAAGGGGCACCGGGCTGACCCAACCCCCACCTGGCCAAACAGAGCCGGGTATTCCATACCATGTGCCGTCACGCTGGGTTCCGGGGAGGGGGGGCGGCGCGGCGGGAACGCACTCGCGGCTCGGGGGCGCGGGTGCCGGTCTTGTCGGGGAGAGCGGCTCTCTGGGTTCGTGTTGTGCTTTCTCCTTTATGTGTATCGTTGTCGTTACTGTTCCCGTTGTTTGCTGTTCTGTTAAACTGCCCTTATCCCGACCCACCAGTTTTCTGCCTCTTTCTTTCCGTTCTCCTCCGCACCCCGGCGGGGGGAGGGGCGGCCGCGTGGCGCTTTTGTTGCCGGCGACAGTCAAAACCAGAACAGCTACACTGTTTGGAAAGTGAAGATGTGAACTTTTCCCTTTTTAGTCATCAGAGAATCCAAACAGGACCTTTATTCCTTGTATCCATCAGACTAAATTTGTATGTGAATGAACCAGCTTTGTTCCTAGGCAATAACACATATTGCTAAAAACAACCAGTCAATTTCCCAATTGTTTAAAAAAGGGGGAAAAATTTTATCGAAGGGGGAACTAACATTGCAAAGTAAAACACAGAAAGAACTCAGGAAATTGCAAAATGAGCCTTCATGCTTCCCTGTTTCATTAAGGTACAGATTTTAACTGCATGGTATTTAACTAAGTTAATTGTTTCAGGTTGTCTGGAATCTATATACCATGTTTAGAGATATTTAAAAAAACCTAGTCTCAGAATGATTAGTAATTGATAACTCATTGATAAAAGTAGGGACTACCTTTAGAAAGGAGGAAGAAGAACAGTTAGGAAGAAAAGACTGATTAAGTAGAATTCCTCCAAAGATCCTGTAACAAAGGACAAACAGCCTAATTTTAAACACATAGAAGATAAAGAGTTGAAGAACACCGAACATATGAATAACAGTCAGAAACATATTGTGTCAGTTGTCAAACCATGTCAAGCCAATCTACAGCAGAGCAGCAGGCTCTGAATACAGAAGAGTTAGCAAGTCTTTGATATTGCTTTATATGACATTCTAAGGCAAACATTCTTAATTAAACTACAGTAGAGTGGATGCAAAATGGGCTTAGGAATTGTACCTAAACGGTATTTTTCAGTACTTCTTTGGTGTATTGAATAAGTATCTGTTGAGACCTCCCAGTATTAAAGATTTTCAGTACTGTCCTTCATAATGGTATTGAACAGACTTATAAAATTTTCAGTTGAGACTACTCTATATACACTAAAGAAAATAATTAGAATTCAAAATTATATTCAGAAGTAAACTTAAAGGGTTGTTTGACAACCAAGTGCAAGTTGTTGCACTCAGACAGGAATAATCAACTGTATAAATGCAGGACGGACAACCCAAGTGAGAATACTGTAGAGAAAGCACTAAGGTTACAGTGGATTTCAAGCTGAATGTTAGTCAGCAAGATGATTTGAGAGTAGAGATTTGAATGTGTTCGTGCTGATTAGCCTGAAGAAGAGAAGACTGAAGAGAGGACATAAGAGAATTGACAGCATAAGCTGTAGCAAGAAAGGTTCTGATCAGAAGTAAGGAAAACAGTTCCAATGGCAAGGAGGGTGAAGTGCTGGAAGAGATTGCCTGATGATAACTTGGATCATCCATCAACAGATGAGACAAACATCTGCTAGGAATGATATGGTTATAACTGAGCCTGCTGTAGTGCGGGAGGGGGGAAATGGGTAACCTCTGGAGTGATTCTGTGTTTATGTTTATGACATTTTCAAGCAGAACTCTTATTAAAAACAAGACTTGCAAGTGGAGCACTAGTGATTCCTGCCTTCTGCACACAAAGTAGTTTTACTGCAGTGCATGTAATTCGCACGAGGTAGAAGCACTGTGACAGCTGTTTCTTGTATTCAGCAGGTAGGTTTTTTACTTCATTTGCTCAATTAGCATTCATATTGTGCAGTGTGGGTTTGACCCAAAGTCCATCAGCAGGAAGAATGGTTTAATAGATAGGGCACTGGGTACAGTCAGGCAACCAAAGTCTTCCTTGCTTTGCCACCAACTGTTTTTGTCACCCAGCTTAAATCCCTTGAGCTCCCTTTGTATTCTTTCCCATGTTCTGTTTGCCATATTTTTTTTGCCCTGCATGGTTCAAGGTCTTGATACAAGCTCTGGTAAGTAGGGGTTATGACACTGTGGGTGTTTGTATAGTACCTATTATTACAGTGCTTGAGCTTGATTGAAACTTCAGTATGCTACTGTAGCACAAGTAATGAACCACAACAACAGAAGATGAAGACCGCAGGTCTTCCTGTTGACTCCAGTGGAAGTAATTGAATAAGGACTTGAATGAATGAAGAGGGGATCTTAAAAGGATATTCTTAGTCAGTAGTCTCTACAAATGTCTTCATGTCCTTGTGCCATCTTATTCTCCTATTCTCATTTGCTTGTGTGAGCTGTCATCTTACTCAGATTTGATGTGTCCCTGCTGTAGCATTTTGAAACACAGAATGCATGAAATATGCCTTTCATATGAGCATACATTCTAGTTTTGCTCAGACATATCTGTGGTCAAAATCTGATACGCTTTGTCTAGTCATAGAGCTCAGAGGCCACTCTTTTATCTAGGAAAACATTTTTCTAAAGAATTGACTTGTACATGAAGTATATAAAGAATGGAACATATTAAAAATTACGTGTAGCTTATACACAAATGCTGGGCTAAGAGCAGAAGTCATAGCATGTTACATTTGAGATTTTTTTTAAATTATTTTTATTGTCATTTAAAACCAATATTTCTCTAAGTTTTACATAATATATTTTTTCATTGGTAAAAAAAATCAGTCTAGCTAATGATGAGATGGCTTTAAAATAATTGTAACTAGGAACTGGGCCATGATTAAAATTGTTCAGCTGTTCATTTTATTGTTTGTTCCCAAAACCTTAAATGCACTTTCTGAGAACAATAAAAACAGTTAGCATGTAACTCCGTATGGGCCAATTCATGCAGTCCTCTTCTCAGTCCTTTCTTACTCCAGAAAAACTCCTGTTTAGATGGCTTTATAAGGATTTCAGGATTGGAACTATGTGTTCTAACTATTTTATAATAGTAACATGGAAGCTACCATGGAGAGAGAAGAAAAAAGCAGAAAGAAAGGAGAAACAAAATGAAGTCTAACCTACTAGCACATATAGGTTTGGGGAAGTCTATAGAACAGATTGTGATGTCCTGTTCGGTTAATACCTGTATCTCAGTCAACCTCAGTGAAATAAGTGGGATATTTCCTATTGGATTTGCTATGAGAGGGGTGAAACTTTGCAGTGAAGGTTATAGTGATAGGAATTACAAAGAAGAACAAAACATACAGAAAAAGTTGATGGCCACTTGCATAAAGCGGTTTCATAAGTAAGAAATCATATTTACTGTTGATTGACCTTAGCTGGTGAGTGGAAAGTATCAGCTTCTTGAGGCAGTGGCTGGTTGACCTTCATGGTTGCTCAGACCTCCAGATTGGTTTGACCTCCTTGGGCCTACAGAAGCTTGGGACTTAATGGACTTTTCTCCTACACATGTTCCAAAAATGTGGTGTGTGTTTCTACCTGCAGAACAAACTTCTAATACTGGTGGTGAAACGTGGGGAGTTCACTGAATTTCAGTTGGGTTACCCAGTGTGCATGGAATGCACATTTGGGCCCTTTTATTACCTAAATTTGGAAGAGCTACTGTAAGCATAATTTGAACCTTTTCTCTTGGGAGAAGTATTGAAACCTCATACATGTTTTAGGATGAGTAAGCATGTGGTGTTACTCACAGTAGGAGCCTCATTAGAGCCCATTGATGTCAATGGAAACACTTCCCTTTGCCTCAGTGGGCTGTGGACCAGGAGCATGCAGAGTAACTGAATTAATGTTTCTGCTGACTGTATCCTATAGTGTATTCTGTACAGTTTTACAAAAATAAACATATTTACTTAGCCAAAATACGTAATGTTTAATTTAAAAAAAAAATAATATAAAAAGAATGGATTTCGCTTTACTGGTGTTCTAAGGTTTAATTTAAAGTACCATAGTGAAAAAGACACCAAATATTATAGTTTTATATCATTAGAACCAGATGGTCCATGAAAGCCTCTTGGCTAAACTGGAGTTGGGAAAGCTTGTAAACTCTGGCTAGTCTGAAAATGTGCTCAAAATTGCTATATCAGATGATATGTGCAGTGTTATACTATGAAATACTTTGGCTGTTTTCCTGACATCCTGGTAAGGTGTTATAATATTTAGGCAATTATAAGAAACTGTTTTGGGTGCTATTGTCATTATTGTTTGGCTTTGGAATTGGAAAAACAACAAAATTTCCCTAATGCAGTGAGGTAGAGCATCCCAGAAAACATCAAAGTGAAGAACTAATATGAGGAAAAGAATTGTTATTACTTAGAATTGAATTATTGTGTTTATATGATGGGTCAAATTTGTTTGTTTCAAAAAATTAAAAAAAAACAAATTCCCCAACCCAAAACCTCATGACCTTCATTGTGAAAGAATGATAAGTATTTTCTCTTTACCATAACAGCAGTGCTGTTAATCGAACATCCCTAGCTGACAGTGACCAGACAGAATATTAACTGATTAACTCCAGAATGCAATATTAAAGTAATAATGACCATCAGGAATGATACATGCAACCTACTTCAGTATTAAGTCTGCCATTGCAGTCCTGTGGCAGTCCTTATGCATCCTGGAAGCTATCTTGCCCGGAGCCAGCTTCTGCTTATGCTATTTACTTGTATAGTCTAAAGAGCAGAAGGAGGAGGCAGTTTTGATGAGGTAGACAAGTAGGAATTGACACAAATTGCCCAAGAGAAATAAAGGTAACCTGTTGCTAGTAGAGATTGTATGAAAAACAGCTGCCCATAATACCTCAGCAGAGTTCAGCTATATTTAAGATCAGAGATAATTTTTATGGCCTTCTTTCCTGAGTTATGTAACAGACTGCCAATTGCAACTAATAATCTACAATTTTATTAGAGCATATCAACTGTCTTTGGTTGCTACTCTTAATGGTCTTGATGACATTATACAATAGTCTCATACCTTGGGCATTAGGAATGGATTTTCTTAATGTTTTTTTCCTGTGATTTCCTATTGATCCTTCTCAGGTGAGAACTTCTTGCCTCTGCTGTATTAGTGGTTTCACAGAATCAGAGAATGACAGAATGTTCGGGGTTGAAAGGGACCTCTGTGGGTCATCTAGTCCAACCACCCTGCCAAAGCAGGGTCACCTACAGCAGGCTGCACAGGACCTTGTCCAGGCGGGTCTTGAATATCTCCAGAGAAGGAGACTGCACAACCTCCCTGGGCAGCCTGTTCCAGGGCTCTGTCACCCTCAGAGTGAAGAAGTTCTTCCTCATGTTCAGACGGAACTTCCTCTGCTTCACTTTGTGCCCTTTGCCCCTTGTCCTGTCACTGGGCACCACTGAAAAGAGTTTGGCCTCATCCTCCCGACACCCACCCTTAAGATATTTACAAGCATTTATAAGGTCCCCTCTCAGCCTTCTCTTCTTCAGGCTGAACAAGCCCAGCTCCCTCAGCCTCTCCTCGTAGGAGAGATGCTCCAGCCCCCTTGTCATCCTTGTAGCCCTCCGCTGGACTCTTATTTGTCCTAAGCTGTTTGCATGGAGGAGGCAAGCAGGATCAGGTTCTCGGTGCAGGCATTTCTTAATTTCAATACTGAAACATGGTCTTGCTCTAAGTTTTGCAAATATAGATCAAACTGATTTCAGTGGGGCTACTCACTGAATAAGGACTGGAATGGAAAGTCCTTGCAGGAAGTAAAATTACCTTTTAAAGAAAACCACATTTTAAAACATGGTAATAAGAGGGCTACAGTAGGCAGCACAAGTGCTCAATTCAGCAGCATTGTGCCTCTGCACAAGCCAAGGCTCAGTTATAACTTGTGTATGACATTTAGTTTCTTTCTAACTGCATACCCAAATTCCTGGTAACTCTGCTAGCTTGATTTCTCTCCCCCTCCCCTCCTCCCCCCCCATTGCGTTATAAGGGATGGAGTAATTTGGCAGAAAATAAACCCCCTTGCTTTCTAACTCTCCTCATTGGAGTGGGAGGCTAGGTGCGGCTAGGTTTAAATTCTGGGTGATATCCAATTTACCACTACCAGTCCAGTCATGTTTAATATGTATATTAAACTACCACGATTCTGAATGCACTAATAGTGGTCTGCACCTTCAGTCCAGTCGTGCTCATGAACTAGCACGGCCGCATTCTAGGGTTCAGTTGCATTCAGTGAGAAACTGTGACAACTGGCTACTTAAACAGTGCAGTTTTATTTGTGCAACAGATATATAGGTTTTTTGAATTGCCAGTAATAGTGACTGTCTGCAAGAAAGCACGCGCAAATATGATGTTATTAAGTAGAAAACACGTGAAAAGGTTATAAATAATACAGCCTGGCTATAAATGTTAGGGAGTGCTTAGTCTAAGTCTCACCCAAGGTGTCCCAAGGAGGGGAGAAGCAAGGCTCAGCCCATGGGCCGATCCCAATAGTCAGAGGCAGTCTGAGGTGGAGTTTCCCTTGACTTGTTCATGGTGATATCTTCTCCGAAAATCCCCTATTTCCCTGGCTATTTTTATATCCTTTCTATATTCAAGGTGGAGTTTGAGTGACTGTAGTCATACATGCCTTTTATCATGACTGGTGTAAAATTCTCTCACTTCACGTTTAAAGGTATAGTTTACAAAAAATCGAGGATGCAGACTCAAAGAGGAGTGGTTGCACCTCGGAGGTGGGTAGCCTTTGGGATGGAGGTGTGTTTTGGTATTAAAATTATATTAAAATGAGCAAAGCTGACAAAAGGATAGCACTTTGGCAAGGTCTCGAAAACCTGTTGGCTCAGGGGACCGGATGAGCTGCTTATCAGTTCTAGAGGATCATCTCTTCCCGCTTTATCATCACGGAGCATGGCCACGGAGTCTCCACTCCGCTCCTTCCTCTATGGTATGTTGCAGGGAGTTGCTGTGTTAGTGGATTCCTTGCATGCCTGCTGCAGCTGTGTCCCATGCTCAGAGCTCTTTTTGATTTTATGTTTTTCCTCAATGGGTGAACAATGCTACGTTTTCCATATGAACTTTAATTTTCACATGTAAACCTTAATTTTACTAATAATTTCACACCCCCAAGCAAATATATATATACGTGTGTGTGTAAACACTTATTTTCATGCATGTGTCTGTGAAGGGTTGTGAATTTATATCAGTGATTCGCACAACAAAGTCTTGTGGGTACACACAGCCCTGCAACTATTGACAAAGTGGTATGTCCTTTGGTCTTCTGCAGTTTCACAGGAGCGTGCAGACTTAGGATTTTCTTTGCTTTTAATCTTTCTGGGCTCAGGACCTTTCTTCTGCTTTGAAGATTAAGGTCTGGTGAATCAGGCTCCCAAGACTTCATCCATGATCACTGGGGATTTTCGTATGTTAAGGAGTTTAAATGAAAGTTTTATTGTCTCTGTCTGCTCAGCTAGAACTTTCCAGAATTAAAGATAATGAAAACAAATTAAATGATCGTTGTGAAGTCATGACTTCCACAATTCTCTGTACAAAATCATAGAATCATAAAATCGTAGAATCCTTATTAGGCATTAGAGTTTATCTGGAAGATCCTTGTATCTTAGCAAAGCTTTTGAAAATCTTAGTCTGTGTTTCAAGTTTGTAAGGGAACTTGAAGTGAGAAAAACTGAATATGACTTTAGGTTAACACTTCTCTTCAATGTCAATGTCATAAAACTCAAGACATTCATTTGTGTAATTTGGCCTTAGGGTACAGGGAAAAGTGGAGTATAGGCTGTGGAAAATATACTGGAGGAGTAGTAGGGATTTGGATCAGAGAGACTATGGCAGAAGCTTGTGAATTTGCAAAAAGCCATGTGTCTTTTTTAAACAAAAAAAAAAGTGGGAAGAATCTTGACTCGGATGGCTATGAATGGTCTCTTCATCTGTGACCTACAAACTGTCCTTTAAGACAATACTAACTCTTCAAGCCTCATGTTTTAAAATTACTGTGGAAATCAGAACTCAGGCAAAGAGTTAACTTTGGAACTAGCGATGAGTTTATATTAAAGGATATCTGATTGTTAGTCCACCAGCTGAATGATGTATCCAGAGAAGTCCTGCAAAAAATAAAATGCTTCCCTTTGGTGCTAACGTGTGTCTTTGTATTGTGCCCCAAGTACTGGGTGCCACTGGTGCCAGAATAGAGATCTAGTGGTGATCCTGAGAGCTGTACTCTCCTCCATGGCTTCTGCTTTTGCTGTAGAGAGGAATGATGTAAATTCCAGTCAAATGATCTCTTCTCCCAATATATCAGCTCAGTGCTGCAAGGGTTCATGGTTCCAATATAAACCCAGCCTTTGCTCAACCCACTCTAAGCTACCTCTGTGAGCCTAAAGTGTGCTTCTCCTGCCCAGGACCTGTGAAGCAGCTTGCGCATGCAGAGTGGCTGTTGGAGGCATGTCAGCCATTACCTGCTCTGAGGTACTGACTTGTACAAGGTAACTCCGACGTTGCAGAATACCAGATACCCACAAGTCTTGATAATAACCTCAGGCAAACAGAAATGACTATGTACACTGTGCTGTTGTTTTAATGGAGATGCCAGAACATGCAGCATGTGGCTCCATATTCAGATTACTTCTGCTGTTAATGTAGGAGACATTTTTTAAAATATCTTAAAACACATCTTGTAAAGCCAGTATAGATTATTTTCCTTCTTCCCCCTTCACTTCATAGTTCCTCTGTGAAATGTGAGGAGAATTGAATTGTTGATTTGGAAAATCTGACAATTTTAAGAAGAAACAGTTCTTGCAAGAGAAGAACAAATAACATCATGATTTACTTGTTGCCTCTGTTTTGCAAATTTACATTTTGCCCTTAGGTCAGGAAATACTTAAAAGCTACTGCTATGCAAACCTATGCTTCAGTCCTAGAACTAGCAAATAAAACACATGGCAAATACTGAAAGGCCAAATGAAAGAAACTGTTCTGAGAGTATAGGTTGGAGTCTAGGAAGTAGTCTAGGAAAGGGGAGAAGGAAGAACAGACTTTCTTCATAATGTTTGCTTTAAAGTTATCTTGCACATTAACTCACAGTGAGATTCTGTAGCTCTGCATACGAAGAAACAGTTTATCATAATTTCAAATCAAATTAGAGAAATATCCATTAGTCCCCCAAGCTGTTGAATCCATATAAGACCAAAAGCTGAAAAAGCCACCCAACTCCATGGTAGAGGTTTAGGCTGGCTGACCTAGTTAAAGGCTGGCTGCTATGTGCTTCAGGCCCCACATGAAGTAGTAAATACAACATGCCTGTGAATGGGCACCCATGCACACCCTTACAGCCAAAAGACAAGTGCAATTTATTTTAAAGTTAAAACCCAATATGGCCATACTAACCAGGAATTGCCAGGATAATGTGCAGGAGAAATTATTTCTCTACTTTGTATGAGGTGACAAGGTGACCCCATGCAGTGAGTGCTAACTCAGGTGTTGACTCTGTGACTTGGGGTAGCTGTTGGAGAAAAGCACAAAGAGGAGTTTTTGTGCCAGTGCATTCATTTGGCATTGGGAAGCTCAGTTCACATATTTAAGTCATAACTTGTAAGGGCAGAAGGGACCACAGTGAGCTCTCCCTGGCCCTGCTGTAGCACAAAATTCTGAAGAATCATTACTGGTCCCCACATCTGTTATATGATCCTGTTATATGCACCTATTCCAATGCATATCCACAGACAGGATGATTTTAACATGCATCAAGTCAGCCAGCCAGCCAGACATTTTGAGGCACATAATATAATTATTGATACGAAAATCAAAACAAGGTACCATATAAAGGCAGCCACTGTCAGATCATTATGAGAACATCAGTCTTGTTGCTGTAACAAACCATGTATTCATTATCGTAGCTCAGGGCACTTTTTTTCTTTGCCAGAATTGGCTGTTCTCTTAACGAATATTGCAAATCACCAAAATTATATGCCTTAAACTGTCTTGAGTTTTGATTTGCAATGAAGAGTTCAGGAGCTTGATTTGTGTCACGGCAAAACATTCCCCGATGGAGGAAAAGGAGAGAGAAATGCCATGAAGGGGCTGCAGAATTCTTTGTGAACAAGCAACAATTCAGACCTCTGGTACAGAGTAATCTCCATGATGTGTTTGGACGTCACCCTAGACTCTCTCTCCTGTGAGCTCCCTCACAGGAGGTAGTGCTGACTTTGACAGTGTTTTGGTAAAGATCCAAAGTGTTTCACCAAAGAGATTTAAGCTTCACTGCTAGTGCTTTATATCAGTTCTGTTAGTGTCCTGAATGGAAGGTCTGGGGGGAAGAAGTGGAAACATAATGAAATTTTGCTCCCGAGATGATAAAAAATTGGACTTTTTTTTACTTGCAATCTCATCTCCAGATAACAATGTCTTTTCCCTTTTGAAAGATTGTGGACTAACTTTTGATTAAAAAACAAGCAAAACAGATGAAAATCCCAACAAAACTGTCAAAACCAAATATCTGTTAAAAGCTACTGAGAAACATTGTTTTTTTCAGTTGAGATATTTCTATTTTTCAATTAAATTATAAGGTTTATGCATATGTGACCTTTTTACAAAAAAGCTATGACGTTTTATTGACTGCCACTGGTTGCAATAAAAGTAGAGTTCACAGAATGGTATGGGTTGGAAGGGACCTCTGTGGATCATCTAGTTCCAACAGAACAATTCTGAAGAGGAACTTTTAAATAAAAATTAATTAGCTCAGAGTCCAATTTTGTCTGCACCATAACATGCAGTAGATGTGTAAGTCCAGTGGCAACTGGGACTACTATGCAGACACCTGTTAACATCCGTTTTCTGTGTATCATTTACTGTCCAAGCATGACAACCTCATTGTCATATTGACCTTAAACTGAAGTCACTCAAATAAGAACAATGCGTCACGGTAATTGCTTGGATCAAGCAAATGACCAAGAACTCTTGCAGCTGTTCACCTTCAGGGCATGATTTATAGCCCAGCTTCTTGAACAGATATCTATGGAGAATTGGGAGGGGTTGGGATGAGATGGGGAGATATTGTGTAATGGGGTATTCTTGCTAGCTGGTTCTTTCATGTGGGTGGGGCTTTGTTGGTCTTATTTTTATTGTTATGGATTGTGAGATGAGGAATTGTTTTTCCTCTAGAAAAGGCAAAACAACTGCTTTCAGTGTAGAATGACCTTTTAGATTATATGCATGAACCACAAACAAAAAGAACACAATGAAATACTCCATGGGCAAGCATAGTGAGCTTGACTCACCACTATGTTACTCAAGTTCTGCACCAGATCGGTTCAACTGAACAAAGATGGAACTTTACTACCCATACTATCTGAGGGGAAGAGGTCTCATTCTGCCCCTCGCTGGGATGCTGGTTTGCAGAGAAAGAACACTGCTGATTCGCTGTGGAGAGAGATTTACTGTCCATGGGGATCCTTTGTATGGTGTATTCGCTGAATGTCATGAAGAATCAAGACTGTGAAGAAAAGCTTAACCCAGAATACTGAGATGGAGGATGTATATCACGAGATGTGCATTATGTACACGACACGCTGTATCCTGACATGACATGACATGTTTCATGAAGAATGTTCTGAAAAATTAGACTAAACAAAAAGATCCGTGGAAGCTCATTTCCTAGTTTTCAATGACCTCCATAACACCAGAGAAGGTGTCAGCACTTTGATTGTTTTACAGAAAATACTTACATGTATGTCAGTTCTAGGAAATAGTGCTTCTAATGG
The DNA here is from genome assembly GCF_030867145.1 of Opisthocomus hoazin. NCBI lineage: Eukaryota > Metazoa > Chordata > Aves > Opisthocomiformes > Opisthocomidae > Opisthocomus > Opisthocomus hoazin. The sequence continues at coordinate 61,758,106 of NC_134420.1, read as the reverse complement.
GTAGTGGCTGACATAACACACATGTCACACTTATCCTTGTTAGGATGTTTTGAGGCTTTCCTTTGAGTAGCTCCCTACCACAGAAATAAATCATGTCCTCATAGAGAGCAGATGAACAACAACATGTGAAAAGAGGATTTATGGCTGTGGCTGCTTTTCTAATTGCCTTAGGTGCCCTGGACTGTAGTTCCATAGTGCCTCCTAGAGGCACAGTCTATAGGTATGAAGGCAGGAAGCTGCAGTATAGCTGGTACGTTGAGGCAGTATGCAATGCCAATTGCATATTTACCAGTGTGTTGGCTGATTTCCTCTGCAGCTGTTGTGACTTGTGAGTATTTGATTCATTCAATGCAATGGAAATGCTCAGTATTTGGCCTTTGAACCAGTGTAGACTGCCTGTTAATATGAGATAGCACTTTATGATTCTCCCATTGTGGATGCTAAACTGGTAGCTATGCCTTCCAGGTGAAAAAGGAAGCCTTGCTTTCTGGAAGACGGTGAATCTAGGTGAGAATTATGCAATTCTGTGAAGGTGAATCACAGAGGAGACTATTGATTAGCAGACTTGACTACACTGTAAACACTTCTAATCCTCAGTCAAGATAACGGCTTGCAAAACTCAGACTAATTTGTTTCTGATGACTGACTCCAGTAGGCTGGATTCCTGAAAACAAAGCAAATTATACACCAACTATGCAAGCCATGGCTATTGTTGCAATCTCTAGATATATGTTCCAAACCTTTTCACCTATATTGACACTTAGTTGACTTCCAGTTGGCTAGTGGGTAGTATAGAAAAAAATGTTGAATATGGATTTAATATAGGATAGAAAAGGATGAGTTTGGATATTCACCCTGTCACTTGTTTTGGCACTTGCCATCCAGAGGGTACATTTTTGACCTTTGCATCATCTGGGCTTTTTTCTGTAACTTGCATGATTCAAAGTAGATGGGACTGATATTATGTGACCTGCTATCGCCACAGGAAGTCCACTGTTTTGTACAGACGATTAGACATTTCTGAGAGGGGTTAAATCGTTTCAGTGTGCTGCAAGGTTTTCAAATACTTTCTGAGAATGACCCATTTCTCAACAGAAAAATTTCCTTTTGGACACATCTCTTCTGTTTACAGCTGCTTCCATCATTGCTTCCCATCTGTGGTCCTGTTGTCCATTTGCAGTCACATTGTTTCCCTGTCACTGTTCAATGGTGAATGCAGGATAGGACTATTGGGGAAGCAAATATTTAAGCTGTCTTCCATTAGTCTTTACTCTGACAAGTGTTTTGTTCTTTCTGAACAGAAGCTGGTCATTCTGGATAAAGCTACAATTAATTTGGCCACCTTCTAAGTTCATCCTACTCTTTCTGCTCATGTTTTTCTGATCCTTGCTTCCTGTATGTCTTGGGTCATTGATACTGCTGATGACTCCAGTTCCTGTGGCAGCTCCTGACTCTTTCCCAGTTATTAATTAGGGTCCTGGTATTACAAGAAGGTGTTGTTTTCCTGTCTGTCCAGAATCCGAAGAGGCATCTGGACCTTGATCAGACAATGAAGCAGAAGTGCAAAGCAGAAGTAAACTCAGTGTAACTGGATAGCAGAGTGTGTAATTGGAATTCTGTCAGTACAGGCTCACCAAAACCTGGTCTGTGAGGAGTGGTAGTTGTAGTAATAATAAGGATATACTACTAGGTAGAGGATCAGAAAATATGCATTGAAGGGGTTTTGCTTGTTGTTGCCTTGCTTGCCATCCTCTTGGATTGCAGTAAGAAGTGCAGTATGTTTAACACTGCAAGTTCCTATTAAATGGTCTTGAGGCATTATAGCTTGGATTGGATAGGCTTCTTTATTTAAAAAAACATTTTAAAGTCAATAGAAGTTTGACCACTAATAGAAGGAGACAGACTAAGTAGAAAAATGTGCAGGAGCTCATGAGCTCATTTCTATGTCAAGATGGTCTCTGATGGCAAAGCTTTCATCCTGATGGAGACTTTGTATTTATCAGAGAATCTGTTCAGTGTAGGTTCATGTGAACATAGACGGCTGATTTTTTTTCAATGAAGTTGTCAGTTGTCACTGAGGCTGAAGGGAGGACTAGACTGACTCTGCATTGGCTCAGAAAAAACAATTTCTATTGATCGTATCTGCTTAACATCCAGTTCTTTGTGCAAACAGGCAGTGCTGTCTAGGAGACGGGAAGCAAAATGGCAAGTGAGGCTGTATATTTGGAATAAATAGAGCCCAAATGCAGACTCTATTTCATATATACGAGCAAAACCCAATAAATGTCAGGAATGTGTAGTGTATAAAAGCTGGGTGAAACCAGATGGGTTTGTAGCAGAAGCAGTTTGACTTCTGATGATGTCAAAAATCTGCCCTGACTGGGTACAGCCTACTCCTGAGGGGTGTTCCTCAAGCAGTTCTAGGTCTTGGGGCAATCTCAGGATTCCCATGGAGCAGCATGTTGTCCTATTTCATTTGGGAAAAAAAAATAACCAACTAAACAATGAAATGAACTTCTATTTCTAAAACTGAATGTGTTGAAATTTCCTTCTTACAGGAAACTTTAAGATGCCATGCTTTGACTCCTGTTTAGAATGAAGACTTGTTTGGAAATCTGAGAATTTCCTCCTCACAGAACAGAATGTCCAGCTTTTTATCAGCTGTTGCAGAACTGTGGCATGACAATGGAGACTTTATGCCAAATCAATACCTCAAGGACAAGAGAAAGACATCATCAAGTTACTGAAGCAGGCCATCTCACAGCTTCTCCTGTAGGCTTGGTCTTCTTCCACAAATGATTGCATTTTTAAAATTATGGGGTTTTTTTCCTTTCCCAAGGCAAGTTAATGAGCATACAATAATTATCTTACCATGGCATCTCAAGTGGAAACAAGGTGGCTGAAATATCTGAAAGTAGTTAGGTGAAGTCAGAGTCATGCCCTAGTATTGTGTTGACCTCCTTTAATTTAAGTGTCCAGCAACTGATTAGCTAATCATTTATTCTATAATAGAAGTGTGATTCTTATTGTCAGTTGAGACAATCTTAAGAACAATGACTTGTGTCACTCACCTTAAGCTCAGAGAAGGTTTGAGGTAGTGATCTGAATGGTTTTGGAATTCCAAAATCTTATTTTTTTTATTCCCCAAAACTGGATTAAGGATCGCATTTGAAAGCATTTTTTCATCTGCTGAAGTGTGCCAGAGGTTGGGACTGGCAAATATAAGCTAACACCTGGCAAATATAAGCTAACACCTATGAGACACTTGTAGCAGCAACTAAAGGACAGGTGGAATATATTCCTTTACCAAGTCTGCGCTGAAGCACTTTTGCTGTCACACTGCAGGTGACACACTTAGGTTCCTACTTCTCCAACCATAGAATTTGCCATCGTTTATTCAAACTCCACAATGCTGATTTTGAAGAGCTGTCCATTAAACCGTCTGCAGCCACCTGACTGACTCATCTTGTTTCTATTCGATCACTTTCAACAATCCTTATGAACAAATTCCATTGCAAATTTTCCATTTATGAAATGTTGTAGTATGTAATTTTATATATTTCCCTCAATGATAGTATAATCACTTTCTTCTTTATATGTCTAATTGCAAATTTTTCTCTAAAAAAAATCACGTTACCACAGAATCACAGAATCACAGAATCACAGAATCACAGAATGTTAGGGGTTGGAAGGGACCTCTGTGGGTCATCTAGTCCAACCACCCTGCCGAAGCAGGGTCACCTACTACTGTAGACTGTAGAGGACCTTGTCCAGGCGCGTCTTGAATATCTCCAGAGAAGGAGACTGCACAACCTCCCTGGACAGCCTGTTCCAGGGCTCTGTAACCCTCAGAGGGAAGAAGTTCTTCCTCATGTTCAGACGGAACTTCCTGTGCTTCAATTTGTGCCCATTGCCCCTTGTCCTGTCACTGGGCACTACTGAAAAGAGCTTGGCCCCATCCACCTGACACCCACCCTTCAGATATTTGTAAGTATATATTAGGTCCCCTCTCAGCCTTCTCTTCTTCAGGCTGAACAAGCCCAGCTCCCTCAGCCTCTCCTCGTAGGAGAGATGTTCCAGTCCCCTCACCATCCTCGTAGCCCTCCGCTGGACTCTCTCCAATAGCTCTTCATCTTTCTTGAACTGGGGAGCCCAGAACTGGACACAGTACTCCAGATGAGGCTTCACTAGGGCAATGTAGAGGGGAAGGAGAACCTCCCTCGACCTGCCGGCCACACTCCTCCTAATGCACCCCAGAATGCCATTGGCCTTCTTGGCAGCCAGGGCACACTGCTGGCTCATGGTCAAGCTGTCGTCCCCCAGCACACCCACGTCCCTCTCCGCAGAGCTTCTCTCCAGCAGGTCTACCCCAAGCCTGTACTAATGCATGGGGTTGTTCCTCCCCAGGTGCAGGACCCTGCATTTGCCTTTGTTGAACCTCATCAGGTTCCTCTCTGCCCAACTTTCCAGCCTGTCCAGGTCACGCTGAATGGCAGCACAGCCTTCTGGTGTATCTACCACACCTCCCAGTTTGGTGTCATCAGCAAACTTGCTGAGGGTACATTCTAACTGTTTATCCAGGTCGTTGATGAAGAAGTTAAACAAGACTGGGCCCAGTACTGACCCCTAGGGGACACCACTAGTTACCGGCCTCCAACTAGACTCAGCGCCGCTGATGACAACCCTCTGAGTTCTGCCATTCAGCCAGTTCTCTATCCACTTCACCGACCACTCATCCAGCCCACACTTCCTGAGCTTCCCTAGGAGAACGTTATGGGAGACCGTGTCGAAAGCCTTGCTGAAGTCTAGGTAGACAACATCCATGGCTCTCTCCTCATCTACCCAGCCAGTCATGCCATTTTAGAAAGCTATCAGATTGGTCAGACATGATTTCCCCTTGGTGAATCCATGCTGACTACTCCTGATAACCTTCTTTTCCTCCATTTGTTTGATGATGGCATCCAGGATAAGCTGCTCCATCACCTTTCCTGGGATGGAGGTGAGGCTGACTGGCCTGTAGTTCCCTGGATCCTCCTTCTTGCCCTTTTTGAAGATTGGAGTGACATTGGCCTTTCTCCAGTCCTCGGGCACCTCTCCTGTTCTCCAGGACCTTTCAAAGATGATGGGGAGTGGCTCAGCAATGACATCCGCCAGCTCCCTCAGCACTCATGGGTGCATTCCATTGGGGCCCATGGATTTGTGGACATCCAGATCGCTTAAGCGATCCCTCACACAGTCCTCCTTGACCAAGGGAAAGTCATCCTCTTTGTGGGCTTCCTCTCTTACCTCCGGGGCCTGGGATTCCTGAGTGCCTGCCTTGGCACTGAAGACTGAAGCAAAGAAGGCATTCAGTAGCTCTGCCTTCTCTGCATCCTCCGTCACCAGGACACCCGCCTGATTCAGCAGCTGCTCCACATTGTCCCTAGCTTTCCTTTTGCTGCTGATGTAGTTGAAGAAGCCCTTCTTGTTGTTTTTGACATCCCTTGCCAGCTTCAATTCCAGGTGGGCTTTGGCCTTCCTCGTCACATCCCTGCATGCTCTGACCACATTCCTGTACTCTTCGCAAGTGGCCTGCCCCTCTTTCCACATTCCATGGACCTTTCTCTTCCACCTGATCTCTGCTAGAAGCTCCTTGTTTAGACATGCAGGTCTCCTGCCTCCTTTGCTCGATTTCTTTCTCAGGGGGATGCACCGCTCCTGAGCATGGAGGAAGTGATGTTTAAACAGCGACCAGCACTCTTGGACCCCCCTGCCTTCGAGAGCCTTGGCCCACGGGATTCCTCCCAGTAGCTCCTTGAAGAGGCCAAAGTTAGCCCTCCTGAGGTCCAAGGTTTTGATCCTGCTTCCTCCACGCAGGATCCTGAACTCGACCATTTCATGGTCACTGCAGCCGAGTCTACCTCCAGCCTTCACATTCTCCACCAGTCCCTCCTTGTTTGTTAATACAAGGTCCAGCAGCGCGCCTTTCCTTGTTGGTTCCTCCACCACTTGCATCAGAAAGTTATCATCGATGCTCTGTAGGAACCTCCTGGATTGCGCCTGCCTAGCTGTATGGTCTTCCCAGCAGATGTCAGGGTGGTTGAAGTCCCCCATGAGAACCAGGGCCTGTGATTGTGAGGCTGCTTGCAGCTGCCTGTAGAAGGCCTCATCAATTTCCTCCTCCTGGTCAAGTGGCCTGTAGTACACTCCCACCGTAATATCACCCGTATGAGCCTATCCCTTAATTCTAACCCACAACCTCTCAACTCGTTCATTTGCCCCCAGGCGAAGCTCAATGCATTCCAGTTGCTCCCTCACATATAGAGCAACTCCCCCACCTCTCCTTGTTGGTCTGTCTTTCCTAAAGAGTCTGTAGCCATCCATGACAGCATGCCAGTCATGCGAGCTGTCCCACGACGTTTCTGTGATGGCGACCAAGTCGTAGCCGTCCTGTTGTATAATGGCTTCCAGCTCCTCCTGTTTATTGCCCATGCTACGTGCGTTTGTATAGACGCACTTGAGCTGGGCTGTCAATCTCACCCCTGACCCTGGCACACCAAGCCTAGGCTCATCCCTAGTGACCTGGGCAATATCCCCTTCCCCGTTCGAACCTAGTTTAAAGCCCTCTCAATGAGCCTCGCCAGCTCATGGCTAAGAATCCTTTTTCCCCTTTGAGATAGCTGCGATCCACCTGTCACCAGCAGGCCCTGTGCTGTGTCCACCTCCCCATGATCAAAGAAGCCAAAATTTGACCGATGGCACCAGTCCCTGAGCCACTTGTTAACCAGGTGAGTTTTCCTGCCCCTTTCAGTGCTGTTCCCTGCCACTGATGGGATGGAGGAAAACACCACCTGTGCCCCTGATCCCTCAACCAGTCGCCCCAGTGCCCTTAAGTCCCTTTTGATGGCCTTGGGACTTCTCTCTGTGATCTCGTCCCCGCCAACCTGCATTACCAAGAGGGGCTAATAATCAGAGGGCCGCACCAGACCAGGGAGTTTCTTCACAACATCCCTAACCCGGGCCCCAGGGAGGCAGCAGACTTCCCTGTGGGATGTGTCCGGTCGTCAGATTGGGCCCTCTGTTCCCTTCAGAAGGGAATTGCCTCTGACAATCACCCTCCTTTTTTTCTTAGCCGAGGCAGTCGTAATACGTGGGGCTGTCTGACTCGTCCTACCAGCATCCAGTATCAATATCAGGCATGCCTTGGATTCCACCACTGCGGCTGTTGGTGTTTTTAAAAACCTGCAGAGTTAAGAAAGAGCAAAATAGTCTCAAATAAGTTGCTGCACATTTAGTCTATTTATGGTTGCTGTCGTGTACCTTTGGAAAGAATTATGGGGTCTATTCATCATGTGACAAAGAGTGTCTGTGATCTGCTGGTACAGACTTGTTTTTGTTATCAGAATTTATGCAGGTAAAGCTCTGTGTTTCAAAGGTAAAGCTTTGTGTTTATGAGTAATTTTTCTGTGAACTGGTACTTTCCCATAATGAAACAACTGGCTGAGAGTACAGTTTTCTCCGAGTTAAATGAAATGGTTGGTATCCAGGAAGATTTTCGCTGGAAGTTTTTCAGCACTGCAGGGATGGAGAGGTCCCTTGGAAGCTCTTCCTGCTGAGACATAAGTGAGGCTGTGGAGAGCTCTTTGCCGAGTGTTTCTGTAACTCCCATAATCTGTAAACCACACTTGTGTGGTCAAAGTATAGCTGACATGGAAAGGAGTGTTTATGAGCTTGTGACTGGACTAGTTGCAGTTTCACAGAAGAAAACCAGCTTTATCTCTCTAATCCTTCTACTGGCAGGCAGGACATGAAAAATGAAGGTAAGACACTGTACCTATTTATTGCTTAATATTTTCCCATAAATTCTAACCTTGTGGTTAAAAAAAACAACAAAATCCAGTAATTCTCAAATGTAAACAAGTAGAAAAATAATACTCCAGAGTGCAAGAGCTTGTAAGTATCCAAACCCTAAATATGTTAACACAGCTGCATGTCATGTGACCCACCACAGTTCTGACACAAAAATATGTGAAATGTTTGAAAATGTCCAGTTTATTGCAAATTTCTGATGATCACCTAATTGAACATGAGCAGTGCAACTTTTAAAAATCCAAATGGAATGAATGAAGAGTTGTGCTGAAATTATATAAACAGCCCTTTTCCTCAACTAATACTTAAAAGCTCCAACTAAAGCCCTCCCGCAGTAATGCTGTGCAAGCTAGAGATCTTGCAATGCTTGCTGAATGTATGGCTGTGTTTGTGGGTGATCCAGCTGTGTTTTAAGGCCTTCTCATGATCTGTTTGGGTTTTTGGGCAAGTCAATGTGCCGCAGTTCAGTGAGAGGCAGTGTCTTCAGATAGCGCTGAACAAGGTAGCACGGAGCAAGAAATATCGTGGCTGTGCCAGTGAGGTATTGCAACTAGTGAAATTGCTGTTGCTGGTTGCCCTAAGAGCTCATCTGTATTTATCCAGTATATTCTGAATGTAGCTCAGTGAGTGAAACTGTTTGTGGCTCCTGGGCAATGGATGAATTTCTGTGCACTCCTGGTCTTGTATCAGCTGCCGTAAACTATGCCCTCAGCCATAGCTCGTTCCTGTGGTAGGTAAAGCAGTGGTGAGAATACCAGCTGCATGTGCAACGTTTAGAAATTAAAATTCATCCTCAGTCAAGAAGCAAACCAGTAAATCTTGAATGCCTAAAGTGAAGTGAAAGGCACATTAAAAGTCACAAAAACATGGCAGAAAACAACAATTGCTTAGAGAAGTATTAAGGGAATTTACTCAATCATAAATGTTATCTGCATGCCAGGTCTTCTTTCAAAGGTCTTTTTTTTCATTTAGTTACAGTTTAGTAATAAACCTAATAAGGTTCTGCAAATAGCTACTTGCCCCAGAGCAATAGAGGTAGGCTTCCACTATAATGATAACTGCAGAAGATTATCAGTTAAGCCTGCACAAAAAAGAGAACAAAGGAAATTAAAGTGTCTTCAGATGTGTAATGCTCACCAAATAGAGGAGCCATTCCTTCACAAACCTTCCCAAATTCAGATATATGAAACTACATTTTGGCTTTTCTAGCAGCTCCCGTGTGCAAATAGTGTCAAGATGCAGAAGAGGGCATAGATTGTAGGAACGAATGGGGATGGTGTGAAGGCTGCTGTATGCCAGGATTCTCTCCAGGACTTTTCTGTAAATCAAGCAGCTGATCTTCTGAGCTGCGGTATATACCTTCAGGTATATAAGCATTTTCAGATATGTATACTACCATGAGTATATGTGTGGTTGACTCTATTCATGGTATCTAACAATTTTTGTCTAGAAAAGCTTGGTATTACATTTAGCAGACTTTTTGCTTTGCTAGGATGTTGCTGTTTGAAGAACTGTTCTGTCTCAAAAGTTTGTGCACAGCTTCTACAGACAAAATCTGTAGTGTCAAAAAAAGGTCACTTCTGGCATTGAGCAAATTATTTGGAGCAATGTGATTCTTATCTATCAGAAAATTTAATCTAAGAAGAATACTGGTGGTGATGGGAAGGAGACAGACCTCACTAGGAGTGTGTTTCTCTTCTAGCTCCTTTCTTGGTAGTTAAGCTGTTCATCTGCAGTGGTGGATACTGCGGTTTAATTCTATCCCCTGCTCTGGAGAATCAGGTTCTCTGTGCTGTCTCTTAGTGACAGGACATGAGCAATTAGCAGCAGTGAGGTCTACCACAATATGTTCTCAGTTGTTCCTCTTTACACTTTTTTGCTTCAGAGGGCAGTCTGTTGGGCTGATGCCCTCTCTGCTAAGGGAGTGTGCTAATCATCTGTCTTTAAAGACCTTCTCAGTCTTGATGGTGGCCACTTAAACACTGCATGCAAAGTGAACCACTTCCAATGCAAGGGTTGAGAACCTACCTCACAATCCTCCAGTACCTAGTTGCACAAGCAAATTCAGATCAGAGTTCAAACCCATGTTCTGTCTGATCGAAAGAGGAGTTTGAATTTGGATCCCCAACTCCTCAATGAATATCCTAGCAATTACTCTTTGGACCATTCCAAAATGGAACCTGTCCAAAAAGCCTCTTCATACAAACTACTTCAGTAATAGTTGAGAGTCAGTGAGCAATAGAGTAAGAATGATTCTCCAGCTTGATGTTAATGGTACTCACTTTGGAAGCTGGGGCAAACCCCGTTACAGTCAGCACAGTGGGAAAGAAAATTCCTCTGCATAGTAAAGGAGTGAGTTGTAAATAAAAGTTAGAGACAACAATCCTTTTGCAACAATTTTGTAAATCTTGTCTTGCATTTCCTTGCCTTTTATGTTTGCATTTGCCGAATATTTGCATCTTCGTCAAATGTTTCATCTTGAGACATATGGAACATTTCATGTTAAGCAAAGCACAGTGGGCTGGGTGGGGATGGTAGTGGTTTTGCTGTGGAAACCTGGAAAAATTGTGAATTTGGTTCAGTGTGAACCAACATTCTTTTTCAACTGTTTGACTTGGCAGCTGAACTGAAAAAAAGTTATTTGCACAACCCTAAGCCCTCCTTTGCAGTTGGACCCCTGCTTTTTACTAGGAAAATTATAGCATGGTCCCTGGAGCTGTTCATCCATGGCACAGAGGCATGAAATGGAAATCCCACTAAAATTTAGGATTGTCTGAAGTTTTTGGAAATGGGGGGGGGGGCTCTAAAATCGGATTGAATGATGGCATCGGTAGTGTGTGTACTACTGCACTCTCCGAAGACACATTGTTGTTTTCACATATTCCCCCTGTCGTTTGCTGGTCAAAAAGATAACTCTGATGCACATCCTTATGGGAAATACTAGAAACAGGAGAGCTCTTGACTTGTATGCATTGTTAGTTGGGAACAGAGACATTCATTTTTCTAACTTTTTCATTCCATGATGTAATGAGGACATTTTAAACCACGACAAGCAAATTGCAAGTGCCAAGCTTTTTCCTACATGCTGCTTATGATCAAACACACCCATCCACACTTTTAAATACCTCATAATTAAACATGAAAAAATGGAGACTTAATTTGAACATGTAAATTAATCACATGTTGTAACAATTGAAATTCATAACTGAACTTCCATTAGCAGACAACGCTGTTCCTCAGTCTTTTGTTTGCATGTTTATAGTAATCACGCAGTAGGATTTATGGTGCATGTCACCCTTTGAAAATTAATTCTGCATCAACTTAGGAGACGTGTTCCCATTTCTATTGTATAGCTTTGCTCTATAAATGCAAATAATTGCAAATTAAGCCCCAGATGTCTAAAGAGCAGCAGGAGTGACCATTATTTGATGTGTGATGCACATCACGTCATTTCTGTGTCACTCCTCTAGGGGTTAAATGAGTTTCATGTTTTGGACATCTTAGGAAAATAATAAACAATGTAGCTCATCCACAAAACATCTGCTGATTTTTTTTTGTTAAATAGAAGACAAAAATATTTAAAATGTGTTTTCAATCGCCTGCTAAGAAAATAAATTTACATAAAATAAACCATTTTTCTGCCTGAAAAATTATGAATTTACCTTCTGCGGCAATTTAGAAAAAGTCAAAATTTATCCACATTGTGTATTTGGCACGTAAGGAACTCAGTTGCTGTGGTGGACTACATTAAATATAGGTGGATGAGAATGAGGTCACTGGAGTGAACTCAAGCTGTACCCCTCAGAGCTAATGTGCATGCACATTACCTTAAAGATGTTTACCCAATGGATGTCTGTCTTTGCCTGTGTCTTTCAGTGCATGTGGATGATAGGTCATGAAGCTCTCTCTAACAAGCATTTGTGAAAGAAACAGATATCTCTTTCACATTCGCCTTTCCGTTGAACACCAGCAGCGCTTCTACTGATAATAGGGTTTACTTGACTCTGCTGGGATCAGAATTCACTGTAGGGCTTGGGCTCTTCATCGTGTAATATGGAGCCTGGTCATTAAAGCCTCTTCCTTACTTAGATCAGGCCTTGGAATTCCTCTCCGTCAGCTAGTGCTTACTCGGTGGAAAATATTGCCTTGAGCTTTCTTACCCATGCAGGGGAAGTTCTTCACAACTGAACCTCTTCTCTGGTTTTATTGTATAAATCCAGCTTGATCCTCAGCGTCCTGCTTCTTAATGTGCTGTGCAGCTGTCTCGTGCTCTTGGCTTCATGCCATCTTCACGTTACACCTCCCAGTATGTCAGCTGCTTCCACTCCATTGTTTTGTTAATTCCTTTTAAATAACCACTTTTTTATAGTGCTACTTACAGGAAATACCTCTCCAGTAAAGCCTCTGAATCACTTGCAGCCTAAAATGTTGCCATATGCATCATAAACTTAAAGAACCCTGTCTTGCCCTGCTCTGTATAGGATTTTTTTCAAAGAGAAGCCTCTCACCTGCTTGCATATGAAGCACTTAGCTCTGATGGGAAGCACTTGGCCATACACCTGAACTTGGACTGATCGGTTATCAACCTGAGGTCTAGATAAGGAGGGGGAGCTACAGTGGGACAAAGTGTACTACGTGTGAAGGTAGGAAAATATAAAAATGCAGCAAAATTGCTTTGCAGTAATTAGTGGAAAGGAGGTCACAGCCTGTCTTTCTGTCCTACACAAGCCTCTTAGTTATTATTGTGGCATGACAGCATATGGCTCTGAGTATTTAGTGGACTAATACACCATTTCTCTGTTGTTTTTGCTTTTTCTTTTCTCACAGTAAGATGTGACTTAAATTCCTAAACTCAAAACCCCCAAAAATTCAACCCACAAGCCCCAGTGGTATTTGGAGTTTGTGTATGCTTTGACCAAAGACCTTTACATAATCAGATACTGGTACATTCTTTAGTGAAATTCTTGAAGCTTTGGGCTTAACCGCTGCTTCTTGCTGTGATGAGCTTGAAAAAATGTCAATTATGTAGCTGTACTGGAGGGCTGTGCAGCTGAGGTATGTCTTTTTTCTCAAAGTGACAGATTTGTGTAAAGGTCTATAGTGAGGCAGGATCCTGGCTCCAGCTTGAACAGTCCTGTGATGACATCAGAATTTTGGCATTTATATTTAAACTTGTTTTCATTATTGTCATTACTGCAGAGAAAAGCTGAAGATTTGACATGAATGAATCCGCTACAGAGTTACCTGCTGAAGTAAGCAGAGAACTTTAAAGCTTTGTGAGTTGGGAATTGCCTCATTCATTTTTCATACGTTATTAATTCTGAAACCTTTGTGCTGTGTGCAGCGGTGGACTTGGGTGTGTATGGCAGAAGTTCTCCAAATTGTAGGCAAAGAGACTTGATTTCTGAGAGAACAAAAAGGATCAATACAGCAAAATTCTTGTTAGAAGGAGAGATATAATAGTGCTTCAAGAGGCTTGAGAGAGAAAGAAATGCATCAAGGGTTTACAAGGCTGGAGTTAAACAAAACTAAGTAGGATTTAGAAATGTATATAGAAAAAATAATCCTGAAAAGGAAGAGAAAAATCTCCCTTTCCACCCAAAATCAAAAAGGAACACTATTAAAATGTGCTTAAAGTATTTAGTTTCTTTCAATAACACTTATGATACATTGGGCAGTCCAGCATGATTCTGTGTGTATTGGCAAAGAATAGTAGCCTTTTGGATACTTAATCTTCATCTAAGTGTGTTTCAGATCTATGTATGATAAACCTCATTTGCTAAATATATATATGGGAGGTTGATCTACTCTATAACGCAGCAGTTGTCTTTCAGGTAATAAAGTGAAATGATACGAAGGTGTCAGGCTTCTTGGCTCTTAGTTATCTAGTTGCGTTTGTATCTGAAGTGTGATGTTAAGGAGGAATCTCATAGTCAGGACCCTTTTACTGAAATATTTCTGAAACTTTGTAATTGCTTTTCTTCTAAATCCTCTATATAATCTTCATTGCCATTCAGTTTACTACGGAAAACTCCTGGGAGCACCCTGAAGTAAAATTTAAGACTAGGCCTTTCTTTCCCATGTCTTTGACAATATTCTTGTCCAGATATCCTGAATGGGAACATCATCACTAGGCGTAGGGCTCAACAGCCGGAGTCTAGAGCAAACTAATCCGGCACTGCTATTCTGGGCAGTGGATCCCTTGTGGCCTTAGGCAGACAGAGCACATGATCTTTCAATCTCAATTTCCCTTTCTGTAATATGGAGTGATGAGAATAATTTCATTCCTATCTGACACAATATTTTTATTTTCTATAGACAGATGAAATGGTATGGAAATAACCTTAATGAGGATTTTTCAAAATCAGAGCATATCCATCATTCATTATGTAATTGTTTCAATTTTATTATTTTTAATGAAGGAACTCAGTTCATAATTGAGGAGACCAAAACATTTAAAGGTTGGATTCATATTCTGGAGAGTATTCTGAATTTCAAGAAAACTACCCCCCAACTGTTTCATTATGAGAAATATTCTAAAAGCTTTCCAAAAGTTTTGTCTTTATGCAGAACCACAGTCTGTTTATTTCTTCACGCCAAAGATGAGGTTTGGCACAGGACTGTCCGATACCCTTGCCAAAAGCTCTCCTAAGAGCACACTCAGTTAGTTTATATTACTACTTTTGAAAAAGGAAACATTAAAGAAACCATATTTTTAATACAGTATAAAGGTCCTCTGAAGGCTGAAAAAGCCTCCCTCTGGCCCCACCTCACTGCAGAGAGCTAGGGGAAGTGGGGGAAAAAGGAGTCCTGCAGTCAGAGCTGCCTCTGTGTGAGGCCTGGGAGCTAGGACAGCTTTGCTCTAACCCTCATTTCCCTGCAGGCTCTGTTTTCAAAAATTGTTTCTAAGTCTGGTTGCCCAAGTTGAGACAACCATGGCTTCATTTTCAGCATGTCTGGGCACTCGTAACACCTGTTGATTTTACTGTGACGTTTCAAGTAGAAGGACCTAGGATGCCTCCTGTCAGTCTCCCAAACTACTGCAAGTGCACAGAGTACCCAGTGCCTTGGTCTGTCCCTCTCTGTGACCCTAAGAGCACTAGTGCATTGCCTCTGCAGCTGCTGTGAAAGCTCACAAAAGCAAAGAAAGGCTTCTTGTATGTCCAACTTGCATTTTCATTGCTCTTAAAGCAGTATAACCTCTACCTGGTGTCTGGAAGCCCAGGCCTTTCTCTGAAACCTCGAGTGACACACCAGGCTTATTCTCCAACTTTTGACTTAGTATGGCATTGTCTTACGTATAACCTCTACCTGGTGTCTGGGAGCCCAGGCCTTTCTCTGAAGCCTCGAGTGACACACCAGGTTTATTCTCCAACTTTTGACTTAGTATGGCATTGTCTTACGTATTGGGGAAAGAGAAGCTTGAGGGATCTGCCTAACTATGCTGCAGAAAATCTGCTGTTGACTAAACTGTTACATTTAAGTGCAGAGGCTTAAGTTTTTTACGCTTCTATGAAGTCTTCTAGTCTGAGATAATATATAATTAAAACATAAGAAGGCTATTGTCATAGAAATGCCTGATTCTGTAGCTATATTATGCACACAGCGAGACAGCATTTCAGGTGATTGTAAAAAGACTTGTGTGTTGTAAAAGAAAAATATATGTATGTGTATCCATGTATCCTTGTACCCGTGTATCCTTGTATCCATCCATCCATCCATCCATCCATCCATCCATCCATCCATCCATCCATCCATCAGAACTCAGATTGTACTTTTAGAAACCGATGCCAGATTTTAAAGCTCTGACCCAGCTGAATATCTCCTTCCTTCTGGAGCTGTCTGTTCAGTCCATTCATTGTCTACATGCTGCATGGGCCAGGCGTAGTTAGCTATCAGAGAGAACTCAGCTAAAGCACAGAAGACACTTTTTTCCATTTGAGTTTCCCACACTAAAATGGCTGCCAGAATTTCTGCATTTAATTTTCAAATATGCTTTGTCTTTTTTTTTTTTTTTTTGAAATGAAACTGCCACATCCAGAATTTCTTATTCAATTACGATGCTTTTTCCTCCTAGGGATCAGTCCAAAGAATTTCTATTCGGTGGCTGAATACCTAAGTGCTAGGCACGCATATGCAAAATCTGTGTATTAAATTTGAGTCCCCAGTCTTGCGTGGATGGGATCCTTTTTACTGCAAGCATATCTGTCTGAGATCTGTCAGAGTTGCACCAATGTGGACCAAGCTTCGGGGTCAGGGCTGTTAAGACTTTTCAGTGAAAGTTATCACTTGGGTTACAAAGCATTTCTACTACAATATGAAAATGAAAACATGCTGAAAATTCTTAAAGTACTGAGAGACAGAGTTAATTTATAATCTACAATTATTCTCAATACTGGTGTTTTGGGAGACAATAAATGTGGAAAGCTTCAGCGGGTAGGTCCTTCTGTCATAACTTCACACTGATACTCAGATGGCAGTCCTTGAAGAATTTCATCCTTCTTTCAGCTTTAAATAGGTATTTTGTTTAGTTAACCTGCTGGAGGATTTAGAAGGGAATCAACATGTTCTGTAGACTCAAAGAGTGAGGGATGTTTATTTGTACATTCTGACCTCCTGCACATTACAGGATAAAAAATATTGCTCTGTCACATCCACATTAAGCCAAATTCCTTCAGTGTTTGATCAAAGTGTTACCTGTTAGTATAAACTTGCGAGCACAATTGATTTTCTACTGTTCATTTTGAAACACTGTGATTCCCTGAGCTCAATATGAATAAAGTCTCGTTTCCTATGGCACTGAATTCTCTGGTTTTCTAACAAGGCACAAGCTCCAGTTGAATCTTTTCCAGTGGCTGGGAAATTCCTGACAGCTCAATACTAGTGGATTGTCTGCAGCCTAGTAGGTTTTCCTCACATTGAAGCTTTTCATTTATTGGGAACACTATTAAGGCCATCCTATTCATTCAACCAACTATTTTCCTGCATTGCATTAGGAATATAACTATTTTTGAGGTGTCTGCTTTTTTCAGCATTGTGTTAGGAACTGAACTGTGTTTGGGGTGTTTGCTTTTATCAGATATGGTTGGAATTGGTGATTGTGTCCAAAAAAATATTGAAGAGGTGATACGCATGTGACCACTCACACAGGTGAAGCTTGACTGCATAAGATTTGATTCCCTAGGAAATCTGGCACGTATACTGTCAGAGATATCTGAAGCCCAGTGGATTTTTATTGTTGTATTCTTACCTTTCATTAGAGAAGGAGAGGTACGAGAGTTTCGTCAGATGCAAAACAGCATTCCCAGAGGATATCAGCAATTACCAATGGACTAATTTCTTTCTGACATTCTGCCTGTTTATGGGGTTGCTTTGCATCATGATGGGTCTTTAAAAAAAATAAAAAGTTTAAAATACACTGCCCTGCTAGACTGGAAATGAGAGTTAGTAAATAGTTTATTTTTTGTCCTATTTTCTAAGTACTTTGTAATTTCAACAGCCAGTAAGCAGGATGCAAGTGAAAAGTTGTGGTTCTGTTTGTCTTCAGTTTGCATTTGCTGTATCTGAAGATGCTCCTAGATTTTGTTATAATAATAATTTTCATTTAGAAAGTTGGACCTCCTCTGATGTGAGCCCCAAACATTTCCATTTCTAAGTGCAAAAAGTTGATCTGTATGTAATTATAAAGTGGTGCCAGGTTCTAACCACACTACCTTACCTACCCTAGTGTTTTGGAAACGTTTTACTTGCAACAACTTTATATACCAAACATGTTTGTTTAATAAAAATGTTGTTATGATAACTATAAACAACATTTTTTTTATATGACTAATGTTTTCATGAAGTTGCTTTCATTTTCACAGGTCACTGCTTCCTTTTCCAGCCTCACAAACAGTTTTCTCAATCGTCTTGGGCACGGAGTGGTGCCTCAGCACTTGGATCTGTGTCCTATGGTTTGATCTTCTTTTCAGAGTGTTCTTTCATTTGTCCCTGTCCATGTGCTGTTTTTCTGACACTTTTTTTCTTCTTGTGACACTTTATAACAGTTTTGCTCCCTGATGTGCCGTTAAAGAGGTGAGATATATCCGGAAAAAAATTAGACTTAGCGGGAAAAAAAAGAAGCAGATGACCAATAAACTACCTAGAAAGTAAATAATTTTTCTTCTGCTAATTTCTTGTGTGTGTGTTACTATCTTAAAATCTACATTCATTACTTTATCTACAACACAAAGCATATTTTGTAAATGAGCTTAAACACTCTATCAAATGGTAATTATTCATGAATAGTCTCTCTTTATTGTTAATGATATGCATCACACTAACAGAGTTTGATATACTGATTATAAGAATAAAGTTCATCTGAGGTAACAGAGTTTATTCATTTCTCAGGCATCCAGCCTGGACCTCAGCTGCAAAGTAAGTACCTCTCCACATCTCATTACCAAAATAGCAACCGTCTTAATCCTTTGCTGTGAAGAACAAAGGTTCAATTCAGTCTCTGAAGCAGGAATAGGATCTTATTAATGCACTGGCAACTACAGTGTTGTTATTTTTGTTAGAAAAGGGAGAAACAGGAATTTGCTGATATATGTGAGATTAAGGACTGTTATTGTTTTGAGATTAATCGGATTGTTAGTTGGGCCTTTCCAATGGAAGTTAAAAATCTACAAAATATCTTGTAATTTTATATTCTGGAGAAGTCCAGGAGCTACTTCCTGGAAATTCATTTCTGTTCTTTGTATCTGTTCTGAAAGAATCACTCGGGGTAGCAGTTAAATGGTGTCTTGTTTACTGTGCAAGCAGTGGAACTAGGAGGAAAGTTCTTGTGTTGCTGTTGCCTGGAGTGCTGGTCTTCCTGGGCTCACTCCACTTGCCACGCAGTGGATCAGAGCCGAGACGCAAGGTACCATCAAGTTACCTAGTGCTCAGCCTTTGTGGAGCACCGACTCAGAAGAGGTCTGTGCATTAGCCCAGTGTCCAGGCTTGAACATGTTAGAACTGACATATGAATTCACGTTTTCAAGTATTAGAGCTTTGATGATGTTTTATGGAGTCCTTTCTTTTGAAAGATTTGCTGTGATGTAGTGTTGGGCTGCAGTGGACTGTGGAATTTGGGATCCCTGTGGAGTAGGCTCTCTATGCCTCTGGCAGCTTGTCAAGACAAAGTTGAAATTAGGATTGCAGAGAAGAGCCAGAGGAATTCCACTTGGTGAATTAAATGTTATTGAGCTTGAGGACCTGGAAAAGGGTGAGGGAAGGATCTGGGTGAGCTCCCAAATTGGTATGAATGACTGGCATAGAAGGTATTGCTTGGAGCAAAAATAAATGCAGTGTAACTGATTCGTTGAGACCAGCAAACTGTTTCTGGAAATGACTGGTGTTTGATAACTCTTAGCGATAGGCAAATGCCATATTCCAAAATACGTGTGGTCCATTGTGCAATTCTGTGTGGGTGTGGATCTTTGCAGGTTATTGGCCTATGCCCTCTGGCAGAAAATGTGTTTGCATAAGTCTTAGCATGTAGAACTTTGGGTGTTTATCTTCAAGTGTATGTGAAAGGTTCAGGGTTAAGCGAGGGAGAACTATCCCAGAAACAAAGGTTAGCAGAAGCATTCTGGATAACTATTCCCAGGCCTGAGTACTGTCACAGAAAATGAAGACCAGTAAGATGGCATTTGCAGTGGACTTCAATTCTCTGCTTCTGTTCCTCATGGTTAGGACAAACTCTGTGTTTGGCCTCCAGGAGATATGATAAAGATATGTCTATTGATTGAGTATGTAGGCTAAGACTTGTGGCTTGAGTGTGTGGACATTTATTTGTAAGTTGGAAGACATTTCTGAGCATAGTCTCAGGCAATTATGTTGCATTAATTGCTATTTTATCCTGAGTGTATATGTCCGCAGAAGGCTTTAAGTATTGACTTTTGATAAAACAGGAATGTTTCAAGTGCTGGTAGGAGATTTGGGCCCAAGCCTGTTCTCTGTTATACCACTGTAGAGCTGGGATAATTGTGTTGCCTTCTGAGTGACAGAGGTAGAGCTAGAGTAACACTGGACCCGAGAGAGGAATCTGCGTGTGTGTGCCTTGGGCAGTGAAACAGCTGACTGAAGAAACAGCTCATGTACTGCTCTCATTTCCCCTTGATGGTTTCCAGCTGTCCTCTTATCCCTGGCATACAAAATGACATAAATTAGTTTAAGCTTATGAAAAGAAGTGAGTGTTACCCACCTTACAGTGCTGTACAAAAATAATGTGCTACATGCAATAAACTGTGATCACAGATGCTGAGTGACATTGTAGTTATTAAGTCAGGAGCTGAGTAAAGAGAAAGTTCCTTTGGCAAAGTAGTCATAGGCTAGATGGTTTCTCAGACTGTGCAATAGGGGAAGACATGCTCACATGCAGAAGATCAATGTGTATTGCACCTGGCCCACAAATGAGAGTCACAGACTTGGTACTTAGAGCATTACAGGTCTTTCAGTATTGGCTGAGGCAGGAGAAAGGAAACAGCTAAACACGACAGTAAAGGAAGATGGCAGTATTGTTATTTTCCCCAACCAGTAAGCACATATTTGTAAGATATTAACAGCTTTGGGTGTTTTGTTTTTACATTTCTTGCACATTTTTGATTAAGGATTCTAGATGGCTTCCTCAGAGAATATGAAGAATAAGTAGTTATAAAATGTATTTGAAGAGTTTGTACACTTAGATTTTCCCACCTCTTAGTATATTGTAGCCATGTGAGACTGAATGAGTGATATTTTTATGCTGCCACAGCCAGATCTGTTACTACCTTGCTGCCCATGCTGGTAGGAAAGTATTATCAGAAATTGACTGAAACCAAGAGATGAAGAAGTAAACACATTAAGGCAGGCATGGAAATCACAAGGTCTTAACACCATTGCTGGTCCCTAAGGCTAGAAAGATTTTACTGGATTGGATGGGCTGCTACAGGCTCGGTCTAAAACAAATTGGAAATTACAAACTCAAATTTAAGTGAATATTAGAGATGGAGTAGACAAGGTTACGGAAAATTTGGAATAAGTGTGGAGGCTGAAGTCATGATGGAAGAGTTCTGTGCAAAGGAGAAGAAGGTATTGACAGGCTGGTGATGCCCAACTAGAAGTGTTGTGTAATCCAGGAGAAATTATCCCTACGATTTAAAAATATGAATGATAAATGAATTACAGGTACTAACGTGGGCAATAATGAATCTGGACGAATGTACTACTGAACAATCAATGTCTGATTACTAAGATTATTTGGTAAGTGAATGGCCTATTGGGGTCATAAAACAACAATATTAGATGAATTGTGGTTTAAATGTCAAATAGGTTTTTTTTGGTTTAGATCATACAGTGTAACCGTGATGAAGGTCCGTTACGACAGCGGAAAACGTTGTTCCTGGATGTGTGTGGAGAGTAGAGGAGAAAACAGAGAATAAAGCAGAAAACCTGATTGAAAGGGTAGGGGGAGCTCTTGGTTTGTGTGAATTTTCTCTGTCTTACACTTAACTCCTGATGCAAGCTGAGATCAGAAGTGCTGCAGATCTTGAAGTAGGTAGTCCCACTTAATTTAGTGCATTAACCTATCTATCCACTGGGTGGAGATGGCAGACAAACTTCCTGTCGGGTGTTTTTCTGTAAAAATCATGGGTGGAAAGTAGCCCAAGATGTATAAAACTAACTAAGAGACAGGGTGGAACTGTGCAGGAGGCTGGGGCTGGAGGTGAAAGTGGACAAGGTTCAGAAGCAAACCAGTTTTTAGTTCTTACTTGTGCTTTTTACTCTAGAAAGACAGAGCAATAGGATTTGTGTACATTCTAGAAGGTTTAATTCTATCAAACCAGCTGATGTGTATCTCATGTCTAAGATTGATGCAGCTGGAGGAAATCTCATGTGTTGGCTGATTGCCATAACATTAACCAGGGGGCTTTTAGACTGCAACGCTGAATTTAAATCTATCATCTCATCTGTTCAGTAATACTTTGTGAGGTGCTGGTTTTCCCTGGGGACCTGTCACTTTGCAGAATCTGGGAAATTAAATTAATGAAAGGAGTTTGGTAGAGCATATGTTGGTTTCATATTTTCATGGGAAGGCGAATGCTGAAGTAACATGTGCCTCTGAATAGAAGAGCGCTCAGCTGTCTTATTGGAGCAGGAAGCTGGGAAGTATGAACGAGTATGAGTATGAACGAGGAAAAGTTTTGGTGCACAAAATAAGGAATAATCATTATCAATCCAGAAAGCAAAGTAAACTAGCATGCTCTGACAGGCTCTTCAAACCAGTGAGCAAGGCCAGCCTTTACCAGACTGTGAGAATATTACACAAGATTCATCCCACATTTCTCCTCCTAACTGCTTGAGTCATTGAAGGTATGTCTACTCAGGGCTTGGCAAGCAGATATGAACTCGATTTGTCCACGCTCCAAGCTGGCTGGGTGAATGCTGGCTCTGAATGGGAAGCTGTGTAGCCATCATTAGCATGTGGCTGAGCCTGAACTAAGAAGTCCTGCTGGGAAGCAGAATATATTAGCTTGGAATCAGCATTACAGGGCTGCAGTTACATGACTTTAGGATTAGAAGTAGCTTCTCTCTGGGCATCTTGGAGCACTTGCAGAGGGAATTGCATCTGTTTGCAAATCTTCTGTGGAAGTGCACCCTGAATATATTAGAAAGGTTAGCCAGACATGGTGCACAAAAGGCTGCCCGTTCTTTTTAAAAAAAACTTTTAGTAAAAATCCAGTGCCAAACTCCAGCTTGAACAAACAATCTACTTTCAGATGCTTTCTGTCAGGTCTGAGGCTTGATGTATGCTAGTGTTAGAGGGAAAGACCTAAAACTATATATTTCAATGGAAACCCAACTGGTCAGTGGAAAGGTCGGTGCAGCCGTGACAAATGAGCACCTGGCAGTAATATCTGCCTGAATTAAATGTCACTCCCTATACAGTCCATTACACGAACCACTTGCTCCCTTGTTTACAATGAATGGAAAGTGCTAATGAGAGCTTATTTATCTGATATCCCAGACTCCTAGGTCGCTCAGGTGCTGTTGAAGATGTTCACTTTCAAATTACTTTCTGTAATTCATTTCCACACCTCTGATTTTCAGAAAAAAACTTTCTAAATAAAATTCATGGGCACTTAAACAATTATTTTGTCCTTAGCCTCAGGAGTCCATTAGTTGCTATGTTCTTGAAGCAAATTAAAACAATGCATTCTGTAGGATGTAAAACTATTCCTAACTGTGGCACTGGATCACTGCAGTCATTAGATTAATACCAAATATTATCATTCAGGATGCTCATCTGGTTTTACTGAACTGTGTTAACAAAATGGAAATGTATGATTAAAGTCATCCTGTCTGTCCCTCTAAAGTTGTGCCTGTAAATGAGTCACTGTTTTACAAATGGGTGTTGCCAGACACTGATATTGAATACGGCTCCAGCCGTCAGAGCTCTGGGTCCAGCACTGCATTCTTGGAGTCCAGACTGGAACACTGAAGTTCCCATTGAAATCTGTGGGAATTCTGCGTGTCCAAAGCCCAGCTACCTTTACGGCTGGCTGTAGCAGCTCGGAGAGAGATGTAGCTCTGTGCAGTAGGCATGTAATAGCTTGGGGACTCAATATGAATTTCATGCATCTCTTCACTTAGTCACTTGAAACCCAAGATGGAATTGAGGATACCACTTCCACTTAAGCTTTGTTTGTTTGAGGTCAGCTGAGTGCCCTCTGCTGCCTCTGGACGTGACACCTTCTGCTCCACTGGCAAAGTTACAGCTGTGGTTTCCATGCTTGCTGGGCACCAGACCTATTTGCACAGAGCAAGACCCAGTGTGTCAGTCGGCTTGCCTGCCCTGCCCACTGCAGTGGCCCTGGCTTGCCACATGACGGGCAGAATGTGCTTTAACCTTTTGGCAGATATATAGCTGTTTGCGTGCCCCACAGTAAATACATCCCAAAGATCTTTGGGTGGAGTTGCTCGCAGAAAGCTGTGTCTTATGGGCAAGGTTGACCCAATAGTTAATTTAGCTTGTTTGCTTCACATAAGAGATAGGGTTTGAATAGCCCTGCCCTTAGGGAATTTCACATCTGGATTCAAACTCTTTATGGCTACTGTCCCCTAATCTGTGCCATAGGCTGTTCCCAAGTCCTAGTTCTGTACTTTTCCAAGCTTTGTGTTTCATGTCTTCCCCTCAGGGGCATTTGTAAAAGTGGGAGGGCCAGACTGGTAGTTGTAAGAAAGAGAAGTATCATCACTGACGTCAATGCAGCTCTGCCACTTCACATTTGCAAGGGATCAGGCCCGTCTACCAGTGTCACTGTCTGCTGGGGAGGAGGGGAGGCAGCCTGAGAATTGTTGGGTTTGCGCTTCGCCAAGTGACAAACAGAGAATCTGAGCGCAGTAGCCAGACATGTTATAAAACAGGCTGTTGGAGAGACAGCTCTGTGTGGAGGCTTGAGTCTTGATTTACTCCTGGTCATTGTCCTGAAATTCCATGGCTTTAAGACAATTTAAAGAAAACTTAATATACGAACTTCTGTGAGGGTAATTGGCTGAGACCCCTTGTGTGGTTTCTGGGTGGTCTCATGTGGCATAGGAGGCCAGTTGTGGGCATAGCTGCTTTTTTGCGGTTGGGTAAGGCTGTAGTAGAAAATCCAAGTCTGCTTGCTCTGTGTTACCAAATGTATGGCTACACGTAGTTTTAAAGTCATTTGAGGTTTCCAAATCCTTTACATATCTTAGGATATTTTAAATATTTTTGAAAGCATAGCATAAGGGAATAATCCTGAATTGAAAGGACAGGGAACTGAAAGCTCTGAGTAAATCAGAAGAGAGACAGGGTTTTCTTGGACACAAAGGGGAGTAGAGGAGGGGGAAAAGACCACTTGGTAATAACATACCATTTCAGAGATCCACTAGTGCTGTTCCCAGACCTCTGCCTGTTTGGTGCATTTCTTCTTCTGTGCTTTTGCTTGTCTCCATAGTCTCTCCAGAAATCAGCAACTGGGAGCACATAAGAAGTAATTCTCTTTGCCAGGTAAATGGGAACAATAGTCCAGTGGGAAAGAATGAATCACTGCCATTAACAAGAAAACTAGGGTTGCTCTCATTGTCAACACAATGCAGTGTCTATTCTCAAATGTCAGGGCTAATAACTCACCATTTACAAATTAAATTTAACCCCCTCCCACACAAACCCACATAGTCTTTGCTAGCCTTAAAGCTTAGGTCGTGGCTGCCTTTCTGTGAGGGCCACCAATAAAACCTTCAAAATATATCTCCTCCAGACAGTCTGGCTGCTTTCAAGACTGAATACTCCTCTCCTTTTCCCTTTGGATTTTGTTTTAGTTACATCTACATCACTGAAAAACATGGAAATGTCTTTGAAAGCACATCTAAGGCCCTAACTATCCTTAATGTAAGAGGACAATTTTCATCTACAGATGAAATGAATAATACAACAAGTGAGAAAGATTCCAAACTTTTGGTTACCTTAATAAATTCCTAAACGTGAAGGAACTCACAGATATTTATCAAATGCAACCAGAAATTATTAGTGCAGGTGGGAGTATCAAAAGCGTGAGTGTTTCAGCTGACATCTTACAACGTCTTCTGTTGAGAAGGTGTTTTTCATCCAGTGTGCTGATGGACTGTAACTATAACTGCCCAGAAAAGCTGTAACAAGGATGCCAGTTTCCTAGATAACCATCATGTAGGTGTAGAACATGAGATGCTGCTAATTTCAGATGCTCGTCAGGGTATTAGTAGCCTTATTACTTTGAAAGTAATTGACTTGTTTGAATTCCTGCTCCTAAAATATAGGAAACATTCAGGATTTGTTTTTCAACCAGAATGGCTTTTAAAGTGAAGTTGAGGCAGGTAGCTGAAAAAAGGATGCAGAAAGAAATATGGGACTAATTAGTAAAGTCCATTTAACAGATTCTGCTTGCCCAGTCCAACACAAGCAGTTTTTTATTAATTAATAAATCATTCTCTCTTTTTTTGACGAATGAGAATTCTTCAAAGTGGTTCACATGCATTTCTTAGCACAGTTGCTTGCTGGGGGTGTGTGCTCTGTGTGGGGGATCTATCAGCAGCCTGGCTACCTCTCTGTGATCTTGGGTAAGGCCTGGATAAAAATCAAAGGCCAGATTGTTCTGTTTTACCAAATGTGTTGCCTGGGGCCTGCTAATTAATTGAATGTCTAGGAATGTCATACATCTATTGAAAAAAAGTGTCAAAATTGCTATTGTTTTAATTGAATGTTGTCATTTTCACATAGTGAGTGATATCTCAGCCTACAAGTCTTTTCAAAGAGCAAATTGGAATACGGGAAAACAGTCCATAGGGAAACACTGTCTGGTTTTATTTTTTAACATAGGTCTCACAGAACCATAAATGCTCCCACATGTTGACTGGGGGCCTTATCCTGAAATCCAGACTTGTGTTTCATTCTTACGAGTTATTCCATCATAAGTCAGTGCCGGAGGCCCACTGAAAACAGGGGTTGCAGAACTGGCCTGGTTTTGACCTAGCAATAGAGCATAACGCTGGGAATATTTGCTGGAGATATGGCACTTAGTAACATGGGCAGACCAGCTGAAACTCTGAGGGTGTGCATGGCAATAGGCATGTGGGATTGTCTACCAGTAAGTGTTTGCAGGATTGGGTGGTAGGTGGTCCTACTTTATTTGCTGTTTTAACAGCAGTCTGGTGCTTGTTATGGAGTGAGTTAGTTCCTCTGGGAAAGGTGGGTGTAACTTGTCAGGACATGAAGGGTAACTAACCTCAGACATTTGGGAAGTTGTGTGTGTGTGTGTGTTTTGATGCATATGATTTTGTTATGTAAAACAGTGAGGCTCACCCCCTTCTCTGCCTGATCATGCCCTCTTGTGGGTTTCTGCACAGTTTTTTTGAAGGAGAAGGGTAGCTCATATGATGAGGTGAGAAAGAAGATAAGTGGAAATAGAAACCAGGAGGAATCGGATCTTCAGCTGAATAGTTATAAGGGCTTCTAACATTCAAAAATTTTTTGCCTTGTGTCACTGGGAAAAAAGAACATTTTCTAAAGGTTGCATCTTGGTTTTTACAGAGTACTTTGGCCATGATTTAATTGTACATGATGAGAGACATTTTGTATGATATCCCACTGTAAGTATTCCTCAAATGCATCCTCATGCTGTCAGAAGAAGCTAAAATCCTTCTTTTTCTCTCTGTATAGCTCTTGGATTGGCAGCTGGATTTCATATGACTTGTTTCTATCAGTGCATTACAGCAAAGGTGTGTGCTTTGGGCTATGGGTATAATTTAGGAGGTTTCTTATATTGAAAACTCCCTCCGTTGGCAAATGGATCATTCAGTGCTAGATTTTCTGGGAACCCAGCAAAGATGATAGCATTTTGGAGGTGGAAAGAAGCAATGGGGAATGAGGGGGAATATCGTTTTATCTGTCAAATACAGTTGTAGTATCTCTGCAACACTGTGCTTGGAGAATGCTGGTCTTGGCTTTTATGAGAGTTCTGGAAGAGTTTTGTGCACTGCGCGGTATGATCGACAAAGAAGTTTTCTGTCCTCGCATGACCTTCTTTTAATTTAAAAAAAATTCAATAAAAGTTCAGCCACACAGCAAGGGATGAATTTAAAGACTGCACACCATGTGACAATGGTAAAACTTTCATAATAGCCGTCATATTTGTTGGTTTAAAAATCAGCTTCATTGTCATAGTTAATAGGTTGCAGCTGCTGTGGAACAGAGGCAAATTGCTATGTATGTGTCAGTCTGAAACGCAAGTAAGATCCACTCACTAGGACAACTTGGTTGGTTTTTCCTATCTATTGGTAGTATTGCTGATCATCATCTCTACGCGATGAGAGGAGTTTGTTGCCACATTTCAGCACTGCTGAGCTGACTATGTGTTCTTGCAAGTAAAATAAACTTCTTTTCAGTGGCCTGCCAAAGTATACTCCATGACATCATGTTAAAAAGGCTTCCAGGGTTGTGTATAAGTAGGTGCAGTCCCCCTGAAAGTCTATGGGATATCATCAGCATTGATTTAACTAATGAAGGTAAGTTATATGAAAAGTGTTAAAGAAACAGGTTTTATCACCTAATGTGAAGCTCGGGAGTAAAAGAAACCTTGTTGGAAGATCACCAGGTAAGTTCTCTTCCAACTTATAACTTATGAAAAGTATTTGTAATTTGCACCAAGTTCATATCAGATGGAAATGGGAAGTAAATGAAATAATCCCTCTCCGTCATGCTGGTGATGTGCAGAAGGTGTGTAAGGTCAGAATGATCCCGTGACCAAAGTGTAGCAGCAGGCTAAGGACAGGCAGAGGAATATGTGAAGTGCCTGCTGGTTATCCTGGACTGGAGGCCAACCAAGAAAACCTCCCTAAGGTATTGGAAGTTGTGGCAACTGCAGGGAATTATGTCTAAAGGTATGTGTTGTGCCTTTAGACTGAGCAAATACAGCGTTATTTAGATTTAAGGAGATTCTACTTTACTTTTCCTCCTCCCTAGTGTACCTGCTGTTAGAGCAGAACAGAGCTTAAACCATGGACCTAAAGCTGCAGACTAAAATGTGAGGGGTATCCCTTTTGAGCTATCCCAGAAGGACTGTGGTTATTTAAAGCAAAGCATCCCTTGGTGTTTTAGGCACCTGTCTCTGTGTGAAGAAGTCAGGGACTCCAGTG
Organism: Opisthocomus hoazin; assembly: GCF_030867145.1. Lineage (NCBI taxonomy): Eukaryota > Metazoa > Chordata > Aves > Opisthocomiformes > Opisthocomidae > Opisthocomus > Opisthocomus hoazin. The sequence goes on along the minus strand of NC_134420.1, from coordinate 61,729,555 downwards.
AGTGCGGGTCAGGCTGGCCAGGATTCTGTGTTGTCATGGCTGAAGCTCAGTTTTTCCTTCAAGAAAGCAGACAGTGGAGGAGTGAGAAGGTTTTAATGACTGAGCTTACAAGAAGACAGCACTTTTAATGCTGAAGGCAAAGATAGAGCTGAAAGGATTGGAAAAATTCCCCAGGGAAGAGACAGCCCACACAGTCCCGCACAGGATTACTGTCAGTGCTACTTCACTTATTTGGGTGAGGTTTCTGATGTGTTTCCTGGGACTTGGGTCTCATTTACAATTCAGAGAAATTCAGTTTAGCATTTCTATGCACATTGTGTAATTGCAATAATTTCAACTCTTGTTATCCTTTCAAGCTTGGTTAATTTGTGCTGGTGTGTTTTATTTATATGGAGACCACGACTAGCACTGAAGTCTAAAGTAAATACATGCGATCTCTAGTTAATCTATGCCTTCTTTTTCCCCTGGCCTTCTGTCTTTAGTGGATTGTGGAGGTTGCTTTATTTTCCAAATGAATGGAATTGTATCCCAGAAGATGACAGGAACCTTCAAAACACCCTGTTCAGCTTGTAGAGGGCTCTAGAAGGGTGGCTCTGTGGAGTCCAGAAACAATAGGTACCTACCCCCATTCCTTAACTGTATTCCCCATACTCTTGATGGAGTTTCCTAGCCCTGAGGAGAGAGGGGCATATGGACTGAGCCCAGGCAATTTGTCAGCCAGTTCACCATTATATCAAATGTCCTTTCCTCAGCAGGAGTGAAGAGGGAAGGGAGATACATTCCTCCTGTTAGAAAAGATGGGACAGATGTCTGGAAGATAACAGCTGTAGTTATGTTGGAACTGCTCCTTTTGTGTTAGAGCTGCGTGTATTTTTCTGCCTCTTGGGTTAGAGCATCTTGCAGGTTTTTGACCAATAGTTCTCTGCCTATGACATTCCTGACTGTTTCATGAAGATTGTTGACAACCAGCCATGTTGTTTTGTCTTGCTGGTTCTTCATCTGAGCCTACAAGAGCAGTAGGCCTCTATAATTGGAGAAGGACGGTGGACTTTATCTAGCTAAATGTAAATGCATCTGAAATGTAAAAGTCTGATGTTATGGTAGTCCTTGAGCATCATTTTATGATCTGTAGTTATGTAGTCAACATAGTCAACGGACTGTAGGCACTGGCTCTACTTATCCTAAAGCAGACATGTAAAACGTCAGATTGACTCTGTCCATAACAGTGCCTGTATCTATTGACTAGATGGGAAGACTGAGGTCAGATGAATTCACCCAGATTCTTTGTCGTCTTCTTCTCACAGTGGTGGAGCAATTTACAGAGGTGGTGGTCTGTATTTCGTCTTCCTTCTCAGGTTGCCTTACTTCTCTCTAAATATTGACAGGGCTTTTCAGGTCAGGCGTGAAGTAAGTCTGTTGAATATAAATTTTGTTTTTTCTCATTGTAGCTTTGCCTGGGACATCACATAGTCTACTGACATTTTGGAACTCCAAGAGGAAACCAGAATGTTTCCACCAGCAAAGGTCTCTTGGAATTGTTGAAAAAACACTGGAACAGTCCTGGTTCTTGCACTTTCTTAAGGTATTTTTCCTCCTATCTGATTTCCAAAGAGGAATCTGATTTTCATTTCACATTGTCCTACCCTTGTGGCATTTTTGACATTGGCCAGAAATCAGAAGCCCTGAGTTGGAAAGGTGTCATCAAAAGAAGGACTAGATATACTTGGAAGAAAGGTTGATTGTTTGGCATGCTGCCGCTGAGAGCTGCTAATTACCAAAAAATTATGACCAGACATAATTTTTCACTGTCTAAAGCTGCCTTTTGGATTTAATAACTGACTGAAAACAAATGGCAGAAAATTTTTGAGGAGTTCAAAAAAGGCCAAGAGATGTATAAATCCTCAGGGCATCCTTTGCTACCTTGGACTTCAAGGCCAGGGGTTTGGCTATCGTTGCCTCCTTAGAAAGCATTCTTGGCTCCAGGAGTCTGATCCATCTTTTCTTTTTTGGCTTCTCAAATAATCAAATCATAAAAGTAGTTTGGGAAATACATTTTGTGTCTGTAACTCCTGTGATCTTTGGATGCTTCAGGAGTCAAAACTCCACATGGATTTGCCACAGCTGAGGGCTGTGTATTTGACTCAAAAATCCTATTGCACACAAATTAGAGGGCAACCAGTGCAAAACAATGTGGTTATAATGCATTAACTAAGCAGGAAGCATGGAGATCAGTCTCTGCTGTGTCAGGAAACAATTTGTCTGTGGAAATGGCATGGCACAGTGCTTAGGAAGACAATGCTGTGAGCAATGTTCAGGAGGCTGGCTGCTCAAGAAGGTCCTACAGGGGCACTGTCAGTGAATAAATAGGCCTGATTTATCACTGTATTATATTAATTCTACTCCAGGGTGACTCCATTCAAGTCAGTGAATTTATCCTAGGGTAAAACCGAGGAAAACCAGTGCCTCATCCCTCTTGCTTTCTGCATGAATTGCTTCCACAGAGCCACATTGATTCTTTCAGTTCTGTCCTCTTCAGGGCCCAGCTATGACAAGGTGGGAGCTGGAAGCCTCCTAGCATTGCTTAGAGGAGTTGGGGTATAATCCTGGTACTGGCAGAAATTTCTGAACCCCAGGTTTGCCAGCTAATCCTTAAAAAAATAGATACATGAATTTTACAGTGTGGTTCTTGCGAAGTAAGGCACTTGGGAGACAGGATTTGCTTTTGGGATAGAACACCAGAGGCTGTCACACCACTAAACTGAGAATAAACAGAGAAGAAAGCCTGCATGAGAATGCCCTGAAAGTGCATATAAAAGAGGGAGGGAGTGAAATCTTGCCTCCAGACAAAGGGTTTGGCATTTGCCCATAACAATGTGCAGGTGCTTTGCCATGAAGAAGAACAGGATTGAGAACTGGAAATCTATGTCTCCATGTTCATCTTTCAGCAGGCTTCCAAGCATACACATTTTCATTCAAAATTACTACCAAGCTGTTTATGATAGATCTGTGCCAACTGCACTGTTGTATGTAGCCATCTAAGCCAAATCATTGTGACCTGATGTGACTCAGTTTTTTAAAAGGGTGTGCCTTCAGTATTCTCATTTTCTTCAGTTCAAAGTGAAACCCTGGGAAAAGTGCTGGAATGGATCTGAAAACAGTGTAGCTTTCTTATGCAGAGGCAAGAGTGCCATTCAGGCAAACACTAGCAGAAAATCTGTCTCCAGTGTGTTTTTCAAAATGAGTCTGAAATATTAGTTGGAAAAATATCAGGAATCTTAGACTTAAGTGAACTAATTCACATGCTCTGATTTTGCCTATATCTGTGGTACTGGGAAGTGAAATAACAGATTCTAAGTGCTCCGTTCCTGAAATTTTAGTTCACTTTTTGTTATCTGCATGTATATTTACGTAAGAGTGTATGTGAAGTCTCTTTTTTCTCTCTTTTTTTTCTCCATCCTTCTCTTTCTCCTTCTCCATATTTCGCTGAATATAAGCCTTATGCCTCTGCATGAATTTAAAACTTTAATTAGAGATATGGAGAACAATTAAGTGGAAAAGATCCTCTTTTGGTCAAATATGCTACTGTTTTTCTTGGATTATAGAATATCCCTTACTTACACATTCAGCTATTTAGATACGTTCTCACTCATGGGTAGTAAGTGATTATGCATGTTATTCTTGTTTCCTCTAATAGTACTGAACAAATCAAGAGTAAAATTTTCTGAAGTTCTTCAAATTGAGGTCAAATGCTTGCAGGCTCATAAATCCTCTTGATCAGTGTAACATGTTTTGATACTTAGCTGAAATTTGTCACCATGTTTCTCTTCAGTACCTCTACACAGTTTTAGCTTCATCTGAGATTGAACTGAACATTTTAGTGTGGTCAGAATTTATAATCAGCAGTTGGTTTTATGTGCCATAACACTTATCAGTGGTGCTGGGTTGATTTGTTTTTCAGAGGTTACCACTACAATAGATACAAATAAAAATGCCTGTTCTTTTCCCATGCCGGCTTGAGAGTAGTTATTTTTAATTTTCAAATACAGTAGTTGATGAGGGACTTCCTTCTGCAGAAATTAGATTCAATAGCATAATTGATGAAATAAGGAGGAGGAGATTACCCAAAACGACCTTTCAGCCTGAATCTTTATTTGAATGGGAACAAGATTTTTTTGAATGTACTTCCAGATAGTATCTACATTTCTTAGAAACTTGCAGAGCTTTTTGTGGGAAACCCCCAAACTATTTTTGTGTGGCTTTGGCCAAAAATATTTGGTTTTCTCTTACCAAATTTCAAAAAGGTTGAATAGTTGGCTTTTCTGAAGGAAAGGCAATACTTTCCATAAAGAAATATCCCCATTTTCTTTCTAGCACTGCTTGTTTTCACATTTCTGACAAGCAAGAGAGTACAAAAGTACCTGGAAGTGCAGCTGTTGTATCATGAAATTTCAAAGTAAAAAGAAGATTTAGTCTTTGAGTTTTTGCCTACTGCAGCACTAGTCAGTGCCAATCTATCAGACTCAAACTTTCACTTAAATGCAAGCGCAGATTAGTGTTTCTGCCACTGCATCGTTGCAAATACCATTATGGCTTATTGCCATTGATATGAGACACTGGGGAATACAGGCTGTGGTTGCCTAAACAATCTGTACTATTGCCAAAAGGGGTCAACTGCCCTTTTCCAACTCTCATTGTGACTGCTTGAGTGTTCATGTTGGTGCAAAATGTGTCAGATGAGGAAACTTTGCCAACTGGAAACTAATAATGAGAAAAAAGGAAAGTTAATGTGGGCATGAAGGAGTGGCATGAACAGGTAAGAGAGACCACCTATTTTGGTTGAAGTACGAATTTGTGTTGCTTTGAAATTGCAGTGCAGTGGTGTTATGTGCTTGAGATCATGCAGTCTTGGTGCCACAGTGAATTACAGATGTTCAGTTGTATGGGACAGTTCTGTTTGAAAACATGGTCTGGACTATACCTGCTAGATAGTGTATTTTATGGGATGTTTCAGCAGGTCAGCATAAAATGGCAACCCTGATCATGTATCTTACTCCTATGTAAGGGAAAGAGATTGTGAAATTGAGGGTACAGATGTATCTTCCACCTAGACTTCTGCCTTCTAATTTCCTTCAGTTCCTACTGAAGATGTCTGGGCTTTTTTTTTGCTGATCTGTGTTGCCCTTCCTCAGCAGACAGAGGGGATGCTCAGGTGCTTTTTTTTTTCGATTCTTGTCTTAGTAGATTGTGGGGATACTTTTACAGAGCCTGAAAGTGCTTTGCAGAAGGTTAGAGTACAATATTGCTGCTATTCTTCCTACTCCTCATTTTAAACCAAGGGACTGAGTCCCATGACTTCGCTAAATCAGGATTGGAGCCTTCAGTTATGACTGAAATGAAGATGAAGGTTTAAATGCAGGGATTAGATAGTTAAGCTGTGGTTTAGAAAATACCCATTTTTGCCATCAGATAATTTTGTGATATTTCTGTAAATAAGGAACTTCAACAAAAACTGGAAGGAATTCAGCTGTGAGGAATTCCAGCAGAGAGAATTTGAGATGTTTGGGAAATCAGGAGCAAACTGAAACTGAGGTCTTAGAAATGATGGTATTTTTTTTTCTTGTGCCAAAAAGCAAACCAAGTTATTTTGTCCTGAGTAATCTGTAAATTTAATCTCTCTTGGAGTGCCCAAGGGGTTCTCTGGCAGAGTTTTGGAATCTGTGGTTCTACTTGGTGCTGTGTTTTACAGCTTCATAACAAAACTCTGAAGTTGATTTCTGCAGTGGATAAAGTGGAGTCCAGTATATATTTGATCTCTTTTAATAAGTAGAAACATTAACCATTCTGTAAACAAAGAATCAGCCCAGTGTGACTATACTTTAAAAAAAATAATTTATTGGATTGTGGAAGTAGTGTACCTTGTATCTTCTTCACTTATTAAAACATGAGGCCTTAATTTCAGAGCTAAGAATAAGAAAGATGACAAAGAATAAGACTGGATTGGAAAGTATGCAGCCTGTGCCTAACTCCAGTGAAAATAGCTATTGTTGAATCATTTTGATGAAAGCATGTACAGCAAACAATGTAGAATTCAATAAAAATGTCTATTTAAACATATGGAGGCAATGGTTACCTGAGGAATATCTGAGGACAATATTTTAAGCTGTATAACTTTTTTTCATTTACCATGAAATTATATACTATTGTATAGATTTCCTTCCTCTTTCCCACAGTCTAAGAAGTGTTGAGGCCAGGAACAGTTTATTGTCTAATATCCCATTGGAAACAGAAGATGGCATGTCTTTCTTCAAAATCCAGCCATTCTCCAGCACATATGCCAGTAGTGGACGTTGACCTTCTCTTTCCTGCTGTGGGCAGACGTCATTCAGTTCAGGAAATATCAGGGAGATGACACAGAGCTGGCTTAGCTCAGCAACAGTGACCCTACAAGACATGGCCTTGTAAATCTTACTATGCTGTGAAGTCAGGGTCTCTGTTTGAACATTTCTATTTCATACAGTCTTTGGCGTGGTTAGCAAGGTTAGAGACAAATTAATCTTTGCACTTTCCTTCTCTTTTATCTATACATGGGACTAACAGTAGAAAAAACAAATGAGCATGTATATATAGCAGATATTCTGAACTTCCGATGTCTCTGAGGTATTGAAGTAAACTATGGTAGGGCAAAATTTTATATAGAGAGGTAATGCGTTTTGCTAGGAGAAATGATAGAACTGGAAAGAAACAGAAACTCTCACCTGATGAAAGCTTGTGACTTTTTTCCAACTTTTATATCAGTTTCTCCAGTGATGTCTGCAGCAATGTAAATTCACTTTTTTTTTGTTACTTTTAATGATTTATTAAGTTTAAAAACAGAACACAAAGGAATTTAACTATCTGCATTGTGTGGATGTTGCAATGTGAGGCTATCTGGAGGGATATGACACTGTGTTTTACTTTGTGTATCTATCATAAAAAGTATTAGGAATAAACAGCAAGAATTTTGTGACTGTGGCATTTTGCTAAGAATGTATATACTTGAAAGTGTATTCAGATGAGGATGAAACATATGAACAGTGTGGCATACATATTAGGTGCTCCCTGTTTTGGGAACTACCTGAAGTTATGTGCCTGATCCCACCACTGCTATGTGCCATCATAGAAATCCTGGTTCAGTGAAGTGTTAAGTTCACTGCTATTCAGGAAACTGTTTCTTTGAATTCCATTTTCTCTGTTTTTAATAAATCTTGGTTTTGGCTAAGATCACTCTTGCCTAGGTAATTTTACAAAAATGTCTGTAGAATGCTGAGAAGCTCATCAGCTTTATGAAGAAGACCTTAAGAGTTTCCAGAACTTAAAAGTTCCTCTCAGTGCCAATCATTAGATGGGAAAGATTATTCTGTTATGTTTTAGTAAATTTTGCTTGCCATCAGGCTACAGTAAACAAATAAAAAAATGCAGAAACCCACAGACTAGGAGAAGGCTGAAGGTTGGTGTTGGTGGGTGGCAATATAATACAAAACAAGATGAAAAATGTCTAATTTATGCTTGGCTGAGCGCCAATAAACTTTTGCAGTGCATGAGGAATGCCGTCCCTTAGCCATCATGTCAGATGAAACATTAGTCACAAAAGGAGCTATGTGACTTGCTGATAATCTCTACACAGGGAAAAATCTCAGAGGATTTGTTAGGATGCATCCGTGGCTGGCTGGACTTGCCAGAGCTGTGTGGAACAACCAAAGCACCATGGAAGGGCAGCTCTTCATCTGTGGTAAGAGAACTCTGGCTTGTAAACAAGCTGTTGGAACTGCTGGACTTGCAGGTGGCATTACAAATGCTGAGATATCTGGGTGCCAAAGTGCTTAGAAATGTTCCTATAGGTTTAACACAGAAATCTGAGTTTGCCAATTGCTGTCACAGATAAGGTCTTTCAGCAGTTGTTCTAAGCACCCTCTTGACAGTGGCTAAGACAGAAACTAATGGCTTCAGAAAAGGAATACAAAGGCGTTCTCACTCCTGTTGTATATAAGACAGTATGTCTTATTTCCTATGTGTTAAAAAAAATCTCTGGATAAACACAGCTGTTTGATATCTTGGAGCAGAAAATAAATCTCTTCTTCATGTTTCGTGATCTATAGCTTTAGTATTTCAGCCTCCTTGCATAGTAGCTGCATTTACCTCTAAGACAGGTTGCATGGTGTGCTTGAAGATGAAGTTTAATGCATAGGAAGTATCTGTTCTAGTGGCAACTTCTAGCCTTTTTGACAGACATTTGTATAGGGTAGAATGCACAGCATAATTCCTGGCAGTGCCTTCGTTCATAAAACTTGACATCAAATTCATAACTTTATTAACAACTTTCATTCCTGTGTGACCTGATCCTGATAGGACCAGATAGGGTTCAGGTGGCATTGTAATGTGATGCCTACGTTATAGGACATATAGGCAACCTGATATGCACGTGCAATATGATATGTAATGTATGTGAACTGGAATATATGTGTGAATGTCACATATAGGGACAATCACGCTTCCTGAAACATAGAAAGTCAGAAGTTAGTCTCAGTTCTTTTCTTCTATGTATCTACTTGAACTTAGTCACTTACTGAATTTTCATGTGAGTTTAAATACACAAATAAGACTTTATTTGTACTTGGTAGAAAGTTCCAGCCTCTCTTTCCAGTGAAAACTTTGCCATTAGATCTTTATGCATAAGCTATTTTTCACTTTACTTGCTGAATTAATAAATAAAAAAAATATTTCAGATTGACTCAAAGTGGAAATTCTTTGTTTATCCCACTGTAATGAAAAATCAAAAAGTAATGCAAATAAAATATTGTTTCTGCTTAAATTAAAACATTTTATGCACTAAAATGCTTGATTTCCTAGAACTGGGATTTTTAAAATGTTCTCTTTAACATTGAGTTATTAAATTTAGATACATTTTAAAAGAAAACAATTCTTTTGATATGAGAACCCAAAGCATTTTGTTGAAAAAATGTTCAGACAAAACATTTAAGTATTTTCAAGGATTTTATGTCCCTCTCTGCTATCACCCCAGCTACATTTTCCAGCAAAAAATCTACTGAATATTTATTAGGTTGATTTACAGGTGATTCCTGTAACTGTCCTGTTCATTTTCTGATGGCTGTTTATTGTGGTGGGGTACATTTTGCGAAGTTTTCACAGAATTGTGATGCATACATTTTGTTCACCTGAAAAATAAATATGAATAAATACATGTGAAAGCCCTTATCTGTGGTTGGTGTAGGCTGCTGGTTAGGCTTTTTAAATCTTGAAAATCTTCAGTTTCCATGGGGAAAATGAACATTTAGACTCAGTTTTCCGGGCTTGGAAGGGGACTAGATCAATGCTGTGTTATCTTGTCCTCCGTGTCCACTACATTTCAGATCTCCATTTACATTAGTTGACTTTGGGAAGCATGAAGTGCTTGAGAAGATTTGAGAAGGAAGAAGAAGAGGAATTTGAAGCATGTATTGAGTAAGAGAGGTTGGCTGAGGAGACATATTTTGGAGCTTGTTGTGCTTATGGACAACTGCATTACAGATTTCATTTGAATGGGCTGGGCTTCATAAATTTGTGTAGCCTGGAATGCAGGGCCCATTTGAATAGGTCTCAATTTCAATGCAAATGTTTTACTCAGCTGTGAAGATAACACTTGAAGAGCTAGTGGTAAAATAAATTTTTATTTTTACTTGTAAAGGTCTAATTTAAATTGACAAGCACACTTAGAACTGCAGATGGGCTCAAGCTGAAACGTGGAGTTTGTGAAGCCTTTCTAAGGTCAAGCAGGTTGAGATCCAAACGTTCTTTTACTGTTCTGGCTTTTGTTTTCTTTTGAATTCCTCTTTGGTTCTTTAGTGTGTCTTGTGTAAATCTGAGATGGTGGGAACAGCTGGTCTCAAGGGATTTCCAATTGTTTGGGTGAATACTTCATGAGAACTCTTTTCTTAACTTGAGCCTTGACTCCTAAGCCAAACCCGGTGTCTGTAGATGCCTAAAGGCTTTCCTCTTAGCCCACACTTCCAGCTAGGACAAATTCAATTCTACTAAATTTTCCAGTATCCAACGAAAATACGTCTATTTGCAAACACTTTGCTTGAATCATTTCACAGTGAGCCTAGCCTACTCAGCCTCAATGTGATGACTACCAGTGAAGAGGCCTCAACAGTTGCCCCTTCTATTTGTGGATAGGGTAGAAAGATGATTATTCTTATACATATATAATACCATTCAAAATGCAATTCTTAATGCTACAGGACTGACAATCTTCAGAGTGCTGCCTTCCTTATTGAAAAGTATTGGAGCAGTAACTAAAATCTGGTCCAGTAGCCAGAAAGACTGTAACTTACGGAGTGACATACTCAAAAGCTTGTTTTGATTTCAGTATTCCTCATTTGACAAGTGTTTACCTAGACAGTATGTAGTCAAAATACATTGTCATTGTCTGCAACCCCAAGTATAGGATGTGTCAAAATTCCTGTGAAAATAGGTAAACAAAATCTGAATTTTCCAGATGGGCAGCTGTACTGCAAGCAATGTACACATTATTCCAGTTTGAAAAGGCTTTAAATCACTTGTTACAATGCAAAAACATGTCTCAAAATATTAGGACTTGTATTACAGCAGACTTGCTGTCATCATGAAAACAAGCTTAGTGTCGAGTCAGAAAGGTAATGTATTTTGATTTTGGTGGATCTGATTTTATATAGTCCTCCACATTGTCATATATGCCCTGCTGGATGAAAACAGTACAAAATGTTTCCTGATGAGCCCAACACAGGCAGATAGACCAAAACTGTCCTTGGCAGTGTAGGTCTGATGTATTCATGTTCTGGTGAAATGAGGAAGAAATGCTGATGAGTACATTTCCTGTGACTTACCTTCTAAAATTCTTATACTTTTCCATGAGTACATTGCGAATCAGCCTGAATGCTCAAAGCTTGATTTTTCAGGGAAAGTTTTATGTGCCCTCTAGTTAGAATCATGGAATCATAGGTTGGAAAAGACCTCTAAGATCAAGTCCAACCGTCAACCCAACATCACCATGCCTACTAAACCATATCCCAAAGTGCCACATCTACACATTTTTTGAACACCTCCAGGGATGGGGACTCCACCACTTCCCTGGGCAGCCTGTTCCAATGTCTGACCACTCTCTCAGTAAAGATATTTTTCCGAATAGCTCATCTAATCCTCCCCTGACACAATATGAGGCCATTGCCTCTTGTCCTATCGCTAATTAGTTGGGAGAAGAGACCAACACCTGCCTCACTACAGCCTCCTTTCAGGTAGTTGTAGAGAGCAATGAGGTCCCCCCTCAGCCTCCTCTTCTCCAGACTAAAAAGCCCCAGCTCCCTCAGCTGCTCTTCGTAAGACTTGTTGTCTTTGTGATTTTATGTACTTCAAAGTGCAGTCTGAAGTTAAGTATGATAGTTGTAGCTCTCTGTGTGGTTTGAAAGCTGCAGTTTACAGATAACTAAGGTCTCAGGAGTGGACCTTAAAAGTGTAGATACCTGGAAGTGGAAAGTGTAATCTATTTATGCATCTTTTTTATTTCCTACTTCATTTCTGCCCAACTGTGTATCTCACGTGTGCCTACCTAATATAAATGCAAAAATACATACGTAATGTGCCAGTTCCATTTTAATTTTTTCCAAATGAGTTACACAAACTTTGTAACTCCCCTCATTACCTAGAATGGTCAAGCTAAGTTTTGTGTGGGCTGGAGAGGAAGTTTATGTCAAGATGACAATTTTCAGTTTAACTGAGGTTAGAAGGACACAGAGGTAAGCATGGAGATTCTGACACTAGTCATGATATTTCATTAGCTTATATAATTTTGTTTAATACTGATGAAAATATTATAAAAATAGCTACATGAATTTTAGAGACTTTCTTGTTTGTCTGTGAGCTCAAGCCTGAGTTTTCTTACAGTTTTGTCAGTTCTACATTGTTTTCTTTGCTGATTTTAGTCCTCATATATGGAGTGTAAAGAAAGACTCATATTCCATATGGAAGGAAAGAGAACTACATCACACTGGAACCTGAAGCCACATCTCGTCTCTTGTCCTGGTACAACAACAGCTACTACCCCTGCAGTAAGGGAAAGCTGAAATATCCCCAAGCCAATCTGCCAAAATGAATAGCTGAAATTGAGAAGAAATTCCCCATACTCACAAACAGTTAACATATTTCCTGAAAAATGAAGTTTTGAAGTTGAATTCATTATTCTGTCTTGCATATCTACAGAAAGTATTAGTGGTGTTAAAACGATTCATTCATTTTAGAAGTCCTCTGACTTAATGACATCTAGCAGCAGTACATTCCACAGGTCCACAACAGGTAAGAAGTTTTTAGGTTTTTTTTTTTTTATTTTGTAACATTTTGTGACAATACTATCTAAGACAAAACTTCATGCACACACAGAATTGCATACAATATTGGACTTGGCTTTGAGACAGAGGAGAAAGAAACAGATATTATATAGTTTTCTATTGCCTTTTTATAGTAGCCTACACTATATATGTCAAAACAAACACCTGTTTTCTTCTCTGCTTTCTAAATGTGTCCCCTTTATTTTATTTAATGTTCATATTTTAAACAGAGGATGGGAGGAACAAAGAAGGCATGGACTGAAAGAATGTAATTTGCGTCATGAAAAGCTGGTGCTATTTGATACTATTTGGTGCTACATAGATTTGGTTGGTTCATATTCCCACATTTTCTGTAGTGTAGGTCTTGTGAATCTTATTAAATACAGTGCAAAAAAAAGCAGAAAACCCAACATATTAAACAATGTGTTACTCTGCTATAAATCACTACAGCTTTGTACACCATGTAGAGAACTGAGTATTAAGTATATGCTAAATAACACTTAATTAGTTGTCCTGTGTGAGTAGTTTAGTATCTATTGATGAAAAGCTGCATCTCAGATATGTTTGATAATTATATATAGACATTGAACAAGGGAAGGGTTTTACTGCAACATTATCTTCAGCGTCCTGCACTGAGGATGAACTGCATCATAGAGTCCAATTCCTAACCTCATTATCCTTCATCATTAGCCAATAAATTAACTTTTACTCCTGCGCTTCTTTATGGAAGCTATTTCAAGATTTTATGCAGCTGATTATAAGGAAATTTATTCTTTTTTCTTTCCTAAATTAATTCAGACCACTTTATTTCCCTCTTAACATGATCCTCTAGTTAGTCCTCCAGTGCTTACCTAATGCTAGCACAATTCATAGAGAGCAACCACATTTCGTCTGTCCTGCGATTTTGTCTCTTCTGCCAAAGTAGACCCTCAGTTCCCTACAAGGATGACTAGCCCTTCTTTCTACCTGTTCTGGTCTGAGTTCATCTTTGGACACAACAAAGACCACTGTCTACAGTTTATTGTTACCTTGTATAATGATATTAATATGTCTCTATTTCTACTGGAAATATTTTGCTTTTGCTACAGGCTAGTATCATCATACTGCACTTTATCATCGTACTGGTGACTCATAGTAATCTTGTGATTAAGTTCTATGCCCAGGTCTTTTGCTTGATCTGTCCTTTCCAGCTGACCAGAACCTTTTTATAATGGTACTTATTAGTCACAGTACACTTGGTGAAGAAATATGTTGGCTATCATATTCAGGAATAAATAGGTCCTACCATATTTGGTAGCATGTTTTTTCCAATCTGTGTCTGGGAAATTTATGTGTCCACACAATGACACATTTTCTGATAGCCATTTTCTTTCCAGCAAAATACGAGTGAGGTCCTCATCCAGGTTCAAATTTGACCCATGTGAGTCAATGGCAAACTTCTGACCCTAGTCCATTTTACAGCCTTTCACTCAAATTTATTTTGACCTTAAATATTTATCCATGTTATTGCAGATTTTTACTTGCAGAAGTAGTCTTTATCAAACTGTGGCAGTATTCCACCCCTGATTTTATTTCTAGCTTTTAGAAGAGTATCATGTATTTCAATATCCACCTTCCAGTCATGACTGATACTCCACCATGTCTTGTTATGGCTCTATTATCTGATTTCCTGTCCCACTCTATTGATTCCACTTCCTCTGGTTTGTAATCTTGCCACCTTTCACTGGTTTCCAAACAGCTAAGTTGCCTCTCTGCTACCTCACTCACTTCAACTTCATTGTGTATAATCCTACCAGTAACTGAACAATCGCCATGAGTACTCCTATATTCCACGCTTATAATTTTCTCTTTGCTGCCTCTGCTGATTTTTTAAAATTTCTTTTTACTGAACCTTTTAAACAGCTTTTATTTTGCCTGTGTAGTAAAATAAGGTTTGGAGAGTTGAACACAACTCTTTTCCAGTCTTGTTCCTTGAGCCTCTTAGTTGAAAGTTCTTCTGAATGGTTATGCCAGTTTGAATCTGACAAAATCAGTCCTTTGGGAGCTCAGGTAGAGGTCATTTTAAGTAGCCATTTTCTCTGAATGCTTCCTTGTGTATTTATTTTATTATATTATTCTATTGAGAGTATTTGTCAGGCCTGAATCATAACAGTGATGGGGTTTTTTTCTGTGGCAAGAGGTTAAATTATTTGTAGAATTGTCATCATTTACCACAAAAAGATGTAAACAACTGATTCCCTCCAGTTGAAGAAACAGCCCCTGTAGAGAATCTTGATTTGGCAGCACAGTTATTCAGTGTAAATCTCATTTAAGTCACAAAGCCATTTTTGCTGCCACTTCTCAGAAAACTGCTTATGAATGTAGAGTTTATGCTGACAAATCTTCTCCTTCCCATCCCATCATCCTGATCCAAAGAAATGTCCCTACCGACATACTTCTAGAGAGACATACAATCTTTAGCTGGCAACCCTTTTTCTTTGGATGCCTGGCTTTTTGCCAGGAAACGCCATTTTTTATTCATCTGATGACCATATGTATAAGTCTTATTTCTGATTTCTTCAGACACCTCTGACTGCTCATTCTGGCTGACTGAACAGCGAACTTATTCTGAACAGAGCTAGGTAATGCTTCTCTGCAGAGCAGATGTCATTAAACACCATCAGTGCATTCTGTTAAGTCTGCCAAATGTCTTCTGACTTACTCAACAATTTTCCATTTCATGTAAGGGGTTGGGAAGGTGTAGGGGGTCCACTGAAGTAGGAATAAATTTGAAATGAAAGATTAAAGTCATGTTTAGTTTCACCCCCAAATCCAGGCAAGTCTCCAGAGACTTCGGCCATGCCAACTATCTGGAATGTTTGGATGGCAGCCCTCCAGTTAAGTAGTTGCAAGAAGGGTTGCTGGCTTCAACAGATGTTACTGCTCTCCCAATGTTAGCAGTGGGTCATCAACTTTTAGAAGAATACCGCAATAGAAGATTCTAGCACTTTATGATAACTTTTGACCCTCTGACTTTAATGATTGTTATGTTCATACAGAAACTAGTGCTCATATTTGCAATTGCAACAGTTATCACTGAACACAGAGATTAGATTTCCTTATGTGCAAATTGTCAGTGCAGATCCAAGCTGAAAACTTGTGTTATGGATGACATTTCCACAGATTTTCACTTCTTTTATACTCGGAAGTTTTGAGCTCCAGAATGCTGGAGAACATAAAATTCCTATTGTACTTCTTTCTGTGAAAAAAATGGGGACTGGACATTTTCCACAGGTTTGTTTTCTGTTTTTCTACCCATCCACTTGCCCTCACAGATTTGGATGTGGCATTTTCGCAAATACAGGTGTATAATTTGTGCTGATTCTTTTGTCTGCTTGAAATGGGTTTCTACCTTCGGAAAATTTGGTCCTATCTGTTCACGGGCACTTTCAATAACTCTGTGTGGGTTTTTTTGTTGTTCCAATAGGCACTTGGTTGGCCAAAGTGACACTGTGTTGACACTACGTTGGCCAAAAGAATTCCTGCAGTTTCAATTGGCAGGGTTATTTTCCAATTCTTTCTCTTGATTACTGGGACATGTAGCTAACAACTTTATACAGTTTCTTTGTTTCAGCCAAAAGATGGGAACATTTTGTTGAGAGAGCAAAGTGTGTCCTCTTTATCCACTGTTTATTTTACATTTGAGGAGTTCTTGAGGCAGTATGTCCTACATCACTTCATAGTTTTAATAAGGAAGCTGTCAGATTTTATGTAACTGAATATTATTAAGTGAAAAGATAACAAATACTTCAGTCCAAACATCTTTATACATATTTTCAAACAACTTGCTTCACCACATCAGTTGTTCAGAATCTGCAAAAGTAACACACTTTAAATAAACATAATGTGATGTAATGAAAAGCTTGTTAGTCTTCAGCACAAGTCAATAGAAGAAAACAACTCAAAAACCTTGAACATAATTTGTGTGGTTTTCTGTGCATATCTTATCATCTGTTATGTGTTATTTCTCTCTTACCTCCTCTAATTTTTTTTCCATGGTGCTTTTCCTGATGTCTCTGGGAGCTTGAAAACAAATAGGTAGAGGGGAGGGGAGGTAAATAGGGGAAAAAAGAGTTCCTGTGTTGTGTTGTGTTCCATGAAAAGTGAAGACTGGCTCCTTTCTGAAACAATATTTTAATTTGTTTTTTAATCTGTTTTCCGAGTCATTTTTCTTAATAGCTAAGTCCCTCCAGCTGAAACACTGAAGGCAACAACTTCCATGCCCAGAGAAATCACTTGGCACTGAGAAATGACCGATTACTTGTTAAAAAATGGACAGGTAAACCCTACTGGGGCAGATCCATTGCTGTAACAGTGAACTTTGGCTGGTTACACTGTTGGGTTTTTTCTAATGATACCCTACATCTATATTTCATGGAAGGCTCGACTTCACCCATCCTTGCCTTGTCTTACCTTCTAAAAGCTCTGCTTTCTTCTCTTTCTCGTCTCTTAATCTTGTAATATTGTCTCAGCATGACATAAATCTCACACATAAACTGTTCCTGTTAATGTTCAAAAAATGAAATGCAGCTAAACAAGTCAAAGATGTTTATCTAACTATCTGCAGAAGAATAAATGAACAAATTACAGTACTTTGATACAAGAATTTTATTTTATCTACAAGAAGGTGAATGTGCATGTTAGCTAAATTCTGGAGTTGGAGAAGACCACACATTCTCATTCATAAAAGAAATACCTCATTCATTCAATATCAAGCAGCTGACATTATTGACAGTAGATTCCTTTTAAAGTAAAAATGAGGTATCTTTCTCCTCTCCTATTTTTTAATGATGTCTGGGATTTCTAAAGGACCTATGGGATTTAGCAAGAATTTCCCTTTAAAGGGCAGTTGGATTTGGGAGACTAACTCTTCTAGGTTCTTTCAAAAATACAAGCTGTTATTAATAAGCTATCATCTGATGCCTCCAACATTACATCAGACTTCAGCTTTTTTAAATCCAAGAGACCGTATGGGTAGTGTATTCTCAACCACTTCTAATAACTTCTAGCTATCTGACCAAATATTTAAGTAAATTTTTTTAGGAGTGAGAGCTCACTGGTACTTTACCATTCTATCTAGGAATTTAGGCAAAGAGGGAGCACTCATTATTTATTGAACTTCTTTATTGAACTGCCAAGTACTGTAGTAATAACCTGATTTAACTGTAAAGGTATTCTTATAATGAGAGAATTCCTTGGTTTCAGTATATCTAGTTATTCATATCAAAACGATTAGGAAGAAAAAACTACATTGTAAGTAAATAGGAGTCATATCACTATAAAATATTTTCCATAAGCCATTAGGAAATCACGATAGTTTTGGAGACATGAAAAAATGTCTTCATAATTAAAGCTGTGCTAACATGAAATCCTGTTTTAAGCCCCTCATATCACTTTTCTGTGTGAAACTGCTTTAACCAGGATGTGGCTGGATTTATTGTGGAGACAAAACAGAAAGTGTTTCAAGAAAATCTGTTTAATAATTTTGCAGTTAGAACATGCTCAACAGTGTTTCAGGACTAATACTTCAAGTGTAGGCTTTACACTTTAGAAGGATGATTCTTGAAATAAGAACGTTATAATTACAGAGAAAAAAATCCTGACATTATTAGATATCTTAGGTTAGATCTCATGGACAACAGGTGTGAATTCAGTGTCTTCTTCTGTATGATATTACTGTGATTGTGGTAATTATTTTGTTGAGATGGATCCTGCAAATGTTTCCTCACTGTGGTTGCTACCGAATCCTAGATGCCTGTGCCTCCTAGAATAAACATATGGCAGGAAAGCTGCTGGTGGAAATTCTGTTTTATATTGAGTGTAACGGGGTAACAATGGTAACAGTTGCCACTGTTCAAAGGGAAATGACTGATTCAAAACAAAACCTTAACCTGGCAACCTGTCAGAGCGAGACAAGCAGTGATGCCAGTCAAAACAGCAAAGGCTGTACTGTTCCTCCTCCCTCAGTCTTTCTCCTCCTATGAAAGGCTGTATTATGTTTACAGTGTTTATTTTATCTCTGAACCTTTTGCTGATGCAGTGCTTCAGTGCTTTTTTATAGTCATTTCCTGCTCTTAGGTGAAATGCTTCAAGAAATTGTCACTCTGCTTTGTCTGTTGGCGTTATGCTTGTGTTGCACTTCGATGCCCAGGGTTGTACTGTCTGTTACTCAAAGCTTCTGCTTCGGCTAGAACTGGAGAAGCTGCTCCAAGAGAGGGGTAGGATGTCCCTGCACCTTATCGAGAACAGGTTAAGAGAAGGAGCTGCGACACCCAACAGCTGCAGGGTAGACTCCGGCAAGGCATCTGACAACATCTGGCAGCATCTGGTGAGGCATGTGGCAAAACTCTTCTCATCCTCTCTAATGTACTAGGTCAAATGGGGACATATGGAGGTTTTGTGTTTGGGCAGGGTGGGAATGCACACAAGGCAGCAGAGTATGGCTTTTATAGTCTAGCGGTTTGGGCACTCAGATCCTGTCGTGTCAGAAGCAGAGCTAGCCAGGTGCCCCCGCCGAGGCACCTCAGGTGTGAGGCTGAGAAGCAGCTGCCCAATACTATACTCTACAGTCTACGGGTGGAGCAGAAACATGAAAATCAGTCTTATCAATAGCTCTTGTGTAGAAGGTGAGTCACCTCATGATGATACTTCTTGCTGTGCGTAGACTGGATAATGCCTTTACTCCCGAGGAGACCCTGGACTGGAGCAGTCAGCTGCTGTGACCCAAAGAGCATCATGCACTGCAGTGTGCTCATTATGACACTTCAGCAGTGACTGTAGACCAGAGACAGAAAGTAAAAAGAGATGACCACTGGTCAGATTGTCAAGCATTATCTCTTTAAAAAAAATGTTTTCCACATTTGTAAGAGTACTAAGTAAACTGATTATCCAAAGAGAATAATAGGTAATATCTGTGTTGATTGAAGCCAATAGTTCCCAAACAACCTTCTCATGCCAGGAAGGAACTTAGCCAAAATGCGCGTAAATCCAAAGGCCTGACCTTACCCCACCACCCTCCCATACCTTGGTCGAGTAACTTTGGCCAAGAATGAAGCAGAGAAACATTGGCATTTCCTCTGTAAAAATATTATTCTTCCCCCATGGATGTAGACAGTCTTTTCAAAATATATTTGGTTTTTATCTACAAAACAACAAGAAAATTTCCTCACAAGAGGAAACTTTAAAATCAGCTCCTCAGAAAACCAGTTCATTTTAACCACACTATTTACAAATCCAATCAGATCTGCTTGGCCAGAATACAAAGATGGAGGCAAATAAATATTTCTCATGCAGCTGCAGGGTTACAGATTTAATATCCTTATGCCTCATTTGGTGAGCTTTGGTGTATCTTTTGCTGCAACTGTTACCTTCCTGTCTGATGCATTTGATTGCTACAGACCAACCGTAAGCCTGGATAGTCTGTGTAAAGGAAAGATAGGAGGAAGATTGCTAGAAGTAACCATGGTTGTAGAAGCGAGTAAAAGAGAGTTAAAAACCCAGTATGGTATCTCTCTGATGCAGAAGCACAGCCTCTCATGAAACTTACTCAGTTAAGATGGAAGGGAATCAGCCACTCGTGCAAAGCTATAATCTGAAGTTGTCCACAGCTGCCTCTTGTTAAAAGCATTTCCTACTTTTCATGTCACGGATGAAGGACAAGGTCTGATGCCGCCTGATGATACAGACCAATAAAAACTTTAAGCCATTGCAGCTGTACCAATTTTAACCAGCAAACGAATTGGTCATGAGTATTGAGGTGGAAGACTGAGACTGTGAGTGAAAGCGGCTATTTGCTGGAGACCCAGTGTCTCCCTTCTCCTATCCCCATTGCATTCATTTTACTTCGTTTTCAGCTGAAAATTTTTGCTTTGTAACACAGTAATGCTATGGTTACTTCCCCTATCAGCTTTATTGCACCCACTTTAGGAGGGCCTGTCTTCCTATGTAAGCTTTATTCTAACAGCTAGGCTTTTCCTAACATCTAATCTAAGTCTTCTGTCACACATGAAGCTGATTATTTCTTGCCATCCTTTGATAGAAACAGGATAAGTGATGACTTTAAAATTTTTAAAGTCAGCATTGGCTAATGTTTATCATTCTGTCTTCAGTGTTCTGTTTTTTCCTGATAGTCACATTTTATAAATTTCCCGTTGTTCTCTGTTCTCCTCAGGACTCTTTCCAGTTTACCACATCTTTTTTAAAATTGAAAGACAAAAATAGATGTAGCTGAGACTTTATCAGTCATTAGTAGAGTGGGATAATTTCCTTCCATATTTTACACAGAGCTTTCTTTTTAATAAACACAGAATTATATTATTCTGTTTTGAAACTTTCGTCTGCAGTTGAGTCATATTCAGTCTGTGATCCAGCTTACCCAGTCCTTTCTTTTCCGGCCTTCCCTTTCTCATACTGGGTATTTGAGTTTCTCTTCTAATGCGGAACTTTGCACTTTATGAAATTTCATCTAAATGATTTAATTCCTTTTTCCCCCCACTAATTTGGCACACTTACTTTGAATCTTCTCTTTCAATTGCTTGCAGTCTCTTCCACTTCTGTGCTTTGCCTGAGTTTTTGGACCATTTCCTGTTCCACTGAGTTATTAATGAGCACAACAGTGCTGAGATCGTCTCAAGCATATTCTCCTAGTTTGAAAATGAGCCATTGGCAGTCATTTTTTTGCGCAGAGGTGTATACCTATCTTATAGCAATAATATCTAGATAATGTTCTACTAGTTTTCTTAGTGAACAGATTAGTTTTGAGAGAATATCAGTAATTTTTATGTTTATTTCCCTACTTTTATATATTTTTTCCTTGAGTATAATTCTTCTAAAATATTTAAAAATTGTTGTTCTCATTTTAGTCATCCAGTTTTTTAGACTTACTTACTTAATAGACTAGCCTTTGGATTTTCCTTGATATGAGCTGGCTTGAAATATTTCAGCATTTACTTATTCATAGACTAGAATCATAGAATACCAGGTTGGAAGGGACCTCAAGGATCATCTGGTCTAACCCTTCTTGGCTAAAACAAGGTCTAGTCAAGATGTCCCAGCATCCTGTCCAGCTGAATCTTAAAAGTGACCAAAATCTGGCGAAGCCACCACTTCTCTGGGGAGATTATTCCAGTGGCTTATTGTTCTCATTCTGAAAAATTTTCCTCCTGAGTCCAATTGGAATCTCTCTAGGAGTAACTTGTACCCAGTACCCCTTGTTTTTTCTATGTGACTCCTTGTAAAAAGGGAGTCTCCATCTTCTTTGCAGCCATCCTTTAAATACTAGAACATAGTGATAAGGTCTCCCCTAAATGTTCTTTTCTCAAGGCTGAACAAACCCAGTTCTCTCAGCCTTTCCTCATAATGCAGGCTTTCCAGTCCTGTCCGCATCTTATTTGCATAGCGGGGACCAAAACTGAAGACAGTATTCCGGGTATGGAAGTGCTGAATAGAGTGGGATAATGAATTTGTCTCTGCTGGTGATGCCCTTGTTGATGCAACCTGGCATCCTGTTGGCTTTCTTTGCTGCAGCAGCATACTCTTCACTCATATTGAGCCTGTTGTTCACCAGGACCCTCAGGACCCTTTCCACAGAGCTTCTCCTCAGCCAGGTGAATCCCAGCCTGTGCTGCACTCCTGGATTATGTTTTTCCAGGTGCAAGAGCTTATACTTGTCCTTGCTGAACTTCACGAGGTTCTTGTTAGCCCACTCTTCCAGCATATCCAAGTCTTCCTGCAGGGTATCACTTCCAAAGTCTCCAGTTCCCCACTCAGTTTGGTATCATCAGCAAACTTCATCAGGGTATGCTTGATGCCATCATCCATATCACTTATGAACACTTATGAGCGTTGGGCCCATTATCAGTCCCTGGGAGACCCCACTTATGACAGGTTGCTGGTTTGAAAAGGAGCAATTTACCACCACCTTCTGGGTGTGGGCTGTCAGCCAGTTCCCCACCCACGACACAGACCACTTGTCTAGACCATAAGGCATAAGTTTTTCAAGGAGGAGGCTGTGGGAAACCATATAAAAGGTCTCGGAGAAATCCAGGTACACAATGTCCACTGCTTGCCCAACATCAATTGAGCAGGTTACTTTGTCATAGAAGGTGATCAGGTTTGTAAAGCATGGTTTGCCCATGGTGAAACCACGCTGGCTTTTCCCAGTCACGTGCTTCATCTGAGTTGTGATAGCCCCCAAGAGGATTCATTCCATAGCTTTCCCAGGGACTGAAGTGAGATTGATAGGCCTATAATTTCCTGGATCCTCCTTTAAACCCTTCTTGTAGATGGGTGTGACATTAACCTTCTTCCAGTCTGCTGGGCTGTCCCCCAGCCTCCATGACTTCTCAAAGGTTATGGAGACTGGCCTCTCAATGACATTGGCCAGTTCTCTTTAACACCCTCGGCTGGATAATGTCAGGGCCCATAGATTCGTAGGGGTCAAGCTCCTGTAGTGGATCACATACCAACTCTTCCTTCACTGACAGTGGGTCTGTGTTTGCATCAACCTGGAATTTTGTTTCCAAGGCCTGAGGCCCCATAGTGCTTGTAAAGACAGAGGTGAAGGAAGTGTTGAGAACCTCTGCCTTTTCAGCATTGTTGGTGACTAATTCACCACTCCTGTTTAACAGCAGGCCAATATCTTCCTTTTGTTTCTGCTTCTTGTTTACACACCAGAAGAACCCTTTCTTCTAGTTTTTGACATCTCTGGCCGATTTCAGTTTGAGATGAGCTTTTGCTTTTCTAACTGCACACCTTAGCAATGCCCTTGTAATCCTCAATGGGTATTCATTTGCTTTGCTTTTCCATCTCTACTATGCTTCTCTTTTGATTTTGAGCAGACTCAGAAGCTCGCAGTTAAGCTGATGTGGTCTCTTGCTCTGCCTACCTCTCTTACCTTTGAAGGGGATGAAATGCTTTTGTGCTTCCAGGAGAGCATTCTTGAAAAAATCCCAGCACTCGCTAGCTCCTTTATCCTCCATGAAAGCTTCCCACAGAATCCCTCCCAAATGAGCTCTGAATGAGCTGAAGTTTGCTCTTCTAAAATCTAAAACCTGTGTCGTAGTACTAACCTTCAGCGTGCTCAGCAGGATCGCAAACTCCACAAAATTGTGACCACTGCAGCCAAGGCTATCACTGACTGAGATATTACAAAGCAGGTTGTCCTGGTTTGTGAGTAGCAAGTCCAGCAGTTCCTCATTCCTGATTGGCGCATCTAACATTTCTATGAAGAAGCAGTCTTCTACTTATTCCAGGAACTTGACGGATGACGTATGAACTGCTGTATTGTTCTTCGAACAAATGACTGGGTAGTCGAAGTCACGCGTAAGAACCAGGTTGTGTTGACCCGAAGCTTGCTCAAGTGGCCCAAATGTTGCTTTGTTGGCCTTATCGTCTTTGTCTGGAGGTCAGTAGCAGATGCCTACTGTAAGATCCCATTTGGAGACTACCCCTCTGATCTTGACCCAGAGACATTTGATACGGCTTCCACGATCACTGTAGATGACTTCTGTACATTCAGGGTTCTCCTTAACATAGAGCATGACTCACCCTCCTCTTCTTCCCTGCCTGTCTTTATGCAATAAATTTATTTGTGGTACTTCTGTAGAGTAAGGCATTACTGTGTAAGGGTTTGAATAACAGAATGGTGCTGCTAGTGTAAGTACAACCATGCGCAGATTCAGTAATACAGAGTATTTTTTTTCAGATCCTAATTTTAATTAGGATTTTCTGATGTGTTGAAAAATACTTCCACAGTGGTTGCATTAGTAACTCAGTGCAAATGCATTTGGACATTAGACAGTGCTCTCTGTTGGGTAATTTTGTTCTATATCATGTCTTCCTCAAATGAGATTTAATAAGAAGAACCTTCATACTATAGTGAAAGTAAAGCCACTGGCTAGTATGTACCCTACTTTTTGTTAAATGTTAGCTTTCAAGAAATACTATATTATGTTAACTATATGATATTATGTGAAATTACAGTTGCTCAGCCAATTGAAAGCAAGCTGTGTAGCAGACATCAAAAAATCATGGATCAAGTTAGTCTCCATACATATATGAGGGTGTTTCTCTTAATAATGATTTATTTCATTTTACTTGCATTCTCATTTCTAACTCTTTAAAACACATTCTCTTTGTAGAGAAGCTTGTTTCATAGTTGTGAATGCTAGAGGTTTAGTCATTTTATTTTAAAGGAAATTTCCTATTCTTTAGTAACCACAGGACTTTAAGAGCTGGAGATAGCAGGAAAACATGAAATGTTTGTGAATCATTCCATGGCCATAATAGCTCCTTTAATTATTATCTCATTTTCAAGTCTCCTGGTAGGAAATACTTGCATTTTCAGAAATTAATATCTGTTTGGTCTTTGTGTTTTGCTTTTGTGGCTGCAACTTAGTCTTTATTTGATTATGAACAGTCTTTATATGCCTTGAACAGAAAAAGGTCTAGGCAAAATTAAATGAACCACGTTTGTGAATTATGACAGGCACCATATGAGTAAGGACTCACTCCTTTTTAACATATCATAGCTCTTTAATGATGTCTTATGGTTTGAAAAATAATGCTGGTTTCCATATTTACTATTTATTGAGTTGGTTGAAATCAGCATTTTCCAGCAAAATAGTGTTATATCAGCTCTTTTACAGCTCATCTGTACTGATGAATCTGATTCACTAGATGTACTTGAATAAGACAAAGGAATTCAAAGGCTTGATATTTCAAGATTCTTTGTGTCATAGTTTTTAAAGTAACTTAGTCTCAGACTGCAATCCAAATTGGAGGCTCCTACTTTCTTGCAACATTTCATATCGGTTTTCAAAAATATTTTGCCTACAATATTTATGCTCTGTAATAAATATCTCCTTCTTCAAAAATTTATACCTTTTTCTGTCCAGAACAGCCTATTTCAGTGGTGTCATATCACTTGTTTTTTTAAGCTGCCTTAATTGTTTTTATTTTAAAATGTATTGTTAGGTTAAGTGGTTTCTTTAGACTACATTTATTTTCTTTGCTATGTGACATCCTAATGATAGCCTCTGCATTGAGGTCCTGTGTTTGACTAAGTGATCTTACTGAAACAAGAAGATAAGATCAAACAAGGTTTCTTCTCAAACCATAATTCTAATAATTGAGTCTGTTTGTGTGATATGTATTGGCAGAGCAGAATGAGTAATTTTACAATGAATAATTTATTTGATAAATTGTAGATTCTCACTTCAGTACGCTATAAGAACAAAGCAGTTACTTTGAATTATTCATTATTCAGATTTAACCAATTTTTATAATCAGAAAATTACTCTAAAATTGATTGATATTGATGATTTCCCTGGGAATATTGACTCAGATAAATTTTAAAATGGAGTTTAACTCTAATTGGTTAATTTATGGTACACAGGAAGCACAGTTTCTACTATCAAATTGGATAAGCTTTTGAGTACCTGACACTGTTATTCATCATGTAGTTTTAAAATATGGTTCCTATGAATACTTGTGCATCAGTTCAGAAGATCCCTTATATATAGTATTTGTACCATATGATTGCTTTAGCGTTCATGGAAAGCACACATAAACAATAGCTAAGCATATTCAAGGTGAATTTGTTTAAGAATATGTGTGAAGGGAAAAAGACTATGAAGTTTACATTATTTGGCTGAGCTTATAAATGATGTAATTTATAGTTTCATCCTGTTCCAAATCAAATCTGCTCACTTGAGTGGAGAAAGGCTTTGTACCAAGTGCAGAACTTGTGAATGTGGAAAGATCTGATGCAGCTCTCTGCTCTCCGAGCACATGTGATTCTGGCTGAACCTCTTGGCCATGGTTCTGCCCCTCAGTCTCACTGCTTTGTGCTGCATCAGTGGAAAGCTGACTGAGCATTATCCTGGGTGAGGCATCCCTGTAGCAGGTCTGTGCTTTTCCTTGCATGGTCTGCAGCTCGAGGAGGTTAATAAAAAATCTTAGTCTCTCTAGAACTGGGCAACAATTTACTGGGGCTACTAGGATTTGTCTACCATGATGACAAATAATTGCATCTATGCTTCCATCTATTGCCTGTAGTTTACCAGAAGAAGGTGCAAAGGTTTAAGGTCATGATGACATCTGCCTGTCCTGCAAAGCAGACGACAGGGGCATGAATTCTTGGACCTGGGAATTTGTTTGCTGTAATTAGTTTGCTGAGAGTGATTTTTTCTCCTGCAGTATTTGCTTGCTGAACTGAGAGAGGAGTACAGTCAAGATGCTAAATTTTAGGAAAGCAAACTTCCAGCTCTTCAAGGAGTTAGTCAGTAAGATCCCATGGGAAGCGGTCCTTAGGTACAGGGGGACGGAACAGAGCTGACAGATCTTTAAGGATGCTTTCCATAGACAGCGGGAGCTCTCAGTCCCCAGGTGTAAGAAGTCAGGCAAGGTATGGAAAAGACTGGCATGGCTGAGTTGAGGCCTGCTGGTCAAACTAAAGGGCAAGAGGTAGCTGCACAGACAGTGGAAGCAGGGACCGGTATCTTGGGAAGAGTATAGGGGTGCTGCCTGGTTGTGTAAGGATGAGGTCAGGAAGGCAAAGGTGCAGCTGGAGCTGAACTTGGCAAGGGATGCTAAGAATAACAAGAAGGGCTTCTACAGGTATGTCAGCCAGAAAAGGAAGGTTAAAGAAAGCGTACCCCCCTGATAAGCAAGAATGGCAACCTCATATCAACAGATGAGGGGAAGGCTGAGGTACTCAACAACCCTTTTGCATCAGTCTTCACTGGCAGCCTCTCTCCTTGCCCCTCCGCAGTTGATGGACTGCAAGATGGGGACCAAGGGGGTAAAGCCCTTCCCACTGTAACAGAAGACCAGGTTCAGGACCACCTGAGGAACCTGAACATACATAAGTGTATGGGACTTGAGGAGATGCATCCCAGAGTCCTG
The DNA here is from genome assembly GCF_030867145.1 of Opisthocomus hoazin. Lineage (NCBI taxonomy): Eukaryota > Metazoa > Chordata > Aves > Opisthocomiformes > Opisthocomidae > Opisthocomus > Opisthocomus hoazin. Next base: position 61,702,214 of record NC_134420.1, on the reverse strand, counting down.
AGGGAATTGGCTGATGTAGTTGCCAAGCCACTCTCCATGCATGGCAGTCAGGTGAAGACGCTGGTGACTGGAAGAAGGGAAATATTGTGCCTATTTGTAAAAAGGGTAGGAAGGAGGACCCTGGGAACTACCAACCTGTCAGCCTCACCTCTATGCCTGGGAAGATGATGGAGCAGATCCTCCTAGAAGCTATGCTAAGGCACATGGAGGACAGGGAGGTGATTCGAGACAGCCAGCATGGCTTCACCAAGGGCAAGTCTTGCCTGACCAACCTAGTGGCTTTCTATGATGGCGTGACTAGATCAGTGGACAGGGGAAGAGCTATGGATGTGATCTGTCTGGACTTCTGTAAAGCCTTTGACACAGTCCCTCACAACATCGTTCTCTCTAAATTGGAGAAATATGGATTTGAAATATGTCCAGAGGGACCTGGGCAAGCTCGAGAAATGGGCCTGTGTGAACCTCATGAAGTTCAACAAGGCCAAGTGCAACGTCCTGGCATCAGGGTTGGGGCAACCCCCGCTATCAATACAGGCTCGGGGATGAGGGGATTGAGAGCAGCTCTGCTGAGAAGGACTTGGGGGTACTGGTGGATGAAAAGATGGGGACAATCTTTTTAGTAGAGACAGCAGTGACAGGATGAGGGGTAACGGTTTTAAACTAAAACAGGGTAGGTTTAGGCTGGATATAAGGAAGAAATTCTTTACAATGAGGGTGGTGAAACACTGGAACGGGTTGCCCAGAGAGGTAGTGGAGGCCTCATCCCTGGAAATATTCAAGACCAGGTTGGACAGGGCTCTGAGCAACCTGGTCTAGTTAGTGGTGTCCCTGCTCGCTGCAGGGGGGTTGGACTAGATGACCTCTAGGGGTCCCTTCTGACCCAAAACTTTCTATGATTCTATGATTCTTTCTATGAAAAGCTGGACATGAGCCACCAATGTGCGCTTGAAGCCGAGAAGGCTAATCATATCCTGGGCTGCACCAAGAGAAGTGTGGTCAGCAGGTCAAGGGAGGTGATTCTGCCCGCCTACTTCCCTCTGGTGAGACCCCAGCTGGAGTCCTGCATCCAGCTCTGGAGGCCCCAGCACGAGAAGGACATGGAGCTGTTGGAGCGGGTCTAGAGGAGGGACACAAAGAAGATCTGAGGGCTGGAGCACCTGTCCTATGAGGAAAGGCTGAGAGAGTTGGGGCTGTTCAGCCTGGAGAAGAGAAGGCTGCCGGGAGACCTTAGAGAAGCCTTCCAGTACCTGAAGGGGGCCTGTAGGAAAGATAATCTTTTTAGCAAGGCATGTTGTGACAGGACAAGAAGTAATGGCTTTAAACTAAGGGAGGGAAGATTTAGACTGGATATAAGGAAGAAATTTTTTACAATGAGGGTGGTGAAACACTGGAACAGGTTGCCCAGAGAGGTAGTGGAGGCCTCATCCCTGGAAATATTCAAGGCCAGGTTTGACGGGACTCTGAGCAACCTGGTCTAGTTAAAGATGTCCCTGCTCATTGCAGGGAAGTTGGGCTAAACGTCTTCTAAAGGTCTCTTCCAACCCAGAGCATTCTATGATTCTATGAACGCTGTATATACAGATAAAAACAAATATTCTTGAAATAGAAATTGCTATCTGGAAAAGTTAAAAGTGCAATTTGGTCTTCAGCTTTTCAGATGCAGATCAAATGAGAAGCTCTTCGGAACTTAGGGAACAGAAAAGAGTAAGTGCAGGATCACTAAAATGTTATGGTAGAAAAAATATTCCTGAGGAAAAGAAGAATAGATTTCCTCCAAACACATAATGTGATTCTGAACCTTTTCTTAGTATTAGTGGGAATGTTGGGACAGCTTCCAACACAGAAAAAAGGTAATCTTTGGGATCATTGCAGATTTATTTAGGGTGAGACAGACGTACTGAAGCCTGGTGAAAATGTCAATGTTAATAAGGGAAAATAAATTTTTTTGGTGGTTATTTTAAGAATTTCACCTGAGTTATTCAGACCTCACCACCCTTCTTATTATTGTGAGTATCCTGATGAAAATGTGTTTTCAATCTCTGACATTCCAAGATTGTAAGTAAATAATTCTGTCCTTGAACCATAGTTCAGATTAATTACTAGCTGGAAATTGTTCCTCTTGAACAGAGAATATGAAAGTTTTTAACAAAGAGAATATTCATTAATTTTCTGAGATGTTTTTCTTGGAAGACAGATATGTATTTCTGAGGGGAAAAACAGTAAGAAGCTTTAGATGGAAGGCCAAATTTTCTGTATACTTGTATACCTCATGTGTCCCAAACAATATGATATAATAACTGTATGTCCTTGTAATGTGAATTACAATGTCTGGCTACTATGAAGCAGAATACGTTTGTTTGGAGATGTTAAAGCAGTAGAAATGCATTTTCAGACTGACCTGAACAGTTTTGTTTTAACAAAATGCTTAAAAAAAATCAATTGCTAGCAGTCTGAAGAAAAATCTTTTTAAAAAGACAGTTGAAATATACTATAAAGTAGACAAACCTACATCACTTTAAAGGCTGCGTAATCAATATGTTCTCTGTCAGAAGTTTAGTCCATATAGGAAGTGGATGGATAAAAAAACATGTAAGCGTGTGTACCTTTATTACAGTTTCTTAGATTTAGTCATATTACTTAAACATTAGGTGGAGCGAAGTCATTGCAGCTCTGGCTTCCTTGCAGAATGAGGAGTGTTGCTGCAGAAGCGTACCAGCTCTGAGGGTATGTTCTGGGTCCTATTTAGCTTGCTTTAGCCTTCAGATTCACAGAAGGCATTGTGGTCTGTGTGTATTACATGTGTTCTTCTTTGATCCATAGAGTATCAGAGTCTGTTGTAGGTTGTAGATGGCAAGCTTTGTTCACAACCTTTAATTTTATAACACTGCTTTGGTCTGAGGAATCCTTGGAACAGTTTCTCATATCAGCAGAAATTGTGAATGTTCCACAAATACTAATGAACTTTGTAGATGTAGACTAAAGATCTGAACTTATCCACTTTTCACTGATCAATAGGGTAAAATTAGATAAAGTTTCTCTGTAATGACAAAACTCCCTTTTCACATTAATTTAAAGGGCAGAAAATCCTTCTGACAAAGAACATTTAGGAACTTGCAAAGTCTTCCTTGAACAACCATAAGGTTGTTTCTTTGGACCAGATGAATACTAGAACATCATAGGTGGGGGAAACGAAAAAAGAAAGAAAATTTAGGACTACTGAAGACTGCAGATCATAGAGGCTAAAACAATGAGACAGAAAAAATATCACATTAGGGAAGAATAAAGGTGCTAGAAAAAATGAAACAAATAGGAAGAAATGGTTACATAATAAAGCAAGACTTAATGAATGAGTTTTCTACTGACTTATGGCCACTAGAAGGGCTATGCTTAGCACACCTTAGGCAGCTGCATTTGCCATAGGTGTATTTTTTGCGTGGCTGCATACCCAATGCAATAGGTACTTGGATATGACTGGAGCTAACAGCAGACTTCGGGGACATGGGTGACAGGAGAACAGTGTGAAGGTAGGAGTGTTTGTGGACTCTACCATCAAAGAGATGTGATAACGAAGCCCGCATACTTAACATTTACTGCCAAATAACACTGAGTTAATGGGAGCAAATGCTTGAAATGAATTTCTTGCTGCCATCTTGTGTCTAAAGGCAAAATGGCAAGGAAATTTCTAGAGTTTCAAGTACTGATTTTACATTCAACATCAGGATATTCCTCTTATTCCTCTTAATGCCAAAGTGTAGACAAAGGCCAGTCCTAATATGAAACATTCCTGAAAGTTTTTAAGGTTTGCCCTTGAGAAGAACGGGAAAGTGTAATTTAGCTTGTGCAAGAGGTTCTGAGAATTTTTCGTGAGAAGTACTAAGTAGAGTGGCAGCTAAGCTGTTAAAAGCTGCTGTCCCCAAGCCTATTCCCAGTAGAACAGTTTTATGAGGTGCCAGAAGAAATGCTTAATCTTCCGTGGTAGACAGGGTAGAGCCTGTGTTTGCAATATTGGTCTCCCTAATAATTTTCTCCATGAACCCAGACATAGTACACCTTCTAGTAGAGTTGTACCATGCTCCAGAAAGACCCCAAAGGGCTGTTGCCCTGTTGTGTATAATTTAACAGGAAAATGTTATAGCCTACAATAGGATGCTTTACGGGCCAATCTGACTAATTTAGATGAAGACTACATTACCTGTTACAGAAGTTTTCAGATTAATTTGCCTCACAGTCCTTCTCTTCATTCCACCTGTTCTTGCTCCTGAGCCTTTGCTTCCCTCTGCTACCGTTCTTGTATCCTGCAAGTACCATGCAATCTTTAACTCTTCCCCTTCTCAGTGGAACTGAAGCTGTCACCTGATGGGAAGGGCTGTTACTTTGGGCTTCTCTCCAGGGAAGCAGTGCCATTTCCATTTGTTTTCAGAAGGCCAGCTGTGAAAGACAAGCAGAAGTTGACAGCTACTGTGGCAGTTTTTGTGGCAGGAGGTGGTTGCAGCAGCAGTAGCTCTGACTTCTTACCTGATGCTCACTGCTGACCCCACTCCATGCAGCCATTAACTGCAACAGCTTTACTGCAAACATCTGAAGAGACTGTGACATCCATATTTACAATGAAATGGATGAAGACGGTGGTGGTAAGAAAATACTGAAGAAAAACAATGGCAAATCAGTTCACCTACATAAGTGGGTTGATGGGAAGAGATTTTCAAAGCAGAGGTAAAGGATGATCCTGCAACGAGAACAACAATCCACTGTGTTCACTGTTCCATGCTAACCTCCACATCTAGATCATCCAGTTCTTTAACAAATGTTTGACTTTTTTTCCAAGCTGTATCCAACCCATCATGAGTTTGTTTGCCAGTGAGGTATGGCCGTGTCTTTTGGGGTTAATTTTTGAAGGTCCACATTTACCATACTGTCTGCACACCCATACCTCTTCAGTCCTTATCAAATAGAGTCAGTGTCATGTCAGAAATTGGTACACGTCTTCCTCTTCACTGACAATCAAGTAAACATTTTGGCGGTTCTTGGCTTGAAAAAAATGTTCTGTGATATTCAAAGTAAAGTCAGTCAATGGAACTTCAAGTTTTTTGCTTAAATCAGTGATGACTGAGGTCTGTTGGCTTTAATGAATTTATGTCTACCTAGAAGAGGTTTGGAATTATATAAGCACAGAAAACATCTCTTCATTCTTTAGGCTCTGGAAATGTTGTTGGCTTAAACCACTGGAACAAACTACCCAGGAGAGAAGTGAATTCTCTCTCTCGACATTTCTAAATAAGACTAAATGCCTTTATGGAAGATATATTTTATTCAAACAGAAATTATATGGTTCAGTGCAAAAGTACCTGGATGAAACTCTGTGGCCCATGTTATACAGTCAGATGCCTTTTTGGACCTCAAAATCAAGTGATCTTCAAAGTTTTCTTTGTCTTCCTTTTTGCAGTCTCATGTTGTTGGTTATATTTACTGCTTCTTAACTAAGACTATAGACTTTTGGGGTGTAAAATGTCTTTCTTGAAAATTGCCTGCAGAACGACTGTAGAGAAGCTAGTAAGTGATTGAGGGCTACCTTCCTGCTGAAAATAGTGCTGAATAGTTATTGACATATTGAGGCACTGAAATGAGAAGTCATTCTCAAAAGAATGTGGAAGTCACCGTAACCTGCTTAAGATATTATTGATTGTAGATGAAATAGCAGACAATGTTCATTAGACATGGACCTTCCTTAGGGATCAGTGCTAACCTGTTTTGAGGTGACTTTCAAGTTCTACTTCTCAAAAGTTATGATTTGAGCTTTTTTTTCTTCTTTTGCAGTTTCAGTCACACATTGCAGTGTCAGGTAATATTTGGTTCTGAATTTACAACTTATCCTTGCGACACTGAACTCTGGACATTCACATATTTTTTTGGAGATGGAAACGTAGCTGCTGGCACAGAAGAAAACAGTCTTCTGAAAGAAATGTCTGGACTTAACATCCATCCTCAAACTGGATCAGCTTGGCATTGGCAAGGGTCCATTTGAATCAATCTGCTGACAAAAGAGTGATAGGGTGGCTACTTTCTTTGAGTTAAATAACTGAAACCAAGACTTGGGGTCTTCAGTGCATATGTATCAATCTGTAAACAGATTTGGCCATGTTTCTACAAGAAGTTATTTCAACAAATATACAGTTGCCTCTGCAGATCTAAATACAGGTTGAAGGGAAGGGAAGGGGAGACTTTACATTTCACCTGACCTTTACGAAAGAGGTTATTCACTTAGGATAGGGATAATTTAAATGCTTCAGAAAAGCACTAGCTATGGATTCGCTTTCTCAGGATAGGCTGGAATTGAGTACAAATAGAGACAGCTAGATGTCCTAGAGTACGTATTCTTCACTGATACCATTTCAGGATGGTGAGGTAAAAGCTTTGCTAATGTAAGCTTAGATGTACCCTCTTTCATGAGAGAGCACAGAAGTCTAAGTGTTTGTGCTGAACTATGGGAGCTGTTATTGCTAGTTGTTAATGTATCTCATAAAAAACCCCAGTGACCTAGGAGGAACTGGAATATGCCAAACAACATTTTTTTAAAACCAGTACTTAATAAAAACGGTTTCCATAGGAACTCAAATCCATGAGAACTGACAAGGTTTTTTAGGGACAGTATGACTGGCATATAATAGCAATAATTATAGTTCTTGTATCATCCTAATATATGCTCTCTGTGTTTTGATTATCTGATATTTTTCAGAATAAAACCTGAACTTTATTTTTTCATTTCAGACATGTCTCTTTGTACCACCCCCTTAAGTTTCCATTAATTAATTCTTATTATTTACAGAAAAATCACTTAAAAAGAATTATGGACTGAAAAGTTTGGGATTTGCTTGTACCATCACAGAGTCTTCTTGTTGCAGACTCCATCCTGAATCCAGGCCTGGCCATCAGAGGAAGCCTTTAAGAGCTGGTAAGAAAGTGTCAGATGTGCTGATAAGAAGTTCGGCACGTGGATGGAATGATGACCACCCTCTAGTACATTTGCTAATCACCTTTTACTGATCAGAGCCAGGGCCACTTCACATCGTCTCAATATTTGGTTCCTACTCTGGATGGATTGCTCCTGATGTCCAGGTTGTACTCAGTAAGCTGGCAACCACTCTTTGTAACCTTGTTAGAAGTCTCATTTCTAAGTCCACATGCAAGCAGGATATCATTCTTTTGCTTGTGTGTTTCCATTCATCCGGACTCCTTTCATTAGTTAAATTATGCTCTACTCATTCTTGGAGAAGATATAGTATTCTGTAATTAAGGATGGTGCTGATTCCTGGAAGGGTGATGGAACAGCTCATTCTGTATGTCATCTCTAAGAGAATGGAGGAGAAGAATGCTATCAGGAGCAGTCAACATGGATTCACCAAGGGGAAATCATGCTTGACCAATCTGATAGCCTTCTATGATGGCATGACTGACTGGGTAGACGAGAGGAGAGCAGTGGACGTTGTCTACCTTGACTTCAGCAAGGCTTTTGACACTGTCTCACATAACATCCTCAAGCTCAGGAAGTGTGGGCTGGATGAGTGGACAGTGAGGTTGATTGAGAACTGGCTGAATGGCAGAGCTCAGAGGGTTGTCATAAGCAGAGCAGAGTCTAGTTGGAGGCCTGTAACTAGTGGTGTTCCCCAGGAGTCAGTACTCGGTCCAGTCTTGTTCAACTTCTTCATCAGTGACCTGGATGAAGGGACAGAGTGTACCCTCAGCAAGTTTGCCGATGACACAAAACTAGGAGGAGTGGCAGATGCACCAGAAGGCTGTGCTACCATTCAGCGAGACCTGGACAGGCTGAAGGGTTGGGTGGAGCAGAACCTGATGAGTTTCAACAAGGGCAAGTGTAGGGTCCTGCACCTGGGGAGGAATAACCCCATGCACCAGTACAGGCCGGGGACTGACCTGCTGGAAAGCAGCTCTGTGGAGAGGGACCTGGGTGTGCTGGGAGACGACACATTAACCATGAGCCAGCAGTGTGCCCTTGTTGCCAAGAAGGCCAATGGCATCCTGGGGTGAACAAGGAAGAGTGTGGCCAGCAGGTCGAGAGAGGTTCTCCTCACCATCTGCTCTGCGCTAGTGAGGCCCCATCTGGAGTACTGTGTCCAGTTCTGGGATCCCCACTTCAAGAAAGACAAGGAACTACTGGAGACAGTCCAGGAGAGGGCTACGAAGATGATGAGGGGACTGGAGCATCTCTCCTACGAGGAAAGGCTGAGGGAGCTGGGCTTGTTTAGCCTGAAGAAGAGAAGACTGAGAAGGGATCTTATAAATGCTGATAAATATCTGAAGGGTGGGTGTCAAGAGGATGGGGCCAAAGTCTTTTCAATAGTGCCCAGTGACAGGACAAGGGACAATGGACACAAACTGAAGCATAGGAAGTTCCATCTGAACATGAGGAAGAATTTCTTTACTTTGAGGGTGATGGAGCACTGGAACAGGCTGCTCAGACGTGTTGTGGAGTCTCTTTCCCTAGAGATATCCAAAACCTGCCTGGATGCGATCTTGTGCAGTCTGTTCTAGGTGAACCTACTTTGGCAGGGTGGTTGGACTGGATGACCTTGAGGCGCCTTCCAGCCCCTACCATTCTGTGATTCTGTGTGATTCCTTTGACAAGTCTAAGGCAAGCAGGAGTCAGCAAGCCCTCACAGGTTGTCCAGCCTACTAGGAGATGGACAGATTCATATTTAGTATTGGGAGCTGCTCTGGAATTCAGCTTCTGAGCTCTTCTGGTCCAGCCAAGACTCTGGCAAGAATATGTGTCGCCATCTTGCCTGACTGCAATTTCTCCTCTCTCTTCCCTTACCTGCTCTGATGGCTCTGTCTGGGGTATGTATCTGTAGTAGTGTCGCATTAACTAATTAGTATATAGTAGGGTTTTCCTCAATGATATATTTAAGGAATGCATAAGGATTACTTGTATATCTGCCCTTCCACAGGGGTGCAGAAAGTACTATATTATTCTTCAGATAATGGAGCTGTATGTACTTACACAACTTTCAAAGCAGTTCCTTAACAGAAGTGATTCTCTAATATAACCCCAAAGTCCTTGTCTCCTAATGGTGTAGATTTCCTCTGAGACTTCCCCTTAATGAGGAATCCTTTCGTTTGCCAGTGTGACAGACCCATTTGTTAATAAAAGCCACTGGAAATAAACTTAATGTATTTTACTGGCGTTTCTACACATTGAACTGTAGGGGGAGATAAGGTCAGACGTTGAATACACAGGCAACAATTCACAAAGTAATGTATAGCATTTGTTTGGTATCCAGCCAAGGATCTGCAGGGCTTTTAAAATGGTAAAGTACATAGCAAATATTTGATGTGCCAAACCACAGAAGACAGTTGATGATGGTTATGGAGCGGAAGAGACTCTGTAAGTAGTCCCTGTAGTGTATTTGCTATACTGTACATTTTGCACATGCTATTTATTATACTGCTAGTAATATATTTGTAGTCCTTTTTTTCCCATAGTATATTATCATGAACAGAGACCCAGTGGGAGAGTTCTGCTTGTTGTGAAATAGGAGTTATGCTTCTTGCTGTCCCCTTCCTTCTGTAAAAATCAAGTTAGCATTTTCAGGAATGAACAATGCAGAAGTGTTTTATTACCATATAGAAGATTGTTCTGGAAACAAAATTAGATGTAAGAACATTAAAAAAAAACCCAACCCCCCCTAAAAAAATGACAGTGACACCCTAAACCCAAAGAGAATTGTGCTAATTAAGAAACCAGAGAAAGCTGATGTTTTAAACTTCTTCATTCATTTGCTTCCTTATTTCTCTATTCATTTTCCCACCACGACCATCACCACCATTCATTTATTTTGTATTGCCTTTTCTCATCCTGACGTGTCTACAGTTTAGCCTTCTGCTCTGATTAAGACATGATTTGGCTAGCTGCAAACTTGCCAACTCACTTGCCATGAGCAATGGAGCTTCACCAAGCCAGAGCTCGGCATATGCTGGACACCTCTGCAGGTGGGAATGCAACTTCTGTGCTTCTGCTAGTGCCTAAACTGGATGATACATTTCTTTGGTGTGAAGACATCTGAAGGCTTCCTGGGGGGGCTGCCAGTGTCTTTGTTGTCCAACTTAGGAGAAGAGGTGACTTGGCATTTATTTTGTGTGGGGCCATACACCCTGGAGCAGGGCTGAGTACTTGCTATGTAAAACTGACCCTTCATTTCAAAACTGACTGTGAGAAATCCTGAATTTTACATTTTTTTTTCCTGTAACTGAGATCGGTTGATCCCTTAGGTTCTGTTCTTTTTTCACTTGCACTGGTAGACCTAAGCAAGTCAGTTGAATTCAATTACAGGGGAGCTTAATGTGTTTTTGATGTTACCCTGAAAAACAATTAAATCTCAAAACCAAAGCATTCTATGATTCTGAAAAAGAAGTCTGTCTGGAAGTGCCTGATTTGAATGTTACAGAGATATCTAAGGTCTAAATGTGGGTTAGTATTCAGTACAAAAAGAGCCTACAAGACTGAGACTTCTGTCCTTCACGTAGTTGGGCTGCTACTTTCAGTTTGTGAGTGTCCTGTTTGAAGGTAGGACTCTCACTTGCTTAATGTTAAACATGTGCGTAAGTGTTTGTCAGGTTGAAGTCTGCAAGTTCATTCTCAAGGAATCTACGATTTACCGTGTGCATTTGCTAGGCAAGTTTAAATAATGCACCTTTATTCTGTTTACAGCAGCAGTGGATCCATTTCTCTGTGTTTGTGGAAATCTAAATCTGGCATTTTCAGGGATGCCTGAGCCAAGCTCAAACCTCAGTGTTTGGGTATGGGGTGATGGTAGACACATGTCTTGTCAGTTCCACAGTTTTGTTGTTTTTAAAATGTATTTGATTATACACTGTGCTTATACAATGAAAACAAAGCTTTCATTAGTCTGTTTTGGGAGGGGCTGTGGTTGAAGATGGGGGAGAGGAATGACAGAAAAGGATCATGGGGAGGGAGACAGGGAAGGAAGAAAGAAGGCAAACAACCAATGGTGCTACAGCAAGTGAGGGCAGAAATTCTGACAGCAGTATTTCAGAGATGAATAATAAAAAGCTGGCTCCCTTCTAGATCCTTTGCGAAGTGAAGAAGTGGACTGGTGTTCCAGACATATGTTCATGAGTCTGGGCTGCAGGTACCTTTCTGCCTGTCCATGAGGCTGACCAGCCTGAGCAAGAGGCTTTGGGAGTCTGGCGGTCCTGGGGTTTAACCTTGTAAAGGCTCCTTCCCTTTTATGTTTGCAGTTTCCTAGTGGTAGGAAGAGGCTATCAGGTACCTGCCATAGGTGGGCTCCGCTGGATTTCAGGGAGAGGAAATAAAGAGGCTAGAAGGATCAAATTGAATGGAAAATGCTAGTATTGGGTCTGGCTGAGATGGAATTAATTTTCTCCATAGCAGCCCTCATAGTGCTGTCCTCTGTATTGGTAGCTAGAGAGGTGTTGATAACACACCAGTGTTCTGGCTACTGCTGAGCAGTGCTCCAACAGCATCAAGGCTGTCTGTCCAACATTTCCCCCCACCCATCCCACCAGTAGGCTGGGGGTGGGCAGGATTTTGGGAGGGGACATAGTCAGGACAGCTGACCCAAAACTGACTCAAGGGGATATTCCATACCATATGATGTCTGCTTACCAATAACAGCTAAGAGAAAGGAGGAGGCGGGGTGGGGGGAGCATTCATTGTTACGACATTTATCTTCCAGAGCAACTGCTATGTGTACTGAAGCCCTGCCTCCTGTGAACTGGCTGGACATTGCCTGCTGATGGGGATAGAGAATAAATCTTTTGTTTTCCTTTGCTTCCACATGCGGCCTTTTGCTTTATTAAACTGCCCTTATCTTGACCCATGAGTTTTCCCATCTTATTTTCTCCCCCCCGCCCTGCTGAGGGTGGGAGTGATAGAGCAGCTTGGGGGGCACCTGGCTTCCAGCTAAGGTCAACCCACCATGCCCTTCAAGACTGCATTTTAAATTACATTAAAATTAATTCCTTTCGATACTGTGTTTTTTATAGGTTTTATAGCATTGTTCTGGGTATGGCTGGGATAGGGTTAATTTTCACAAGAAGCCAGGAGGGGACACAGCCTGGCTGGCTGACCCAAACTGGCCAAACAAAATGGGGTATTTGATACCGTGTGATGTCATGCTCGGTGCCAAGTGGGGCAGCTGGTCAGGGGCGAGGGCAATTGTGACTTGGGACTGTGCTGGGCATCAGGTGGTGGGAGAGTTGCTCTGTACATTCCATTGCCTTTCTTCTTATCAGTATTGTTGTCCTTAGTGTTCGCTTCCTTTGCTGTTCTGTTAAACTGTCCTTATCCTGACCCACAAGTTTTGCCTTTTTCTTCCAATTCTCCTCCCCACCCCAGCGGGGGCACGGGCGATAGAGCGACCGCCTGGTCCTTTGTTGCCGGCTGGGGCCAAACCACGACAAGCATCATGGGACCAGATCAAGTGACAAGCAGGGATGAACAAAGCCTATCCATATTCCTCTTTGCTAAGGACGTATTTCACAAATCAGAAACTGAAACACAATTACAAAACCTGGATCTCAGCCAGACAGTGTCTGGGATGGAGTGGCTGGCCAGGTGTTCTGTGCCTTCTCTACAAGACCTCCTCTCAGGTTAGGAGTGGTAATGAACTTAACCAAAAAGAAGATAATTTATGGTGATATGCAGAGCATAGAAGGAAAGTGGACTGGAGTTTTCATGAGCCTAAAAAGGCAGGGAACCTAAACTGTAGGGAAAATCTCTCTCTCTGAAGATTAAGGGCAAGATTCTCAATTGATGTACGTCTCTGCAACTTGGCATCAGTGAAGCTATGCTGATTTGCACCAGCTGAAAAATCTGGAAGGGAACAATGCACTTTTTGTTTAATTTTTGTGTGCTCCTCAGACCATACGTCACATTCAGTTGGAGAGGAATAACATTTGGTAGATGTTTAGTCTTGACTTCTTTTTTTTCCCTGAAATGGGAAGTGAATTAAATGAAGACAGAATAAGGCAGTTTTGTTATTAGAGCTAGCTGAACAGTCTGAAAAAAAATTAAATTAAAAAAGAATTTTTCAAATAATGTATTTGACATCATAGCAAAATATGGGGAAATGCATTATTTCTTATAAGTATTGTTAGTAGAAATTTAGAGAAGCAGATTGTGCTGGATATGACTAGATTTACAAAGAGTTGGCTGTATGAAAGTGTCTGGCTAATTCACCTCTTTCGTAGCATATGTTACATAACCTCTGCCTGTTGCACCTTTATCATCCATTGACATCACTGAGTGCTGAATGTCATCAGAGGACTCAAGATCCAAAGATTATCAGTTCTGTTTTAGGGACTGAAAGGGAATTTGGACTGGTGTCTGCCTCTACTTGCTGAGCTCTTTTGCTGCAGTGGTTGAAATCATGTGCCAGTACTGCTGTGTACCCTTTACAAAGGGCTTGTTCTGAAGAGAGGGAGATAAGGTGGTGGCTTACTCAGAGACAGGAACACTGTGCCAAAGCAATACAAATGATTTATGCACTGAGGTCCATGCTAACCCAAACGAACAAGTGATTGTAATGGGTTCCCTTCTGTTTTGGCCTAAGCCTGTTGTCAAAGGTGGAGGGGAAGAACAGGCAATGCCAAACTGCTGGCTCCCTCATGTGCAGGCAACGTTACGCTGCAACCAAACTTGAGGACTGGGCACACTTGTTGTCCATCACTGCAAAATGCAGGCTCATGCATCTGCATTGGCACAGCGCAGGAAATGACGAGTGCCAGAAAAAGCTTTGGAGCAGGTCATTTCCCCAGTGGACAAAGGGATTGGATTGAGACTCTGGGACTTCCCATTTAGGACTATTTTTGCTGCTGGGGAATACACATATTAAATAACCATTATTCCAGCCTAACAGTAGGTCACAGTCCAACCTGTACTGACTTTTAAAAAACAGTTTTTCAAGGGTGCTGTAGTTTAATGTAGGAAAAAATATTCCTAAAATATTATTCTCAAGACTACCAGCCAAGCTGTACAAGCTGCCCTTGAAGTTAATGGGAAATACTTGTGTGGGAAATGAGGTTCCTTTTTCATAAACAATTTTGCAATTTCTTATTGTTATATTTTGCACTGCAAATGAGAAAAGAAAACAGGTATGTGATATTTTCAACAAGACATGAGTTAAAAATCCCAAAACCTGTTTTGGGAGATTCTCAGTGAATTTGGAAACACTGAAGAAGCTAGGTCTACTTCCCCGGCAGCATGGCTAGGACAAATCATCAGGGAGTTCAGGGACTAGACCACCTTGCTACATAGCAAGGCAGGTCAGGCAGGGCTGTGGTGAACCAGCCACCAACCATCTCGACGTCAGAGAATGCTCTGTTTGAAATAGGTTTACCCAGTGTGAACATCAGATTAACCCAGAGTGAACTACAGCGAGAGAGGACATGCCACAAAGCACAAATTTAAATCCATTTTCTTCCAGCACTGGGAACTGATAGTAGAAGAACAAGGAGATTTGCTGGCAAATCACTTTGAGGAGAAAATGGAAGAGAAATGATTGACTGCCTTCTGATGATGGGTGAGCAAGATTTGTGTATGCACTTTATGCGACCTTCAAACTGCATGTGGAATTTGCATTTTCTTGTGCAAGTGTGGTAGGCAATTTAGTGTTATGCCCTTTACCTAGAGAGGCAGTGAGATTCAGCTAGCTGAGAGTGGTGAGTTTCTTCACATCACATAGCAGCCCAAGTGAGTAAATATTATGTGGGTTGTGCTGGTACACAGTAGTACACCAGATGTTGCTCCCATGGCTTTAGAGGTGTTCAGTCTGATTCAGCGGCTACCCAACACATCGGGTGCCAGAGACCTACGTAGAAGTATGCTGCTCTTGGACACATAGATCCTGAAAACATAAATCCCTGTGTGTGGTTACTGCACAATCAGGATCTGACTCATTGCTTCGCAAAGCACTTTTAGTTGCTTTGGAAACATGAGGATATGCATTATACAAACCCAGTAACCATGCTGCTCCAGTAATGGTCTACTATCTCAGAGCTGTCAAGAAAACTTTGTTCTCTGTTATCTGCACCATAGCCACTAGGAACTTCATGTGACAACCCAAACAGGGTCCTGTAGCTCCATTCATGCTGAATCCATCCCCTTGGTATTGCAGCTGATGGGGAGTACTCAAGAGGTGTTAGCAGCATATAGTCCACAACAAAATATTGCACAATTTTCTTTCCATACAGTAGGGGGTAGTAAAATACTCAGAGACTACATATGCAAGGAAAAAGCAGCAAATAGTAGAGCAACTGAATGGAAAACAAACAAAATGTCTATTTTTAAACTGAGCTAAATCCATATAATTTTAAATGGGGAACCTTTTGAGTCCTTGTGAAACAAGTTCCTGAGGTATTTGAATGATGCTGTTTAAACGTGTAATGATTTGGCCTATAAAAAAAAGTATTAATTGCCGCACTTTCATGATGAAAGTATTAAACATTTCAATTGTGCTCTGCATGTTTACGATGCAAACAAAAGTGCTCATTGTGAACCTGCCAATTAAAGTAGCTGCCAGTAGGGAAAGGAGACGTGCCTGTGGCTTTCTTTGGGTTAGCTGAGGTCATGTCAACAACTAATGCATGGGTTCTTAAAGAAGTTTGGCATCCGAATGCATTGAAGTCGCAAGCAATACTCCACTCTTTCTTTTAGAAGTTTTGTAGCTGTTTTGCTCTGACAACAATGTTTACATAACATCAATGCTTTTTTTTTTTTAAATACATAATGCTTAAAGAATGCAGAGGGCTGTCTGAGATGTTAATGCTAAGAACCCAGTTACAGGCCTGCTCTTGATCTTCAGACTACTGTACATGACCATGGTCTAGTCCAACAGGCAGCTCATAAACCATCGAGGAAACCCAGGGAAAGCTGATGTGAATAGTCATGTGCTTCTAGTCAAGGAACTGTTTAGAACTTCACTGTTTCAGAGCTTAGAGTTTTGAAGTAAAATTTCATTTCTATAAAGTCATTGTCTGCATATTTCTGTAGTAGCATTTAAAAACACACAGAGTATTTCAGCAACATCAAGTTTCTCTTCCAAACAGTGCAGAAAAAACCACACTGTTCATTTTCTTAAGGATTTCATAGAAATGCATAACCTGTGGAGTTGGTTTCTAGTCATGTTCTCCTACCAACTGACCCTGATAAGACCTAAATCCCAGCTCTCTTATGCCAGTGTATGTTAAGAGAAATCTGAATAACACGCAAGGCACACTGGTGTAGAGATCTGTGAAGAGCTGAGAATCTGGCTCGGTGTTCCCTATTCCAGGAGGAAAGCTGTATTTAAATCCATATATGGCACGGAAGATATTTATTTTACATTTCTGCAAAGGTTTTAAAAAGTTAGATCTAAATTGTGTATTTCTATCTCAGCTGATGGAGCTCCATAGGAAGATCCTGAAGAAGATATTGGAGTCCTTTGGTGAGCGTATACTGAATTTGTGTTATATAAGGCTTTGCATTTTGTTGGTAACTATTACTAAAGATTCTGAAGTAAATTAAAAAGCAACCTGTAAGCCAAATCTACTTTATTTTCCAGAATCTCCAGCTATCACTCACATATGCTTGCCAAATGTGTCATTTCTCTTAGCAACAGTACAGAAGGCTTTAACAAGTATTTTTAACCTGTGAAAGAAAGTCACAGAGCTCATTTCTGAAATGCGGAGTTATGTTCAGATACCTTAGGGCTGGATTCAGTGATAAATTGTTTTCACTTCTCACAAGACCATGGAAGATATTCTTGCAGGGCATACTTAGTGTTTCACTGTGACTGGTCTGAATGTTTTTTTGTCTTTCCAGTTGAATCTGGCTTTACTTTTTTCTAGTATTAGAAATGATTGTATGAGTGATAAAACACACATACACACATCTTGGGGAAAAATGTGAATTCTACAGAGAAAGAGACTGATGAAAAGATAATATTAGTTATGTACATATTTCTCTGTAATTCATCCACATTTGAAAGTTAAATTGCCACCTGAGTTAGCTTGGAGTAATTGTTAAATGGCATCCTGGCAGCCATAGTTTCAACAAGAAATTTCCAAAATTTTGCTTGCAGTTTTGCCTACAGATAATCTGTATTGCAGTCTGTAGTGCTGTTTAAAATCCCTTTAAAACCACATATTTCTGGGATGTAGATGCTAGCAGCAGAGATATTATCCAAAGTAAATTACTGGCCAGTCTTTTACAGCCGCCTTGTCGGTTGTTTCTGTCATCACTGTAGGACGTGTATGGTAGAATGATGTGGCAACATAGCTGAATCTGGTTGTATACGTGCCAGAACCACAAATCTGTTGCTGAATATAGTGTACCTTTTTTCCGTCTAATGAGTAAAGGCACAGATAATACATGGAGGTTCTCACATCCCACTCTATCTCTCATTCCCATCTTCGGGTTGCCTACCAAGTGCTCCAAATGCAAACTAACCTTTGAATTTGATATACCAGACCTTGCTATCTTATACAAACCATGTCTTTTTAAGGAATATTGATGCTTAGCAATATCAGTCAAATACTCTCTTTACTCCCAACATTTATTCAATCAAGGGGGTCAGGCAGACCTGCAATGAAATCACATTGCTAGTGTCCTCTTTTAAGCTTTCTATGGCATCCTGTCTCTTTCAAGGTTCTCTTTTAGACGATGAATTTCATGGGGCAAGCATTATCTTTGTTTATGGCTTGTTCAGTGTCAAACACAATTTCAGTGTTTGAAGGTTAGTCGTGAACATTGGCCAATGTGCTTATGATAAGAGCTTTGCCTGACCTGGTGCCTTAATACTGTTCTTTAACTTGTCTTTAATCATTTGGAAGAGTCCTTTTAATAGCCACTACAATTTAATTCACCTGTTCTTGAAATTTATTCTGGAGTACTGATTTTCAAACATAGGTTTGATTAAAATTTGAAAATACAGTTTGAAAAGCTCATTTTATAGTGAGATGCTTGCCAAGCTCCCTACCCATGTAAATATCCTTCTGTTTGCCTCTGGAGGTAGATTTGGGGCAGGTTTCTTCCCCTGCAGTAAAGCTGATCAGTCTCAATGCCAGGGGCTCGCTGAGCCCTTCCCACCACCTAGAGCTGGGCCAGGCTCCACACAAAGAGAGGGAGGAATGAGACAACATGGACAGGGAGCTGGCATGGGGGAGCATGACTGGCAGGAATAAGCATACTGAGGATGAATTGGTAAAAGATAGTGTCAGGGTTTCAGAAAGTAAGGCTGCTATGAATTCTGTTTTACTGCCAAATTTTTAAGAGTTCAGAAGGCTGACGGTGTAGTCTGAAGCAAATATTTTATTTGCAGTATTCCTGGACACATCTTCCATTTAAGGAAGGTTTGGGATAAGGCTAGGAAACTGGGAAAAAACATGTCAGAGAGAGTAGTATGGTGTAGACAGGAGCATATGCTTCATATTAGGTATTCCAGTGCAGATTCATCCTCTCTCTACAGTTTGTGTTAATTTTAGGGTGAGGACTAGAATTAAGTTTTCAGAAAAGAAGGTAGAAAGCCTTTTTATTCTTGCATTCTGCAAGACTGGTAGAGATAGGATGAGAGTTTCCATAATAGGGAACAAATGCCTTATATTTAGATTTACTACAAAAATTGGTCACTTTGAATTAATAAATTTTAGGCTTAGGTTTAGGGTGTCAGTACGACTTAAACGAGGGAAGCCTCATCAGCCAAGTTCACCGTTGGATTGTTTAGGACCAACAGAGATCAGAAAAAATGTTGTTTGCTAATGAATCTCAGTAGATTTTTTTTCATGAAATAGTCACTTGATTAGATTTCAGTTTTTAGTTAAAAATAGGAATAGAGTTAAGAAGAAAATACTAATTGAGCCTAACTTGTCACTGAGTCTGGAACTGCTTCAGGGATAGGAAGTAGTTAGTATCATGAAGGGCAAATTCTGTTATTCAGATTTCTTGTAGAGTTTGTTCACCAGAGTGGGAAGGGTGGAAATTTAGAAAGGCTATTGGTGATACAGCTAGTGCCTTTAATGCATTTTAGCTGTAAGAATTAGTTCATTGCCCTTGTATTAAGTAGGGTTATGGTTGGGGTTTATCTCATGTTTGGGGAAGGAAAAGGTTTGACGTGAAAGTTTCGGATGAGGGATGATATCAAAAGCTCATGTTTCGTGTTCACAGGTTCCTGTAGGGATTAGTTCTACCATTACATTGCAGGTTAGGTTAGAATTGATTTAACTTCTGAGTGTAGAAAATAAGGCTTGAAGAAGTCAGTGCCCTGTTGGATTCTTCATGATCATCAGAGCACCTGTTTTACCAAATTCCATTAGTTTGTGTTAGGTTTTGCTCTAGCTATTGGCTACCTGGCTATAATCGTAACTTTATGAATATGTAAGGACTTAGAAACTCAAAGTTCGTTGTTTCCATGATGCTATTAGATTCCATAGTGCCTTCTTACAGAAGAAATTGATAATAAAAAACCGCAATATATGATATATATATATGATATTCACTGTTCTCAGTATTCTAGAGAAACTTGGCAGCTGAATTACTGTTTTGTGTAAAAATTTGTTCTAAAGAACCAGTGGACACAGGAATGAGTATTGTATGTTGGCAGAGAATCAACATGGATTTGTGGAGTCATGCCCCACAAACCTAGTAGCATTTTCAGAGAAGCCAATAAGCTTGTGGATAAAGGAATTATGGTTGATATAATCAATTTGTTTTATAACTGACCAAAAGCTCTTAAAAAATCTAAGAAGTCATATAAGAAAAGGAAAAAGCAGAAGTCGGCAATAAATGGTCAGTTTTCACAGACGAAGGAGGTTACCAGTGAAGTTTTCTCTTCTCCAGGCTGAACAACCCTAGCTCTCAGCCTTTCTTCATAGGAGAGGTATTCCATCCCTTGGATCATTTTTGTGGCCCTCCTCTGGACCAGCTCCAACAGGTCTGTGTCTTTCCTGTGCTGAGGACTCCAGAGCTGGATGCAGTGAGGTCTCACAAGAGCAGAGTAGAGGGGCAAATTCACCTCCCTCGACCTGCTGGCCACGCTTCTCTTGATGCAGCCCAGGATATGCTTGGCCTTCTGGGCTGTGAGAGCACATAAGTGGCTCATGTCCAGCTTTTCACCCACCAGTTCCGCCAAGTCTTTTTCAGCAGGGCAGCTCTCAACCCCTCATCCCCCAGCTTGTATTGATAGCGGGGGGTCCCCCGACCCAGATGCAGGACCTTGCACTTGACCTTGTTGAACCTCATGAGGTTCACACAGGCCCACCTCTCCAGCTTGTCGAGGACCTGCTGGGTGGCACACCATCCATCTGGCGTATCAACCACACCACTCAACTTGGTGTCATCTGCAAACTGGTTGAGAGTGCACTCGATCACACTGTCTGTGTCATTGATGAAAATAGTAAACAACACCTGTCGCGGTATGGACCCTTGAGGACAACAGTTGTCACCAATCTCCATCTGGACATCGAGTCGTTGACCACTACCCTCTGGATGTGATCGTGCAACCAATTCCTTATCCACTGAACAGTCCGCCCATCAAACCTGTATCTCCCCCATTTAGAGAGGATGTTGTGAGGGACCATATTGAAGGTCTTACAGACACCCAGATAGATGACATTCTTAGCTCTTCCCTTGTCCACTGATGTAGTCACTCCATCATAGAAGGCCATGAAGTTGGTCAGGCAGGAACTTGCCTGTGGTGAAGCCATGCTGGTGAAGCATAGCTTCTAGGATGATCTGTTCCATCATCTTCCCAGGCACAGAGGAGAATACATAAGGTAAGATTTTACTGCGAAGAATTCTAGAAAGGAGTAGGATATATAAAGCAAAACCAGGAAGCAGCAATTTGAAAACAGGAAAAAGAAGGTACTTGTTGCCTCACATTGCATTGTTCAGCTGTCAAGATCCTTCCTGCAAGGTTTGGACAGTAAAAACACTGAGATGCAAAACATCCTTGGATGAAAAGAAGAAACCATTAAAGACAGAGACACTGCTTCTGGTTCAGGAATTGCTGAGCCCCAATTCCCTGGAGGCTGCAAAAATATTCTGGGGAATTACTGCTGTATATTACACTGTTCTCACAGTCTTCCCTGGGGGTCTACTTTTGGATACCATCAGCTGTGGCTGCTGGGTGAACTGGATGCTTGATCTGATCAAATATAATATGTGAGGGTCTTTATAAACTCATCTTGTAAAAAAAAGGACCAAATATTCAGCATATCTGAAAAAGCATACGTGTTATTGGAATTTTCTCAATATTGCTTTTTTTCAGTGCAAAACTTGCTATACTTGTCATCTTACTACATAATTAAAAGAGAAGACGACTGCTCTATTAAGATTAATTTGGTAGTCTGCATTCTGAGAACCTTTTCATATCCCTTTATTGAGTTCATGATGGTTTCCCATAGGATCTATAGTCAGATAAGATGGGTGTCAAATAAATTGAGTATTTTTTTCCTTTTGCACAACTGTCCTCTTTCCCAAAGTAAAGACTTAGAGAAAAGAAGTTCATTAAAAGCATAATATGTGTTACGCATCATGATCTGTCTTGCAACATAAATTGTCCAGCTGCTAATCAAGCAAACCCCACATCTACTAAGCACAGACTGCTCAGGTTTAAGGAGCTGTTATCTTTTACTGCTTTTTCTGTGAGTATGGTGAGCTGGCCACAGTGTCATCACTCACATTTTAGGACAGGACCCTTACTGGCTGAAATCATCAACAGTTCTGTTTAGACATTTAAATTAATATCACAGAGTCAGGAAGAAAGATTTGGTCCTTTAAACTGCGTGCAGAACCTAATAAAAATACTACGTTGTTCAGGAATAAATGCAAAAAGTTGCAAAATATCAGGTTGCAGACAAATTTGTCAGTTTGTAGATAGTCAGGACATAGGCTAGTTATTCCGTGTTTATTGGAAAGTTCACATGGATTGCAAGTGTATTTCTCATCAGAATGGATCTGGAGTAAAAAGGAAAGGTATTCAATGTGACAGCACCAGCAAAACCTACCCTGGGCTTCTGTATCATATCCAGCCAGCAGTTTTTGCTGGCCACTCCTGGGAATCTACTGCCAGTGATATACCTAATGAAATTCTTAACTCTGTCCTTCCTGCTTCATGAAAGACAAAGGGGTACCCCTTGGTACAGGTTGAGAATTTATTCAATGCCTCAGTTTTCCCCTGTCTTCATTTTAGCATGGCCAATTTAACCCGATCCAGACCTCTTCCTCTACTTGTGGAAGATAGCTTTACCTGTGGGCCAACAATAGTCAGACATGCTTGGTCAGTCTGAATCTGGAATGGCCGCAAGACTGAAGTCAAAAGTAGAGAAGAAGCTCAGCAGCTTCTTGTTCCAGTGAATCCCAAGCTATGGTCACTGTCACCTTTCTACTTCAGATAAATTTGATTTTGATGTGTCAGTTTGGTTTTTTATTGTCTGGCACCACTGGTGAAGAACAAAGTTATTGTATCTGCTGCCACATGCTTTTCTGAGCAAATAAAAAGAATCTGTGTGCTAGGATTTCTCTGATGATACCGAGACCTTCAAATTACAATGTCTTTTAGCTTTTCTAATGTCAGAGGTTTGCAGGAGAAAATAGTTCAGAGACATGATGATTACTTGTTTTGTAGGAACCAATGTAGGGAAGACAGCAGAGCACAAAACTCTTCTTAAGAATATCTAACAACAGCTCTTTTTTCTTATGAAATTCAGCTTCTGAATTCATATTCCCAGCAATGAGTTCTGGGTCTCCATTCTCTCACAGTCACTTTCTGTAGTCTGGTTGCATGAAGCTTTGTTGCAGTATTTTGCAAACACTGTAGAAAGAGGCGATAGTGTTAGATGTGTCCTTGGATGCCCTGTGATTTGCAGCAGCAGGAGTGATGATCTTGTATTTAGTATCAAACAATAGCTCACTACAGAATTTTCTGAACTGGAATTGGATTCTCACCATGTCCCAGAACCAACCTTGCATTTCACAATAGAGGAATCAAATGTCTTTTTGGCAGCATCTGATGTCATAGTTGCTTAGAGCCTGATCTCAGAATTTGGCTGTCATAGGTCACTCTATCTGTACTCAGCTGTGTAAAACAGACAACAAAAAATGTGGGCATCAGCAGTGCTGTGACCTTTATACACTATTCAACAGACTGGGAGAAGGCAGAATTGTTATTACTAATTTTAAACTGCTAATATACGTTGTTAATTTTTTTCAGTACAGCAAGCTAATGAAAGTCTATTAGCAGAAGTATACAGCATATCACTTCAAAGGAGGTCTCATTTTCATCACAGAACTCAGAAGCAAAATGATGACAGAATGTGCTCAGACAGAAGTCTTCACCTCTGTTTATACTGTCCTGCCATGGGTGATGTGTTTGCTGGCTTGAGGGAAAGGCAGCTCCTACCTTCCTTTTGGTATATTAGCTAGAGTTGCATTGAGAATCAAAATAATCGATCACTGCCAGGAGCAAACATCACATTTGATGCTCTATCGTTTACTCTCTGCTGAGGAGCTGCTGAAATTCTTTAGAAGAAAATAATCTGTATAATACACAAGTATTACTGATCTGCCAAACCTCTGAGGCTATTGGGGTAAAACTGGGGCTGCTCTAGCAGCTTGTGATCTGACTGATCTGGTCTTCTTGTAATACGGGACATTTATCACTTGTGGGTCATGGCCAGTATCATAAATCAATTGAGTGCTACTTAAATAATATTTGAAGAGCAGTTAAGCTGTAAGTGAGTTATGGGTTATTTTCACATGGTGGTCATCTGCCACAGACAATTATGTGAGGAAAACAGAGCACGGCTTTGTATCCTGATCCTTTTGTATATTCTTGTACCTTTAGGAAAGTAAATGTATGTTACTTCTGCTTCCTGTCTTTCCAAGTAGTGATTTAAAACATGAAGGTACCTTCAAGAATAAAGTGATTGTATCAGGAAAATTTTTTTTTATATATATAAACAATATATGAGTAAACAGGAAGTGGTGCAGGATTAAAACATTAAATCAGATACAAGGCAGAATAAGTTTAAGATTTTAGAGCTGCAAACTCAGTATCTTTATTGTGAGTTGTTTGATATGTGTTGCTGTCTTTAAAGTCCCATCTTTTAGGGTCATACATAATATAAGAACCATACCTTTCTTTTAATGTCAGTTTCTGATTACATTAGTTGCATAATAAAATATGAAAACATGACTTTTAATGACAGCAGCATGAAAAGATTTAACAAAGTAGCAGTTTGAGCACAGGCTGCTAGTTGTGCCAAACTTGCAGTTTCCAAATCAGACTTCTTGCCTGAGTGTCCTTCAGGTGGTCTTCCTCCCAGAAATTGGAATGTTGTAGTGGGACCACAGAGTCTGCATCAATGAAACTGAGTAGGTCTGTTCTGATCTGTTCTCAGTTGAAGCTGGGATTGAGCAAAGCTGCAAAGTCTCCCTCTGTTACAAATACACTGTAATTTTTGCACACCTCATGCTGCATCATATAGACTCAGAACTGGAATTTATCTCTGGCAAGAGCTGGGCTTCCTGAATTATGTCTGGCATGCCTGTTCTCAGGTGTGAAGTATTTATCCATTTCCTGGTATCAACTCCTGAATCCGATGGGATTATGGTCCCTTTTCAAAAAAATCTAATCTTGTCATCCACTACTGAATCCAAGAGGTATTATCACTTGTTTCATGGGCTTCTCATCAACAACATACTTTGGTCTGTTGGTCTTGAGAGAGTTTTATTACACCTCATCAGCACCTGGTCTTGGTAATCCATGAGGTGACCGGAATTGAAGCGCAGGTGGCTCTGCCATCTAGTTTGATATGGATGGATTGCTGATTTAATAATGTAACAGCAAATATGGCAGCTGAGTGTTTGCCTTTTTCTGTGATAAACATACACAAAGAATCCCTGCATCTGCTGACTAACACTGCAGATTGCTTTCACTTCGGTGGCAGTCTTTCCAAATGGTCTCAGAAACAGCAAGAATAGTTGCTTATGTTTTTCCTGGTGTATCAGTGGTATATGAAGATATAGTAGTTCTGCTTCCTCTGTTTCTGTCACTGCAATCTATAGGCTGGCCATTAATTTTTCTGTCAAATTTCTGTCTGTAGCACATGTGTTAGATGGAATCTACAATATATGACACCTGCATTCTCCATACTACTTGCTTAGTTTGGAGTTTATGTGTTGTGTACTAGTACATTGTCGTTATGTTCCTTTCACTGCTCACTTTAGCTGTGCTTTCAAAGAGTGGCATGTTTCTAAGGCTAGGACTATTGCCTTAAAAACATAAAAATGATTTCACTTTCATTCTTTCTGAGGTCACATGTGGGTGCCAAGAATGGGAGTTCTGCAATATAAACATTTTCTTCTCACTATTAAAAACAAGTATTTGTTCAGGTAAAGGCAAACCAAAACACTTTTGTGTCTACTATTCTTTCTGGCCTCAGTGAGTATTTTGGTGGCAGCATTTGGGGCATTATTCCAACAGGAGTGTCCTGATTATTTTCCCTCCCACACCCTCAGTGTTTTAACAATGTTTTTTCTTGTCTTTCGTTATAAATTTTGCATGGAGGTTTAGTTCTTGCTGTCACAGTTGTAATACCTGCACACGGATTTTGTCTGGAAATCCACCATGCCTGGTAGCTGACATCACTCTATGCTGATGATTTCCTTTGTTTCTCACCCATATTTTGTTTCTTTGTAAATCATGTTCTATTTGCTATTGTGGATCTCACAAGATTAACTTCTGCTGTCATCTTCCATATGCCACATGCTGAGTAGTAACATAAGAAAACACCACATTTCTTAAGTAAAGTGGCTTTACATTGAGAGAACTGTAACAGAACTGAAGCCTTGTGGCAAGCCAGTGTCCTGAGATGGCAAAGTCTACACTTAATGGTCTTTGGTGCTGTTCACTTTTAAAGGATGCAAGAAGTGGAGAAAGTGGGAGTAAGCCCTGATGGCTGACGGGGTGGAGAGGGCGTCTGTCATTTGGTGAGCTGAGGTCTAAGCTGACCATGCTACACCAGTGCCCTTCTCAGCACCAGTGCCCCTGACTTCTCTCTGGCTTCACTCTGGAACTGAGTTGCTGTACCAAGTCAGGGAAGCGCTTCACATGGGAACAGACTTGCCGAAATACAGCTTTAGACTCTAGCACTATGCTGGAAGTGATGTGGTGCTCAGCAGGTGAAGAGGAGATGCTGTTACAAGGATGTTTGCACTGGGAGAGGTGATGCAAGACTAAGACTGCTGAGCTATTTTGAGGGATTTTCACTCTTTTTAACCATGGGTGATTAGTTGATATCTGGGAAGAATGCGTTTGCAAATTGATGATGAAATGTTATTATTCTTTGTTGCAATTCTGTCTATGTTTACGAACTTCCATTTCCCTGAACACTGTAAGAAGTAAATATGAGAGTCTCACTGCTCTGTTCTCCTCAGACAATGACCTACCCTAACACCCTATTTTTTGCTTGATTTCTTTATCAAAATCTTACTATGTGCTCTCTGATTGTCCCTGGAACTTTCCTGCTGCCTGCTCCACATGTGCCTGTATTTTTGCCCTTTCTTGTCCTTTGTGCGTAGCTCCACTGAACAACGATCATTGCCCTGAATTTGCACTTAGTCCCCAAGGAAAATTGCAGCAGTTGGTTCTTTTTCTAGTTCTCTGTTTTGGGTGCTGACCTCCAGTGTTTCTTTTATTCCATGGAAGTGTGGTAATAATTTTTTTACATTTAGCCTACTACTAGACACTCAATAAAATGTGACTCCTAAATTCAACGCTAATATCTGATAGCTTTGCTATTCCTCTTTATAAAGGGCAGTGTTTTTTGTTGTGTGTAATCAAGCTGCAGTTCTCCTTTTCCCCACATAAAGTTTTGCTTGTTTTGTAGAGTCCATGTTTCAGAATAGAAAATAATGGGCTGTTAAGGTCACGCAGGGAAGATATTTAGTTTTCCCAGGTTTCTGGATGTGCTGCTTGAGCCAACCTTATTTATTAATTTTAAGAACACCCCTCAGACATTTTAACTTAACCCTTTTTCGTGCCAGTAACACCTGGCAAGAGAGTTAAATAAGTTGAATTGTAGATATGTTCAAGATTTATTTCAGCTAAAGCCTGTTTGTAAGTTATTTGTGTGCCAAGTTATAAATGGAGCGAACTTTCACAGGCAAACACTAAATCGGGGCAAGGGGTACAGAAAGAAGCATAAAGGGGAGTAAAACAGAAAGGTTGACAGACACTTAGCTATAATGCAAGTGGTTACAAAGAACTCTATGGTATTAACTTAGATAATTTCCAGAGTGATAAAATCCAGATTTTTCCATCTTCAAGGCTCCTGGGAGCTGCTGGAGATGAAGAAAATTAAATGTAATGGTTCATATATAATTCAGAATTTTGTTTCTTTTCCCCATTCTCGAAAGAGTAAAAGTGACCTACTTTCTATATGGTGTAGTTTAGTGGGAAATTCCTTCAATTCCCAGCATTAGTATGCTTGTTCTCTTCTTAAGCAGGTGCTAACTCCCATCTCTGCTTTACTACTGCTGGCACAGTATGTGCTAAATGTGTTGTGAACTCTTTCCTCTCAGTTTACAGTGAAGACAGTTGTGCTTCTTCCCAAATTCCAGTTTTGTTAAGCTTCTGGGATTAACGTAGGATCTAAATTAATTTTCTGTATGTTAGCTGTCAACCACAGTGAAGTAATTAAATAGAAGGATCTCCTTTAAGATTTATGCTTTTACATTTGACAAGTTCCATGCAATGATGGTATAAAAGAGACAAAAAAAGGAAAAAAATGTAAAGACACCTATATAAAATGTCACTACTTCTCCTTTTTTGTTTCTTTGTCACAATGCATGTTTGTAATGAAATGGGAAAGAATCATTAGAAACAAACCTGAAAGAGTACAGTCAGTATCAGCTCCTTTGTAAGGCTGGATTTGAACTGGATATATTTCAATCCAGAAGACTTCTTCCAACCCATCTTTAAAAAAATCAGACAAAGGAAAATGATGAAATTGGACTTAAGGTTAGAAGTCAAACCTGTCTCCATTTATTGTACATCACTACAGAAGTATGCTAGAGAGAGTATGGAACGAAATTTAGTTTTGATTCTGCCCTCCAAGAAAAGCCAAAGATTAGCTAGCTGAATCTCATTCTATATAGAGGAAAAGGAGAGGAATTTAATGAGTTTATATTCTCCCATCACAGTACTGAACTCATTCATGATTGAGGAGAGTCTTCAAATCTTTCAGTTCTTTTCCCAGTATACTATTTCCATCATGTATGGAGACAGAATTGGAATGTGTTAACCCTCTTTTGCTCAGATAGAAATTGCATTGACTGAAAAGAGATGCTGGGATGTCTGATGGACAGTGTCCTAAGAGAAGTGACTACACAGTTTGACTGTCAGATGTATACGACAAGCAAAACAAAATCACATTTCTCACTAAATGAAATGTATCCTTCAGAACAGTTTGCATGGACTGATTTGAAAAATAAGCATGGTTCTGCTTAGCCATGTTTTATTTATTTATTTATTTGAAGTAAGCAGTTTCTTCCAGCTATGGACAATAGACCAGTTAGCAAAAGGACTTGTTCATATATTTTTGATTTACTTTTGTGATCCAAGTGTTAGGAGTTGGGAGTTTGGATCCAAAGGGAGTGAATTTACATATACAGGACACGTTGTTCGAGGAGCTAATACTTACAGTAAACAGAGGTTGCTTAACTGTTGAGTAATGCTACAATAGTTATTTCCAATATTTTGCAAGAAACAATGTTCATGCAATATTTTACCACTAGCAATTTGTTAGTGGTTTTAATTTAATGCCAAACAAATCTCCAGGGGCTGTAATTTCAAAAACATGGAGTATCACACATTGGGAACTCTACCCTCTTTCTACTTTTGTAAGGTAAGATATATTTGAAAGACACACAATTTCTTTTCTCCCTTTAATGTTACTTTAGCATCTAAATAGTGTAAAAATACACTTGTGACATCACAAATAGTAAATTGTATCCATTGAAAGGAGATGCATGTGCATGCAACTTATGTTACAGGTAAAAAAAATCTTTAAAATGCTTAAAGAAAGTCTTTCTATTGGGAACACAACAGATTACTTCAGGAAGACAATTATAGTCTGAAGGGGTCTTATTTGCCTTCTATTTTTGTAACAGTGATGTGTTTACATTATAGTAAGGTTAAACCTAGCAGTACTATAGGTCTATACCTAATTGAGAAGTACTTTTAATCTTAATTCTTTGTACAATTCATTTCATTTATTGTTACAAATATATGAATGGAAACAGTTTTAACGTGACAGAAAAAAATTATTTATAAAGCATACCTGGATCTCTCTCACTCCTGATCCTATAAACACTCATAATAATCCTCTACTTTGTGTATTTCACAGTAGCTTTACACTATTGCTAGCAATTTGCCTTGGAGCTGAAAATAGGTGGTCATTTCCTGGTGGCCATTTCCTAGTGGAGATCAACTTTTGTAAACACTCCTAGTAATGCAATGCTCATCAAGTCCTCCCCTTTGAGACAGACACATGTTCTTGTTTTACAGATGGAGAACTAAGGAAGAAGGCGGATGGATGGCTAGTGAAATATATTATTGTGATTAAGTGGTAGAGAAGCTAGAGGTTTTATCTCCTATGCTTTTGCTTTCTTTACTGCTGTGCCATTTATGTAGGTATGCATGCCTATATATAGATGTATACACATACATGTCAATATGGAAGGGAGGCACAGACGAGGCAGATTTAATTAAACTCTACTTTTCTTTAAACAGAATTTTGAGTCCAAAATACTGGAGACTAAGCTTGAATGTTTTGAAGGGAAACTAGGACTTTTCCAACTTTTCTGCCACCAGTTTCATAACAGTTTCTTTGTTAGTGCAATCCTGTCATTACCACTTACTTTAAAAACAACATAAGGTCCTCTTGGCCTCGAGTAAGTAAATTACTGTGTATTTATTTATGCGGTGTAATGCTGTACATACCTAAATACATACATAGTTATTTTCATGAACACATCTACAATGCATTAGCCATCATCAGTTTTCATGCTGTTCCAAATTGACTGGTCTTTGGTTGCTTCATTTTTTCAATGCGGTCTGAATAAAACTTTAAGTGGCCCTTGGGAAGGTTTGCCTCCAATTTGGACTTCCTATTTAAGATATGAGGCATATCAACCTGGGTATTATTTACATAAATCTCTCCCCCAATTATCATCCACTTGTGAAAACAACTATAGAAGTAGGTCTCCTCTTCATTTCCTTTCTCTGTTCTTTAACCCTTAAATTCATTGGTAAGTAGGAGCTGCACAAGAAACTGTGTCAGTCAGTCTTTTAATGCAAAAACCCCAGGAACTATTTAAGTATTTGTGCTAATGTCTCCCACTAGAGCTTGCTTTGCAGGCAATATCAGCCTGTGAAATACTACATGTCTAATGTTCCTTGGTGAGACATCCACAGGAGAACACTAGCTTTCTATTCAGATGTTGAAATACACATGGTGGTACATGGAAAAATACCAAGAACAATATGCCAAGCTCCTCATGAAATTTTTGATGGGATGCCTTGTTAGATTAAACGCAAAGTATGCAGCCATGTCTCGTCATGTGGAGTATGAGCATGGTACTAATAAAATCAGACAAAGGAAAGAAACCTGTTCTGGAAACCCATGCCTTTAGAAAGAAAGGCAGGTAAATTGTGAGGAAGTTGGTGGCAAAGACTGTGCTTTGGAGCGGAAAGGTGAGCATAGAGTTATTTGCCAAACAATTGTAAGTAGAGGATGAAGATGAGCCAAGCAGGACAGATTCCATCCACCCAAATGCATGGCAGGGGTGTGAGTGCTTGAGAAGATATCTGAAGCAATGCAAAACACAGTGTATTCACCGTAGATGCAGAATGGAATATCTGATCTTAGGTGTGGAGAGCAGTCCAACATCTTTTCTTTGGTATTGTAAAAAGAGAGGATAAATAGAAACTAAAGGAATATATGAAATAAAAAAAAAGGAAAAATTAGTGTAAAAAGGAACAGTGACGAAGATGAGCTAGTGGACTTGAGAGGAGGCAGTGGTGGTACGGGAGTGAAAATAATAGAATCATAGAAACATAGAATGATTTGGGTTGGAAGGGACCTTGTAGTTCATCTAGTTCTACCTCCCCTGCCATGGGCAGGGGCACTTTCCACTACAACAGTTTGCTTAAAGCCCCTTTCAACCTGGCCTTGAACACTCCCAGGGATGGAGCCTTCTCTTCTCCAGGCTGAGCAACCCCAACTCTCTCAGCCTTTCCTCATATGAGTGGTGTTCCAGCCCCCTGATTACTTTTGTGGCCTCCTCTAGACCCGCTCCAACAGGCCCACGTCTTTCCTGTGCTGAGGGCTCCAGAGCTGGACGCAGGACTCCAGGTGGGTTCTCACCAGTGCGGAGCAGAGGGACAGAATCACCTCCCTCGACCTGCTGGCCACACTGCTTTTGATGCAGCCCAGGACATGGTTGGCCTTCTGGGCTGTGAGCGCAGATTGTTGGCTTGTGTCCAGCTTTTCATCCACTGGTATCCCCAAGCCTTTCTCGGAGTAGATATCACTCTAGAGGTGATATATGAGTGAGAAGAGAAAACTAGAAAGTAATTCCATTACTGTGGAACTGAATAGCATGTAAGGAAATATTGAGGAAAAGCCCAGGGGAAAGCAGATAAAAGAAAGATTTCATTAGGGTGGCATTTCACTGGGGAAAAGATTTTCACTCTGATTCATGCACATTTTCTGCAGTATGTTTCACTCTTTATTGCCCTTCAGAACTGGTAACTTTCTGATGGTTGGAAGTCAGAATATTTTGTTCCATGAGGGAAAAATTTTCTGATGGGATTTCGTGGACCTGTTTTGTGTGCCATTATTTGCCAATAGCCAGGTCTTCTTCCCACTACCTTTTAGATTTGATGTAACGGTGGGCTATAAATCACCTCCTAAAGGAACACTCAACATGAGCAAGCTATACATATACTCTAGAGTCTGCCAACAACTGAGGGCAGGAACACTTAGGCATTTTTTAAAGGCTTTGGTTCTAATTTAGAACTAAATGGAATGTACCTCATCTCCACACTTTCATTACTTTCAAAAAGAACATTGGTTTCATATATGAAACAGAAGGATAATCATGAAGAGCCATCTGTGGGCCTCTAATAAACAGAAGCACAAGATAACCCAAGGAGCTGTCACACAGCATTACACTGAAACTTCATGTCAGGGAAGTTTGCAGTCCTTGGAGATTGTTTGGAAGTAAGAAAGCAGACACCATTCCAACTAAAAATCATTGTCTTCAGCAGATATTATAAACAGGTCTGTTGATACTGCATTTCTAGAATCCATGAACAGTAGCAATAAAGTGTCCATATTTGCATTTCTAACCACTTAGGAAGACCTTCTCCCTCTACAGGGGTGGAGGTACATACAACATAAGAAGTGAAGCTTTTTCAATATCCACTGATACACCCAAAATTTTTCACCAGTGAACATTGCTTGGACCAGCACAGCTGTGAAATATGCATAGAAAAGCTGGTCAGGAAAGAGAAAAATTTACTGAGCAGAAATATAAATTTAGGGGTCCAATTTCTCCAAGATACTTATCTCCTATGTGAAGGACTGCTAGGAAGTGATATTGTTTAAAATTAAATTGCACAGGAGTTGGTTAAAAGTCAAATTTGGATATTGAGAATGCATATAAACACTCTACCATATGATGATAGAACAAGTTTACTTGGCCTGTAAAAAACAATTAGTGGTAAAATTGTTTTAAAAAGAGCTGGTCACCTGGTTTTCTTGGGTTGTGTATAAGGCTAAAAAAAAAGTCTAAATCTGCACCATTTTGCTGTTGAAAATGGGTGACCTTCCCTTTTCTTTTTCTGAAGGTGAGTGTACATGAATGAGATAAGCTACAATGTCTACTTGCAATATGTCAGCTATGGCATGGTGGTTGTCTAAATGTAGGCTGTCACCCAGCAGAAAATGCAAGTTGATTGAAAAGTAACTTCTTGATGAAACATGGAAGAAGCTACCTTGCATTCACAGCAGGAGTAGCTGATGTACTATAAAATTACTGATGTAATTTACCCCTTATTCTGGAATGCTGTAAGAGGGAAGAAAAGCTGGAGAGCCTTGAAATTCAGAGACAATTATTCTTCCCAAGTTTTGTATGGTTCTCAGGATGGTGAGTAATGGATTGCTGTTCTGCACAGCAGCACAGCTGTACAGCTACTGGATTTGCTTCAACAAAACATCAACTTTTCAGAGAAAATTGGCTACAGCAAGGTAACAGATGTACAAAAGAAAATAGGGAAAGGATAACTCTTAACATCTTTATATTTTGTTTACTAGAAATTTTTAAAGGGAGAAAAAGCTTAAGTATTACAGCAAGTTGCTATTTTTTCCCTTATAAACTAATTTTATTGTACCCATTTATTCATGTTATTGCACCACAGATAAGAGTGCTGTTGTTGCAGCTTGGCTGGTTCATATTCAACCTTCCCCTTCCAAGCCCTTGTGTCTTTGGTACTATTTAAATAGCAGCAGAAGCTGGCAAGAATCTATGGCTACACTGCTTGTTCTTTTAAAGAATGAAAAACCTCTGGTTAACTCTTCTCTTAGTTTAGTCTATTGTTTCAGTTTCTTTGCAATGACAATTGCAGACATTTTGCTGGAGAGAATTATGGTTTGGTCTCTATGAAGTTTGCTTCTGTATGCCAACAAACTACTCTTTTTGGGTTGTTGTATTTGTTGTATTATGGTAGCATCATGGACACCAATTCCCAAACATGGCCTTGTAATTTCTGCTTGGGGTTGCAATCACAGAAATATAAAAGGCACAGGAACTAGGAATTTTGACACAATCCAAGAAATATTAGAGAAAGAGAGGTCATGATGCCCTTTTAAGTGAGGCTGTGACTGGAAATGTTCAAGGCTTACTGTCGCAGTAAACCTGCTGTCCTCATCATACGACCCCTTTGTGGGCACCATACAAACACGTAACAAAAAGCTGTCTCCTGTGCTGGAAAGCTGATTTTCTAATTTACAGCTTCTTTTAGCAGCAACTGTTCACAATAAAGCTCAAAAGGTTGCTTTCTGTCAACAATCCATTAGAGTTTTCACTGAAGCAAATGTTGAACTGCAGCAGCACTGACCTCCATGCACTCGTGAGTGTTTACGGTAGGAGTGGCTGTGTTGCTACAGCCGGTAGCAGTACATGCTGTCTGTGGCAGAATCATAAAAGTCTAGATCTACAGAGGTGTGTGAGGGCAGGGAAGCAGGCAGTGATACTTCCTGAAATTATTCTCAGAGTCAATAATTCATAGGTCAGGGACTTCCTGAACCAGGGATAATGAGGTGGTATTGAGGTGTCTTTGCCTCAACGGATTCCTCTTCTATAAACTTGTCTAGTTTTCTGTTGAACCCATGTCAGCAGCAGCTCGGGCACAGTGTTTCACCTTATAATTTTATATTATGGTGAATCTGCCTCATTTTGCTTGTTTTGAAGTTGGAACCTGGTTAGTTTCAAGGGTAACTCCATTTCTGAGGACAGTAGTTTCTTGGAATGACCTCATATAAAAGATATAACCAAATAACCACCTGTATTGCAGTAAAAAATTGTTGAATGTTATGATAATGTAGATACCAATGTCTTTTTTTAATATGTATTTTAATAATGAAGAGCTCCAGTCAGTGATTGCTAACCAACGTGACGATGGCAGAAAAAGTCATTAGTGATAGCAAAAAAAAAAAAAAAAGAGAAGAAAGTATGTGATGAGACAGTATTCTTGCTCACAGCCAGGACAGACAGGGAGCAGAAATGTTTGTCTGTTTGTTTATGCAACATTTGGTTTTTGACATCCAGTGGTTCAGGAATTACATCAGACTAGGTTTTTCCTCTACATCTTTTTATTTTTACAATTCACTTTTAGATAAGATGTGTCTAAAACATAGTTACAAAAAATATTTTAATTAACCTATCCAGAACTCCTTGCTGCTGTAGCTAAACTGTGCAACTAAACTTTTAGTTTATAGCAAGCAGCAGTCTTTCCTTTCCACTGAGATCTGCCAAGGTAAACACACCCATTAACTTGCAAAAATTACCGCAGTCATTGCTACATCTATTTTTGAATGTATTTTTGACCACTTGACAATTTGATTGAGCAGTCGATCAGAAACAGGACGTGTGCTTAAACATTCACATGTCTTACAAACAAAGTTTTGTATGGTTTACAAACAGAAATCTGCTCTATAATTTCACATGAATGCTTAAAATAATTATTAAACAAGTCTTTGTTTTCATGCTGGGCTGAGATTTCCTTCCACATCTGTAGTAAATTGTCCTAAGGAACATTGACTCAAAAGAACTGGATTGTCTTTTAGTAGCATGGTTAGGGTCGGCTGATGATTAGTGAAAAAGATTACTGTTACAGTTCATCACAGGAAAAAATAGACTTTGTGTATTGTATTTCAGCAAGTAAAATACATAAAAATTAATTTATTTAGCAAGATCTTCTGGTTGCGATAACATTCTGCCACCATTTTAGCAGGCTATCTGCTCGGTCTGAAAGGATCCTATGAATGGATGAACTGCTATGAAATAGAAAAATGGTAGAAGTGTATCTGCCAGGGTGTGTCACTGGGACAATTTTCCAGCAAGTGACTGATGATTAAGATTTCTGTATTATACGTATTAACTCTAGGTGACTTTTGCAGCCTGGATGTAACTTTTGGCTTATCTGATGTAATTTAATGAGCAAATTACCCTGTAAGTGAATGATGGATCACGTAGCACCAGTTCTTGCAAACTTCTCTCTCCAAGCTGCATAAATAATTGTTCTTTCTGAATTATTCCTCTACCTTGTTTTGGGGAGTAGTAGAGACTACAGCTGTCTTCCAGGTAGGGGGGAGAGCTGTCTTACACTGATAGAAATCAAGAAAAATCGACATTACCAAAAATATTTTTTTCATGGAACTATCATGCTAAGTATGTATGTGTGGCAGGAGAATAATTTTTATTTCTTTATCTCAAGGCAGATGATTGTGTATAAAATGAAAGTTCAGTGAGAGGCCAATTTGAACAGCCAGATTATACACTAGGATTTGAAGGAACTAGGGCACATTAGTACAGTTGAAGAGGACAACTCAATATGAACCAGCCTTCTAAAAAAGGGAGAAAAATATATTAAGCTGGGATAATACTTTTTTTAGGGAAAGAGAAATGAAACAAAGTAAAAACTATATTAGTCTTGCCAAAGAATAGTGATTTTTATAAAAAAAATAGCTAATTAGTTATGGGAGTTATGTTTTACTTTGGTATTTGTGTCCTTCTCTTTTATTTCTACACATGACCAAATGTAACTATGGTCAGTGAAGTCAGCTCTTTGGAAACACCTCTGAAAAGAAAATGTTCTGGTTCCAGCTGCATATGTCAACTCTCATACTAGTGCTGCACTTCTGATTTCTGTCTTGCATAGTAAGTAGGCATTGACCAAAGAAACAGACAGGAATGGTGTAAACCTGGCTTTTGAGTTAGACACATAAAGAAGAAATTTCTGACCTATAATGTAATTTGAAAACCCAAGCTATATTTATGCAAGAATTAAATATCCTATGCATATCTGATTTGTTTTTTATTGACAATCTGTATCTAATGTGGCCATTATTTCTCTGAAAAACCGCTCACTTTTCTTCAAGCTTTCTCCCTGTGCTGTTTTACCATCTGTTGGTGAATATAAGTAAATGTTGTTATTGTACAGATACTCTTTAGTCTGGCCTGTAACATGTAATCCAAATTAAATCTTGGCTCTCTGGGGAGTTGGTGATTTTAGTGGTTCTGAGCATGTATGACTGAGAGTGTGTATAAAAACCACAAACCACCAAGGTCATATTTATTTATTTATTTATTTCCTTTGGAGACCTTGCCCCTACATGGGGAGGGGGTGCTAGAAATCTGGGTTCATGAGGTAAGTTCTGCTTACATATGGAGTGAATTAGGAAAGGCTGAGAGAGAAAAATTCTGCATTTTCCAATGTCCATCATTATGAAAGTGGAATAAGTGTTAAAGAGCTGCCAACTTTACATGCTGAGCAGAATACTGACAGTAAGCTTGTCATCTTTAAGTTGTTCATTTTACCAATATGTTTCTCTTTGGTCTTGAAGGGAGGAAAAACTTAGGCAATCTCAAATATATGGGGTACTGAAGCACACCAAGTTAAAATTGTTTAAATGGAAAATTTAGCCACATTAATAGTTCATCATCTTTTTTCTATTAAGGAAAATGTAATGATAAAGGTTATTTAAATATAACCAAGTTAAATAAAGACAGAGTGGCCCCATGATAGGAAAAGAATTAGCCCAAGACAGCTTGAGAGGAAACAAACCCACAGCAGACCTATTTTCTGTATCTGTAAATAAATACAAAATGAACAACTGAAAATTGACTTGAGAGGCTCTCCGTGGTTTTGCAGGAGAGAATTCATTGGAAATGTCAGAATAACAACAGGAATAGGTCAGGTGTAAGTGATAAAAGAACTGAGTTCTTAAACAGTAATCAGAAAAATAATTAAAATAACATCAGCAATGAGTGGAATGATGTTCTTTTGGGTTATAGTTGCCTACATGATATAATTCTCAGTCAGTAAAGGAAAACAGGGGAAAGTCTTCTTACTTTTCTGCCTTATTTTACAATGTGAAATTAGACCATTTTTCCAGATGTCTCTGTTGTGTATCCAGTTGGGGAGCCAAAAGGGTAGTCTGCTGTTTCATTGAATAGAGTTCTTTGTAAATTAAACACAAAACTTTTATAAAACATTTGGCTAAGCAGCTACCTGAACTGATGTAGACAAAGCAGATGAATAATACTTAAAATTAATATCATGTGTTTTCACTTGTGCTAAGAAATATTTTCTTCACTGAAATATGAAATGTTACTGTGAACTGAAGTACAGTCTTAAGAATATGGCAACATCTAGGACTTAATTTCCTAAGTTATAGAAAGTAAAATGAGTGCAAAACTTATTCTGTGAATTGATCATATGATTCCAATATGAATAATGAAACAAATTTCAATGGTATTACTCGAGGGCGAAT
Source organism: Opisthocomus hoazin (assembly GCF_030867145.1). Lineage (NCBI taxonomy): Eukaryota > Metazoa > Chordata > Aves > Opisthocomiformes > Opisthocomidae > Opisthocomus > Opisthocomus hoazin. The sequence continues at coordinate 61,664,057 of NC_134420.1, read as the reverse complement.
GAAACAGTTCCCAACTGATGAAAATGAGGTTGCACAATTTCAAGCAACACTGAATAAGCAATCAGATTGGAAATGTTGTGAGAAGAGAAATATTCAGAAGTTCTGATCAAGTATATGATAAAGAGAAGCCTGAATCAATGCAGTGTGTACTCTTATCAAAACTACCCCAAAATTCTGAGGTATATACTATTCCTGTTCTTAGTGTATCATTCAGATAGCTTCTGTGATTCAAATTGCTGTATAATGAATACTCCTGGCTCCTATTAGGAGCTCTATGTCCTCTCTTCTGGACAGCAGAAATAATTTCAACTGTATACCCCGTATACTGGCATAAAAGAAATACTTTCATTTACTCTCTCAGTTCCAAAGTTTAAATCAATGTGCTAAAATAAAAGTGTTTCCACTAAATATAAACCAGGTTTTCTACTAGCTCTTTTATGTTTTTGATTTCTCAATATTTCTTAGTATTTCTCTTGATTTGGCAGGTCAGTCTGTTTATACAGGCGCTGATCATGATTGCCTTCCATTGGTTTTGCTTTTGCAGAAGGCAATCAGAACTTAGTAGAATCAGTTTTTTTCAATTCCCAGCGTTCTTTTAATTAAAAGAGAGATGAAGAGAGACAGAAGGAGACAGAAAACTTGAAGTTTTCTTAACAAATACATTTTTAAAGTGTATTTACATAATGGCAACATTCTTAATTGAGGCTTTTTTGAAAAAAAAAAACAAAAAAAACCCCAAACAACAAACAAACCTTGTCCTAATCTGCAAATCTCCCTCTTTTAAAAAGCATCACTGTAAAATCTAGTAGTCTACATATGCTTATATAAAATAGTTCTAGTTTAGGAATACAAAGCTGATGAGGTTCAGCCTTGGGTTGTTTCCTGAATCATTGCTGTGATCTACAGAATAGCTAGCATTTGGTGTTTCTAGTTTCAGCTTTATCTGAAGCATTTCGGTGTAAGAATTACATGGGAAAAGTACAGTTCTGCTAACAACACAAAAACTGACAGAACTGATTTTACTCAAAAGTAAGCAAAAATTACTGTGGACTGAAAGGCAATATGGAAAGTATTAGCACAAGCACAGTTTGTTTTAGTACTACAATTAGAACAAGTCTGCAGCCTTCATATACCCAAACTGACATCAGTCTGGAATGACTTTTGCAGAAAGGATAGTATGGCGCAGAAAAGAGTAACACATGTAAGCATCCTCAGCAGTGACATGCCGAACAATGAAACATGTGGTTGAGTTGTTCAGTGTTTAAAAAAGAAATAGCTACAGATGCGAGTGTACTTCCCTACATCCATCCAGGAGGCTAGACAGTACACAAAAATGGATAGTTTAAATGTGTGGCTGGGGTACATATTTAAGAAAGTTCTATTTTATGTCATGATATGAAATGACACTCTGATTTGTAAATAGTTTGCCCAGATTAATTATAATCAGAAAAGTCAGGAATATTTTAAATCATCCTGTTTATATAGATAGATTCTAGCCTTTGCATGTATACACATGATATACGTAATTAGAGTGATGTGCTTTATTCCAACCAATTGCAATTATGAAATTACTCTTGCCCATTAAACTCTACAGGAGGCTGTGATTATATGTTTTTTATTTTTAATATGAGTTCCCTGCAATTCCCAAGCTCTCAAATGTTTCAAACCAGCTGTAGCAGTAAGATTTTTAATTATACTGTTGTTTAGTGAGTGACATACAGCTTCTTCTCAGTCTGAATTAGCCCTGGACAAACAGATAGGAGTAATGTGAACTAAAAATCTAAATGCAGAACAGCTGTGGACAGAAATGAATGCCTTGATTGAAAACACTCTCTGGGTAGTTCTTTTGCATGTTGCTATGGTACAAAAAATTGTGTTTTTATTACAGGTTTTCTAAAGTGACAGGTGTCCTTTAGAGTAGCTTTCCTGTGCTTTTACCTTTAATTTTGAAAAACAAGTTGGTCTTCTGTAATTTACTTGTACGCAGTGAAAAATGCAGCATATTTTTCCTGCAGTGACTACACCCCATTCCAAATAAAACTGCATCTGGACAGAACCTTTTCTGGGGAAGTGTCTAGCCTGTGTTGGTTATAATTTGTGATGATTTAGTAGTCGTTAAGGAGCTTCCTGCTAAAAAAAAAACCAACATAAAAATTTTGAACTAGCTGAGACATTAATGAAAAGTGTATTTTTGATAAATTGTACTTCTGTTTTCTTTTGAATTTGAATTTGGAAAATATACACATCTTTAATTTTGAAATAAGCTGTGCTATTATGAGTATGCCAATTCTCTTAACTGCACATTAAATATTTGATGTACTTTTACTTAGGGTAGAGAACGTTATTAGTTATTAGTATCATACAAATAGATGACCTGAGCCTTATTTCCATCGCAGTATCAATTCTTCAGTGCCATGGGAATTTTTAGAAAGTAAACAGGAAAAGTCTAATGAAATTTTCAAAGCAAGACCGTCTCACAGTTTTGTCTTTACAAATGACATTTCTAACTGCACAGGTGTGTTTGGCTTGTTAACTACGGGTCATCAATAGCTCAGAATACAACAGATATGTTGTATCCTGGTTTCGATGCTTCTCAGCTCAGTAGCACTTTCTGTAACCATACAGCTTCTTTGAAACAAACAACCTGGGGCAAGAATCCAGGACAGTTGCCAAAGCATAGACTTTTTTGTCTTGAAGTAGTTGTGTCATTGCTGAGCATGACTTTTCATAACTGGCTGTGTTTCTGAATTCACATTCTATCTGCTGACTTTGTCTCTCTTTCATACTCAGGATTTAACTAATTGTTCAAATAGACCTCACAAATCTCTGTTGACTTCCATAGTAAACCACTGAGCATGAGCTGAAATTCAGAGATTTATTTTTACTATCATCATTTCTCAGGAAATGATCTTTGTATAATTTAGTCCAAGCTCCTATACAACAGAAGTTACATTATTTAAACCAGTTACTCATGGACTGAGCCAAATAAATTAGATTTGATTAGATTTTTTATTTCAGGAAGGCATCCAGTCTTGACTTAAGAATGTGAAGAGGTTAGGAATCCATGACAAGCTAGTTTGCTCTTGCCATCAGTGTCCTCTGCTTCTGTACAGTCATTGCCTGAACAACCACCTTCTGTGTGTTTTAAGTGATCCAGCACTTGCTCTAGACTTGTTATGGTTAGAAACATGCCTCTGCAGAGTCGGCTGACAGAAACTGTGGCAGTATGAGACAGAAAACCTCAAGCTCCTTGGAACAGCAGTATCTTGGATGAGGTAGATCACTTGTTTCAACTCCTCTTAAGGACTTCCTTTGCTTCATAGAAGTCTTGGGAGTATGTACCAAACTCTTCCTGAACAATGGAGGGTGAGATGTTCCTCTTGGAAAAATTCAGTGCAAAAATCTAACCAAGATACATAGAGTCTCTCTTCTGCTGGAGGAACCTGTCTCTCTTAACCAGTTACAGAAGGCATCACAAGTAGCTAATTTAAGTAACTAACTCAGATACTTGGTTTGGGAATATTTCTAAAATATCCAGAGTGGTAGATCAAAGACATATTATAAAGGAAAATTTATGGTTCTTTGATTTTTGTGCTGTGATAAAATGGATACATTTTTCTCAAAAGTTAGTTGTTCAACCTGAATATTTAGGACATTTCAAGGGAATGTACAACAGGTAATCTCTTACCAATGAAATTTAAACCTTATGTAATAGACATGACCAAGCCATCTGTGTGAGTTGGGCATCTTTTACAAGCTTCTAACACTAGGCCACATAAATGATGATTTGCTACCTCCATCTGATAAAAACTGATTCCTGTGTAGTACTTCCAGTATCCCTCACCAAATTTAGCTTTATTTTTGAATCTGCAAGGCATTTGCTTTTTCAACTGAAGCAAAACAAAATAAACAGTACAAAATTGTCCTGCAAATGAACACTGACAAAAAAGCCCAGCTGCTGTAAGAGAAAGAAATCAGTACTTGCTGCACCTAGTGGTATAGGGATAAACAAACAGCAAACTCTAAAGGGCTTTCTTAGGAGACATCCAGAGAGGAGTGGGAGGACAGTCATTGCCTTCCTGTACTTAGCCAGGATGACAATGGCAGCTCAGCCAGATCTTGGACATGATATTTCCTCCCACTAATAAGAACTGACCTATTTTTAAAGCACTTAGAATGTTTTGTTAACTATAGTAGTAATAATAATAATAATAATAATGAAGTTGTTAATGTAACTTCACTCTGTCTAGACAGATCTATATCTAGCTGAGATTAAGAGAACAAAAAGAAGATAAACAGATTGCTTTCTGAATTCAAACACCTCTAAGTTCCCAGAGTTTCACTGAGTTCCCACCACCCACCATGCGGAAATGACACCAGTATACACGATGTTGGCAAAACACGAAGCTCATAGCAAGCATGCACCACTATTGTTTTGGATTTCACCAAGCACTCACTGTCATGTTTAGCAGCTAGGGCTCAAAGGTTGCTGTGGTTGGCCAGAACTGATACTGAAATTTGGATGGTTTGGCTACAGAAATGGAACTGAAATTTGGTGTCAACCAAACAGATGTGTTCCCAAACTCCTGAAGAATGACACAACACACCTGTCCTGCCAACATAGAAACCTATGGCCCTTTACCTTTGCACCACAGACTGAGAAGCCTCACATCCTTTCATCCATTAAGTGCAAGCAACTGCTCAGTTCCTTCCGCAGCAGTCACATTCCCTCAAGCTGCAGGTATGCCCTCAAAAACATGTGCCGTACGTGCCTTTCCACCCCCAGAGAAGATGTCCACTTCCTTCCCCTGCCTCAGCAGCAGTTCTTCCACCTGGGAGCAGCTACTTCAAGTAAAGTAACTGTTTCCAACCCTTCCATAGAGCAAACAGCCCTCTTCTTGCTCAGGTTCTACTTTCCTCCTACCACCTAGCTGTTCAAGTGGATGAGTAGTGACTGGGCATTGAAGCGGGCATTCAAATCTTTAGGTGGTAGCTGGTGATCAGACAGTTCCTGCTGAACATGTCTGGGTGGTGGGAGGCTTGCTGTGTTGTAATTGCACCCATTCAACCTCATGCACCAGTACAGGCTTGGGGTGGACCTGCTGGAGAGCAGCTCTGCGGAGAGGGACCTGGGTGTCCTGGTGGACGACAGGTTAACCATGAGCCAGCAGTGTGCCCTGGCTGCCAAGAAAGCCAATGGGATCCTGGGGTGCATCAAGAAGAGTGTGGCCAGCAGGACGAGGGAGGTTCTCCTTCCCCTCTACACTGCCCTGGTGAGGCCTCATCTGGAGTACTGTGTCCAGTTCTGGGCTCCCCAGTTCAAGAAAGATGAAGAGCTACTGGAGAGAGTCCAGCGGAGGGCTACGAGGATGGTGAGGGGACTGGAGCATCTCCACTACAAGGAGAGGTTGAGGGAACTGGGCTTGTTCAGCCTGAAGAAGAGAAGGCTGAGAGGGGACCTTATAAATGCCTACAAATATCTGAAGGGTGGGTGTCAGGAGGATAGGGCCAAGCTCTTTTCAGTGGTGCCCAGTGACAGGACAAGGGGCAATGGGCACAAATTGAGGCACAGGAAGTTCCGTCTGAACATGAGGAAGAATTTCTTCCCTCTGAGGGTTACGGAGCCCTGGCACAGGCTGCCCAGGGAGGTTGTGGAGTCTCCTTCTCTGGAGATATTCAAGACGCGCCTGGACAAGGTCCTGTGCAGCCTACTGTAGGTGACCCTGCTTCGGCAGGAGGGTTGGACTAGATGACCCACAGAGGTCTCTTCCAACCCCTACTATTCTGTGATTCTGTGATTCTGTGATTCCTGGAGTTACGGTTGCTCAAAAAACCCCAAACTAGACTTTGCTGTTGTATGTTCGCTATAGTAGCTGTGTGCAGTATGCATGGTATATGTGTGCGTATACACAAACATGAACAATTTCCCAAAGCACTGTCACTTGAAAAATGAGACAGTGCTTTTATGAAAGACATACCTATGACATACACCATCAGTCTCCAGTCTGGATTGTGAGAGACCTCTGAATAGTATCGATTAGCAAGTAGTGGTGGATTTATGACATATTGGAGCTTCTTGGTTTAACACTTATCCAGGATAAATTGTAAGTCTCCCAGTAACGTTATTCTGAAATTTTTATCCCAGGCATGGTTTTGTCTTGCATTGGGTATTTTGTTAACCCCTGAATGACAAGTGTGATTCCTCTGAATTCCCTCAAACTTTTCTCTCATCACACTTTTCTTCCTATTCTTACTGTTACAAGGTACATCTCAACACTGTTTCATGCTGTTGCAGGTCTTCTGTTTTTCTGTTACACTGTGCTGTACTTGGTATCAGGAATATCAAATGTTTCAACTCCACCATGAAAGTAAAGAGCATGACTGCAATGCTGACAATTTTTCTTTTACTGGTTTCTATATCTTGTCAGGTACAGTGCAGCTCTGTGGCAATATTCAGTGTTTTTTTTGTTTCTGGATGTTTTAAGCTCTGCTTGTGACTGTGATTGAGAACTGTTATATTTCCACTAGCGAAAAAAGAACCTCTGGAAAATGTGCCTGCAGACCTCCTCATTGGGTGGGGAGGAAGGAGGGGAATACTGGGTATCAGTGGGTTGACAGTGTCTTATTCTGGTGAAAGTTTCATGCTATAGTTGTGTCCTTACCACCAAACTGGGGTACTGCACAAAGATCCTCTGTTTCCTGAACCCTAGTCCCCAAATCCTCAAATCTCCGAAACCTGTATCCCATCAACTATCACCCAGCCAGCAATCCCATCTCCCCTGACCACTTTGTACCAAGGCCTTCCCATCCGTGATCAGTCTACTCCAGTACTACTGACATTTTTTCCTTGCCAAGCCACCCCAGACTACTTGAATTATGGCTTGAAGCTATCTTCTCCACTGTGTCCTGGATACTCATCTGCATAAGTTCCTCATTTCTATGTACATTCAAATCCTTCCTCACCTCTGCATTCATGCCATCAACGTCCCTCCCCACTCCAAACCTGCATGTCTGTAGGAACGGTTACTGACAAGTCCATTTCTGTTTCTAAAGCTATGGATTTATGAACCCTACCCATTGTCCTCTTTCACTCCATTGGATGATAGTGCCTGCTAGCTGGCTGAACTTATCCTCTCTCTTGGATCTGCCTTCAGGAATAATCATGCCCCAGCTCTTGTTTCTGGCAGAACTCTAAGAAAACCTGGACACAGGCTGCAGTAATCAAAAATCTGCTCAGGTGGCAAAGAAAAACAAGAGAAGTTTGTGATAAAGAGTCTATATAGAGCCTGTTTCAACTATTGTTCTTCAGTTCTTGGTTTATTTTACTCCTGGTACACTTTGCTCTTGGTTCTGTAATCACTCAGGGGTAAGGAGGCCAACTCCTGAAGGTCCACTTAATTCAGCATCTGTGGTCTAACTGATCAGCATTACGTAAGATGAAGTTCAGCACAACATAACCAGTCCCAAATGAAAGGTATGTTGCTGCACAACATATGCAAAATATATGATCATGTGAAGGATTAACACATTTCTTTGCCTTGTTCTCCAATTCTATAATCTCTTCCATGTGGGAACGTTCCCACACCCAGGCAGAGCCCCCATGGCCTCCATGAGGTTCTGTGCCCTCCTGCCATGGCTGTTGTGAGGTGGCAGCATTAAACACTGTCCTCAACATGTCTTTTTCGAAAGCATTTGTTTCCATATGTATTTTTGTGGGGCTTTAATGAGGTCAAGGGAGAAGAAGGCTGAAGAGGAAGAGAATGAACCTGGGTTTGTGCCAGAACATGTGGTGGATAGTAGTAGTCCGATTTCTGTAATGGAGGTGTTGCAGCCAATGAGCTCGATATTTCCCATATTAATGAATTTTAAGGTTGGCAAGAAACTACTTAGACAAACACAAGAAGTGTAACTAGGAAGGCAAAGAAATACCCTGTTAATATTATTCTTCCCCCCCTCCATATTTGTATGTGTACAGAAATCCCTCTGTTTCTTTTTAACTCTACCTTTTTTAACTCAGATTGAACAGTGAGATGATAAACAACTTTAAGTGACCAATTTGGCCACAGTTGGGAAATGCTATATCTAGACATAATTTTATGCTCAAACTTATATGTGACACACTGCAAGTTAATAGTTTAGGCTTGAAAGAAAGAATAAGATAAAAAAAGGATTTCTTGTTGTCAGTCAGCCAAATGTGTTTCAGAATACACTGTATTTTAGAAACAGTGGATGTGGTTTTTGTTATTGACACCTGCTGGGAAGACAGAAAAGCGACAATGAAAAAGAGTAGTATAAAAATTTTAATTCTCTTCATATTGTCCAGAATGATATTTTTTTTTCCCCCCTGAGGTACTGACATAAACATACATTTTGATTTTCTTCCAGGAAAAACGTGGAAGAGAAGATGCTCCAGGTTTAGGGGTATTTTTTAGCTAAAGATGAGTTGAAACTAGCTTTTTTTCCCAGCTTTCTTAGCTTTGAAAAGTCTGCTGAAAAAAGGCAGTATTTGTTTATAGTAGACTCTTCTTCAAAATTTGAAGGCTTCTGTTAGAATTACTGAAGAAAGATAAAATGTTTTGCGTGTTTACCGTTGTGTGTTCTGTTGTAGCTCTGACTTCAACCCCAATATATTTGCTTTGCATTTGTGCTTTGAGTTGGCTTCACTGATGAAGACATAATAAATTATACATAAAAGAAAGTGATCATCTAAGATGTTCATTAAGCAGTTCTAACTTCTAATGCACCAGAAACCATATGCTTTGTGCATTGACTTACAGCTGTAAAACAGACTTGAAATTACCAAATGAAGGCTTGGTGCCAGTTTCCAGTGAAGCCAATGACAAAACTCCATTTATTTCAGTAGTTCAATGTAAATGTGTAATAATCACAACTACAAATTGAGAGGTTTTGGTTTTGAGCCAAAATCTTATCTTTCCTTCTGCAGGTTTGAGATGCTGAAAATGCAGGTGAAGTCCCTCCCCTCCTTTTTTTTTAAATGTATGAAGACATAAAAAAATACTGTCTGTTTTTCAATCATTCTTGTCCTTTCTGTTTCTTCACACTGCAAACCAAAGTTTAGTAACCCTGGGCAGTCAGGTTGTAAGGAAAGAGGAAGCTGGAGTGTCCAGTGCCTCTGGTCACCCCACAAGTAATCTAAAGTGTTGCATGGCTACGCAAGTTCGTGATTACCTCTTACTGGGTTGGAGGGACAGGTTCTGTCCATTGGTGCCTGTAATGTTGCCACAAATACTGTCTTACTGCTGATTCTGTTCATAGCCTGATGCTGAGCTAAGGTAGCAAAAGGATAGACCATTTTTTGGTTTATTGGAAGAGGCCTGTCCAAGCTGTGAAGGAGGCATTTCGGGAAATGTGCCCACACTTTGTTAAAAATCTGAATAATTTGTTATCATTTTTGTGCAACATTGAATGGTACTGTCTATTCTCTGCACAAGAACAAAATTTGTAACATGCCTCCGAATTAATGATGGAAGACTTCCAATCTATTGAAGGGATTTCAGAACATATGTCCCCTTGAAACAAAAGTGGTTGAGTGGGGTCCCTTTCACATGTCTCTTATTTACTTGCTGAAGTGCTTTTCCATCTTTTAAAAGATTACTGCCCCTTTTATCTTGGCAAAAGAAACTAGGCTTGTGGCTTGTAGACTGAAAGTGTTCACTGTCTAAGCAAGGTTGAGCTTCTTAGCAGGGAGTCCATACTGGACTTAAAGCAAAAACCTATCCCTAATCTTGGAACCATCATGAAGCGGAGAATGTTAGAGTCAGTTACAGCCGGCTGGCAATGCTGCTGAGGGACAAATTTCAATCGCTGGTCTGCCAGGCTTGTCAACACTTTTGAAATCTGCCGCCTAGCCTGGTTCCCCAAAGGAATCTTGGAGAGAGTGAAGGAGCCAAACTGAAAGCCAAAGACAGAGTCTACCTACTTGTCCCTTTTTCTTCCTTTGTCTTTGTTTCTTTTCTGCTTTTATAATTGCCTTTCTTCTTGCTTGTTTTTATCCCAACACTAAGGTTATAATATTGGTAAGTGGTTTAATTAGAAGATTTATTAACTTGTATTTTCAATCTTTTTACTGAGAAAAAGTACCAAAAACTTCATATCAAAATAAAAGCTGGTACACAATCCACTAGTTGGGTGCAGGCTGTCCTTTGAATTCCATGGCTAAACTCCCATTGGCTTTCATGGGAGCCTATTAAGGAACAAGCTGTGTGAAAAGCACCTAGACAAGTGGCCATTTTTTTTAATGATGTGAGTGACTCAAGTGGCTAAATGGGAATACATGTGCCCAATTTTAGTACACCCACAGTTGAATATGGTGACCACTGTCCAGTATCATGACTTCATCTGTATGGGTTGGCATTAATCAGTCACTCTGGGAATGGCTTGACAATGCACACATCAAAACCACTTCTGTTGGGTATATTCCACAAATCTAAAATAAAAGCAGATAATAAAGGAGAGAAGTAAATATGAAACACAAATCTGGGATCAGCTTGACAACAATAATTAACGCCTGTCAGAGGCTTTGCCTCATGATAGTAATTAATCATGTCTTTTCAGTGTATTTCTAATATTGAAAATTATTAATGCTTTAAAAATATAAAGCAATTTAAACTGTCATCAGAGCAGGGATAGTGTTTTCCTGGAGCAGCACTCTGCAGAAAGTTTGGTGAAGATCCAAGAAGTGGTAAATTTAGAGCACAAAGTGTTTGATGCACTCAGTTATTAAACATCAAACTATAAACAAGTGCTTAAATATTTGGAAGATCATGACATGCAACCTAATGTCATTTTAAAAAGTTAGGTTTCCAAGTCACAGTAATATAAACGAATACTCTTAGAATTTACAAAGCCATTGTTGGCTCTTTTCATAGGGTGAATATTAAAATTTGCCTTGTCAATTTAAGGATTAAGGCTAGATCTGATTTTTTGTTACATCATTGTAAAGAATAATTGCAAGTTCCACCAGTGGAGATTTGTTATTTTGAGAAATATTCAGAAAGTAAGGTTTTTATAAGAATAGATGGACAAGATTATTTCCTGGCTTTAAGTGATAATCAACATATACATTCATACAGGGCGTATATATAAACCCTGTCACTTAAGTCCAAATATTTTATTCTTTCAGCACCTTTAGTGTGTGAGGTCTCTGATTTACACAGGTATGTACAATGAGACATGCCTCATATCATTTGCCTTCTCATTAAAACAATTGTGCTGGACTACTTTGCTTTTTGGCATCTCTCAACAGTGTGTTATCTTGGGTTAGACTTTCTTTAGTAAACACTGATCAGTTCTTTCCTTCATTGCCTTTGGGGAGTTGTGTATAGCTTCTGCACTTTTGTCTCTGTTCTCCATTTTTCATTTGAACCTTCCCAAGAAGGTTACTGGATTCCTTCTGGCTTCCACTTACTGGTGGGCAAGATGCCTGTATTGTTTAGGAGAAAGGCATGTTCCAGACTATTCAAAGTGTCCACCTGTTAAGTCCCAAGCTTACAGGAGGGGAGAACATAACCTTCAGAAATATCTCTGCCAGTGGTCCTGCTTTGACCTTGTTTGGGTCTTCAGAAACCACATGTGTAGGGTCGGATTGTGCCATTCTACTTCAGCAATAATGAAGATCTCATGCACCAAAATGTGCAAGTGCTTTAGAGGATCTTTCTGTGCCCTGAAAATCTTTCTTACATTCTTCCTTGGTTTTAGGCCTTTAACCCCAGCTTCCAGGTGCCTGTTAAATCTGCCAGGAAAAGAATTCCAAGAAAAAATGGTACTTGTCATCTTCTGTGGCTTTATTCCAGCAGATCTCTGGGGTCCAAAGAGATTAGCTGTGTCACTCTAGTAGTGGCAAGTCCACTGAGAGTAACATGATCTTTATCCATAATGCCAAGTGGTTGGAAGCAGACTATTGAACATCTCGTCGATGACCATACCTCTGGAAACCTCTTGGATGTCACGATTGCTGGGACGTGACACCAGTCCAGGGCCTTCATCACTGACAATGCCAGTGTTCTCAACCCTTCCGGCATCTATCTCCAGCACCAGCTGTCTGAAGTTGAGGTGTTAGGAGCACGTTTCCCTCATTAGCCCTGAGATCCAAACCAAGATTTCAGTACCAGCAGAAGTTTCTTTGTTTCTCTTGTTTGAATAAAATGTTCATTTTATGAGAGTCAATAAATGCAAATAACCATGGGTGGGCAGAAAGTCTGTTGGAAGCTTGAGAGAGCACATTCTTCAGCAGCCATGATGCTTTTCTGGATTGCTGCTGGGTCTTTTGATAGACTTCAGAGAGTTAGAGCACAAGAAAAGGAGTCTCAGCCCTTAGTGATAACTGCCTGGTATTCATTCCTAGAAATGTGTAGAGAGTCTCAGGATGAATACTCATACTTGTTCCAGACATCAATGTTGGTTTATTCTGCCTCTGTGGCTGTTTTGTTCTCATTCTCCAGGGACAAGACAAACTGGGGATGTTTTTGAAAAGACCAGTGTGCCTTTTAAGATCAGATTTTTTTGGATTTGTTGGGCCATGGTAAGGAGGAATCTTCTTACAAAATGAGCAGTATCCTCTGTTTCTTGCAAATGGAATTCTGAATCCTGGTCCTCAAGTTTCTGAAAGGATTGATCAAATTATTTCCATTTGTTATGGACTTTTCTCCTCCATGAGACTTGAAACTGGTGCTAATGACCGTCATTTACATCCTTCCTGTGAACCTGCAGCAACTTCCTCACTGATATATCTACCAAAGAAGTTGTGTTTATTATTGAGTATTGCCTTCTCCTTTTTCTCTGTATCTTACCTGTTCTTCTTGGGATGTTTCTTTCAAGAGCCATCCTTATTTATGGCTCAGAATTCCATCTCAGTTAGAAATGTAAATTTTATCTAATCTTCATGTCTTTCCTCCACACTCTGAATACCAGTAAATCTCTACCTTGTTTCTTGTTTCTCTTTTTATTTCTGACAGGATCAGAAATTCCAGATGTTTTCTGAGGCTTTTTCTGTCAACAGCTGAGTGATCCGGGGGTATTGTCATCTCTGTGTGCAAACTATTAATGTAGATAAGAGGCTGTCATGGGTTGTTTTGAGACTGTGGTCAAGGCTGCATCCATGATTGGAGTGAATGACACTAGCTCTTCAGCTAAGCAGGTGACAATGCTGAGAAATTTCACCTTTCCTGTCATCTGCCAAGCATTCATGTGGTGCTCTTTTCAATTTTATGAGACATGGGGCCATCTTGGAAGCATCTGGGAATGGTGCTGCTCTTGGCAGTGTTCTTACAATCTTTATTGGTATGAAGAGCTTTCATTACCTCTCTGTGGTAAATATACAGCTTTCCTCTGTGCTCACATGACAATATGCATGTGTGCAATCATTGTAAAATAGAAGAACAGCTTATTTAAAAGGAAGTAAGTTTCTTCAAAATATGCACATAGATTTCTAACCTTTTCTCCTTGCAGTGGACATCAAGGAAGACAATCATTTTTTCTTCTAGAGAAAGGAATGGAAAGAAAAGTACTGTAGAAGGAAAAATTACTTGGTCAGGAAGCAGGTATTTCCCTGCCTTATTTCATGGCGTGAATATATTTGTGCACTACATATATAAAAAAAGCTCCATTTGCTGTTAGGTTGTGTCTCTTCCCTTCCAAAATCTGCACATGAAAAATGATAATAGAACTGAGTATTAGCACATTGAATGGGCCATCATATTGCTTTTGGGAAAGCATTATCCAGGGATGCTAAACTCTTCTTCTTGCTTTGAAAGTCTACCACATAAATAAATATCACCAATCATCACTGTTTGTCATTAGCAAGTAACCAGTTGCAACAACTGTGATCTAGAGGCAATTTTTTTTTTTAACATGTCTTTCATGCTGACATTTGCTTAATTTGTGGCAATAAGGCAGCTATGCTTACCACTAGAGTGAGAAAAATCTGACACCTGCTCCATCCTGGAGATAAATATTCCATAAAGAACCTAGCTACTCAGCTGGTTCCCAGGAGGTTAGGATTTGACTCTTAGCATGAGGGGGTTATTGTAGCCTGCTCATGTTAATTACTCTGTTGCTGCCTTCTCCTAATGCCCTTATGAAACTTGCTTCATTTTATCCCAGTTGTATGGCTGGCTCCCTTTTTGCAGCATGGATGAGAAAGATTTTGTGATGTTTTTCTGTGCTATCTTTAGGAGTTTAAGTTCAGGACTTGGTATTCCTCATCTAAATTCAAAGTTACTCTGGACCTCCCAGGATCTGTGCCCCATTAAGAAAAGAAAAAGGAAGCCATTGCAATGGTTGAAAGGCAGAGTTATGCTAAAGGTTACTAACATTATTGCTTGTGCTTGATGAATTCCAGCTACCCTGCCACCCACCTTCTCGGTAAGCCAGAAGCACATTTGAAAAAGAAACTGCTGTGCATCACTTCCCTAGCAGAACATGTTGCAGACAAAAGGAATCGAAACCACAAGTAAAGAATTGGATTTCCCCTGCTTTCTCCAAAATAAATATTTGTTTGTGAGAAAAGCAGCCAGAGGAATGAGACATGTACCCCTGACACTAAAGGCTTGTGTGTTTGTGCCGGCTGCAGTAAAGATATGATAGTCCACTGAGTGCTATCTAAGGTCAGGCTGAGCTCCATCACCCTAAGTAAAGTCGTCTGCTACTCGCACAAAGCAGAAAGAGAAGGAAGGTCCAGGGAGTCCAGCAGGGTTCTGTAGCAAATGAAAAGCAAAATGAGCAGTGGGGCTGGCCAGCTGAGCTGCTCCCCATACTGCTCCTTCTAAATAGCAGTGTCATTTCCCCTGAAACCGTTGTGGAGAAGAGAACACACCACACATCTCTGGGCAGCATAATTTTCTGGTTGTCTGCTGGAGTGAGCTCCAAAGGGATGACTTCTGTGTAGAAGTATCTGTACTTAAACCAGGTGCGCAAGCCTAGCATGGAGCTCACAGCCAGTGTCTGGGGAGGAGATAAGCACCTCCAGGAGGTGGCTTGCAAAAAGAGGAGGCAATGAAGGTGAACTCCCATTGCTCCCTGGAGAACAGGGACTGCGTCCACTCCTGGACACTGACCTTGATAGATCTGTACTTTGTGTAGTAGCTTAACAGTTAGGAGCAGGGACTAGAAAGTGGACAATAGTGGTTACAGCCCCCTTCCCCTCACAACCTGAGTGGATTTACACTTCAGTTTTCCATTGTCTCAAAAGAGGTCCAGAAAGAGTATATTCCTTCTCTAGGTGGCTAGGAAGGCAACAGATTGGGAGTGAAGGAGACAGCAGAGCACTGTTGCTAGAGCCAGCTGGGAAAGCTTCTCTGATCCCTTTTCTGAACTCCAGAGACAGAGCTGTTCAGCAGGCAAATGAGCATCCTCATGGTGAGGCTGTGGATGTGGCAGATATGCTTGTTCTTTGTAAATCAAGTGCCCCAATGCTTAACTGTGTTAATGCTTAACACTTAACTGCGTTCCTTTTTCTTGCAGAGGGGCAATAAAGGAAAAAATATGACACAGAGATTGTCATTAAAGAGTCAATTTTTATAAGTAGTTACCACATGAGATTATCTGGAACACCACAATTATGGCCTTTCGCAAGCTTAGGGAAATGTTGTGGTGTCTCATATGGCATCATTTGGTAGCATTTAGCCAGCAGAGATTTTTATGGTCAGCGTGCACTCTAAATGCATAGCCTTTAGCTTCAAATTATTTTGCTCTTCTCCACTGTTCCAGTCCTCATTTTCAGCTGTTACTTGGCATGAATTTGCACAGAAGAACATCCCCTGTCATCAGAAAACCAGAAAAATCCGTTTAGATTAGGAGAAGGAAGGAGATTTAGAAAGAGAGTCTCTTTTGGATCATGCTTGTGCCTTCAAAAAAAGTCATATTTGTATTATGCCCTTATATAACCTGTCCCCTGTTTCAAATACAGCTTGAAAAAAAACCTCCTTCGTACAAGAACATGACCAGCTGAGTAAATAGAAAAACTGTTGAACTTGTGGGTAGTACTTACTGAGGCCCTAGCTATTTTGATACATGTGCCTGCATAGCAATACATTTTGGAAAGAAATAGTGATGCTGAGACACATGAAAACAGTTGGTAAAGGCTACAATCTAGCCTGAAAATATATTCCTAGTAACACAGTTAAAGGGGAGGGAAAGGTGCTCAAAGGTAAATTCAGGTCACCTGGTGTCTTCAAAAACAAGACTTAGATGACTTATACAACAAAGTCATACGCAAAGAGGGAACAAGTCATAGAAACATCAAGTTTGCCACAGTGTCATAAGAGGGGAAAGGAGGAAAAAAATAATGACAGAAAGAACCCAAGAGTAAAATGAATATATTCATGCAGTGTCAGTCTCTCCAGACAAGAAATGGTGCCAAGCAGAACCGCATCAGCGTGTGGCCATTCTTGCACTGACACTAAAAACATCTGTTGAGGTACAGTGTTATACCATCTGCCAAAGAAGAGTTTTTTTAATCTTAAAATATATGCTGGAAATAGGAAAATTTGGACAACGGCAAAAAGAAAAGAGAGGGGTGGGTGGCCAATAAATTAAAAGTGAGAAATGGGGGAGGATGGATTGGAGACAATGTTTTCCACGTAGTGCATCATGGTTAATTTAGGTCATCTCAGGTCACCAAGGGAAGGGAAGCTCACAAGGGAATTCACAGATCACTCTGAGAAGTTAAAAGAAACTGAGGGATGTTCTTCATGTCAGAAACTTCATCATTCAGACACTGAGTTTTGAATAGTTAATCATAAAACTCAGAATTTCAGCAAGGGTTTGGAGATACATCTGCTTTCAGACACAAGAACTGATGCTGACAGCAATACTATTTCTGCAGGCAGGCATACCTCACAGTTTTGCAGTAAAGCGTATAGTTAAGCACCCAGCTGAGCCAGGGCCTAATATTGGCTCTGCAGAAATGATGTCTCCATGCTATTTGGCTTAACACTTATTCAAGTAAATTTTAGATACATACAATGAATAAATTATTTAAAGATTCCACACCTGCACATTTACTTTTCTGGTTAAAGTAACTAGAATACATAATTCACAAATATTTCAGTAAGAATAACTGGCAGACCTGACCAAATGAGTTATTCTACTATTTCTAGGATATTTTTCAAATTAATTGAGTATTCCTTATAATAAAATCCTTTTATAGAGTGTAGGTTAGTTTTGTTTCTGAAATAAAATATATGTGTGCAAGGACATTATTGGGTGAAATTATCTAAGTGATCAGTTTACTGAATATCATAAACATGTACAAATAGAAGATTTGAGTTTATGTCATTGACTCTTTGAAGTCAAGAAAGCCTTTCATTCAGATCTCTCTCTCTTTGGTACCATTTCAGGTCTACAGTATGTGGTGCATGTCTAAAAACAGAAACAGACAACAAACTCACTTTAATATAATCTGTCCATTCAATTAATTCCATATGAATTGTGCTTTTAGAAGAGAAAATGTGCCTAGGGTAAAATCCAGGCCCATAGAAATTGAAGAGAAAACTCCCACTCCCTTCAAGAAAGACGAACTTTTACCTCTATTATACTTTTGAGTACAAAAGATTTATGCTTAGTGAATCACTATCTGGGATACGGTCAATTGCACATACATTATCAAAATCTGCCTTGCATTAATTGTTTTGTATAGCCTTCAAGATTTGCTTCAGTTTATTCCTCTTCTGTTTATTAAATGTTTTATTTTTGAATACCACAGTAGAAACCAGCAGAAGGATGGATTATACACACCATAGCTTACAGGAGTTTTTGGTACTTCTTTTGTCTCCAATGGAGCAACTTTAAACTTTGGCTTCTGGTGGAGTACAGCAGCTGGAGACAACTTATTTCTGGGATATACAAACATGCTGGTCAATATGAAAATCAGATTCTGGAATGAGGTGATAGGACCAAATGGGCGAAGATTCACAAGGGCAGCACTAGGATCTACATAGTTTTCTGCCTTCTCTGATTTTTAATAACTTTGACAGAGTTCTGTAGATGGAGTTTGTAGCTCAGTTTTATTGGACATTTATGTTCTTTCAGAAAACCAGAGATCTTATGTGCCCATGTAAACGTATTTCCAAATATTTTTGTTTCTTCCTGAATCCTAAGTGAACATTTTTGTATGATCATCAAAAAGCAAAAGCCAGCCTAAGCCTTTGGATATCTATCCCTTTGTGTTCAATGCACCACAGCTGGAAGAGGTCAAGTTGGTACAGGAAACACAGAAAAAAATTGTTTATTTAACACAGAAAAATCCTATTGGCTCTTCTGTTAAAATGCTTGTAACAAATCACAGCATCACAGAATCACAGAATCTTAGGGGTTGGAAGGGACCTCTGTGGGTCATCTAGTCCAACCACCCTGCCGAAGCAGGGCCACCTACAGCAGGCTGCACAGGACCTTGTCCAGGCGGGTCTTGAATATCTCGAGAGAAGGAGACTGCACAACCTCCCTGGGCAGCCTGTTCCAGTGCTCTGTCACCCTCAGAGGGAAGAAGTTCTTCCTCATGTTCAGACGGAACTTCCTCAGCTTCAATTTGTGCCTTTTGTCCCTTGTCCTGTCGCTGGGCACCACTGAAAAGAGTCTGGCCCCATCCTCCTGACACCCACCGTGAAGATATTTGTAGGCATTTTATAAGGTCCCCTCTCAGCCTTCTCTTCTTCAGGCTGAACAAGCCCAGCTCCCTCAGCCTTTCCTTGTAGGACAGATGCTCCAGTCCCTTCATCATCTTCATAGCCCTCTGCTGGACTCTCTCCAGTAGCTCTTCATCTTTCTTGAAGTGGGGAGACCAGAACTGGACAGAGTACTGCAGATGAGTCCTCACTAGGGCAGAGTAGAGGGGAAGGAGAACCTCCCTCAACCTACTGGCCACATAAATTGCTGTTAACTTTCCATTACTGGAAGACTGTATTGTTTTGAAAGATCACTAGCAAATAAAATATTCGTGGCTGAATTTTCAAATCAGATAATTTCAGTTAAAGTTCAAGATCATTCTGGGGTATCACAGATTTTTCACTAATACCCAGTGGGAGACTCTCCAGTGATCTTCAAGGAGTGACAATGTAGATTCCATAAAAATAAACTTGTATCTTGTAATATCCTTCTTCCAATGAATGTTAAGTTTTATGTGACACCCAGCCTTTGGCTGAATCTTTGGTGATTTTGAACACATCCTCACTTTCAGGACTGTGAACTAAATTTGCAGATTACTTCCAATTTAATTTTCATTCTTATTTCTCAAAGAAAGCTGACTAACTCTTCCTTCCCTGCTCAACAGAAGTTTGTCTTCTTCAGTGAGTATCCGCACACTGTTCATTGCAATATGAAAACCTGAGCTGCAAGTGAAATTTTTGTGACTAATAATCTATTTGTTGACCTCCGTGTTCAGAACAATTTCAACCACAGTGAATTCAAAAAATATATATTAATGTGATAGTGTGACTAGGAAATTAATCCACTGTTATTTGTCTGGGCTTAATTGACCAATCAATGACCGATTTAAGTCCTTGGTCCTTTAAAAAATAATAATAAAAAATCTGGTAGCATTTAGGGCTTTTCAAAACTTTAGACAACATAAAGAAAAACAGTTTAAGGTTTCACAAAACTATTGAGTTTTTCAAAACATTTTCCCCCTTAA
Source organism: Opisthocomus hoazin (assembly GCF_030867145.1). Classification (NCBI taxonomy): domain Eukaryota; kingdom Metazoa; phylum Chordata; class Aves; order Opisthocomiformes; family Opisthocomidae; genus Opisthocomus; species Opisthocomus hoazin. The sequence continues at coordinate 61,644,412 of NC_134420.1, read as the reverse complement.
TTTGAACCATCATTTTCTCAAAGAAAATTCAATTCAAAAAACAACAAACATGTTTTTGTAATTAAACAGAATACTGAGCTGTGTAAACAATAAAGATCCTTGTTTGAAATTAATTCTTATCCTGCTTCTGGGATTACCAGGGGAATAAAATTATAGCAAAACAAAACAAAACAAAAACCTGCTACAGCCTAGAACTTGCATTTTACCAGAAGCAGAAGAAAATTTAGGCTCAATAGTTTCGAGTTCTATTCTGTCTACAAAAAACATGATTTTAGAGTTTGCTCTAAATTTGACAAAATGAAAAATCTCATCAGTCCTGTCATCAGAAGCCAAAGTTGTACCTCTGATTTTTATTCTTTATGGCTTATTATCTTACTTTTTCCTCCTCTGTACCTAAGGGACATTTTGAGGTGGTTCTCAGGAAAGTGAAAACAAGGACAGATCATTAAGTCAATAGATAATCATTGTCTAAACTTTAGAGGAGAAGGTCCTTTCTGGGGCAGGAAGCCTGTCTGGAGGAAGGAAAGTCCCACACAAGGAACTGAACGCTTTTAGGTTGTCTGACTGCTTCTTTAATATCTATGTGAAAATTAAAAAAAGCCAAAAGGCAACATCTGACCTGTGAAACTGTTTTTAGAAACACAGAAACTGTGTTTTTAGAAACAGGTCAGATTCCTTTGAGGAAACACTACTTATCCATTTAAATACTGAGACACTCAGATTGGCTTCCGAAGTTTAAGTCTTGTAGGAGATCATAGTATTAAGCATATCAGTTTGGGTGTCTCAGTCTTCTGAGTGTGCCTGCCTGAGTGTGCCTGCCTCCTTTAACTACCCATCAGTCCTTTGCTCTGTTGAAATCTTACCATCTGTTTTGTGTTGAGCTACTTTAATAAACTATTGCTTCCTTATTCTTTTTGTACAGAGCTGCCTTTTGGAACACAATGTTTAGTCAAGCTCCTTGGCACACAAATTTTTTCTTCTTATCCAGTTGTCCTGCCCCAAGTGCCCTAGTTGTGCATGGGTTCTCA